>NC_140362.1:15085000-15685000 GCF_054491055.1 Hypomesus nipponensis
CCCCCCCCCCCCTCCTCCCTGCTCCCATCTGAGGGCGACATACCTCCCTCATCTGTTTGCTGTTTGGGGCCTGTAATCAGCGAAGGAGAGGAGGAGGGGGTTAATGGAGAAGGTTGATAACCCCGACACCGCCGCCATGCTTGTCAGCCGCAGGTCAACTCGCGTGGAAGAGAAGAGGAGGAGGGATAAAGGGGGGAGGGCTGGTGTGAGTGAAGGAGAGGAGAGAAGAGAGAAAGAGTGTCCCCAATGTTGTCATCTTCAAAGTTCTGCCAAACCCAGTAATAAGCTAAGAGCTAACAGAGCCCCCCCCCCTCCTCCTCCTCCCCCCCCATCCCTCCTCTTCCCAGGCTGAAAGATGTATGTCCTGGCTCGTCTATGAAAGAGCACACCATCTGGGTGCTCGAGGGCCCTTCTCTCTGTCTCTCACACACACACACACACTATGGCCCTTCTCCGCACCACTAACCAGACCCTGATGTCAACAGAATACTAAGGCCTTCAGATGCTTTGTTAGGGCTGCACAACAAAACACATACACAACACACACACACACAGCCACTTGAGGCAGACAGTCCTGGTCCCTGTCTCCTTCTAGTTTGGTGTCGTACTCCTAGTGTTGCTTCCTTCTGGCCTGGGTTTACCTGCCGTGTGGTGTCCAGCTCCATAAGCCTGACTAACCCCTCGTGTGTGTGTGTGTGTGTGTCTCCCAGGGGGACTCGGTGCCAGCCGGTGAGGACTGTGCCTTCCCAGACACGGTGACTCTGGAGCAGAAGACCAGCTGCATCGGGGGCACCAGCGGCAGGCTCAGCCTGTGGATGCAGTGGATGCTCCCCAAAGTCACGGCCAAGTTGTTCGCCCCGGACCCCGCCTCCAAGAACACGGGTACGCCCCCCTCCTCCAGACCCTCCACGCCGACACGGAGCAGAGGACGCTAGCATTGGTTGGGCTGTCGAAAGTACATTTCAAATACACGTCTGTCTCCCAAGATTCTAGGTTTGGTGGCTACGACTAAGAAACACAAATGAAGGCCTTGGATTTGCACTTGTGTGTCTCTTCATTCAAGTCATTCATAGTTTTGTTTCATGCGTATGATGTTACTTGGGTGCAAAACCAGATATTACGCAAACACGTGTAAAATCAGTTACAATCATAAGTGAAGGGCCCACCTTGGTCCAGTGTGGTTCATTACGTACTGTATCAGCAGATCCTGTTACAGGTTCTGCTCTTTATTAGAGCTCTCCTGCTCCTCTAATGCTGAGTATAAATGATCCTCATTGGTTTATTATTGCTGCTGCCTGTAGATGAGGGGAGTCTGGATTCATATATCACCTCTAGTTTTACTCAATGGAGTGAGAGACAGAGAGAGAGACAGAGAGAGAGACAGAGAGAGAGACAGAGAGAGAGACAGAGAGAGAGACAGAGAGAGAGACAGAGAGAGAGACAGAGAGAGAGACAGAGAGAGAGACAGAGAGAGAGACAGAGAGAGAGAGAGATAGACAGACACAGACAGACAGACAGACAGACAGACAGACAGACAGACAGACAGACAGACAGACAGAGGGAGAGAGAGGGAGAGGGAGGGCCAGAGCAAGAAGCAGAGAGAGAGAGAGCACGAAGGAGAGCGAAGAAGACAAATAAATAAGGGGGTGATGAATCTCAGCGAACTGCCGCCTCCTCCTCCTCCGTTCACAGATTTACCGTGGCGATGAAAAGCTCGATTTACCTTTAATTGGTCCCCTTAATATCCCGCATCTGCCCGCCAGATCGCGCGGCTTAAGTGCTTTGCGGCGGGACCCTGGTTAGGACCTCGCGGAGAAGCCGGGGCTTAAAAACATCCTAAAGAGGCATTAGACTGGATCTAGTCTTAATATCAGCCATGTGAGTGGTGAGGTGCACCCTGCCCTGATCCCGTGTCCATGAAAATGGGACCATCACCTGGGCAACGCTACGGGATGGTTGGCCGTTGGAGCCAACCCTCTCTGTCACTCTAGCGTATCTCATATTGTAAACACGTTCCCCTCATGGAGACGCTGGAGCCCTGTAGTGTGATACGCTGAGGTCATGTGTTCATGGGGCGTTCAGGACACGGGATTGTCCTCGGGCAACCGAATCGAAACCAGACTCTATCAAGAGGTGGTTGTGTGTGTGTGTGTGTGTGTGTGTGTTGTTTCTATAGAGTTTGTTATGTGTCGGTAGATCAGAAATATAACTTCAGGAGTGTGTCAATGGGCAAATGACTCCACAGATCAGCCATAAGCCCCCCCCCCCCCCCCCACACACACACACACTCTCTGACCTCTACTGTCCAGAGGGGTATTCCAGAAAGCAGGTTACGTAACATACCCGGGTAAGTTAACTCCCCAGCTGACACCAAGCATTGTAGCAACATTGCCAGTAGGTTGCTGCATTATTGTGAATCAGCTGGTGGGTTAACTTACCCGGTTATGTTGCATAGCCTGCTTTCTGGAATACCCCCTGTTCTATGACTTTATGGGGGGGGAAAAACATCCCCAATAACACAGTGATTTCCTATCTCTTTACCTAGTCCCAAGATCTGCACTGGACACACACACATGCCCACACAGGTACAACCGGCACTCAGCGAGCTTTGCAGTCCAGCCCCCCAAAGCGCTTGGCAACCGGGCATTGTCGTTACAGTGTTTGCAAACACGCCACCAGTAGAGCCCTCCTCCGTGTCGGGGCCACGGCCCGGCCCGGTGTGGCGGGGCTGCGGCCCAAGAGCAGGGTCTGGATGAGGTTAGTCACGGCTCTCACGTCTGTCCTCACTGTGTGTGTGTGTGTGTGTGTGTGTCTCTCCCAGAGATCTGTGTGGTCAGTGAGCTGGAGGACCTAAGCGCCTCGGTGGACGTGCAAGACGTCTACACCAAGATCAAGTGCAAAGTGGGGAGTTTCAACATCGACCGCTACAAGAGCAGGTAGAACACACGCACACGCACCCCGATTCCCTGGCTGTGGGTTTGTGGCGCTTTCTCAGATTATCGCCTCACGTCATCATCCCACATCCAGCTGTTGTCACTAGGGCCACACACGCACGCACACACATACGGGTCTGCACGCCTCTGACTCATCTATCAGGGGGAGGTCAGGACCTCGGTGGCGTCAAGCTGGTCCTCATGCAGTGGAAAACCACTGAACCAGAACCCACTCCAAGTGTGAGGTCAAGACCCAGTCCGGGCCCCCTCTGTCCCAGGCCAGCTGTTAGAGGGCCAGCCGTGGAAGTGCTGGTTCTGCTGGTTGGGATCCGAGGCCCGCTCTGCGGCACAGAGGGAACACTTAGCAGACATTCTTAACGGGATAATGGACCTCTGTTCTGACAAGCCAAATGGCTGCAGAACTGCCGGGCCAGGCCGTGCCGACAGAGGTGAGTGGGAGAGGGAGAGAGTGGGAGAGGGAGATGGAGATATAAAGAGACCAGAGAGAGGGAGACGATCGACTGGGATCGGCGCCCGTCTGAACCTTTGGATGCCAAACCGGCCCAACACAACCAGCCAGCCCTCCAGCCAGCCCTCAAGCCAGCCCTGCAGCCAGCCTGCCAGCCAGCCCTCCAGCCAGCCCTCCAGACAGCCAGCCAGCCAGCCTGCCAGCCAGCCCTCCAGCCAGCCCTCCAGCCAGCCCTCCAGCCAGCCCTCCAGCCAGCCAGCCAGCCAGCCAGCCTGCCAGCCAGCCCTCCAGCCAGCCCTCCAGCCAGCCCTCCAGCCAGCCCTCCAGCCAGCCCTCCAGCCAGCCCTCCAGCCAGCCTGCCAGCCAGCCTGCCAGCCAGCCCACACAGCAGCCTCGTTCATGGCTCTCAGTGTAGTAGGGCTGGGAACACAGTACAGGAGGTCAATGAATAATGACAGCCTTGATTGTAAGTGGAGCAGTAGGAGGGGAGAAGGTGTGTGTGTGTGTGCGAGGGCGGGCGGGCGGGCTGAGGTTAGAGAGAGAGAGAGAGAGAGAGAGGTGGATAGAGAGAGCGAGATAGACGAGGGCTGACAGTGACAGTTCACCCTCATCTGCTCCAAGGAGCAGCTCTCACAGATTGAAGCTGATGTCTTCCAGCTGCTCGGCAAATGTGTGTGTGTGTGTGTGTGTATGTGTTTTGGGAGGTCTAAATGTATCAGTCAGGATGTGTTCCACTGAGGAGAGAGATTACAGAGACCCCCCCCACCCCTTTCTCTCTCACACACACACACACACACACACACTGAACTCTTGGCCTCCTGGTGAGAGACATGCTGAGATGGGAGACTCAGAATGTCTTCCATTTGCCCAACACATTCTTAGGCACCCTGCAACAAGATGTGCTTTGAATGTGCTGGGTCTGCGTAGGTTACACACACCCACACACACACACACACCCACACACACACCCACACCCACACACACCCAGGGGGTTTGAGGTTGCTGACATCACCTCTAGTCTGAAGGTCTCCACATGAAGACCTCAGTTCTTCTGCTCTCTCATCCACAGGTGCTGCTATGGTAACACGTGCACTGTGTGACATCATCCTTGTTTGTTGTCGTGTGTAACCATGTTGCATTCAGACACTGAGTCACACACACACACACACACACACACATTTACTGCTGTGAAAGGAGTAAAGTTAGTATACAGTTGGTATATAGATTTTCTTCCAGGCATGTCACTGTCCTTAACCAAGTGTTTTCCATCATCCTGCAAAGCAGTAAGAAACCCATATATCATACACACACACTTGCACACAATCAGACATGCACTCGGACACAGACACACACACACACACACACACACGGGTCTGAGTGTGGCGTTGTGTGTCCCAGCAGGGCTGGCGAGGCCTGGCACTCAGCGCACTGTGAGGGACCTCTGCTGCTCAGCAAGGAGAACGCAGTGGTGAGGTCACCGCTTAGAGCGACCTATCACGGCACACCGCTCCTCTCTGCAGTCCCGTCGCTGCCCCCGCCTCACCGAGAGGGCATCGCGTCTCACTTCCCCGTGGGGGTGTGGGGGAGACAGACACAACTGAAAGCAGACCTCCACACTGGTCCAGGGACAGATACAACAGCCATGACGCTCACAAGCTGTTTGGGAACAACTGACGTGTTTATTAGCAATTCTGCTTTATTGGGATGAAGTAGAGTGACAGGAAATGGCCCAGAGTCAAAACCTGGGCCCGTGCTGTGCGACCTCAGCTTGTGTGGTACGCACTTCAAGACGGTGGAACCAGTAAGCCCCCCTAAAAAAAAAAAAAAACACGTTTGAAATGTGCATGTTTTATGGGCTGTTGTATCTGAACATGGTTTACCACAGAAAGGAGAGATTAGATTTTTGAGCTCTTGACAGACACGTTTGAACGTCAATGAAAGTCGGTCAACCTGTTGACAGAGTAATGCTGATTCAACAACTATTGGTTGTCACCATGGCTCTGTCTCTCCCTCATTCCTCCAGAGTCTCTGATTGGCTACGGGTTAGTTGAGTGAAAATCAGGTGTCAGGGGGATTTTCTCTGCGGGTGGGGTGGCGGGGGGGGGGGGGGTGGAGCCTGTGCCATGTCCCACCCTAGGCCCGTCCCTGGGTGATGACATCATGACACGGCGCTCCCAGGATGCTCTCATGCTGTCACCTACTGCTGAGGAGGGCTTGCAAACACAAAAACAAACACCCTGCGGCCATAGTGTTCAGTACCAGGCCTAGGTTAAGGCTCCTGGACTGTGTCCATGTTGAGTCCCAGAGAAGGAATGACATCCACGGAGAGTCCTCCTCCTGCAGCCCCTGGCCTGAAGGTCAGCAGCATCAGACCATCCAGAAGCTTCTCGATCGACAACCCGGTTTCCGGTTGGGTTTCAGTGTTTTAAAACCCCTTGATTAGTCTCTCCTCGTTTGGGTTTACAAATCATCAGTAATTCCTCCGTTTCCAAGCTTATGACGTTTTCGCCTTTTTGTTAATTCCCCCCTCCCCCATCCTTTCTCTCTCTCTCTCTCTTTCTGTTTCTCTCGCTCCTCGGGGGGTTTCTCCCGCTCTAGCCCGGAGGAGGGGGTGCTCAGGGCGGGGCCCTGTGGGGGCGTGGTCCTCTCTTGTACAGACAAGCTGAACAGACGCACCGTGCTGTTCCCACCAGTCAGCAAGCAGGACTCTTTCAGCCACTTCCCTGCCTTCTTCCCCCCTGTAAGAACCTGGTCTCTGGCTTCCTGTCCTAGTCCACTCTGCCAAGCATCCAGAGGCTCTGACGTGGGAATCCAACCCACAACCCTGATCTGACACCACTGGGTCCAGACAAAGCCTGGCCAGACTTCTCAATATACCATAATCAGACACTAATTTGTGTTATTAAATACTGTTATTATTATTCAAGTAAAGATACAGTCCAGTATTAAAGTCCCAAAACATTTAAGGGCAAATATTACACAGTGTTATTATTATAGAACTGTATGAAATGGCAGTTGGTGTTCCCTCCACACAGAGATTCTGGATGCTCTTGCAGAGCTAATCTGCCGGTGTGTGATTGATTAAAAAAGTTGACTCGCTTCTCTGTCCTAGAAATATCTTTTAATCACGCCGCTCATTTGAGTTTATTTTCTCAGCTTAACTGCAATTTGAATAAATTGTTCACAGTAATTGCATCTGACAATCAGTGATGAGATTGTGCAGGAGATCTGGGGTTGCGTGATTAATCTGATATAAGATTTAGATCCACTTCTGGTAGAATGTGATAGCTTAATGCTGTATTTAATTCCCTGACTGTTATTGTAAGACAATCAGGTTTCATGGCAGGCCTCTCAGCCGTAAGACCTATAGTCTCAGTGAGGGAATAGAACAGGAATAGACTGAGTGCTCTTGCTAGCTATCTGGCTGCAGTTTTCTGCTTAGCTGTTAGCTTCAGCTTGGCTAGCCTGCTAATTCTGTTAGCCTCAGAGAGAGTTAAAAGGCATCCGTTCTCATTGGGTGACGTATGTCACAGTGCTTCATGGAAGATTTATAGTTCCTAACCAGATTTTGTCCTCTACTTCCTGGATGTTTTGTTGTTGCCAGGCAAGCAAATTAATGTTGTGACGTTCTGTTAGGAACTAGTGGAGTCTCCAGAGTCACTGTAACATCTCTCCAGTCTGAGGCTGATGTCAGCCTGTTCCTAGTGATGTCACAGTTCTCTTATCTCCCCCGTCAGACTGCCGCCAAGGTTCTCGAAGTTTCCCACCAGCAGCACGGCTTCCTGTCGATCACCTACACCCAGGCTGTCACCAAGAACGTCCGCCACAAGCTCACCACGCGGCCAATCGGCTCGCGTGGCGGGTCCGGGGGCGGGGTGGAGGGGCTCGCCGACGCCTCGCCACACTACCTGCGTGAGATCCTGCTGACGGCTCAGCCCTTCGACGTGGTCCTCTCCTGTCCCCTTCTGGCCACCGTCGCCGGCCTGTTCCACGCCACGTTGCCGCGGCGATACCGCGACCGGGGCAAGTCGGCGGGCCAGCCAATGAGGAGCCACATGCTGACGTCCCGTTGCCTCCCTCTTATCTACATCAACACCAGCGTCATCCGCGTGTTCTGCCCCAGCAACCAGGACCAACACGCTGGCCCAGGTACGCACACACGCACGACCGCGAGAGTTGGAGCGAGCGACATGCGACCATCTCCTCAACAGACCCAGCAGAGGCTCTGCAGATGTCAGTGTCTGCCGGAGCGCTCATGAAGAGCATAGCTGAGGTCTGGGCGCGCCACGGCCCTGCTCCGACCTGCGGGACTGTCTATTGTGTTCGAACCACAGGGGAGGCCTTGTTGTGTCTGACTGGGGACTTGAGTAATGGACCATGTTCTCATGTTTGTGGTCCCCCTCTTTCTCTCTCTGGGTCTAATATGGAGAGTGTGTGTGTGTGTGTCTCCAGAGCCCTCCCAGAGGAGAGAAGACACCCTGGTGCTCAAGGTGGGCTCTGTGAGTGTGGCCCCCCAGGCTGACAACCCCCTGACACGCAGTGTCCTACGCAAGGACATCTACCAGTAAGTCCTCTCTTTTCATCTCCTCCTCTCGACTCCTCCTCTGGTCTCCTCCTCTCGACTCCTCCTCTCGACTCCTCCTCTCGACTCCTCCTCTGGTCTCCTCCTCTCGACTCCTCCTCTCGACTCCTCCTCTCGACTCCTCCTCTCGACTCCTCCTCTGGTCTCCTCCTCTCGACTCCTCCTCTGGTCTCCTCCTCTCGACTCCTCCTCTCATATCCTCCTCTCGACTCCTCCTCTAATCTCCTCCTCTCGACTCTTCCTCTCATCGCCTCCCCCGACTCCTTGTCTCATCGCCTCCCCCGACTCCTTCTCTCCTATCTTCCTGGTCTCTCGTCTCCATCTCTCAATTTACCTTCCCCGTGTTGTTACACACACGCACACATGGCTATTTTTAGCTTCCCTAGACCTCTAGTTGACCACAATCCATTGAAAAGTGTCATTCAAAATGAGTCTGGTCTCATACATCCTGCCACACTCCATAAAGACGGGCCCAGGAGGAGAGCTCTCCTGGAGAATGCGAGTCAGATGGGGGAGAGATGGGAGGACGGGCAGAGGCGGGCGGGTGAGTGAGAGGTGTGTGTGTGTGGGGGGGGTTGCCCTCCAGGGGGTCACAGTGCGGTTAGAGCGCCCCAGTGTGGTCAGGCGAGGCGATGACGTCGCTGCATGTGTGAGAGAGAGTGCGTGTGTGACTGACACTTGGGGCTCGTCGGTGTGAAACACAAGACTGTTGATACAAGGCCCTAGTGCCATGTGAATCAAAGCTGCCAGCTCCGAGCCTCGCCACTTCTGAGGGCAGGCGTCCGCCCCTCACAACACGTACCGGGGGAGGGAGAGAGGGAGGGGAGAGGGAGGGAGGGGAGAGGGAGGGGAGGGGAGAGAGAGAGGGAGGGGAGAGGGAGAGGGAGAGAAAGAGGGAGGGGAGAGGGAGAGGGAAAGGGAGGGCTGAGAGAGGGAGAGTGAGGGGAGAGAGAGGGAGGGAGAGAGAGGGAGAGGGAAGGTCTGGGTGCGTCTGGATTGTGTCATAGCTGCCTGGTGAGCAGAGCCAGGGCGAGCCAGGCGGAGGGAGCTGGCAGGCACATGGAGCCCAGCAGATAAAAGGGGAGGGTAATGCCGAGTGCAGCTGCCGGAGAGATGAAAACTGACAGTGGAACCGGAGGGAGGGGAACGCGGACGAGAGGAGGAGAAAAAGGGAACGAAGGAAAAGGGAGAGGGAGAGGAAGAAAAGAGGGTCCACTCCAGCCTTCATTGCGGCGTTCAGTTCGAGTTAGGGCCAGGGTGATGGAGATTGGGGCGAGCAGGGAGAAACAGGAGGGAGCAGGCAGGGAGGGAGGGAGAGATAGAAATAAATGGCAACATAGGGTGGGGGTGGGGGGGGAGGAGAGAGAGAGGGAGAGGACAAGGAGAGCGAAGAGGGGATTACCCCAAACTGTCTCCTCCTTCAAGTAATTACAGCTCTAACTCCAGTCGGGTTAGTGTTTGTGTTTATATTTGTGTCAGTGCCCTTTCCAAGTACAAGTAGTTCCTCCAAGCCAGTGAGATGAGACCCGCCCCGTGTCTCCCATGTAGCAGCGGTGTCAGGGCTCGGGAGGTGATGGATGGTGATGTGTGGCGCACAGAGGAGACCCTTCCGCTTCCTGTCTCACCCAGACCCCCGCAACCAGTCACAGGGAGCCGCCGCGCTATTACAGGACTCTGTGGTCCATAATGCTCCTCTCTGAAGAACCACCAGCACTGGAACTACTGTGCCTCCCACTGCAGGGAGCTACCAGAACACCCCCCCCCACCCACCCACCCCGGTGATTTACAGCAGTGAGAGAGGCGGGTGGCGCAGCCTCCCATCCAGGGCTCCTCTGGGTCGGACGACGGGACACCCACGTTGTGTCACCAGCCCGGGTGTCCCTGTGACGCTCTGTAATCAGACGGGTGGTCGTGACCTCACCACTGAGCACTTCCTGTGGCTCTGCCAGCACAGAGCGGGAGGGAGAGAGGCGGGGGGGGAGGGAGATTGAGAGGGAGATTGAGAGGGAGAGAGAGATTGAGAGAGAGATTGAGAGATTGAGAGGGAGAGATTGAGAGGGAGAGATTGAGAGGGAGAGATTGAGAGGGAGATTGAGAGCGAGATTGAGAGATTTTCTCAGTGCCAGTAGCCAACTGCCACTGTTGTTTCATCCCCCCCTGTGCTGTACAGCAGGTCCAGGCAGGCCTTCAGTATGGTACTGGGTTTACAGAAGGTGACAAATAAGTGTACTCAACTCCAAAGGTTCTATAAACAGGCTTGAGATTAACTTGGAAACCATTGACGGTTTAATTAGATTCTGTCGTGTGAAATGTACATGAATAAACATTGATCTGTTTTGTACATTAATATACATTAGTTCCCAGCCTGGGAATGACTTCCCTCCTGACCTGCTGAGCTAGAGTGTGAAGCAGGGCTTCCCCTCTCTCTCTCTCTCCTCTCTCTCTCTCTCCTCTCTCTCTCTCTCTCTCTCTCTCTCTCGCTTTCGCTCTCGCTCTCGCTCTCGCTCTCCACCCCTCTCTCTCTCTCCACCCCTCTCTCTCTCTCCACCCCTCTCTCTCTCTCTCTCCACCCCTCTCTCTCTCTATCTCTTTCCACCCCTCTCTCTCTCTCTCTCTCTCTCTCTCACCCCTCTCTCTCTCTCCACCCCTCTCTCTCTCTCCACCCCTCTCTCTCTCTCTCTCTCTCTCTCTCTCTCTCTCCACCCCTCTCTCTCTCTCTCTCTCTCCACCCCTCTCTCTCTCTCTCTCTCTCTCTCTCTCTCTCACCTCCACCCCTCTCTCTCTCTCCACCTCTCTCTTTCCCTCTTGCTCTCACCTCCCTGCCTCTCCTCCCTCCCCATCCCTCTTTCCCTCTCTCTTTCTTTTCTCCCTCTCTCTACCTCTCTCTACCTCTCTCTACAAGGCCGCTGTCAATTTACACAGCTGAAATCATTTTCCTGACTTGAAAAAGAGGGATTTTTCCAAGTACATGAGCGCAGTCACGGGAATGTCCAGCATGCCTTCAGCCGGACTTTCTTGTGGTTAGGGCTTTCTGTAAAATCTCACAGATCTCTCACTCTTTCTTTCTTTCTTTCTTTCTTTCTTTTGCTTGGTCCTCCCACCCCTCCCCGCTCTCTTCTCTCTCTCTCTCTCTCTCTCTCTCTCTCTCTCTCTCTCTCCTTTCTCTCTCTCCTCCCACTATTTTTCCAGTTAGATCTTGCTCATGGAACACTTCATTGAAATCCTGTTGTCAGTGGAGCAGAAGGGGCTAATAGGGCCCACTTGTGGGAGCAGCCAGGGAGAGCGAGCTTGTCACTGAGGGCAGGCCACCGTGCGACCCCACAGACACGTGTGACATCACACGGACGGTCGGACAAACGGACGGAGAGAGAGAGTGTGATCATAGAGAGAAATGATTCTCTTCCAGGCCCTTAAATCACCTTGTTCCCCCCCGCCCCCTGCCCCTTTAGGCATTAATAGAGAGAGAGAGAGAGAGAGAGAGGGGAGAGAGAGGGGGGGAGAGAAAATAACCATGAAAGGGAGGGTCAGCCAGAACAAACATTGTTTTGTCAGTCAGCAAATGAACCACCTGGATTTGGTCACCAGAAGGAGATATTTCACGTCAAGCCGACCGACGCGCAGGATTAATGCAATCTCAAATTGTTTTAAAAAATGGAACCGCCGTTCAGCCGAGTAAATCAAACATCCTTTTTTATTAAAGTTCCTCCCGGAATTTATGTCTGGAGTCCAAGTGGGGGGGGGGGTTTGCGCACAACCCGACGGATGATATTTGAAATAAGCTGGGATCAGTTGTGGTGTTGGGGCAGCCCCAGACGACGTGTCCTAATACGAACGGGAGGTTTTAACAGACCTCCAGAGCCCCGCTGCAGAGCCCCGAGGACCATTAGTCTCTCTCTCTCATCGCTCCTTTTCCTTTTGTTGAAGCGATATTTGTCATTCTTTCTGTGGGAAATGTTCCTCAGATCCGTGTTTGTCCATGTCCCCCATGACACCAGCTGCCCTATCGGATGACGTGAAGCCTGTTCAGGGGAACATGAGAAGCTGTCACATCCAATGTTAATTAATTAATGGGGAGAGGGGGGGGGGGGTCGTTTTGGGCTGGATGACCTGAGGGGGAGAGGTTTCTAGAAGGGCTGAGGGCTGGATTGAGGCAGGAAGGTAGAAAGGTTCAAAGGCTGGAAGGTACCGATTGATGGAGCTGGGAATTAAGATTGCAGTTCAGTGCGTGTCTATCCATGTGTGCTTATATAGGCCTACTGTATATGCACGCGCACGTGTCCGTGCGCCTGTGTGTGTGTGTGAGTGTGTGTGTGTGTGTGAGCGAGCGAGCGAGCAGGCCAGCCATGCTGCCTCTGTGTTGTGGGCTCTGCTGACTTCTGTGTACAGCCTGTGGTTCATTCCTCACATGTCTGTGGCCGCTGTGAAGTTCTCCTCCGCCTCGCAGCCCTGTGAGAAGCTGCACCACAACACTTGTACTCCTCAGACGCCACTTCCAGCCTTAGTGGGATTAGGGGGCGCAAAAACAGCCCAGTCTTTACTGTGCAGTTATGGGGCACTCCCCATAGCATGGCTGTAGCAAGGGGGGAGAGAGCTGTGAGGACTGCAGAGAAATGACATAAGTAAACCCGTAGTTTTCGCTCCCTTTTTCTCGCTGTCAGCTCTCTTCCCCTCTCCCCCTCTCTCTCTCTCTCTCTCTCTCTCTGTCTCTGTCTCTCGCTGTCTCTGTCTCTCTCTCTCTCTCTCTCTCTCTCTCTCTCTCTCTCTCTCAGTGTGACAGGCATCAGAGCCCCCTGCTGTGGATCCTGTTCTGCGAGGGCTGAGGGCAGGACCTGGGGCCTGGGGCCCGGGGCCTGGGGCCCTTCCTGGTTCTGTCCTTGGAGGATCTGGCCGGCTGTCAGTCAGCACAGGCTGGGTTGTGACAGGGGTCACCTCTCAGCTGTCCTGCACTCGTAAAGGTTCTGGTCCAGGGCGACAGCCTGTGTGTGTGTGTGTGTGCGTGTGTGTGATTCCGCCAGTGCTGCCAAACGGCGGCTCATCCTGTGGCAGGAACCAGGATGTTGGATGCTAAGAATACACACACACACACACTTACACTCTCTACTCCCTGCTACACAGCACTAAGTCAAAAAAGTGCAAAAAGTCTACTGGTGTTACTCATCAGTGTGTGTGTGTGTGCGTGTGTGTGTGCGCGCGTGCATGCGAGTGTGTTTTCCATCCATTCCAGCTGCGTTCTGTCATACAATGTTCCTGTTCTCGCTGCTCGTGACATGTTGACATGTGAGCATCCTGTGTGTGTGGCGTGACTCCACTGTCCTGCCCGCCCCCCCTCCTGCCCACTCCCTCCCGCCCCCTCCCCCCCTGCCCCCCGACCCACCCTGACAGATCGGGACCTCGGCAGGCCCAGCCCGTGTCGAGGATACACACACGCTGGAATGTGGCAACACTGATAGAGAATGTGTCTCCATCCGATCCAGTTACTTTCCGTCGGATTTATGTGGAAACGGCTTAACGTGATCCATGTGTCACGATGGCAGGTTTAGAAAGACTGGCAGGGGGACGGGGAGACGGGGGGGAGAAGGGGGCGGGAGAAGGAGAGTTGGGGAGGGGGTTGGGGGCGGGGGGGGAAGAATGACAGTTGTTCACATGACAACTGTCTCTTTTGTCCCACGAACAGTAAAACCAGCTCTTGTGATGTCCCAGACGTTGTCTGACGATCTGTGTGCTCCCCACAGATGGACTGAGTTATTCAATCAAAAAGGGTTCAGTTTGATTTTAATCAAATCGAGTAGCATTGTACTGAAGCTAAACTAAGCCCAGATCGACTGTGTTTTTAGCGCTGCTTCCTGCAGTACAGCAATGCATGCTCTGTGTGGTTGGTTCACATCACATTCAGCTCATTTGGGACTCTTCCATCGCTTCCTTTGTCTTAAGAAAACAAAATCAGCCTAAATCAAACGCACCCCAAGTATTTGGCAGTGTTGGGGTATCTGCCCCAGGTCTGACGCAGGGCCAGCAGGCCAGGGTGGGGAGAAAGAGAGAGAGAGAGTGAGGCAGCCCTAGCAACCCCAGGAAGGAATGTCCAGATGCCGTCTGAAGTGCATGTGTGAAGCCACAAGCAGGCTGTGGCTGAGCCAGCGCACAGGGATAATGGCTTAATGTGTGTCTAATAAGAGGCCCATTACAACCCCAGGGTGCCCCCGCTGACATGAAACAACCACGGGCGCAAGAACGGCCCTGCGCAGCCCTCCTCTCTCCCTCTTCTCCTCCTCGTCCGACACCTCCACGAAACATCCCTTCCCGTCCTCCGTTTCCCACGGTTCCTCCTCCTCCTGCTCCTCTTGCCCCCGACGTCTCATTCCTCCTCCTCCTCCTGCTCCTCTTGCCCCCGATGTCTCATTCCTCCTCCTCCTCCTGCTCCTCTTGCCCCCGGCGTCTCATTCCTCCTCCTCCTAAATCGTGCAGTTACTTTACGGTTAGTGCGGGGGATCGTACTGCAGGCAAGTGGCTTCATCTGAGGTACTGGACGGCAGGGTGTTATGTGCGAGGGGCTTTACGGTGGCGTGGTGTATTGGAGGTACTCGTTGAGGTTGGCTGTGTTCCAGGTTGGGGTTCAAGAGGGAGGGAGGGAGACCCAGAGAGAGAGCTGTGAGGCCTGGGTGTGCCATCGGACAGGCAGCTCGTCTCTGGTGGTCCTCCTCTTTCCTCTCCTCTCCTTCCGACCGCCAACCTTGCTTCCCAACCCCAACCCCACCCAGCTCTGATATCACGACACACACACGCACGCACGCACACAGCTGCATAGTTACGCACATTTAACAGGACCAAAAATTATGAACTTGAACAAATATGCTGTGCTCGATATGTTTTGTGAAATTAGGTCCAAGTGCTGGCAGGACTTTCCTCCATCATGACGAATGTTCAAAGCGGCATCCTTCCCTCTCTGGTTTTCCATTCTAACAAGTGAAAATCATTTGAAGATTTTTTTTTTTTGTCGAGGACGGTTGTTTCTGGAATGGTGCTCAGATTAGGCTGGTTAATGGATTGATATTATTGCCTTTTTAAAGCCACTTAGTTTGTGTTCAAAGAGAGGCTGGCTGGTTTGATGGAGGCCCAGCTGAGAGGCACATGTGGGCGAGCCAAGACCCTGACAGTGTGTGTGTGTGTGTGTTTGTGCGTGCTTGTATGTGTGTGTGTGTGTTTGTGTTACTCCGAGACAGATCTGTAGAATATAGTCAGGCTTTAGAATATAGTCAGACGATGCCTGAGAAGACTATGGGGTCTGGCCTCGTATTCCTCCTCCTTCAAATCTCTTTGTATCTTCTCTACCCCCCCCACACTCCATCCTCCACACCCCCCACCACCCCACCCCCCGCCCCTCCCCCCCACGCTCCCGCCTCTCCACCCGGGACTGGTCAGCTCACAGGATGTTGTCGAGCATTTCCTGCCACCAGTTGCAGGAGGAAGGAAGCAGGGCGCAGCTTCGTTTGATGTCTGATCTCCCCCCTAATGCTTTTCACCTGCCGTGTTTACTGAACAGCTTCTCTGTTCAACAGAAGCACCCGTCCCTCCCTACATCCCTCCCTCCATCCCTCCCTCCATCCCTCCCTCCCTCCCTCCCTCCCTCCCTCCCTCCCTCCCTCCCTCCCTCCCTCCCTCCCTCCCTCCCTCCCTCCCTCCCTCCATCCCTCCCTCCATCCCTCCCTCCCTCCCTCCCTCTCCTAACTGCCCCCTGTTTTGTATTCCGTGTTTCCAGGGCTCGTGCAGGGGGTCGTCTCCAGCCCTGAGTGGGTCCTGTAGTTGTGGCCTGTCTCTCGTCTCTCCCCGGTGCCTTCTAATAGGATCAAGACCCACCAGCTCACACTCAACACACACACGCAGGCTTTTTATAGAGCCTCTCTCTCCGTGGGCCGCCGATATCCCAACCATTGGTTTCTTTCATTTGGTCTTTCTTTTTGGTCTGCCTTTCTTTCTTTCTTTTTTTTCTTCTTCTCTGCCTTTTCTTCTCTTTTGTTAGGATGTTGTTTTGGGGTTCATGGGGGTAGAGGGTTGTTTGGGGGGGTGGGGGGTGGGTTCCATAGCTGCATGGCGCAAGCTGTGGTTGGTAGGTTTGGCAGGGCCGAGCCCTCAAGAGACACTTCCTCCTCCTCCATCTCTCTGCTCTACTTCATTCTCTCAGTCCATCCCTCTCTCCATAGTCTCTTGCCTGTTGCACAGTACGTTTCACAATAGGTCTGGTGCCCACTGCTTATTGAATCAGTGTGTGGTGCCAACCAGCTTTGAAGAACAGGGTCTGTCTGTCTGTCTGTCTGTCAGGCCAGTAATACTGTTTGACAAGGACCAGATGACTCGGATTGAATGCAGCTTTACTTCTCCATCTTGCCTCACCTTTCATGTCCACTCCTACCTTACATCTCTCTCTCCCTTCCCCGTCTCCCCTCTCACACACATACGCACAAGTTATGCCCTTGTTCCAGAGACGCTCGGAGAAAGAATGAGCTGACGTGGGAAGCAGCTGTCCTGCAGGTTCTCCACGTGACTTTGCACAGTTCTCCGGGCTGACAGAAATGTATGAGGACATTATCTCCTGAGAAAGTGGTTGTATCCCCACTGTGTCGGACCTCTCCTGACCCTCCTCCCCGCTCCCTCCGCACCGGGGGCGAGCCTCAGCCCGGCTAACACGACTGATTGAGACATGCGTTTTTAATTCCATCATGTGGAAGCTTCCAGCGCCAAGCAGTTGTATTTCTTTTCTCTTCTGCCTTTTGTGTTTATCGAGAGGACACTTTTTAGTGTGTGGGGGTGGGGGGGGGGGGGGGGGGGCTTGTTTTAGTGAGGGAGGGAGGAGAGGGAGGGGAGAAAGACCTTCTGTTTCAGGCATCTGACTCCTTGTTTGTGTGGCTTGTCTGCCTCGACCGGTAACATCAGTTCAACCTAATCAAATATGGCGATCGTTTTCCTGACTTTGTTTACGAAAAATTCCATGCTTTATCCCAACAAGGATAAATCCTTGATATGTAATCCCACTCATTTAAACATTTGTCAGAATTAAATAATTGATGTAAACATTTCATGATCAACATCAAACGATTCTGCCAGGGATTTCACATCTGACTGATGGGGGGGGAACAAAAATACCTACAAAGTGCATCTTCAGATCACACACACACACAGGGGGAAGGAGGAGGGGGTCTTCCAACATAATGCAAACCACATTGGCAATACTGAACCGCTTAATCAATTTGGAGTGGAAAAAACAGTAGTGGCTCATGATTCTGGATCCATAAAGCGGGCCTAATTTTACAGGGTCATAAAACACCCTCCTGCTCAGCCATCACAGCCCTCAGGGTGGGGTGGGGGGGGGGGGGGTCAGGACGTCAGGAGCTGTGTAATCACACTGATGGGAGGCTCACATCATAAACGGGATTGGGGGGGGGGGGGGGGGTCGGGGGAGAGCAGAGAAAGCTGGGCTTGAGGGTATGTAGAGACTAACGCAAGTAGTCAGCCTAGCTTTTGAACGTTCCAAAGAAATAAAAACATGTATTTTTCATTTCAGTGAGAAAGGTACGATGATATGTGTTACTTGCAGATTTCGTGCCGAACACAACGTTGTACCGTGTCTTACTAGACTATTACCAACAGCAGAGCAACTACTGTACTGCACTTTCACATCTTTTCAACCGCAAAATCCATCATTGAGTAAGGGTGCTGACACACCATTTTCAATTACTGTCAAATACTTGTGGCACGCTTGATTTAGGCAACGTGGCTGGATAAACCCAGTAAAAGTGTCCTCAAATGGCTCACTCCGAGGCGAACCAAACGCACCGTTTCGGTCTCGCGCAGCCCTTGACCTTGCTCTGCCACCAGAACTGTCTGCCTCCTCGTGTCCTCTACAGCAGACTCACCCAGCAGGGTTAGTTCCCCGTTAGTAGACTTTAAGTAGCATTGAGGTATGTGCCTGCTCCACTTCAGTCTGGTGTGTGTGAGGACGCCAGATCGCTCTCCTCTCCCAGACTTGTTTCCTGGCGGAGCTTGTCATGAATAATGTCTTCCATGCATGTGTTTAGCGATTAATTAAAGATAAGCCCTGTCAAATTAAAATGGCGGTCGGATTACATCATTCCGAGATTGCTCGGTGGGGACGGGGGAGTCTGGATTCAATCAGGGCGTCAGGAAGTCAAGAAGTCAACAAGTCCTTCTCTTCACACCTCAGTATCTAGGCGGTAGATCCCTTAACAGATCCACTGGCCGGGATGGTCTGTCAAAGCCAGGCTGTGACAGTTTTCAGGGCCGGGGCGTCGGTATGGACGAGGGGGCCGCGATGTACTTGAGAGAGGAAATGGTCTCTGAGGGACTTGTCATCCTGTCTGTATCACGAGGAAGTGGAGCACGGTCAAAGTGATTTGTTCCCTTTTCAACAGAGACCAGACTATCTCACTCTCTCCTCCTCGTGTCTGTCTCTTGCTCTATCTCTCCGTCTCTCACTTTCTTCCACACACACACACACACACACACACCTACAAGCATCAGAGTGATCCTCAGCAGCAGCTTCAGACGTCCACAGAGTGAGGCACTCCGAGGTATTTCTATGTCGATCCAGAGCAGATGTAGTGATAGGAGCCAGTCTCTCCTGGCTAGTACATTACTAGGTGAATTATTGTCCTATTACACAGGAATCTGCTCTGTTGACTGCTACCTGACTCATCTGGGTTTAGCCAGGCCTCCCAAACAGTCCCCAATTTGGGTATCCTCAAACCAGCCAGCCGGCCAGGAAAAAATTGCCAAACCGAATACTCCTTCTGAATGACCACGACATGTTTGTTTAATTCTGTCCAACACTAAACATTTCCTGTAGACTGAGCTCTCAGGTGGGCCAGACCGGAGATGACAACAAACCTGCCATCACCTGATCTCGGATCATACATGGAGGCGTGAATCTAGAGTAAATCATCCCACCTTTATCTGTCCCAACAAAACCTTGATCTGCCATAAGGCAGGGTTACATGTTTGAATCACACAATCCTTTTTGCGGCAAGGTGAGCCCGGTGATACCAGAGAGAGAGAGAGAGAGATATCTCGATGTGATGGTGACCACATGTTGGGGTCTACAGATCTTCCCGTGTCCAGGACGCCATGTTTATAACCGGGAACCTGCTGACATGTAAACTTCATGGGAGACAAATGGCTCCTGCAATTACGATGTTGAAATCAGAGTGCAAACACTGACTTTTCAGTATACACTATTACACTGTAAACACATGCAGTCTTCCTTTAGCTCCCCTCACTTCCCTTCCTCCATCTATAACCCCCCCTCAGGAGGGCAGGATATCTCTGTGAAGTTAAGCCCTGTCTGCTTATGGACATCTCTGCTATGATCCTGTGTAAATAGCAGATAATAGTCCGGTATGGATGTCTTTAAAACCCCATCAGCTTAATGAATAACAGGCTCCTGTCTGGGGTTCGGGGAGTACATGCTAACTTATGACAGCTAGCATAGTATGGGGGATAGGGAATAAATGCTAATGGATGTTAGCTTTCATAGATTAAGAATATGGAGGTCACGCTAACTGATGCTAACTTCTGTCGTATGAGATGGATGTCGTGGGATAGGGGAAGTGATGTTGGTTCAATGTTGTCCCTGGAGGCAGGAAGATTGTCTCGGTCTGTCAGGTCCTAGGACACAGCAGATTCATCTCCTCTATTTTCAATTTTCTTTCCAAAGATCAGGGCTCATCGCACTCAACCACTGGTGCGAAGGCAGTTGCCGTGGTTATGCTAACCTCATTTCTGCTGACTCATCGTGTCCCGCGGCGTCAGCCCCACCTTCACACTCCGGGACTGCGTAGTGTTTTCATCCACTGGCCTAATTGCTATAATTGCAGATGCAAATTAAACCCAATTGGACTTGACTGGGGTCGTAAATCTCAGGGAGAGTTGCTACTCAGAAGTCCCAGAGAGTTGGGGAGTTTGGAAAGGACCACCGCGAGGGCGAGGGGCACTTCACTTGCTAAGTAATTGCAAGTTTCACAAATCATACTGTGTATGAAACTGCTCGGCTGGGGGAGGAGGCTGGTGGGGTCGAGGCCGGTGGGGGGAAGCCAGTAGAGACTGAGAGAGGCTAGGAGAGGCTGAGAGAGGCCACTGGGGGAGGCCAGTAGAGGCTGAGAGAGGCTAGGAGAGGCTGAGAGAGGCTAGGAGAGGCTGAGAGAGGCCACTGGGGGAGGCCAGTAGAGGCTGAGAGAGGCTAGGAGAGGCTGAGAGAGGCTAGGAGAGGCTGAGAGAGCCCACTGGGGGAGGCCAGTAGAGGCTGAGAGAGGCTAGGAGAGGCTGAGAGAGGCCACTGGGGGAGGCCAGTAGAGGCTGAGAGAGGCTAGGAGAGGCTGAGAGAGGCTAGGAGAGGCTGAGAGAGGCCACTGGGGGAGGCCAGTAGAGGCTGAGAGAGGCTAGGAGAGGCTGAGAGAGGCTGAGAGAGGCCACTGGGGGAGGCCAGTAGAGGCTGAGAGAGGCTAGGAGAGGCTGAGAGAGGCTAGGAGAGGCTGAGAGAGGCCACTGGGGGAGGCCAGTAGAGGCTGAGAAGCCACTGGGGGAGGCCAGGAGAGGTTGAATGAGGCCTGTAGAGGCTGAGGGAGGCCAGTTGGGCCTATTATCCCAGGGGAGCCAGCAGGGAGCTGGGGCCAGCCTACCCCCCTCTGTCTGGGGCTGGGGC
Organism: Hypomesus nipponensis; assembly: GCF_054491055.1. Taxonomy (NCBI): domain Eukaryota; kingdom Metazoa; phylum Chordata; class Actinopteri; order Osmeriformes; family Osmeridae; genus Hypomesus; species Hypomesus nipponensis. The sequence continues at coordinate 15,105,691 of NC_140362.1, forward strand.
CTCCACTAGCTCTCCAGGGTAATAGCCTGGAAGGGTGGATCAGCTGCTAGGTGCTAATGAGGGTCGGAGAAACGCTTGAATCACCGCACGTATTTTTCACAGTGACTGAAACTGGAATTGAACAGTATTCATTACTTATATTGAATGATATTTATATCCATAGAAATTAAATGTATCGGCCCCAGTTGGGCACTGGCTGTTCTGAGCTGAGTGAGTTATGTCTCCACAGTGCAGCTGCTGGAGCCAAACTCAGGCCTGGCCAGGAGAGATGATTAAACAGAATGATATCCACCCTTCTGTAAATGACATGACACCGAAAAAATAACACGCCCTGTTAGCAGCACTGCGTATGGTTTAAAAGTATACCATCGTTGCGCAGCCCCTCTGCATGGCCTCGTATCTCGTATCATGGTACAGTAAATCACATGGCCAAGTTTGAGGTTCCAGAGATACAGTAGTGGTGATCTGTAGAGAGCCGAGGCCGCAGCACATTGCTGGAGCTCCCAGAGAAACCAGGCTGGGGCCAGGCTGTGGGTTCAGAGTGACAAGAGCCAGAAGCCGGTGAGGTTGGTATTACTCCTCTGTTTCCTGCTGCCCCGGGGCGGGTGGGGGGTGACACACGCCTGCAGAAGCCAGGGGCCACATAGTACACCAGGCTCCCCTCAGGAGCCCTTTCATGCGGCTCTGTTTCCCACCAACCACCATCCCCCAACCCACCCCAGCCTCACACCAACCCCAACACCTCTTTCTCCCCCCTCTCTCTGTCTCTGTCTTTCTCTCTCTCTCTCTCTCTCTCTCCCTCTCTCCATATCCCACTGTGGCTTGTTTTATTATCTTGAACCATGGTTAACCTTCTAAACCTCAGAATGGAAATGTTGGCCTCCCAGGATTCTCTCCAGCCCCTGGTCCTATCTCTCTCTCTCTCTCTCTCTCTCTCTCTCTCTCTCTCTCTCTCTCTCTCTCTCTCTCTCTCTCTCTCTCTCTCTCTCTCTCTCTCTCTCTCTCTCTCTCTCTCTCTCTCTCTCTCTCTCTCTCTCTCTCTCTCTCTCTCTCTCTCTCTCTCTCTCTCTCTCTTGCTGTCTCTCTCTCTCTCTCTCGCTGTCTCTCTCTCTCTCTCTCGCTGTCTCTCTCTCTCTCGCTGTCTCTCGCTGTCTCTCGCTGTCTCTCTCCTTCCTCGTCAGGGTGGAATCAGATCTGTTTTCTGTGCTCCAGTAGTCACTCACCTGAGGTATGCATGCCACATTTTGTGTGTGTGTGTGTGTGTGGCGTGTTCGCCACCCATGAGCACTCTGTGAAGCCTATTTTAGCACCCTCTCCAGAGCATGCGGCCTGTCAAATACCCAGCCCTCCTCCTACATGTTCTACTGTATGTTTGTTTGTGTGTGTGTGTGTGTGTGTGTATGTGTGGTTGTGTGTGTATGTGTGTGTATCTGTCAAGTATCCAACCGTTCTTCCACTCGTCCTCTTAATAACACAAATGATGATGGATGCGTGGTGCTACATTCACCCAGGAATGTTAAACACTAAGCTGGCCTTCCCCAGTATTAATTGCCCCTCTGTAAATCCCACCATGGTCTGTCTTTCCAAAGGAATTTTGAACATCGTTTTTTTTTTTTTTTCGTCGCAATGAAGCTAACATGAACACTGCTTTCCAGGCGCATTCTTTGCATATGCAGTCCATACTTAAACCATTTGGGTTTAAACGGGGTTGAACTGAGGGGGAGATCGTAATGTCGTATCGTAAATGCCTGAAAGTTGGAGAGGACCCCTCAGTTCCCCCCCCCCCCTTTCATATTTCAGGTCTGAATTAAATCAGTTCGGTGGCTTCTGAAGAGCTAAATTGGCTTGAAACTGTGTCAGCATAAAGAATGTAAAATAACAGCCACTGCGCCAAGAAACAGACCTTTCGTACAGCAGAGCTTTTGATCCTTTTTTATAAATAGCAGAATTTTGTCGTAAAAAATAATGTTTTTGTGGTCTTTTCCTGCAATTAAAATAAGGTTTGGCTGCTGAACTAAGGGTTGGGCCTTCTTTCTCATGTCTCAACTTTCCCTCTCTTCTCTCTCTCTCTCTCTCTCTCTCTCTCTCTCTCTCTCTCTCTCTCTCTCTCTCTCTCTCTCTCTCTCTCTCTCTCTCTCTCTCTCTCTCTCTCTCTCTCTCTCTCTCTCTCTCTCTCTCTCTTCTCTCTCTCTCTCTCTCTCTCTCTCTCTCTCTCTCTCTCTCTCTCGCCCTCTCTTTCTCTCGCCCTCTCTCTCCATCTCTCCGCTGAGTGCTTGTGTCATTTATGGCTTGTTATGTTTCAGTCAGTATTTCCCTCCTGGCAGATGTCTGAGAGCGCAGCAGAAGCCCTCGTGTCCCACCTGTAGATCAGCTCTCGAGGTCCTCACCTCAGACGTGTATTTGGTGGGCAACTGTGTGTCCGCGAGTGGATGAGCGTGTGTGTGTGTGTGTGTGTGCTTTATGAAGACATTCTTCCTGTACCTCTTGTGTCGGTGGTGTGGTCTTCACATGACCAATCAAACCTGCTGGACCAGCAGACCTGTCACACCCCCCACCCCCCCCCACTGATGTACAACAAGACAATCTGGACCCAATTATAACCACACACACACACACACACACCACTCTCTGGGGGACCCCTGAATTCCTCCTCTCCTCATTTGTCAAAAATGAAGCTGGTTGGTTTCCTCAGATTGGATGAAATCTGTCTTCTGATATTAAATCAAGCCGTGTCCGCTGGCCGCCTGAACAAGATAAATGTCGATCGTATTTATCTACACGTACGCCGCCGGCTATGACCTCGGAGGTTTGGCGTCCAAACCTCCAAGTTAATATGTTAATCATGGACCATGTCTCTCCTAAATAAGGCTTTAGCAGATGGCTTAGACATCATATCAGATGAGGTGGTTGGTTTCATGTGAACCACTCAACTCTTGGACAGCCAGAGGGGTGGAGTAACAAGAGTATGACTGAACTTTGTGGACGTTTGTGCCTCTCAACCTTGCCCCCCTCATGTAGCGACAGTACGCCCCTCTCTCTCTCTCTCTCTCTCTCTCTCTCTCTCTCTCTCTCTCTATCTCCATCTATCTCACCATCTCTCAAACGTATTCCCCCTCCCTCTCGCCTCGCCTCCGAGCCCTGATTAGACGACGGTTGCCGTTGTTTGCGTGTCAACAAGAGCCGGAGGAATTCCATTTCCACACCTCTAATGTCTCCCAGCCGAGGGGCTGTTGTTTCTGTTGTGCGCGCTGCCCGCCTGTCGCACTGCAGCAGCGCGCTCTGGGGAGCCCGGGCCTCTGCGGAACACGGCGGGACGAGCTCGTATGGAAATCACCACTGACGTAGCAGAAACAAACAACACGAGGCGCGCTGTTGCTACATCTGCGTCCGCTTTGAGCCGGTGCCGTCTGTGCTGTCGTTTCAGTTCACCAGCACAAACAAACACGCCATGCCTGGGAGAGAGAGAGGCCTGATTGTCGGACGCAGATGGAGGCTTGCGAGTCCTTTCCCGCTTGCTTCGCGAGTTCATCAGCCTTGCGTCGCCGGCGGCTAAACGCGGTGATGTCATGGATTCTTGGCTCGGTCGAATGTAGGAGAGGTGGGGGGATAGAGAGAGAGGGGGATAGAGAGCGAGAGAGAGGGGGGGGGGATTAAGAACAAGCGATGGGGATAGAGAGAGAGATATGCCCGTGTCTGACACATCCCTTAATCTACCTCACGGTGGTTCAGCTTGTATATGGAAGACTTGTAGCTGAGAGAGCGAGAGAAACTACTGTGGCTTCCATCCTGTCCCTGTGAGTTAAACTCGGTTGACTCCTGTTGACGACTAGCTCCAAATCGGAGCCTTTAAAAAAGACATAGCGTTTTCGCCTCAGGGCCGTTTGTTACTTATCTCTGGTCATGCCTGTTTTGGTCAGGATGGGGATGCAGCCGACTGTATTCGTCCATAAAACCTTCCCCACGCCCCCTGCTGGTTTACAGTGTTCAGTGTCAGTGGATTGGTGTAAAGGTGTCTGGTGTGGTGTGTTAACTCTGCCCATCCCCTCCCCGCGTCCCCCTTTCCTCCACCCCTCCCCTCGTCCCCTCTTCCCTCTCCCCAGACGGGCCCTGGTCCTGGGCGTCCTGCGTGACCCAGGTTCGGAGGTGGAGGACCGGCAGTACCAGGTGGACCTGCAGGCCATCAACATCGGCACCGCCCAGTGGGAGCAGCTGAAGCCCGAGAAGGATGCTTCTAAAGGGGGCGTGCCGGCGGAGGGCGAGAGGAACTCCCAGAACCCCGCCCTGGAGTGGAACATGGCGAGCAGGTGGGGGGAAGCTACTCTCTCTCTCTGCCTCTGTCTCTCTCTCTCCCTGCCTCTCTCTCTCTGCCTCTCTCTCTGCCTCTGCCTCTCTTTCTCTCTCTGCCTCTCTCTCTGCCTCTGCCTCTCTCTCTCCCTGCCTCTCTCTCTGCCTCTCTCTCTGCGTCTCTCTCTGCCTCTCTTTCTCTCTCTCTCTCTCTCTCTCTCTCTCTCTCTCTCTCTCTGCCTCTCTCTCTCTGCCTCTCTCTGCCTCTCTCTCTGTCTGTATTTCTTTCTCTCTCTGTCTCCCGCTCTCTTACTCACTCCCTCTCTCCAAGGATCTATATGGCCAAAGTCAGGTGCTGTGTGTATGTGCTTGCGACGAGGGGGTGTGTGTGTGTGTGTGACCCCTCTATACATGCTCCATATCATCTGAGTGCTCTTGCGGGACGTCCCTACTATTTATTTAGTCAGCTTCCTCTCATGCTGCTTCCCTCTCCGTACACAGTCATAATTACAAACCCTGTCATTTTTTTTATTGAGCCGGGAGCTAAAACAAGCAGCAGTTTAACGGCCTGTTTGGCCTAAGTCCTTATTTCGAGGAGGAATGGACCCAAAAGTCCCAGGATCTCAGGCAGGAGCTCCAGATCGCTTCTCCGTCAACTAAAAATAGACCCTGCGGAAGAATGCAGAACGGAGCAGAATCAACACCCTGCTGATAGAGACTGACCGGGCCTGGGTCAACATGGCTGCGAGTCAAACTCACACACACACACACACACACACATCTTCATCATACTGGAGGTCAGTCCTATGTGTGGAGCGGAGCCAGGAGACTGCCTGCTAGACTGCTGGACCCAGAGCACTTTGTTATTACTGAGACCTGTCTAGCCTCATTTACTCTGTGTATGTCTGTCTGTCTGTGTGTGTGTGTGTGTGTGTGTGTGTGTGTGTGTGTGTGTGTGTGTGTGTGTGTGTGTGTGTGTGTGTGTGTGTGTGTGTGTGTGTGTGTGTGTGTGTGTGTGTGTGTGTGTGTGTGTGTGTGTGTGTGTGTGTGCGTGTGTGTCTTCACATTAGCTAGCCCTGAGGCCTGTTGTTACCATGAAAGGCACAAGCTAGCTATTTATCTTAGTTTGTTCTGAGGCTGGCTGTCTGACTGGTTCACTGGTGCTGTAGGAAAACAGCTTCTGTTCCAGATCCCCTTTCAATGACTGTAATTAGCTGCCTGGTTGGAGGCTGTCTCATGACCAGCCAGCCAGATGCAGCCAGCACACTTCACAGTGGAGTTGCTAGGGAGTAGTCAGGCAGTCACTCGCACAACTACGACTCGGCATAATATATGTCGAGACACACCGCCTCGAAAGTTCCCACCTTTCCTCCCCTCCCCTCCCACGCTCTACCCCTCGGCCCCTCGCTCCCTCCACCCTTCCTTTCCCCTCCACCCTGGGACGCCGGTGGGGTTGCCGGCGGGACCCCTGGTTGCCGGGGTGAGTTCCAGTAGTTTTGCCGACCTCCGCGAGGCTCCGCCGGCTTCCTGAGGTTTCGCGGAGGAAATTCCAGCCACATGGTCCTGCTGACAGGACCTGTCTGCGTGATAGCACGGGACCCAGGTTTCAGGAAACAGGCCGTGGATGGGAGGCTGTGCGCTCTCTACGTTCCCTCTCTCTCTCTTTCTCTCTCTCTCTCTCTCTCTCTCTCTCTCTCTCTCTCTCTCTCTCTCTCTCTCTCTCTCTCTCTCTCTGTGTCTCTCTCTGTGTCTCTCTCTCTCTCTGTGTCTCTCTCTCTCTCTGTCTCTCTCTCTCTCTCTCTCTCTCTCTCTCTCTCTCTGTGTCTATCTCTCTCTGTGTCTATCTCTCTCTCTCTCTCTGTGTCTATCTCTCTCTGTGTCTATCTCTCTCTTTCTCTCTGTGTCTATCTCTCTCTCACTCTTCGCTCTCTCCCTCCACCTCTCTCACTCTCGCTCTTTCTTTTCTCCCTCCCTTGTCTTTCCTCCCTCCTGCTCTCTATCTTCTCTTCCTCTTCTTCCCCGCTCTCTCTTTCCTTCTCATTGTCTCTCCATTTCTCTCCCTCCTGCTTCTTTTGTCGTTGTGGATCATTCTGTGTGAGTCATAACCTTACCACACACACACACACAGAGACGTACTGTACATATTCATACACACAGGCATTCAAATCCCCACTCCAAATCCCTCCAGGGGGGTCTCTGGGAGGGGGAAGGCAGGGCTCCCCTCTAACCCGAGCCACAGGCCACGTTTGTGGGTAAATGGAGCCGCGAGCCGCCCCCTCTCTCCCTGGTGAATGACGGCACCTGTCCCCCTGCAATGAGACACTCTCTGTTTCACTCTGTGTTCGACAGAGATTACAACCCATCAATCACCCTCACCCAGATCACTTCACCTCTAGCGCACACACACATACACACACTCACACACTGACACACACACACACACACACACACAGGGCAGTGCACTAAGCATAATCCCTCAGAGACAGTGGTAATGCCTCTCTGTAGAGCACAGTAGAATGTGATATTCGGTCTGGTGGAACCATGCCCCAGGCCACCTAGGAACAGGGATCTTTTCCTGTGTGTGTGTAATCCGGGCCGACTATAAATATTGGAAGCTCGTCTGTTTGATTGTTTTAATACCAGCAGATGTAGCAATTAACACCACCTTATAAAGTGAACTCGTATATTTGTTTTACTGCTAACAAATGTTCTTGAAAATATGACTTGATTGTGGGAATGAGTGTTAACCCAACAAGCTCCAGTTTACGTTGGGAGGTCTTAGCGTGGGCTTGTGTATACAATTAGGGTGTGTTCCCAATAGAGAGTTGTCAAATAACGTCTCGCTTCGCTCCCAACGCTTTTCTAGCTGGAAGCTACAGACTGTTGGACTAGGAGTTTGAAACCAGCTCCGTTATGGAAATATTTCACAGGTTTTGGCCTCGTAAGCGAAAATGGGGTTTGAAGTCTGTATTTAGAGTCGAGTTGAAGAGTGCTGCTGGTTTGAATTTGAGTCGCCAGAGATAAGTTTGAAAAGTCTGTATGTGTTTGTCAGTTAAGATATAACAGTGCTGGGCTTGTGGATATGTGTGGTTTAGGTCCGTGTTGAACAGACATCCTTGGACAGATGGGACCGTTCAGCCACCAGAATCCAGCCCTCACTCTAGTACCCAGTGCTCACTCTAGTACCCAGCCCTCACTCTAGTACCCGGTCATCACTCTAGTACCCAGTCATCACTCTAGTAGCCAGTCATCACTCTAGTACCCAGTCATCACTTTAGTACCCAGTCATCACTCTAGTACCCAGTCATCACTCTAGTACCCAGTGCTCACTCTAGTACCCAGTCATCACTCTAGTACCCAGTCATCACTCTAGTACCCGGTCATCACTCTAGTACCCAGTCATCACTCTAGTACCCAGTCATCACTCTAGTACCCAGTCATCACTCTAGTACCCGGTCATCACTCTAGTACCCGGTCATCACTCTAGTACCCGGTCATCACTCTAGTACCCGGTCATCACTCTAGTACCCGGTCATCACTCTAGTACCCGGTCATCACTCTAGTACCCAGTCATCACTCTAGTACCCAGTCATCACTATAGTACCCGGTCATCACTCTAGTACCCAGTCATCACTTTAGTACCCAGTCATCACTTTAGTACCCAGTCATCACTCTAGTACCCAGTCATCACTCTAGTACCCAGTCATCACTCTAGTACCCGGTCATCACTATAGTACCCGGTCATCACTCTAGTACCCGGTCATCACTCTAGTACCCAGTCATCACTCTAGTACCCAGTGCTCACTCTAGTACCCAGTGCTCACTTGAGAAAGACATTCTACACAAGAACCAAGTGCCCAATATAGTTAAGCTGTCCTCACCCAGTCCTCACTTTAGAACCCAGTCCTCATTCTAGAACAGAAATCAGTCTAAAATCCAGTCCTCACTAAAGAACTCAGTGCTAACTAAAGAACCAAGTCTTAACTGTAGAATCCAGTCTTTGGGGAACGCAGTTCTCACACACACACTTAGACAAATAAACACAGTCTCAGTATGTTTGTAAACATTGTGTGTGTGTGTGTCCAACGCAGCGTCAGAAGACACCAGGAACGCCGCGCCCTCCTCACTCCCATCCTGACTGACTTCTCGGTCCGCATCACCGCGGCGCCCGCCATCATCTTCAGCAAACCTGTATCCCCCGACAACGCTCAGACCGAGGTCAGTACGGCAACAGCACCAGGACAGACTTCCTACACTCTTGTGTTTGTGGTTTTTGGAACGTTTCGCTCGAAGCAGATATATGAAATGGTTATTCATAGTATATTGTAGTGCGCCTGTAGACTACTGCATTGTGAGATGGGATGTGGAGATGTGTGTGTGTGTGTGTGTGTGTGTGTGTGTGTGTGTGTGGCGTAGGCGTTTGACCTGGGGAGTGGTCTATCCCTGTGGAGGCCAGAGGATCTCTGTCCAGCTGCTCCTCTCCTCTCCTCTCATGCCTCATCCCTCCATCTTGACAGTCCCCATTGCAACGCTTCACAGCTCATCCCTTCTTTTCGCTGTCACACACACGCGAGCGCGCGCACGCGCACTTGGCGTAAACACGCTGATTGTATGCGCGTACAAACACGCATTCCCTTTCTTCCTCTCACTCGGGATCTTTCTCACACACACAGTGATTTGTTGGCTTCCAGAAGTGGAGCTCCTCCAAGCCAACAGCAACACAAACAGACAGGCAGTCAGGGAGGGAGGCTGATAGCAGGGAGGGACACCGATGCAAAACAAGCGTACCATCCAAAGTTCAAGCTCATATTTAGTACATGTCGATGTATAGATAAGTAGTGGATAAAACGACATGTTATAGTACTAAAAGCATCTCTCTTTCTCTCCCTCCCTCCTCCTCCTCCCTCTGTCCCTCCAGGAGATAGTGGTGTGCGGTCACTCTCTGGAGGTGAACGTGACCAGTAGCCTGGACGCCTACCTCAGTGTGGCCCAGGTCCAGCTTCTCCAGCAGCTGCTCCGAGACAACATGGTGGGCAGCCACACGCCAGAGAAGACCTCCGAGGTAGGCGCACACGCGTGCAGGCACACGCGAACGCATGTTGGGCCGCTGAGAGCTTCGCTGCATCTCCCTGAGACCTCTCTCCTACCGTGGGGTGGTTGCTAGGGTGTTTCGAGGGTGTCGCCAGGGCGTCGGCAGGCCCCGCATCACGTTCGGTCCCCCCTGGAGTGACCGTATAAGGACGCAAATGACCCCGCGCAGGCTCAGCTCCTCGGGTGTCCAGCCCAGCCGTGGACGGATCCCGGTCTCAACCGCCGCCCCACTGCGATCTCCCTCGGCCCCTCGTCCTCTCCTTCTCTCCTCTTCCCCTCCTGTTATCTTCTCCTCTTTTCCCATCCTTTCTCCTCCTTTCTTCTCCCCCCCCCCCGCCCTCTCTCCTTCTTTCCCCTCGTCTCCTCTCTCAGTTAAATATTTACTCCCATTAAGCAACGGGCGCTCCTCTAATCTGCCCTCAGTTTACTCCTCTCAGCTGTAGCTCTCGAAAGCTGCCCCTATTGTTTACCAGAGGGCTGCACACACACAGTCAAACTCCCCGTGCGTTCACGGACTCCAACACACACACACTCTCGCAAACACACACGCACACACACACACACACAGCGTGTGGCTAGACCGGCGCCGTTGCCCCTGTCTGTGAGTTTAATAAAGCGCTCTAATGGAACACAATATAACAATATTTACCGCTGCGGCGGTGATGAGCGGAGTGTTGTGGGGGCCCGGGTGGCGGGGGCGAGATAACAGTGATTTTACCGTCATCTACGGCGTGGATGTTTACAGGGGGGGGGGGGGCTGACGTCGGAGGGTTGCGTGGAAGCCAGTCGCTTCAGTAATGGTAGTTCAGAACGCAGAGGTCACGACGGAGGAACACACACGGACACAATCTGCTCTCGCTGTATACACACACGCACAAACACACACACACAGAAGCTCTGCTCCTACTGTACACACACACAGGGAGGCTCGTCATCGCAAACACACAATCACACACATGCAGAGAAGCAGCCAAACATTTTTATCACACACACACACAGACACACACGGCAGAAGCAGGGTAAACAGCCTGATCCCAGGGGAGCAGGCTCTGGTCTGGGAGGTGAGATCTCTGAAGCTAAGTCAACAGTGTTACTGCTCTCCCTGAACAACCAGCCCAAAATGGGTCTCACTCAATTACCAGAAAAAAAAAAACACTCCTATTAGCATTGTTTGTGAATGGAATGGAAGGAATGAAACAAGCGTGAGTGTGTCTGTACTGTGGCCTTTAACTGTGTGTGTGTGTGTGTGTGTGTGTGTGTGTGTGTTTTAGTGGGTGGTTGGGTGGAGGTTAGACAGTCAATCTTCTAGAGGTGAGTTACATCTGGTTCTGGTTTAGGTGGGATTCTGGACCTTTCTACAGGGGTTCACCTGGGTTCAGGGTAGCTGGATACTTCCTCATTGTGCTCCACTTCCTGGTCCTGGTGGTACAGCCCAGAGAGAAGGGGAGGAAAGGGGGGGGGGTTATCATAGAGGTCATATTGGTACACTCAAAACAACAGGCATGGGTCATAATTTAAGCACTTGACAGATTGAGCCAGATTTATCTCAGAGTTTGCACTTCCAGGGCTTAGTCTCTGTGTGCTGGGTGATCAAAATCAAGCACACCCCATTACATGTCAGTGTTTGACTCCGTCCAGGGGGGCAGGTCAGTGTGATTGACCCCTTTGCACCACACCAGATCTGAGGTGTTCTGAGCCCCATTCAGCATGCTGCAGGGCCCTCTGGTGGTCCTGAAGGGTACTGCAGGTCCCCAGACCACTTGCCGAGTCTCTCTCTCTCTCCGTGTCTCCCCCTCTCTCCCTCTATCCCTCCTTCTCTCTCACACTCTATTTCTCCCTCCCTCTCTTCTTTCCCCTCTCTTTCTCATGTTGATTGTCTTGAACAGCCTCCTGGGCAGGCATTTCACATGCTCCTTTCCTCACAGCTGTGTTTTATGTGCACTAATTAATGAGTTTTGTGAAGAGGGTTGAACACATATATGTACACACAAACTCTGTCACACACACACACAAAGACACATACACACACTGGGCCATGTGCTTTTACCACATTGTGGTGAAGCGAAAAGCACTCAGTGGGCAGGCAGGGGAAATCCCATATCCTTCCTCCATCCCTCGCTCCGTCCCTCCTTCCCCCATCCCTCCTTCCCCCACTGTGTCCTGGGATGATGTCCCTGTTAGAGAGCAGGGTTCTGGACGTCCTCCTTTCACCCTCTCACTTCCTCACTGGCATGCTCTTCGTCATCCTCTCTTTCTCTCTCATTTGAACCTCGCCCGCCCGTTCCTCCTTTGCCATGTCCTTCTTCCTGGTCTCCCTCGTCTTTACTCCATCCACTCACATGCACATGCACGTTGCGGTATATGCTGTATTGAGGGCAGTCAGTGAATGGGGTCCTGTGGTACGCCTGTTCAGTGTGGCTGTATGGCCCAGCCAGCCAGACGGTTCCTGGATCCTTCCGATCCTCCTGGTGTCTCCCGAGCTCAAGCAGCACTCACAACATCTCCCCGGCTGAGTGTTTCGTAAGCTGCAGCCTTCTGAGCTGTGATGGGGCTGTGTCTGTCAGGGAGCCAGTCGCGAGAGGTGAGACAGGGAGCTGATGTTGGGGGGGATGGAGGGAGGGAGGGGGGGGAGGTAGGGGGGGGGGATGGAGGGAGGGAGGGGGGAGGTAGGGTGGGGGGACGGAGGGAGGGAGGGAGGGAGGGAGGGAGGGAGGGAGGGAGGGAGGGAGGGAGGGAGGGAGGGAGGGAGGGAGGGAGGGAGGGAGGGAGGGAGGGAGGGAGGGAGGGAGGGAGGGAGGGAGGGAGGGAGGGAGTATCAAGCCAATGATGTCTGAACAGGTCGTCCTTGTTTTCTTTGTTCCCTTTGCTTCGGTGAGGCATAATAAATATGGGTCCCTAGAAAGACCCTTACCCCCTCCCTCCCCTCTCCCCCAGCTCCTTGACATCTGTCCGCTAAGCGCCGAGTCGCAGCTTATCTCCAAACGACATATTTTCCTAGCGAGTGGTTCATCTCGCTGCGCTTCGTTGTTATGAAACCGTACCCTCGGGTGAGGAGCTTGCAGGCCCCTCCTCTGTGAACTAACTGCTAATTGACAGCCAGTCAAAACAACTCACCTACCTCACGCCGGGTGCTATATGGTTCGCCCCAGATCCCCCCCCATAGCACGACCATGGCACATTCCTCTGTTCACCTTGGTAACGTGATCTGTTTGAGATCAGTAGCAGCTGAATTGCTCACTCTCATCGGTTTGTCGAAATTGGCGTGAAACCTCAGATAACATCAGAACTGTGGCGGATGGGGGGGGGGGGGCGCTGGCGTGGAGGCCCTTGGCGTGACCCACAGATCAAGTTCCACTCAGGTGAGGGGGGGTGGATGGGTGGGGGCTTCTCTCCCTGTCTGGGGGGGAAATGGGGTCACAGACTCAGGGGAGCAGTAAACGCAGGGCACACCAGGCTATCCAGGACACACACACACACACAGTGTGGATGCCAATGTAGGGTAGAATTCCTGCCTGAGCCCATTCTCTACACCTGTATAAGCAAGATTCCACTTAGAATAACAGGTGAGAGCGAGTATTGGGTTCTCTCCCAGTGGATAAGGTATTGAAGAGAGAGTGTGTGTGTGTGTGTGTTAACTCTTGTCTTCCCACTCTGTCACCGTGAGTGTTAAGTGGTATTTGTTTCCACCAGAGCAAACGGTATGACTGGAGGATAGTTCTTACGGTTATCGCCTACCTCTACGTCCACCTCCATCCTCCTCTCCTCCCGTCTATCTCTCCACTACTCCACCATCACAACTGGCATCTGCTCCAGAGATGAAGTAAAGGAAGGATTCTCTCCTCTACCGCCCCTCTCTCTAACTCTCTCTTTAAACAAGGCTAGGGCCAGAAGTCGCTCTGGGTCCCATGGCCTGAGCTTGCAAGAAGGAGAGAGAGAAGCAGAGAGATGGAGAGAAGCAGAGAGAGAGAGAGAGAGAGACACAGAGAGAGACAGAGACACAGAGAGAGACAGAGACACAGAGAGAGAGACACAGAGAGAGAGACACAGAGAGAGAGACACAGAGAGAGAGACACAGAGAGAGAGACACAGAGAGAGAGAGAAAGAGAGAGACAGAGAGAGAGAGAGACACAGAGAGAGAGACACAGAGAGAGAGACACACAGAGAGAGAGAGACACAGAGAGAGAGAGACACAGAGAGAGAGAGACACAGAGAGAGAGAGACACAGAGAGAGAGAGAGACACAGAGAGAGAGAGAGACACAGAGAGAGAGAGAGACACAGAGAGAGAGACAGAGTGCGAGAGCAAGGCGAAGAAAAGAGGGGGAGAGAGAGAGAGCGACACAGATGTGTAGCAGAGATTACAACATCCGTATGGCTCACTGTCCTCCATAGCCACCTGGGGCTTATCCATCCTCCTTATCCCTCCGTCCATCCCTCCCTCCTTCCCTCCATCCAGGGGTCAGGGGTGTTTTTGTTTGCGTTGCTGTTTGCGCCGCTTGGTAACGAAAGCAGCCGCCGCGCGGGGACGACCTCGCGGGGCGCTCGCTGATGACATCATGACGGAGCACCGTTTGAAGTGGCAGGCGAGCGGTCGCCTGAGCGACAGGGCTGTCCGAGGTTTCCTTTGTTGCTGTTTGTTGAAAACACAATGCAAGCTAATGACGTTAGGAGACGCTGGAAGAAGCTGTCAGTTTCGACCTAACCCCCCTACTCGCTCTGACACACACGCACACACACACACACACACACACATGACTCACACGCACAATACACCCATTGACCGCCAACTGCTCCAGAGCCCAGCCCACTATGGGACCCTTGGCGTACATAAACACCAGAGCCTGAATATTAGATTAGTAGATTAGCCCTCCGCACAGTCTAACCTAAATAGACGTGCTAATGGCTGATTAGAGCCAGTGGTTTCTGCTCTGTTTGCCTGGGAAACAGAACTGACGCTGCCAGCCCCTCAGCCTGGACACCAGCGGGAAAGACAACCCCGCAGTATCTTTCGGTGTCTCTCCCTCCTTTTCTCTCTCTCTCTCCCCCCCCCCTCTCTCTCTCTCCTTCCTTCTACATATCTCTCTCTCCCCCTCTCCCCTACACATATGCTGTAGAGGGACGTCGCAGCGTTAAGATGAGCCCCATTCTGGGTAGATGAGTATGGCAGCATGGCTGTAGCTCGTTAATTCCCTCTGTTGCGATCTGCATCCACGGTGTTTGTTTTCTCTAGCGCTTGTGGGGTGATCCAGATCTGGTAACCGTCTCCTGACGGATCTGAACGAGCTCTTGTTTGCATTCATCGCACACTGGATCACTCGAACATGGGAGGCGATGGTGCACACATGCAGCTACAGCTGACAACATACTGCCAAGACTGTTCACCCATGGTTAACCTCTGGGCTTGGGAGTTGGGGTCTAGCAGGTTGGAGGACTGGAGGTTAGAGGCTGGGATGGGAAGACTGGGGACTGGACGTTAGAGGTTGGAGTCGATAAGGCTGGAGGGTTGAGGCTGGGGGGGAGGAACATTAGCTTCATCAGTGTTTCTGTTCCTCAGGCTGGACACAGTGTTTTTCCTCAGGCTGGAGACTGTTTCTCCTCAGGCTGGAAACAGTGTTTCTGCTCTGCCTGGAGACTGTGTTTCTGCTCTGCCTGGAATCAGTGTTTCTGCTCCTGAGGCTGGAAACAGTGTTTCTGCTCCTGAGGCCGGAGACAGTGTTTCTCCTCCCTCAGGCTGGAGACAGTGTTTCTCCTCAGGCTGGAGACAGTGTTTCTCCTCAGGCTGGAGACAGTGTTTCTCCTCAGGCTGGAGACAGTGTTTCTCCTTCCTCAGGCTGGAGACAGTGTTTCTCCTTCTCAGGCTGGAGACAGTGTTTCTCCTCAGGCTGAAGACAATGTTTCTGCTCAGGCTGGAGACAGTGTTTCTCCTCTGGCTGGAGACAGTGTTTCTCCTCAGGCTGGAGACAGTGTTTCTCCTCAGGCTGGAGACAGTGTTTCTCCTCAGGCTGGAGACAGTGTTTCTCCTCAGCCTCCTGTGACACTGTGCAGGCTTGCTCAAAGCTGGTTTTGTGGCAAAATATTTGTAAGCAAACCAGGGCCTTGTGCTGTTGGGGTTGACGAGGGTTTGAAGTACAATAAATGAGACAAGACTGGGAGCGCCAGATCTCCATTGGACCGCTCTGCACTCCACGGGGAGCAGGTTGACTCATTCTGTTCATTTCCAGACCTTTCTGTTCTGTCCTGCTTTTACTGCTACAGGTTTTGGTAATTCTTCCTTTGTTTCCGAGCCATGACTACAAACTACAACTGAAAGACCACGAGTAGGGATTGGCTGCTCGCTTTGATTTCCATCTCGACAGAGGCCCTCCGGGCTTTGGTTGCACACATCCCCTACTCTCTCTCATCCTTCTTTCTCCACTCTGCCCTCTCTTCTCTTCCCCTCTTCTCTGCTCCGCTCTCCTGTCCTCTCCCCTCTTCTCTCCCACCCCCCCTCCTCCAGCGAGGTGGGAAGTCAAACGTCTGACCGAGGGCCTCAGGAATGTCAGCAGGCTCGGATTATGACTGTCCCCGGATGTTTGGTATTCCCTGTCCACAACGTGCCATCGGTGAACAAAGAGGCTCTCTGACGAGTCAGGAAAATATCCTGGCCTTGTTGTTGTTCTCCTCCCTGGTCCTGTCCAAGGCTCCGAGATAGACAGCAGACCAAACAGGAGAGCCTCGCCATGCTCGCTGGCGCTGGGGCCGTTCCCTGGAGCGGCGGCGGCGGCGCACACACACACACACACTCAGACACACGCTCACATACGCAAACTTTCACACACACACACAGCTAAAACACATAGCTCCCTAGAGCTTGTAGAAGGGCCCTGGCCCGGCTCCGGGGCCTGTGTTTTGGAGTGTGCTGTGTGTCTAAAGTGCAGTCGACAGTCACTGGGAACCACTCAGCACCCATTTGCGAGCGCCGGGGTCGCGACCTTCCGCTGCGCTTTTGTTGTGGTCGAGCTTGAGAACAGAGCAGGTCGCTTTTGTTGCTCGAACAGAGTTCAGCGTCTTAAACGTCCCCTTTGATGCCTGCTCTGCCATTGCTCTCAGAGAGCAGTGACTTCACATTATAAATGTACCCCCCCCACCCCCACCCCCCAGCCCAGCCCCCTGTCTGGAAAACGACCAGGGTGAATTGTGGTCTTTATGGCTTTCAGTTTAAGTATTATTATTATTTCCCTCCAAATGAGGTATTGTGTCAGGGTCTGTAGGTCACCAGAACAAGGTTCGCTCCCTTGTGTTCCTGTTGTAACAGAGACCAGAGGGGCCCAGCATGGGGTCAGCTTGGAACCCCACAAGGGCCCCAGGTACCACGCCCTCAACCACATCCAGACATAACCGCAAGCCTGCCTCAACCTTTTCAGCGTACTGCTGGCATCACCAACGCAAGGTCGGTTGGTACCCATTGTGTCCTGCTGGGATATGGGGTTGATTTAATCTTGATTAAATTATCTAAGGACCATTATACCCAATTCATTTCAGTATAACTGGACAGTCGTTTATATGGTTCAATAAGTACATTCATTGTTGTGTTTCAGTGTTCTGTGGACAGACAAGGTCAGGTTTGAGGCAGAATGAAGACGGTCTTTAGTCTAGCACCGACCCTCAGCATGACGTGGTGCCAACAGTGGCGTCCCTCACTGATGATGTCACTGACTGACCTGTCATTCAACCATGATGTCACTCACTGATGACATCACTGAACTGTACTTTCATGATGGAGTTTAGGAGCACGTCTGGAGTGGTGTAAGCTGACCAGACATGGATCTTCCAAAGAGGGATCGAGCCAACTTGACGTCAGCCATTCTAAAGCTGCTGCACAGCTACCTCGGGGACCTCATAATGCCCAGTAGTGAATGTCCGCACCAAAGCTGTTAACCTTGAACATGGCCAGTCCACTGGTAGGCTTCCCCAAGTCCTGGACTCCCTCCCAGGCATGATGTGAAGAGATTCATCTGCTCAATGTGGAGCTCAGATGTCAAAGTCTCCACATCGCTGCCGGCTGCCAAACTCAGCGAGCGTGTGGCAAAGGATGAGATGACAAGTAGGACCGTGAAGCGCTGGCCCGGGCCAAGCTGCTCCCAGTCCAGCTGGGACGGGGGTCAAATGTCACACAGATGCCTCAAACATGACTGGCAGGTCGAGGTTTTTTTGCGGTTTCACACTTCAGAGGATGTTCCGTGATTTCTGCCTAGCGACAGTGAGGGGATGACCTCATGATTGGCTGGCTGGGGAGGGTTTGATCAGCGGTCTGGAGAACACGCTTCAGTTCAGCCAATGGAGAGTAGAGAGTAATGACTGGAAAAGGGGATTGAGAGTGGGGCGAGGCAAAGAAACAGGTTTGCATTTCTGCATTTATGACTCTTTGTCGGTGGCTAAATTGGCGGATGTTTGAGAGAATACACACACCTGCTGACCCCCAGGCTGAGGTCACTGCGGAGTGGGGCACACTCAGACTGTGTGTGTGTGTCTTTGTGTGTGTATCCGGGTGTGTGAGTACACATTCAATAATCTAAATATAGAGGAGTATTTGCTTAGAGTGCACTTTGTCTGTTCTGTGGGGAAGAGAAGATCGGGGGAATTTGCTGTTAATTGTAAGTGCGTGTGTGGGGCCTAAGTCTGGGAAGATGTGGAGAGAGAGCGAGATAGGGAGGGCGAGAGAGAGTGTAAGGGGGAAAGGGATACGCGAGGAGGAAAAGAGGAGGAATAGAGAGCGAGACAGCGCGGGGGGGGGGGGGGGGTACAGTATATCATGCGTTAGCGCAGGAGTGCAGGAACGAGGAAGGCGAGGAGGAGGAGAGGAGCACATCCTTTCCTCATTAGGAGGAGGGGGAGGGGGAGAGGAGCCAGGAGGATCTGGCAGGCCGGGCTGCAGAGCAGCCCCTGTCTAAGCTGCTGCCTTTTGAGAAGCCTCTTGTTCTGGGGCCCTTTGATGACACTGTTTCGAATGGGAAATATCTAATAAGTCAAGCATTCCGTTTAATGTGCTGCCAGACACTTTTCATATCGGCCTGGAGGTCTGAAACACTATCTCCACCACCACCGCCACCACCACCACGGACACTTCAGTCTCCTCGCAACGCCGAGGAGAGAGAGGAAGAGAACAGAGAGGGAGGGAGGAAAGGGAGAACTAGAGAGAGAGATTAAAGACAAAGAGAGAATGGCAGAACAGGCCAGAGAGAGCGAGAGAAAGAGCGAGACAGAGAGCAAGAGAGAGAGAGCAGAGTGTGGGAGAGGCAGCTAAGAAGACACACTGAGTGGGGCTAATAGGAACCATGTGTACCAGGGTTTGGGCAGACGGGGGCGGGATAGGATGGAACACGCAGCCCAACACACAACAGTTCTCTTTTATGGATTAATCATGATCACACCGGTGCACAGCAGTAGCCCCTAATTAAAACAGACTTCTCAGCACTAACATCACATGGTGTGTGTGTGTGTGTGTGTGTGTGTGTGTGTGTGTTGGAACTGAGGGGGTGGCTGGTCTGCTAGGCATTAAAGAGTGATGAGGAAGAGGATGAGGAGGAGTGTTTCGTCACGTCACACCTGCCTGACCTCTGCGGTCACCCGCGACCTTTAAGTTCCCGGATCAAAAGAGGATCCCGTGTGGGTGTTTTCCCCCCCCGCTCAACGTTGATACAGCTGAGGAGAAACGTCGTCTAAAGACAGTTTCCTGTTCGCCGTTCACAGACCGCAACGCTCAACCTCGCGTTTCCAGCACGAAATCTCCCTCTTGATGCCGGGCCACGGGGACTGGCTGGGCCCGTCTCGGAGCGGAGCGGCTGCCAGCGCGGGGCTGAGACGTAAACCCGGCGCACTCTTGCTCACTCTCATGACTCACATCAGCTGGGACTGGCACATCTGTTAACACCGGGGCACACACACACACACAGGGCTCCACCGCCCGCCACACAAGCCTGAGTTTCCAGGGCTGATCCTTCTTAAGAGACTCTGAGGCCGGAGGAAGTGCAGCAACATGATGTGAAGACCACAGTGCCCAGAAAGAGGGCTCGAGTCCCCGGGGCTGGGTCCAGATAATGCTGGGTTGCTCGAGTCGATTTGTCCATGGTTTCAATCAAGTGGGATATTTGGTTTTGGAGTTGGGAGAGTGCACTTGTAAGGAGGAGGAAAACGAGCCCCCCCCACCCCCACCCCACCCCCCCCCCCCCCAAACAAGAAAGAAATCCACTCAGAGCTTGGGCTGATTGTGTTTCGGATGGCGTTTCTCTCTGTTGTGTTCCCTGCGTTAGACATTTTGCTCCAGTGTGTTGGGAGGGCATCCGTCGAGGCGTTTCTCCTCTCTCAGCGCTATCGGAATCACATGTTTGGACGTGTCCCGGTGCAAAGTCGAGCACACACGCCATACACACACTTTGAGGTGTGTGTGTGTGGGGTTGGGAGTGACGGCACGTCGGGGTTGTGCGTCCCTGCTAACGTGTGTGTGTGTGTGTGCGTGCGTGTGTCTCCCAGGTGCGTGGTCAGGAGCAGCAGCGCGGCCGGGCCGACCCCAGGGGCGTGGCCTCGTCGTGTGGCCGCAGCGGCCAGGACAGTGGCTTCGGCAGCGACTCGGCCCGCATCCGTATCGTCCAGATCGAGCAGCAGAGCGGCGCCAGCCACCACCGCATCGCCCGGCCCTCCCGCCAGTCCACCATCACCAAGAACCTCAGCTTCATCCCCTTCGACGTCTTCCTCACCGCCAGCCGGCTGTCCGTCATGACCTACGCCTGCTCCAGCCCGCCCAAGGCCTCCGCCGCCCCCGCGCCCACCCCAGCCTCGCCCGAGGGCAAGGAGGGCAGAGCGCGGGAGAGGGCGGGGAAGAGTGCCTTGAACCAGGCGGGGAGCCTGACAGACCCAGCCCCGGCCTCCGGCCACGCGCCGCCCCCGGATCCCGCCCCGGACGCCGCCCCCCACGTGCCTCTGGCCAGCCTCACCGCCGACGACCTACTCAACAGCAACACCCAGGCGGGGCCGGGGGCAGGGGCCGGGCCGGGGACCCCGCCCAGGGGCAGCCTGCTCTCCCTGGACAGCCTGGCGGCCCCCAGCCGCTCGTCGGCCCGGCAGGCGCTGGGCGTGACGGTGGTGAGGCAGCCGGGGAGGAGGGGGGCGGGGGACGCCCTCCTGGAGCCCCTGCTCCACCTCCAGGTGGCCCAGCCCTCGGCGCTGGTCAGCTGCCACCACCGGCGCCAGAGGGTGGAGCTGTCCGTGTTCGACCTGGCGCTGCGCGGCGTGCCCTCCCACTACCAGTGTCAGGGTGAGGGGGGGGGCGGGGGTCGGGGGTGTAAAGAGGCTAGGGGCAGAGGGAGAAGGGGTATGGGGGGGGGGGGAGAATTGGGTTTGAGGTGGGAGAATTTTTCTATAAGCCATAGTTTCAAGCCTTTGTGATATAGATTGTTCCTGACACCCCCCCCCCCCCCAGACACAGGAAAGACCCTGCCCGAGGCCCTGGACTACAGTGTGTGCTGGCTGCAGACAGTAGCTGGAGAGCCTGACAGTAAGACAGGCATCCCCCCTCCTCTGCTCTCACTCCACATCAAAGACTTCCTCAACGGACCAGGTGGGGCTCGCTCGCTCCTCTCTCTCTCTCTCTCTCTCTCTCTCACACACACATACACACACACACGCACAGGTACACACTCATTGACAAGTGAAAGCATAAGTCCAGCAATGTCAGAGGATATGTCAGCTGGTGTGTATCTATGTCCGACTAGACATGAGAGAGGTTTGAAGTACAGCAGGGGCTCAACAGGGAAACACACACACAGAGAGTAACTGACCACACACACATTGACTGAACACACACACACACGCATGCAGGGGAGAAGACAAAGGGCTTATTCTGTGTGTGGGAGTGGGATATCCCCGGTGGCTGTCACTCTGGGCGATCAGGCTCCTGTCTGTGATACTGGCTTCCAGGACTGTATTTATAGAACAGCCCCACATCCATATATGGTCTGTGGCCCATACAAGGATACTTAAGCTTTGGAATATGGAGTTTTTGACCTTTAGTATGGAAGGGGCTGTGTGTGTGTGTGTGTGTGCGCACGCGCGCGCGCGCGTCCAGCAGACCCCTCCAGGCCGTGGGTGTCAATGATCTCTGTGGGACTAGGTGTGTAAACACGGCACACACGCGCATCACTTCCTGCTGACAGCGGGAGCGGATGAACCAGCCCTGCTGTCCACCTGGACACACAGTCCTGCCCCGGGAGGGAGGAGGCCGGAGGCTGGGGATGGGGGGGGGGGGGGCGAGAATGAGGCGGGAGGCAGTGGATGACAACAGAGGCTGGGGATAAGAATGGAGGCTAGAGACGGGGTATGAAGCAGGAAACTGGAACTAGATTAGAGGCTGGGGCTGATAACCAATTATGAACAATGTTGTGTCATTTAACCTTGATTCATCCACATTCAGAGCAAGAGCAACAGAGTTTCCTGTAGTCTTGCTGTGATTACGTTATTAACTCTAAACATGTCTAATTAGTGTGTCGGGGGGCCTTGCCAGGGCTGTGAACCCAGGACATAAGACACAGCGCCAGGTTCACTCTCTCCAATGACAGTCAGGTGTTGCCTTGAACCACTGAGGAGATGGACTCATATGTGGAGTATGACACACACACACACACACACACACACACACACAGCTGAGACAGGATCCAGACTCAGTGTGAGATTGCTCCGGGTCAATTCCTGTCCTCCCTCGGAGATGGAAACATCTAGAATTGACCACACATGCTACCAGTCCCTCTCCCTCCACACACACACACACACATACATACATACATACATACACACACACACATACACACACACATGTGCACACCGGTCCCAGAGCACAGGAGACAGTGGGAGAAGACATCCTCCATTAGCTGTGCTGTTTGGTTTGACAGCCCCTGATGTGGACTTCCTGTGGAGGCAACGAGGGAGAGAGAGAGGGAAGGAGGGCAGCTGATGAGAGAGAGAGATCGACTTTGAGGGATTGAGGAGAGGGAGGGAAGGGAGGTTGGATGGAGGAAGGATGGAGGATTTGTCAGTTTATTTTTCTCTTCAACACCAAGGAACTCATCCCTGTGGCTTCAGCCGATGAGTCCTCTCTTTGTTACATGTGCGTGTGTGCGTGTGTGTGTGTGGGGACGCGCGTGTCATCGTCAAGGGAGGCAGAGAACAGCTGCGTCAGGTACACAAACACAGTTTCAAGGCGTGTGTGTGTCCTCTCATTCTCACCCCAACACAACCACACACACACGCGCTCTTCTCTAGTGTTTGGAAGGGTCAGTAAGACAACCCAGGGTAAGAAGAGCTACCACTTGCAGGAGAACAAACCCGGTTCTCCATGCTAGAACCAGCAGGTGATAGATTAGCCAGAACAAATTGGAAACATTAGAAGGTTTGTCCCTGGTTCCTGTCATTGCCTCGGAGTAAAGAGATGTTGTCAGTTACTGTATACAAGCCCTTAACACACACACACACACACCGCCTTGTTCTGCTGAAGTCTACAGAACAGAACTAATATGATGCAGATGACATGGCAATGCCCTATACCTGACACCTCCCCAACATGCGCGCACACACGCGCGCGCCAGACACACACACAACACACTAATTGAGGGCACGGCCACCTGCTTCTAAAAGAGTGCGCTGTGAGGAAGTCAAGCGTGAGAGTGGGTCTGAGGTATCAAAGCAGGGAGAGAATGAAAACAGTGTCAAACCTAAACTGCCCTTCCCAAGTCACTGTGTGTGTGTGTGTGTGTGTGTGTGTCTGTGTGTGTGTGTGTGTGTGTGTGCGCGCGCACGCATGCATGTGACAGGCCTTGATCTCCCAGTTTACCCGGTGCTAATAGAGGTTGACACCAGAGAAGGGCCAGCCAGTAAGTTCTCCAGCAGGGTTACATTAGCCTCCCTGGGCCAGACCCAGAGCCTCCAACCCCACACCCTACCCCCCAGAGCCCCCCACACCCTACCCCCCACACCCTACCCCCCAGAGCCCCCCACACCCTACCCCCCAGAGCCCCCCACACCCTACCCCCCAGAACCTCCAACCCCACACCCTACCCCCCAGAGCCCCCCACACCCTACCCCCCAGAGCCCCCCACACCCTACCCCCCAGAACCTCCAACCCCACACCCTACCCCCCAGAGCCCCCCACACCCTACCCCCCAGAGCCCCCCACACCTTACCCCTCAGAGCCCCCCACACCCTACCTCCTCCACTGACCTGTCCATCACCCCAACCCAACCTCTGGTCAAATACCCTTCTTTCTTTATCCAGCTCTCTCTCTCTTTTTTTATACCCTAACCCTTACTCTCCCTCAGAATGTCCTGCAGCTTTCTCGAGACTCTAGGTGTTCTTAATAGGAACCACGCCGCTCGTGCGAACGCCACGTTCAGAACGCAACCTTCTTTCTGGCGGCTTGGCTCCAAGACGCACACGCCACCATCTTGCTCTCATTTATCGTTATCTGGCCTGCTCACTCCTCCCCACCTTCCCTGGCGAGCCTCCAGCCTCGGACCTCCAGCCTCAAACCTCCAGCCTCTGGCTTCAAACCTTGGGCCTCGGACCTCTAGCTTCCAGCCTCAAACCTCCAGCCTCGGGCTTCCAACCTCCGGCCTCGGACCTCTAGCCTCCAGCCTCAAACCTCCGGCCTTTAGCTCGTCCAGCTTTCTGGGGCCGAACGGTGAGCGTGGTCATCGATGCGGTGTAAGAGCGCTGGAAGGCGTTGAGCGTGTTAAGGGGATGGGATCCCAGGGTGAGGGAGAGGGATTGAGTCATAGTATCAGGTTCTCTATGTGCCCGTCCAAGCAGGGTTAGGAAGCTCTGGAGATCCAGCTGTTAGTGGTCCACTGCTGCTTGTAAATAGCTGCTCTGTTTGGTGGTGAGGTTCTGCTTTGGTCTGTGTCCTCCTGCCTCTTCAACCTGAGCCTCCCTCCCTCTCTCGCTCTCGCACACACACACACACACACACATCCACTTGCTTACACGCACTCTCTCAGTAAGGACACTGATGTACATGTGGCTGTATAATGCTGGGCTGTCTTTTATTGGCGTCCCGCTAAAGATTCCTCTTCTGACAGCGTTCCACGGCCGTAAAAGATGCTGCGCTCCGCCGATCGTATGGGCGGGGGGGGGGGGGGCACAGATGTGGCTGGGGAGCGGCACGAGGAAGGAAAGATGGAAAGAGGAGATGGAGAGTCGGAGGAGGTGCGGGAGGAGAGAGACGGTGGAGGAGAAGGAGGGAGAGCAGGAGGACGAGGGAAGCAGGCTGGCACATGCCTTCCCTCTAATCAGGAGCATGTCCATGTGTCCAGGCCGAACCAGGCTAGCTCAAGCCAGGCTAGCTCAGGCCAAGGTGATCTGAAACAGCCTTAACTAGTTACAGAGAAGAACGGCACGGGGGACGGGGGGATTTATTTCACCGCTGGAACGTTTCCTGTTGATAAGTGAACTGGAAATGATAAGCTACATTGCACAGCAGATTCTTCCCCTGCCTACACCTCTGGCACACACACACACTGTACACACACACACACACTGCACACACACACACACACACACTTCCTTCCCTGCTGCCTGACTTCCAGTATGTGGAGTGAGAGAGAGTTGGAAAGATGTGTGTGTGTGTGTGTGTGTTCGTTTGTGTGTGTGTGTGTGAGCTGCAGTTGGCTGAGTTCCCTGTCCTGTCTGCCTAGCTGTTACCTGTGGAGGAGACAGGGGCTAAAGCTCTTAAACCCTCCAAACACGGAGGCCTTGATGAGCCTCATCCACCACAGCTGGACCTGCTTTAGAGGGCCCAGCGTGTGTGTGTGTGTTGGTGTATGTGTCTATGTGTGTGTGTGTGTGTGTGTGTGTGTGTTGGTGTATGTGTCTATATATATATGTGTGTGTATGTGCACCATTGTGACAAAGTGGAAAAATGGGATAATGGAAGGGGTGTAAAGCAGCATGGAGTTAATTCATCTGTCTGTGTAAATTCTAGTCAAGTCTTTGAAAGGCAGAGAGAGAGAGATTGTGTGTGTGTGACTGGGCGTGTGTGTGTGTGTGTGTGTGTGTGTGTGTAAAGACATCAGATTTCTGACAGCCCAGCTGGCCATCAGCATTTCTCGGCACACCACAGCATACACACACCACTATCTTTCTGACACACACACACACACACAGTATGAGATGTCCTGATCATAAATCTTCTGTGTTCCAGCTGAGCTGAGTGTGGAGCTGAGCAGGCCCCTGAAGGTGAACCTGACCCTGGCCAAGCTGGAGCAGGCCAAGGCCTACCTGGAGAAGGTCCTCCCACACCACCAGCTCTGGGGGGGCTCCGCGCCCCCCTCCGCCTCCACCACCCCCCACTCCTCCCCCGGCAAGGCCCCCAGGACCCCCCCTCGGCCGGACCCGGCCGGAGGCCCTGGGGCCCTGGCCCACTTCCACAAGGTGGCCCTCCGCACCGCCCAGATGATGGTCGTCATGGAGACGGAGGCCCACCCGGCGAGGCCCAGCGTGGCGGTGTCGGTGTCGGCCATGACGGGCAGCCTCAACGTGAAGACCGGACCCAGGCTCGATGGTAGGTCGCTCCCCGGGCCTGTGCACATCGCTGCTCTTCTCAGACGGACGACGTCTCCCTCATAGAGATAGGGCAGCCTATAGGCTCAGGTTATGTTACCTGCATTGAGACAGCGCTACACATGTTGTTATGGTATGACTCGGGGACAAGCACACTGACACATGTGTGACCTGCGGGCCACGGTTTGTTTTCTGGGCTCCGGAATGAAACTGGAGCCTCTTGTCGTCTGACCCGTCCGGCTTAGTGTGGAGGGAAGCAAAGACTTCCCTGCCTCGGAGCAGGAAATGACCCGTGCTGCATCACCGTCATGTGATCTGGCCCGTAACCGCGACATCACCGAGGAGGAATGATGACCAGGTTCTGGTTGGAACCCGATCCTCTGTCCTGTCTTCCAGCCCCCTGCAGAAGGGGGTGGGTAGACTATCAGGACCTTGTCTAGCATTGTGGTTTCAGGCCCTGGTTGTGGACCTGGTTCTGTGTCGAGGCCAGGGTGTGGGTATGGGTCTCGGGTGGGGTGTTTCTGGCAGTCCCAGGCCTGGCTGAGAGCAGCTCTCTCTGGTATGTTCATGTTTATTGATGAACATGTGGTGTTTGGATGTTTCCAGAGCCTCTGTCAAGGTTACATACGCTGCTGCTGACAGAAGCTGAGGAAAACCAAGCAGAGAGGGAAAGAACAAGGGAAGGGAAGAACGAAGGCAGGCAGGGACGAAACACCAGAGAGAACGAGAGGGGGGGGGGGGGGGGGGGGAAGAGAAGAGAGAGGAGGAGGCGGGAGGAGCGGGGCCTTGGTCGCCCTCCCACGTTATGACGCCATGGACCCAGATACAGCAGGGTTGTTGTCGTTGTAGCAGCACACGCATGCGGCTCCCAGGATCCGGTAACGGCTCGTGTTTTCCTTGGTTCCAGAACCAGAAGGCTGGCTTGTGTCAGGGTTCGAATGTGACCCCCCCCCCCCCCCCAGGCTGATAGAGCCAGGCAGCATCGGGGGGGGGGGGGGTTCCCGGAGGTAGGGGAGAGTTTGTGAGGGACGGAGGGGGGGGGGGGCACCCTGGGGCTCAGGACCAGACCAGATAGCGATGGACGGGCGTAGGGGAGGACAGGAGAGAGGAGGCAGGGGTTGCAGAAGGATGGGAGAGAGGAGGGCTGGTGGGCTGTGGAGGATGGGGTAAACGGGAGGGGGTTAGCTGGGTGTGGAAGGATAAGAGGGTGGAGGAGGGATGAGAGGGCGAGGTTGGAGGGCGTCCTGTAGGGGATTGGACAGGGAGACAGAGGGATGGGAGGGAGGGAGGGGGGGGTGGGGGCACAGAGGGTAGAGAGGGGTGGAGGGAGAGGGGAGGATTCGTAATAGAAGGCTGGGGGGGGGGGGGGGGGGGGCGGGGAGGGGCGAGGATTGACTGGATCTGGGCCCTTAAACGCCTGCATCTGTCTCACAGATGTTATATATAGGGTTACTTCAGATAAAATGATTGTCGAAAATTTTAATTAAAACCTCAACAATTTGCACTTGTTTACTCCAATCTGCATAACTGGGCCATGAGGCCATGTTGGAGCTGGAGGCCTGCTCTGGTTTTCACCAGCACTGCAGCTTTCATCCACATTTGATGTGTTGACTCTGGTAAACACAGTTGAAAACACTGGGCAGGCAAAACAATGGAAAAACAGTGAAAGCGCCCTTTACAGTTGTGTTCGTATGAAAGTTTATACCTTCACTTAAAGGCGGTTATTTTTAGTTGGTGGGGGGGCGGGAGGGTGGAGGTTGTCTCCTGATTGGAGCACGGGCCTTTTGAACCTAGTTCTGCCTGTTTGTTAACTGTAAACATGGTGCTGATGTCCTGTTGGTATCCATGGGACGGGTGTCAAATGTAGCCGTCCTGTCAACCAAGCTCTCTTCCTCAACCCTGGAACATCAGGCATGTTCTTTACACACACAGACACACACGCACACACACACACCCTGCAGCCTGCGGAGCCAGTAAAACAGCAGGTATGAAGCAACACATAGCAGAGTTGGCTGTTCATCATGTTGTTGTTATCACGATGGATTAGGGAAATGACTGGAGGTGCTGCAGAACTGATGACTTCATCATGTGGACGGGTGTATATTTAGAAGGAAGGGTTTGGAGTCGGGAGTTCACTCTCATTACACTTGAAAATACTTCGAGCGAAACCAAATTCCACATCCTAAATTCGACATTCGAAATGCTCGATTACGTAATCTACTGTCTAAATTCTACTGTCGGATCTCCAGACTCTATTCTGATTTCAGGTGATAACAATTATTTGAAGTGGAAGTTCATCTGCAATTCCAACAGTTCTGGGCTGTGGGTGAGTTGCACACTGTAGATACATGTTTCCAGCCCCTGTGTTTTGGAGGGCCTGTCGTCAGTAAAACAAGACAAATGGTTATAGATTAACCCCAGACCTGTGGTGACAATAGAGCTATAACAGTGCTTAGGTTTTTACTGCAGTAGCCCCATCACTTACTCCCATATCCCTCCACACCAGAAAACAGATCCCCTGGAGTCTGATGAAGATAAAGGTGGGATTCCCACACGAGCTCCAGCCGCTCGTCTGGCCCCCATAACTCAGAGAGAATGACTCCCAGGGGGACGGGCCCGAGTGGGGAGCAATCGGAGACAGGCAAATCTAGGGCTGCCTCGCTGAAGGACCCCACTGGCAGACAGAGATGGATGGACTACTGGAAGAGAGAGGATGCCACCAGAGGCAGGCTGGGGTTGGTGGGGGGGGGGGAGGGGGGCGGGGGGTGAGAGATGGGAGTGTAGTCCTTGTGCAGAGGGAGCTGGAGGGGCTCAGAGGCGTCCCCCTGACCCCCTTGTCAGACTGCCTTCCACCAGCCCCTTGGTGTGTGTGTGTGTGTGTGTGTCTGTCAGACAGACACCGTGTGGAAGGCCAGCCCCAGACAGGGCATCTCTCTGCCCGGGGACAAGATGGAGTGAGAGGGCTCGGGGTCGGCACCGGGGTGTGTTACTGGATCCCGCTCTAATGAAAAGCAGTAGAAGGACGCTCCCAGAGGTAGAGGTGCATTTATAGTTCAATGAAGAAGGGGAGAGGAGGAAGAGGGAAAAAAAAAAGAGAGAAAAGTAGCGGCAGAAAGAACAGATGGCCCCAGGTCCCTGAAACCAGACCCTCCCTAATCTCTCTGCTCGCCGTCTCACGGCCCTGCCCATGGAGGCTTGTCCCCTGTGGAGGACACACACTCACTCATGCACACTTTATACACGCTCACGCTCGTACACATCCTCACGCTCACACACATTCGCACACGCACTCACCCACGCACACATGCACTGCCGTACCTTCACACAAACACACACAAATGTACAGACACACAAAGTCTTTCCTCTTTTTTCCCCCTCAAATACCCCTCCCACCACCACCACCACCGCCTCGATGAATGTGATTTACTCCCGTAGACTCGTAAAGGAAAACTCCAGCCTGTCGAACAAAGAGAGCGCAGGCTACCATTAATTATTTATAGCCTTTTTCATGTGTTATTTTGTTTCTCCGAGGGCCAACGCCATGACTTAGGGTTCTGTCAGTTTGTTTATTCTGGTTAAAGAAAGACATTCACCTCCATTAATCATATTAATTTGTTTCAATAGCAGGGGAAAGCAGCACCAGGCAGAAAATGAAAAGATTTATATTTGGAAATGTCTCCTGCTGTGTTGTTGGGCCTCTCTTTCATCTACCAGATTGTTGTTTCAGTATTAATAAAAGAATTATGTCAGAATGAGAGAGGGAAAAAAAACTCTGCAACAAGGTGTGCTCCACAGCTCCATCTGGTCTCTGGCCCGAGACTAAGATGGATGTAACAGGAAGTGGAGGAGGAAGAGGAGGAGAAGGGAGCCGGGGGTGAAATACTTACCAGAGAACACCTATGATGGGAATCGTTTTACCTGAGGTGTGTCGACAACTCGACAATGAACCCTGTCTCGTAACAGCACCCTGGAGACAGTTCTGGAATGTTTGGTGACAGAGTAAGAGTCGGGAGGGGGAAGAAAATTAGGGAGCGAGGAAGAGCTAAGGATGTAGGGAGGGAATAAGAGGTAAGGATGGAGTGACGGAGGGAGGGAGGGGTATGTTCCTCGTGTGGTAATGTCGTCAGAGCTCTCTAATTGGAGGCAGTGTGGTGCAATGCAGTAAATCAGCGTGGTGGTCAGATAAGGCCTGCCAGAGACCTGCCCACATTCTAAATCACACCAAACCTCTCCACAAGCCCAACATGGATCCCGTTACTATGGTCTCCACCCTGCCCCCCCCCCCCCCCCCCCCACCGCCACTGGTGTCTTCCTGATCTGAGATGAGCCAAAGTTGAGGCTAACCTAGTCCCAGAGGTACACCAACACACACACACACTATCTCTCTCTCTCACACACACACAGCCTCACACAGGGCTTAGGGTCCCGCTGTGCCACCCACGCCTGGATCTGCCCATAGGATCACACACACACACACACAGCCGCCTGGCCCAGGGGGAAGCTTAGCCTCCTCTCCCCAGTTTCAGCATCTACCTCCCAGGGACAGACCTCCAAACTGGAAACCCACTCAGCTACCTCAAACACCCCCGGAACAACAGCTGCATCTGTGTGTGTGTGTGTGTATCTGTGTGTGTGTATCTGTGTGTATGGCTTTTCCATATGCTGGTTCACAGTGGCATGTAGGTAGCAGGCTCACATGTCTGTCCCCTGCCCAAATCTCTTTGTGTGTGTGTGTGTGTGTGTGTTTGTGGCTACATTCCCACAGCTCAGGACATTCAGACCCTCGATATGATGATGCGTACCCTTCAGACATCTGTGATGTCATCAGGGGTGTTGCTCCATCCCCGTCGTTTCAGACTGGAAACGTTCCGTCAGCTGTCTTAATGCCGGCAATCCTTTCAGTCCTTGAGGAAAGTCCCCCCAGTGTGAGCAGGCTTGCTAGTCCCGTAAAGGAGCAGTCCCTGCCAGCCTTGTATAGCCCCCTCCCCAGACAGGACCCCAACCAGCCGCCATGATGCCCCAGCATGCTGCTGGCCTCCTGAATCAGATGTTCCTGGACACGGGGAGACACAGGAGAGCCCTCCGCCTGGTTCTCCATCGTTTGTCAAAGGAACTGGAAGGGCTGGTGGGGTGGGGGGGGGGGGTGTTGTGTGTGTGAGGGGGGATTAGGCCCATGGTTATCGTAAACAGCAGGACCAAAACAAGAGCTGGAATAGGCTTGCTGCGTCTCAGGCTGGGTTTAAAGCTCCATTAAAGGGTCTGTTCTCAGGCTGCATGACTCATAGAGGGAGGAACATCCAAGTGTGCTGCTACTGTTACGGTATGCTGCTCGGCTAACGGGCTCATGTGCTGGTCTCTCGACCCCCTCTCTCCCCCCCCCCACTCTTTCTTCCCTACCTCTCTCTCCCTCTCTCTATGACCCGGTTGTTTACCGAGTTTGAAGCTGGGTTTGGTTTGTTTGTTCTGCAGGTTCACACACATTTGCACCTCGGGTCAATCCCAGAATCCCCTGCTGCCCCTCGCCAGCTCCGCCGGAGCTTTGAGGAAGTAAACAGGGTCTTTTCTGGTCTTAGGGCTGCGGAGGTCCACATGTGCGGACGATCACAGATACCGTTGATCTGTGTTTGTCCCTGTTTCCCCTGGCCCCGCCAGCCAAACAAACATCTGTGCTGTTTTTTTTTTTTTTTTGAAGAAGAAGATTACTGTACGGCACTGAACATTTCAAGTGTGACCTTTGACCTCCCCTCCCCCCGCCCCCTTAGACCTGGTCCAGTGGGCCTCGGTGCTGCTGGAGTTCCAGGACGTCCTGGTGCGGACGGGCCTGAAGGAGAGGAGCCGTCTGCTGCTGGGCCCGTTCTCCTGCAGCGCCGCCCTGGAGGCCCGGTGGTGTCGGCACAGCGGCAGCCCGGGACCCCAGTCTGGGGAGCCCAAACTGCTACTGGACCTGAAGGGAGGCCTGCTACAGGTGAGACACGTACTGTACACACACACACACTCATTCTCATGCACACTCACACCCAGGCACACACACACATACTCACAAGCACATACACACAAATAGAAAATGAGTCTCTACTGCTGCAGTGTTTGTGTGTTTCAGTCGTATCTCAGTGCCACCTTATCTCCTCCAGGGGGTCCACAGTGTCTGACAGAGATCACTGGAGGAATATGTATTCCATAATCCTACACTTCCTCTTTGCTTTGCGTTTGAATCAAGTCCTGACAAAGGTCGAAAAAATCGCGGAAATTCCTTCTGTCCTCTCCTTTTCCTAAAAACGAAAAAATCCCCCAAATGTTCCTGTTATGAAGATTGAGCGTGAATCCGGCGAGCCAGCCTGGAGCGCAGCGGTCTTGTCTGTGCGTGTGCGTGTGTGCCTTTGTGCTGGCGTGTGTGCATGCCCATGTGTGTTTGTGGAGGATATTTTGACTCAGAGGTTCCTGTCGGTTTGGGCCAAACCCGAGGCTGGATGAATGAGGAGAAGAAGGGGAATGCTGCTGGCTAGGTGCTAGGAGACGTGGGGAATACCCCCATCTTGTTTTTACTAGTCTACATCTACCACACAGCTCCTTATAACTGTCCTCCATGTGGTTAAAACTGCCATTTTCCTACTTTTATGTGATTATAACTGCTAAATGTCTGCCTGTGTGTGGTTATAACTGTTTACTGTCTACCTATGCGTGGTTATAACTGCCATATGTCTCCTTATGTGTGGTTATAACTGATATATATGTATCATCATTCTGCCTTCAATCTGTCCACATCCATCTGCATCTCTCCATACGTGTCCCGCCGTGCAGGTGTTCTGGGGCCAGGAGCACCTCAACTGTCTGCGGCTGGTCCAGGAGCACCTGCAGGCCTACCTCCAGAGGGGCGCCCCCGCCCCAGGGGGGCCCGAGGAGCCCTGCCAAGCCCAGCCGCCCCCCTCCCCCGGAGCGCACGGCCCCAGGACGGAGGTCAGCTCCGACGACCTCCGCACCGGCCTCTTCCAGTACATCCAGGACACAGGTGGGTGCACACTGCTCGCTCTGCCCCTCCCTCCCCCTCCCTCCCCCTCCCTCCAGGTCA
The DNA here is from genome assembly GCF_054491055.1 of Hypomesus nipponensis. Lineage (NCBI taxonomy): Eukaryota > Metazoa > Chordata > Actinopteri > Osmeriformes > Osmeridae > Hypomesus > Hypomesus nipponensis. The sequence goes on from NC_140362.1 coordinate 15,138,711, forward strand.
GCTGACCCTGGAGAACACCACCTGTGTGTCAGTGCAGGGGCGTGGGTAGATGGAGCGTGCTGGTGGCCAGGCCAGCTGTGAGCACACAGTGTGGCGGTGCTCCAGAGAGCCAGAAGGAACTGTGGGCCTCGACAAGAAGTCACTGGGTTTAGGTCAGCTTCTGCACCAAACACAGCCGTGTTTGCGGCCCTCTCTTCTTCGTTTTTTTCCCCCTCCGAGCTTACTGTCCTCTGCGCACACACATACACACTGAAACGAGCGTGGGTGGGCAGGAGATCAAACCCTTGAGGAGCCTCGTCAGCTATCTCTCCTGTCAGCTGTGGTCAAGCCCCCCCCTCTCTCTCTCTCCCTCTCTCTCTCTTTCTCACTCTCCATGTTTCTGTCTCTCTCCCTCTCCTCAGCGAAGTTGTTTGTTGCGTCGCTCCGCTGGTCTTTGATGCATTTAATGGGGCTGTTTCCTAAGAGCAGGAGGAAGGCTTCCCAGTAGTAATGACAGAGACAGGATCTGCTGGCAATATGTTGAGAACAGGGGCCTGTGTTCTGAGGAAGAGCCAGTAGACTGGCCCAGGGACTCACGCACGCGCTTGTGTGGATGTGTATACATGTTTGTGCGCGTGTTTGTTTGTGTGTGGGTTTGTGTGTGTGTGTGCGTGTTTAAGACCAGCTGGAGCTTCCTGTAGAAGCTGGGTAAACTGACGTGAATGTAAACACCATCATGAAAACCCTGGTCTCATCCACGACGGCGCAAACAAAATCTGTGCCACTGTGAAAACAATATATGGTCCACCTTCAAGTGGGCTGCTCGTCGCCTCACATGAAAGGAAAATCATTTCGCGGTGGAACCAAAGAGGCCTAGAACGCGTTTTCTGGAACGAGAACCTCACTGTTTGTTCTCCCGGGGGAGCAACCAAAGCAGCAATCCCTCGCTTGACGGTTCTCTCAAATAAACATGGAGCCCTTCCAGAGGAACTGGAACCCCTCACTGCAGCCGTGACTAAATCCAAGCATCACTCAAGAGGACCGTGTCCACGTCCTCCAGCCCCCTCCCCCCGCGCGCGCGCCCCTGCGGCGTGGAGAGAGAGCCCATCAGACTCTCAGAGCAGGGATATGCCCCCACACCCTGCCCCCCCACCCCACCCCACCCATGCCTAAACCAATAAACCAATCCAGGGCTCAGAAACTCAAGGAGATGCGTACACACATGCACACACAAGTGTGTTCTTCTTCTTCGAGAGAGAGAGAGTTTGCGGTAGGTCTGCATGTGTGGAGAGCCCACTTTGGTCCGAGTCATTTCTGCCCAGTCAGGTAAAACACGGAGCCTGCGGACGAGGGTCCTCGTGTTTGCCCCTCTGTCACTCTCTGTCATTGCAACATCTCTCTCTCTCCCTCCCCCCTCTCTCTCTCTCCCACCTCTCTCCCCCCCCCCCCCCCAGCCTCCCAGAGACTCCCGGGCTCCTACGAGGTGGTGTTCTACAGCGAGACGGAGGACGTGCCCGGGGTGATGCTGTGGAGGTACCCGGAGCCCCGGGTCCTGACCTTTGTCCGGATCACCCCGGTGCCCTTCAACACCACCGAGGATCCCGAAATCAGCACGGCCGACCTGGGGGACGCCCTGCAGGTAGGCTGCCCTCCCGCCGGACTCCACCCCCCGCGGAGGCGTGTCTGCCTGTCTGTCTGCCTGTCTGTCTGTCTGTCTGTCTGCTCACCTTGAAGTTCTTTTGAACGTATGTTTCATTTGAGCCATTTGGGCTTCTGTCTGTCGGTCTGTCCTACCTCAGATTCTTTCAATTGTGGGGTTTGTTCATTTGACCCACAGTTATGAGGCCTGAGCCTCTGTCTGTCTGTCTGTCTCTATTCGTCTGTTCTGGAGGTTTATAGGTCTGGAGGCCACAAGGCCCATAGGCTGCAGCACACAAGCTTTGTCAGTGTCACTAAAATCCGTGAAGGGAAACACGTGAAAACACGTGGATGAGCCTGCTCCAGCAAAAAACGGAAAGCTGAGCTGCTCCGGCCGCAGCGCGGAAACAGGATCTGCCGTCGCCGTGCTCTCCGAGAGAAGTGATCGTGGAGTAATTATGAGACACGGGGATCTGTTTTACTGAGCCGACTCCCAGTCCGCTCTTACTGTAGGGCCTCACAGACTCACACTGCACGGGGGAGGAGGGGGTGGAGGGGGGGGGGGGGGGGGAGTTACAGGCCCCTTTCGTCATTAGCCAGCTCATTGTGATCCAGATTTAATTGATGTCAGCCTCGGGCGCTCAGCGGTTTTTATTTGCTTTTCTTTATATGAAACTTCAAAAGAGCTCAATTAATTTCATTTTTTATTTGATTTCTCCGAGGCCGAGGACGTCCAGCTTACAGGGAACGGAAATGCAGTAATAAAAGTCCCAAAACAGTAATGGCCCAGTCCTGAATTTCATCGAGTTCTCTAGGGGAGAAGAGAAAAGAAGAGAGGAGGAGAGGAAAGGAGGAGAGGAGAAGAGGGGAGTAGAGGAGATGGAGACTAGAAAATAGGGTCATTTCTCAGGGCTCTAAAATTACCATGTGATAAATTAACAAAAATCAAAGAGACAAGGAAAGACAATGACTTATGTCATTTGCTATGTCATCGCTCCTCATGCAAATAGAGAGAGAGAGAGAGAGAGAGAGAGTCATGCACTTGTCCCATTCCTTTCTTCTGTCCTGTTTTCTTTGCCCATAATAGAAACACACTCTCCCTCTCTTTCCACTTTCTCACTCGCTTTTTCTTTCTCTCTCACTCACCCCCCCGCCCCCCCCCCCCCCCCTCAGTCCCCAGAGCAGATCATATTAACTTTTTATAAAATCAAGATTTCCGGCATTTAAATAGTTGTGGTTTCACAACAGGTTCCAGTATCTCTGAGGGGGAATTCTAACCACTGCCATTACTCAGAGGCAAAGTGTTGCCCATACTGTTTTTTTGCATACAGTGGGTGAAGGCAGAGGGAGGGGGGGGGGGGGGCGGGGGAGGAGGTTGTTCACCCAGAGGTTCTTCACCCAGAAGTTCCCACATGGGGGGGAGACAGGGGGAGAGGAAGGAGAGAGGATGGTGGCTCCTTCTCACCTCCTGCACCCTCTCAATCACAAGCAGGTGTTCCCACAAGCCCTCTCTTCCCGGCTCTCGCTCTCCTTTCGTCCTCCCTGGGATACTGAGAGTGTGGGAAAGGTAGAGTGGAACACGGGAGCTGCTGTCCACGTCAGTTCAGGTGGCGGGAGGTGGGGGGGGGGGGTGCGGAGGGTGGGGGGGGGGGTGCGGAGGGTGGGGGGGGTTCCTTCCCAAGGTGCACAAACACACACACCCACACCCCTCTCCCACACCCAGCAGCCCCTGGTGCCACGCTGTGCCAGGCGTGCCCGTCTGAGCCAGGCCTCACACTGCAGCTGCAGCTGGGCCTGCTGTCCCTCTGCTGTCCCCGCTCTCTAACGAGACCACACCCCGGGTTTGGGGGGGGGGGGGGGGGGGGGGGGACGCGCCTCGTTGAGGACGCCCACGTCCTGCCTCACCACCAGGCCCCCTCGCCGCATAGCTACACCACCCGATTCTGACGCCGCCTTCCACACACCACCCAGGGCCTACAACACCAGTCAGCCGTTTCTCTCTGTTTCGAGAGAGAGAGAGAGAGAGAGAGAGAGAGAGAGAGAGAGAGAGAGAGAGAGAGAGAGAGAGAGAGAGAGAGAGAGAGAGGGAGAGAGGGAGAGAGGGAGAGAGGGAGAGAGGGAGAGAGGGAGAGAGGGAGAGAGGGAGAGAGGGGGAGGGGGAGGGGGAGGGGGGAGGGGGAGAGGGGGAGAGGGGGAGAGGGGGAGGGAGGGAGGGAGGGAGGGAGGGAGGGAGGGAGGGAGGGAGGGAGGGAGGGAGGGAGGGAGGGAGGGAGAGGGATGGGGGAGTAAGGAAGAGAGAGAGAGATGGGGGGAGTAAGGGGGAGAGAGAGACAAAAAGAGAGAGAGAGAGTATTGTGAAATGTCGGGCCAACATATATATTATTTTAGCGGGACAGCACTCAAGCAGGGCTGTATTAGTCACAGCTAATGTACTGTAAAAACACAGGACTGTCAGAGAGGCTCTCTGTATCTGGACAGGCTTTTACACCTCATCCAGCAAGACTCCACTCTCAGAAGGTTAGGGTTTCACAGGGAAAACAGAAAGGCACTGAAAAGAGCTCAGCCTAAACTTATTCCTGATTTTCCACACTGATTAATACTAATGCAGATTGGCCCTTCTGGGATGCTGTAGGGAGTGGATTTCATAACGTTTGTACAGACTCATGTCAATTGAGTTAGCCTGCTCGCTGATAAGGTCTTGAGGTGCAATGTCCTGGCCTTTGGGTAGAAGAGATGGTTTGGTGCCAAGCTCTCGGGGTAAGGGAAGCTTGGGTCCTGTTTGAGACTGGACTACCTCAATGTCACTTTCAGACTCCAGAAATAACCTCTTGGTCCCATGGTTGATGCTTAGGTTTGGACCTTCCGTACTGTTCAGGTTGGAAACCCCTTGTTTATCTGAGAACACACACACACTCTCACACCTGACAGAGCTGATACTGCACCAGGCACCACAAGCAGACAGACATGTGCTGACACACATACACACACACATACATACACACGCACACTGCCAGATCAGCAGCCACCTCACACCAACATGGCCGCCGGACACTGCCGTTCCTCTACGGCAACCCACCAAGGACACACAGTCCCCGGGCTCCTGCCTGTGGAGAAGTCAGAAGAGAAAAAGTGACGTCATGAGCGTATTCCACTTGACATCACATGTGGGCCCGCTCCCGTCCGCATGTCGTCATGGGGATAGGATATCAGCGAGGTCATGTTCTGGTGCCGGGCCCGCCTGCGTGTGTCCTCGGGGTCCGGCGGCAGAACACTGCCAGGTGGGATTAGGAGAACCACCAGGAAAAACCTGCGTGGCATTCCTGTTCCATAACGCTCTGATACTGCATGACCTCATCCACAGATGCACTCACACACTCACTCACATACACACATACATATGTTACAGAGCAAGAACATTGATTGGGTTTTAAAGTTATGCTGCAGTCATGTATGTATTCAAGTGGGCTGGCTGTGGGTGTATGTTTGCGCATGCGCGCGTGCATGCGTGCGTCGGTGGTCTCCAGCACCTGCTGTGTGAGTGGGGGTCTCAGGGGCTCCTGCTCCGGGGGAAGGAGGACGCTGACAGGGCTGGTCCAGGTGCTCAGACCTCTCGGTCTGGTTGTGACCCGTCCTGGACCTGTTCCTGGCTGGTCCTTGTCCTGGTTTTGGTCCTGGTCCTTACTGGTCTTGTCCTGGTTTTGGTCCTGGTCCTTACTGGTCTTGTCCTGGTTTTGGTTCTGGTCTTTACTGTTCTTGTCCTGGTCCTTACTGGTCCTTGTCCTGGTTTTGGTCCTGGTCCTTACTGGTCTTGTCATGATGTATTTGTGGTCCTGGTCCAGGTTCCCTGCAGTCTGGAGTACTGGGATGAGCTCCAGCAGGCCTTTGTGCCCTACCGGGAGTTCAGCCTATCAGAGAGCAGCGCCTGCGAGCTGCAGCTGCCCAGCGTCAGCTTGACCAATGAGCAGAAGGACCTGGTGGCGTCCGACCTCTGGAGAATCGTCCTCAACCACAGCGGCACGGACGCAGGGGACGAGCAGAGGTGAGTTGGAGAGAGAGTGTGTTTCTGGTTTCCTGTGTGTGTGGTGTGTGTGTGTGTGTCGTCCAGTGAGACAGAGCAGGACTTGAGCCTTGCTGAGCACAAAAGATTGCAGTGTGTCCCTACACATCTGGAGCCCAAGAGCAGAGGGGGAAAGAGGGAGAAGGAGAGAGAGGCAGAGGAGAAAAAGGGGAGAGAGGTGGAGAGAGGCAGAGGAGGGAGAAAGAGGCAGAGGAGGGAGAAAGAAAGAGAGGCAGAGGAGGGAGAAGGAGAGAGAGGCGGAGAGAGAGAGGCAGAGGAGGCAGAAGGAAAGAGAAGCAGAGGAGGGAGAAGGAGAGAGAGGTGGAGAGAGGCAGAGGAGGGAGAAAGAGGCAGAGGAGGGAGAAAGAGGCAGAGGAGGGAGAAAGAAAGAGAGGCAGAGGAGGGAGAAAGAGAGGCGGAGAGAGAGAGGCAGAGGAGGCAGAAGGAAAAAGAGGCAGAGGAGGGAGAAGGAGAGAGAGGTGGAGAGAGGCAGAGGAGGGAGAAGGAGAAAGAGACAGAGGAAGGAGAAGGAGAGAGAGGCAGAGGAGGGAGAAGGAGAGAGAGGCAGAGGAGGGAGAAAGAGAGAGAGGCGGGGAGAGAGAGGCAGAGGAGGCAGAAGGAAAGAGAGGCAGAGGAGGGAGAAGGAGAGAGAGGTGGAGAGAGGCAGAGGAGGGAGAAGGAGAAAGAGACAGAGGAAGGAGAAGGAGAGAGAGGCAGAGGAGGGAGAAGGAGAGAGAGGCAGAGGAGGGAGAAAGAGAGAGAGGCGGAGAGAGAGAGGCAGAGGAGGCAGAAGGAAAGAGAGGCAGAGGAGGGAGAAGGAGAGAGAGGTGGAGAGAGGCAGAGGAGGGAGAAGGAGAAAGAGACAGAGGAAGGAGAAGGAGAGAGAGGCAGAGGAGGGAGAAGGAGAGAGAGGCAGAGGAGGGAGAAGGAGAGAGAGGCAGAGGAGGGAGGAGAAAGAGAGAGAAAAGAGGGGGGCAAGTTTGGAAGCAGTTGGGATCAACCTGATGAGATTTCCCAGCACACCATGGGGGCAGTCAGGGCCGCTGCAGATTCCTTCCTGCTTCCCTTGAGAGTACCCAATCAGGAAGCTGGGGTGTCTGACCCATTTGGTGTGGCCCACGCTGGCCTGGACCAAACCGGGCCGTACAAGGCTTGGACCCACCTGCCAAGGCACACCTCGGAGGAGAAGCAACTCTCTGGGTCGCTCTCTCTCCCCCCCCCCCCTCTCTCTCTCTCTCTCTCTCTCTCTCTCTCTCTCTCTCTCGACTCTCTTTCCTTTTTCGGTGTCGAGCTTGCTCTCTTCCTCTCCCTCCCTCCCGCTCTTCCGAAGCGGGTTTTGGGGGATTTCTGAGCGAGTCGGCTGCCAACCCCACATTCATGTGTGGGTTTAAGAGCTCCAGAGGGGCAGAATGAGAGGAAGAGGAAAACATGGAAGAAGAGAGAGGGAAAAAAAAGAAAAGTCCACATCCAGTGAAAAGAAAAATATACATCTGCATTTCATTATAATCATACTGCAAACAGTACATTTCCTTTATGTTTAAATTATTTGTCCTTTTTGATCAAAATTGATTCCCTTCCCTTTCGCTCTGCGTTTCATCTGCCCTCCTCCGGTTTCTCCAGAAAAATAACACTGCCCTGCCAAGTGGAAGTCAGGAAAATTGTCAACATGTGATGCTTATCTGTTTAAAGCAGCTTACCAGCCCGCACCTCCTTCCTGCTCACCCCCCCCCCCCCCCGCTCGTGTTGGGGCGCTCCGAGTAGCAGCAAATTACAGAGCAAATGGTCATTCACTTCAATTACTGTCCACCAGCATTCATCTACCGCGACGTACCATTAATGTCGTGAGACGAGGTCTCGTTGACGGTCTACCCAGTGACAGAGTACCTAGACACACACACGCTAATAATAGCTCCTCTCTGTGGTCCCTAGTTCGGACAGTGAGTCCGGCTCCCAGCTGCCCTGTGACCAGCTGGTGTCGCCCACCGCCCTGGCTGCCTGTACCCGCGTGGACTCCTGCTTCGCGCCCTGGTTCGTGCCCTCCCTGGGGGTGTCCCTCCAGCTGGCTCAGATGGAGCTGCACCTCTGCCACCACCTGGAGCAGCTGGGCACAGGTATCACCTCCACGCCAGTCTACAAGTTGATATCTGGTGTTTGGGGGTGTCGTAGATTGACGCACTTTCCCATTTTCTCTCTCTGTTTCTTCTTGTGTCTCTCCCTCCTTTCCTTCCTCCCTCCCTCCTCCCTTCCTCCATCCCTCCCTCCTCCGCTCCAGTCCCTCCCCGTCGCCTCCGCCCCTTCCTCCCCGACAGGAAGTTACCTCAGGACCAGGAGTACCTGGTGCTGCGAGCCCAGGAGCCGCGGGCGTTCCTGCGCAAGTGGAGCGGCGGCGCCCGGCGCTGCCAGGAGCTCAGCTTCTCCACGGAGCTGGACTGTCGCCTGCTGGAGTACCGGAACCTCACCCTGCTGCCCCTCCTCCGGCCCGTCCTCGTCCAGGGCCAGGCGGCCGCCACGCGCCTCCCCGACCCCCACGGAGGGCCCGCCGACACCCTGCTGGACGGGAACGTGTTCGTGGACCCCGTGTCGCTCAACGTCAGCCAGTACAGCATCCACACGCTGGACACCGCCCTGCAGAGCTGGAAACAGGTCAGAGGTCATCGCCGACTCACGTTTTTTTTTCTCTCCCTCTTTTTTTTTTGCTTTTCCTTCTTGTTTGTGTTGAACGCTCACTAAGCAACGCGCGCCGTCCGCGGGGATTCGCTCGGCGACTGTCGGAGGGAATCGTTCTCCGGACGCGACGGGGTTCCCGGCTGTGTCAGGATAGGAGGCTCCCTCACTGGTCCTGGTCTTCGTCCTAGGAGCCCCTTGCCATCACATACACGTCTCTTAGGATTGTTTACAGGACAAGCGGGAGGAGGAAAGACCTTTTAGAGGGCTGGGGCTGGGTTCACTCAGCGAAGAGAGAGAGAGAGGGAGGATAAAGTGAGAGAGTGAACGAGAGAAAAAAGACGGAAAGAGAAAGAAACAGGGCGAATCAGAAGGAGAGCGAGCGAGCGAGCAGACCAGCGACACCTCCCTCCCCAGCTCCTGCATCATAGTCCAGCACTCGCAGCAGTATAATGACCTTGACATGTGAGTCAGCATCTTCCTCCAGTTGCCTCCCAGGCTGAGTAGGGACCTATAGTGTTGGCCCGGGGTTAGCGGGCCTGACCTATGACCACATACAGCCTCCTGACTGCTGCTCATTCCAGCTGCTTAGTGTGCTCATAAATCAGCTTCCTGGACCTGAGAGTGCAGGTCACACAGCCTGAAGCCTCTCCACTGCAGTCTGGACTGGGGCTACTTCAGGCGCGTTTGATTTATGTCACTGTTAGAACATGTGGGGCTGCTCTGTTAGTTTCATTGCTCTGGGTGATGTAAATGAAGTGCACCTGAAGGATTATTTGCCAGTAGGCTTTACCAGCCTACCACAGGGTCTCTGTTCCCGATTTCTGATTGGTTCCTAGGCTGTGAGGCCATGGCCCGTACAGTTGATGATTGGTTGATTTGTGCGACTCTCTCCGTCCAAACGATGGCCTCAGCTGGGCTTGATCGTCCTTGAGATCTGCTGCCAGCCAGCGGACCAGTGCTAGAACACACACACGTGCACACACACATACACACTGAACATCTGATGTTTGTCAGCCCTCATTCATGTTGTCAAGACTGGCTTGATTCACAGTTGTGTTGGATTGTGAAGATTTGGTTGAAGCCTCTGCCTCACCAGCACACTGGCTCCCCCCTCCCTCACTGCAGGAACATAATTACAAGTTTGAGAGCCTAGCGGGGGGGGGGGGGGGGGGGGGGGGTAGGGGGTCGGTCAAGTCCACCAACACCGAACTGTTTGATATTTGGTCCTCCATGAAGTGGTGAACACAGACGCACATTTTTGTGTACTGTGCACACACACAGTTCACAGGAAGCTACAAACACGCTATCATGGAACATTCCAGTGTTTGGTTTCCCCTGAAGGTAAACCTTGTGGAAACCTTGTTTGACTAAACACAGGCTGCGTGTGGCCAGCGCTCTCTACTGTACCCTACTGTACGGCCCTGTACCGGGAGTGGAAACTGGAATGCTAACACACACCGCAACAGGATACGGGTTGGGTAATGATCGGCGTGATTTTCGTGTTTCCTGGTGTCAAGGCTGGCCGGCGGCCTGCTATGATGTGGCTCTGCTCGAGGCAGTGGAAGAATCCTCCAGGCACCATCAGCACAGCAACCGTGGTTGGAAGCCCACGCAGAGGGGCCTGGAGCTGGGCTGCTGAGAGAGCAACATCCCACCCCCCCCACCCCCGGGCCTGGTATCAGGCATGCTTCCCTAGGGGCCCAGCCACAGCTCCCCATACATTTAGTCATTTAGCAGACGCTCTTATCCAACCCTCAGACCCAGTTATATCTCCTGGCCTTGCCAACAACCTCAACCCCCAGTTTCAACCCCAGCCCCTAACCTTCTCCCCAACCCCAGCCCCTAACCTCCTCCCCAACCCCAGCCCCTAACCTCCTCCCCAGCCCCTAACCTCCTCCCCAACCCCAGCCCCTAACCTTATCCCCAACCCCAGCCCCTAACCTCGTCCCCAACCCCAGCCTTATTCCCTCCAGACCAAGCCTCAGTTCCAGGCCTTTCTCCAGGCTTGTTCCCCCACAGCCTCAGTTTCCTGCCCCAGCCTCGGGCCTCTCCCCCTCCCCCTCTCCCCCTCGGCCCCAACCCTCTGAGAAGAGGATTTCGGGGTAACCACATAAAGGCACAGAGCTATTTGCACACTGTAACTTTCTCACAGAACACTCGAGTGAGCTCTTGGTATACAAGCGTGGAGACGAGGGCAGGCTCCGCTCTCAGCCCTCCATTCCTCAGCTCCCGGAAGCACCACTCTGCTCAGATCCAGTTTCTCTCTCTCTCTCCGGAGCAGATGTGGACACCGATGCACGCTGTGGCAACGCTTCCTTTCTCTCCCCCCTCCATCTGCAGTCCTTGATCTGATTATCGTGTGTTTCAAAATGTCAGTTTACAGGGTGCCCTGTCTGCCCAGCGCATGCTTCAGGGCGAGTCCAGTTAACCAGGTCGGGTTCGATTTTATGTCCGGTGGCTGCCGTTGTCTCTCTCCTTGTACGGTTATTAGCCGTGTGTGTGTGACGGTCACCTTAAACCTTGTTCGATCCGCGGACCTCGACGTAATCCAGATCTGGAGCAGACAAGACGAGCACCGTAATCTAATCTGGGTCGGGATTATAGAAATGGATACTTAGATTTCTCAGGGGTCTCTTGCTGAAAGGGAGAGCGGCCATTTCAGCGTTTTAACAACAAGGTACTTTTGGACCATCAAAATATCTCTGCGTTAATGTTTGCCCACGTAAAAATCTGACAGACAGGGATTACCCGCCCCCGGTCTTAAGGTCTGCTTATGACTGTATCGTGTTGCCTAATGAATGGAGCCGGGAAGACGATACCATCAAAGACGGGGCTTAGAAGGGCATCTTAAAGATGGCAGGAAGTTCGAGAGCCGGAGAGTCTTATTGGCTGTGGCCAGAGATAGCGTTCCATCATAAAACTGGGAACGGATCTGTGGTCGGGTCCCCAGCGGCTGTTGTGCCGGGGCCCGAGGCTGGGAGGCTCCGTGTCACGGTGTAAACGTTCCCATCCGCTCTCCGTAGCAGCTCAGCCCAGGATGGGGGTTTGGCAGGACCCCTTGCCTCAGCCGCCTGCTGCAGAGCTGGGGTTAACATACGGAGGGGGGGGGGGTTTGGTTGGGATTGTTGTGCTGGTCGCTGAGGGCCTGCTGATAAGAGGTGGGTCGCAGGGAGGGAGGGAAGGGAGTGAAAGATGTAGGGAGGGAAGGGTGACCCCTCCAAGGCCCCAGAGGAGGGAAGGTTCTGGAAGGATCTCTGGTGATTCACGGTTTTCAGGCTGCGCTGTTCTGGAACTGGGTGTAGATAGTTGAACTGGGCCAGAGAGCAGGTTCTGTTAGTAAGTATTCACGAGCAGGCCGCGGAAGCGTTCCTGCTCACACGCGAACTGACGTGTGTGGACATATGTACTGACGGCCGTACAGCCATGTTGTTCCAGCATGACTTGCGTTTTCGCTGACCCAGCTCTGACCCATGAAGGTAGGCGGGCAGGCCTTGGTTTTGAACAGCGCTCTCTTCCCAAACTACAGGCCTCGGTCCTAGATGACTCGCACTGCAAGAATGCCTGCTTCAGCGGACCTTTTCCCAGCATCCTGACGAGGGAACGAAAAAAAACAACACACATATCTCAGTGTTCAGGTTGACTGGCGGTCTGCAAGCAGTGTTTTTTTTTTTATGGCAGGGCCCGGTAAAGACATGAACATAATCAAGTCTGGCGTGAGCTCGTCCAGGGTCTGGGAGCGCAGGCCTCCTGGAGCTTGGTTGGAGCTGGAGGTAGGAGTTGGCCCGGTAGCCCAGATCATGCAGCTCCAACCTGGACGGCTGTCAGCCGGAGTGACTCCCCCGTGGAGGTCGCGCTCCTCCCAGAGATGATGTCAGTCTCTGCGCTCGCTCCCAGTGGCTGGAGATGTGTCGGCTGAAGACCCCCCGTTCTTAGACACAGTTCGACACACGCACGTCGACACGGAGCGCGCCAACCCGCATCCGCGCGGCCCATTCCTTGCAGACAAACTTGTATCTCAATTCGCATCCACCCCTTCTGACTCCCCTCTGTCCTCTCTCCAAACCCCTCCTCCCCGCCCCAGAACCAGGCCCCCGGCGCAGAGGAGCTGGTGTACAGCCACTACGTGATCTGCAACGACACCCACGAGACGCTGCGCTTCGGCCAGGTGGACACGGACGAGAGCGTGCTGCTGGCCAGCCTCCACAGCCACCAGTACAGCTGGCGCTCGCACAAGTCCCCCCAGGTACCGCAGCACGCACTTGCACGCAATCCTACATACACTCGCACGCACGCACTCGTGCTCACACACTGGTGTATCCGCACACACACTCACACACACACACTTGCACACTCACTCGTACGCACACTTGTGTATCCTCACACACACACACACAAGCGCTCACGTATCGACGCACAGGTTCAAACACGCGCGCGTTCACCGACACGCCAAGGGCTTTGATCGCACAGGGAACACACGCAGATGGCACAAACATATGCAGATGTATGGAGCAAGACCCCCTGGGCCCGCTGCCTTCATGCACACACACACACACACACACGCAGACACACATCTCCTGAGCGGTCCAGCCACTATGTGTGTGTGTGTGTGTGTGCGTCTGTCAGCAGGCCTGACAGTCCCCTGACAGCATGGTTAAAGAAGATGAATGATACTTAACCCTTTGTGGTTTAGGGGTTGAGTGGAAAGACGGTGGGAGGGGAGGTGGAGGGCGGGCGGACTGGCTGGCTGGCGATGGAGCACGTCAGCTCGGCGCGCACGTGTTTATCGACCCCCCCCGCCCCCGTTCTCTCCCCTCGCGCTGGGAGAAAGTTGCGCTTGAGAAAAGACATGGCCATAATTGCTTACAGTAAGTCAGTAAGTCAAGTCGTATTAATCATCAATCACAGTTAATCTGGTCCTCTTACCTCAGTCGCACACACGCCACACCACGCGCACACACACTCGGGGCTGTCCTCCAGCAGAGCCGAGCCCTGGATGCGGTTCCTCCAGCAGGAGCTCCAGTCCGGGGGCTTGGCTGAGCGGTTTGGATGGGATGGGAAGCCCCCGTGCCCTGGTGTCTGGGCCCGTGTCATTCCGAGGTGGTACTGTCATGTGTTGTTCCGTCCGCTCCCCGCGGTCAGGCCCGTGCGTATCTGGAGACGAGCATGATTTGTGATCCTGAGTCAATAAGAACTGTGTGACTTAGCCAGGAGTGAAGCGGTGGAGAGAGCGGTGATAGTCAGCCTGCCAATGTGTCAACCTCACAGTTAATTGCAGCACACTCACTAAATTACTCTGCAGGGGAATGAAAATAAGAGGCTGATAAGGAAGAGATTATGTTACTCTTAACGGTAACATTCCACTGTGTGCGTGTGTGTGTGTGTGTGTGTGTGTGTGTGTGTGTGTGTGTGTTTCCAGCTATCTGGTTTATCTAGCCTGGCTGTGATGTAAGTGGTTCTGCTGTTAGGTTAAGGTCCCATGGTATGTTGTGGTGTCTAAAACAACACCAGTCATCATGAAGCGTCATTCCCACATGACCCCCAGTAACCCCCCAACAAACTCACCCCGGACCCCCACAGGGCCTCCTGTCACCCCCCTTACAAACACACCCCAGACCCCCACATATCTCCCTCCCCCACCCTCTGTTACCCCACAGTAGCCTCTGGGAGGGCGGCCATATTGATGACATCATGGCCCCCACTGGGAAGGACCGGAGGCAGAAGGACGGTCACGGCCACCACAGGGACATCTCGGCCAATGACGTCTCTCTCTCCCCTCTATCTGTATCTCTCCCGCTCTCTCCTCAGACCCTGGTCTCTCTCTGTATTACTTTGGGTTTGATTGGCTAGTTTTGGTGAGGTGGAGCTCTGACTGGTGAACAGGCCCGCTGTTGAGCTTGAGGTAAACCAGGGAGTGAGAGCCTGTGTGCGTGCGTGTGTGTGTGTGTCCGTCCCTCCCTGTGTTGACATACCTCTGAGTTTCTGTCACTGCTGTGAAGAGTACATTCAGTCAAAGTGTTATTTTAGTGAAACCAGACCCTGAATCTCTCTTCCCTCTCTGTCTCTCTCTCTCTGTGTCTCTCTCTCTGTCTCTCTCTCTCTCTGCCGACGTGACCATCCATGTCCCACAGCAGGATATCGGGCTCTCATTCTGGCACGTTCAGCCTTCAGACCTGGTGCGGGTACAACCCACACACACTGGCACAAAGGGTGCACTTGATTGACTTCACCCTGTACATTGAAGCCAGTGGCTACAGCCTCGTCGTAGCCATTTCTTGGATAAATCAAACTCACCTTAATTGGTCTCACATACAAGTATTTGACGTACATGTTTGACCCTGGTCTGCCGGGGAGGGGTGTGTTTGGTCGGGGCGGCACGTCCCAGGCTGGGACGGCAGGGCTGAGTGGAGTTAGGTGACGGAGGTACAGGTCAGCTTCTCGCCATGTTTCCTGCGTTCTGGTCTTCATCAGGCTGGTGGGCCCAGGCTCCTGGCCCTGTCCCAGCATACCTGCACATCATCCGGGGTTAGCGCTGGGAGGGGGGGGGGGGGCTGCTGGGGTGTGTGCGTGGAGTCAGGGGGGAGTCTGGGGGGGGGGGGGGGGTGGAGTAGAACATGGGGAGGTAGGGTGGAGCAAGGGGAGGTTGGGTGAGGAAGGGGTGTATGGGGGGGGGTGGGGGGGGTCAGGGTTGAGACAGTGAGGAGGCAGAGGGAGTTGGTAGGGGGGGGGAGCGGGGGAGGGGTGAGGCTGGAGGAAGCAGGGGCCGAGGTAGGAAAAGCGTGTGGTCAGGATGGTGGCGTCTCTGGCAGGCCTGGGCCGGATCCAGGCTGATGGAGCCTCTGTGGTGACTGTGGTGGAGAAGCAGCAACCAGCCGAGCACTCTGGGAGCCACACTGTGCATGCCTACAAGGCACGTTCACCCTCCAAACAGGAATACATTGTCATATGGTGGAACGGTAGGCATGTGGGGCTACCCCACACCCCTAAACACACACACCCTCGCCCTCGGTTAATATGCAGGAGAGCTGGGTCTCTCTGCTGGGTCTCCCTGCATCTAGTCAGCGGTTGTAAAACAGGCAGCCAAACGGTGTTCTGTAGGCCAGAGGACAAGGAAGTGATGTCAGAAAGTACACAATATAGATAACGGGCCCCGGGTTAAACGACTAATATTGAATCAGTACTGTAGCTTAGTCTCCTAGCAACATGACAACAAACTCAGCGAGTGAGTTAGGGGTTAGTCCGTTGGGACGACTGTCAGAGCCCTCCTGGCGGTGATGACATCACAGACGCACGGAGTGTCTGGTGTGTACAGCAGCCAGACATAGTCTGGATTCCTCCTCCCTGTCTTCTGTGCGGTTTCGAAACAGTATATCTCTCCTGAAATAGTGTGTGTGCGCGTGTGTGTGTGTGCGTGTACCTGCCCCTGGCTCCGTCAGGACTGATTTAAGAGCAGCTCCCCACTCACACGGTCTCAAGCCCTGGATGAAGTGAGGATAGATGGACGTCTCTCTCCGGAGCCGTGCGTCTCTCCTCCAGCACCCTGACTCATCCCAGCCTAGAGCCAGGAGCCTCGACCCCCCCCCCCCAGGCCCCAGGCCCTCTTCCCCCTTTCTCTTATCTCTCCCTCTCTCAACCGTCTCTCCGCTCTCCTCCTGCCCCCCCCCCCCCCCCATGTTCTCCTCTCATCACTCCATAGTTAAATCCTACTTATCCCTAGAAACGGACTCGAATGAGTGTGTTATTAAACTCACTTTGACAGGCAAGAGGCCCCGAGTTTGATTCGGTCTTGTGTATATCTTGTGTATACCTTGTGTATATCTATATCATTCCCTCTGCTGGACGCTCCATCCCAGATGAGGCCTCGGAGGCCGGCTCCGCAGGATGATTGTCATTATTCTGCTGATGAAGGGGATCTGGTGCTTTCCCCGTGTTTGTTTTTGCATGTAAATTCCTGGGACTTGACAATGTGTGAGCAGTTAGAGAAACATGCTTTTATCTGCCTCCTCTACTGCTGTTCTCCTCTAACCGCTCGTCATCTCCTTATTTTCCTCTCCTCCACTCCTCCCCCTCCTTCCCCCAGCCCTCCTCTCCATCTTGTGAAACATGGCTTTATGATTCCCTGTTCCCTGGAGTCGTGTTGTTAAGTGAAGCACAGTTTCCCAATCAACGTTAGGTTACATGACATGTTTCCAACTTGACAACTCAAAATAGAGTATTTCCAATGTTCTTGTCCCTCCACTCCCAGTATCCAGGTAATTTTGGCTCCGGTGTTCACCACCTTTGCTCCAGTAAAGCCAGACCCTGTGGGAGATTTCTCATGTACAGTTCCTTACAGTATCCTGTGTTCCTGTCCAGCCTGGCCAGTAGCGAGACAAGGCCTCGTTTGTTACCTCGTAAACAGTCCCACGGCCAAAGCAGCTCTATATTTCAGTCTATATTTCTGGACCCTTCCTTTTTCTCACCATTATATTTCTGTTAACAGGCCTTGTTTTACTGGCCGGCCCACCAAGCACCCCCCTCCACCCCCCCCCCCAGCCCCCACTACACCCCCCCCCCCCCTGCCCCCTAGCCCAGCTCCCAGTAAATACTTCAGCACCTTGCGCTAAAGCCCCGGCCAGTTCATTAAGCTCCTTTATTAATGGAATGTTGTAGTCAGGGGTTTATGTGCACGCTCTGCTACGTGCACGCCCAGCCATGTGCGCACCCGGCTACCGAACGTGCAGCGCCTTCACAGACCGACTGAACCGGCTTCATCCTCGTCCAAAAACCGACAGATGTTTCGCTATAATGAGAGCTTCGCCGAAATGCTTTTCACGCATAGGTAAAGCTCAACAACAACAACAACAACAATGACACAAATCAGACCAGAATGGTGGTCTCAGCTCAGGGCGTCCTGGCACGGCGGGAACGCCGTGTCCCTATGAGACACGGCCTGTTGTTTTCCTGGAGCCCCTGTGGCTTCGCCCAGGCTAACCAGTCCTCTGTGCAGCTTAGTCGCGTTGCGTTGCCAGGCCAACAGCGGGGGACACGGTGTACGTGTGTGTGAGGGCTGTGCTGAGGGAGACAGCCCCTGGATGGGCCGACGCTCCATAGAGAGGACGCAGGGATGGAACCCGATGTATCTAACGAGCCGAACCCACTGACAGACTGACACCAGACGTGCGGTCGTGGGGGGGGGAGGAGGGGCGAGAGGGGAGACAGTCTACTGGTGTCTCTGTCTGGGGGTCTGGGGAGGACTTGGTTGAGGGGTTTGGAAGGGGGAGGTGTGAGGGGGTGGAGGTACTTGGGGGTGCAATTGAGACTGGGTTGCGGTTTTGGGGGGGAGACCACTTCCTCTCCCACCCCCCCCCACCCCCCACCCAACCACCCCCCATGTGGTTTTTGTCTCCATCATTCAGACAGATAGAGCTCATGTTGTCACCTCACGAGACAGACAGGAGACAGACAGACAGACAGGACGCAGGAAGCCATTGAAACAGACAGGCGGGCAGGGAGAGAGACGGTCAGACAGACAGCTGTCTGTTTGTTAGCTACAATGTCCAGAGTGTGGTAGCGTCGGGCAGGAAGGGGTGGGTGAGACAATGATGGAATGATGTTTGTCGACCATGAACTGGCTTTGCCGTCAACCACCACTCCATCCACACAATGACTCCTCTCTCCCTCCCTACCTTCCTCTAGCCATGCTGACCGCTGCTCGACGTTCTGTTTGAAGCTGCGTTTCCCTGCTCGCCGTGTGAGCAAAGGGGAGACGAGGAACACAACAGACAGCTGGATACGACTCTGTCTCTAATACCCCCTCCTGTTAGACTGCTAACCATTACAGCTCTCTCTCTCTCTCTCTCTCTCTCTCTCTCTCTCTCTCTCTCTCTCTCTCTCTCCGTCAGTGTCTCTCCGTTTTCTGTCTTTCTCTATTGTTCTGTCTGTCTCTCTGTCTCTCTCCTCCCACCCCTCCCTCCCTGCACCACTAAGCTGGGAGGACAAACATCTCCGTGTCCTTTGTTGTCTGTATGCGCAGACCTGCTTCTCATTAGCTAGGTGGCCAACCCGCTCCCTGGTCTTCAGCCACCAGACATCCAGACGGGCAGGGCTCTTTATGCTTCCTGCCCCAGTTCAGGCCCTCTGGGCTGGGGCCGCAGTGCTCCGGGCGCCTGGGCCTTTCATGCTTCCAATTTGGCCCTTGCAGTCTGGTTCTGGAGAACCGGGTCCTCTGAGGATCCGGTAAATGTTTCTGATCCGGTAATCGTGACACCAACCACGGCCGTGGACGAGCGCTTTGTTTGTGTTTTGTGCACCCTAAGCACAATCTTGAGACGAGGGCAGATGAGGGATACAGGCAGCTCAGGCTGCTTCTGACTGCTTCTGACTGTCTGTCTTTCCCGTCTGACTGTTAGTTTGTCTGCACGTTAGTTCGTTTGTCTGCACGTTAGTCTGTTAGTCTGACTGTTAGTTATTCTGTCTGTTAGTCTGCCTGTTAGTCTGCCTGTTAGTCTGCCTGTTAGTCTGCCTGTTAATCTGCCTGTTAGTCTGCCTGTTAATCTGCCTGTTAGTTTGTCTGTTAGTTTGTCTGTTAGTTTGTTAGTCTGCCTTTTAATCTGTCTGTTAGTCTGCCTGGCTGCATGCATGTCACTTTTATTTATTCATGTGTCAAGTGGCCTTAGACAACCCATTCCTTATGGGATCATTTTTAAGTTTTTTGTTTTCATTTTTTAAGTCTTCTGTTCAAACATATTCCTCATCTCCCTCTGAGTTATTAAAGGAGACATTCTTAAGACGGCGTGTCGTTATTCCTCCCTGTTTACCAGGAAGCCGAAAGCCAAGTCATTGTTTACGATATGGCTGGCATGCGGCGATGTTTTGTTGGAAAATATTATTTGTCGTGTTCTCATGGAGAGCGATGACGCAACGCGAGGTCTTCAGACGTGACGTGTGATTGGTCAGGGGCTTCCGCTGGGCAGCGGACTAACAGCAGATCAATTACAGTCAGGGTGGAGCACGCGCCGTCTCAATGTGTCACCTCAAGGTGTTTGGCTTCTCTCCGGACCTCCATGGCAACAAACACATCTGTGGAGCCGGACGATCTCCAAAACAGGAAGTGAGTCCGGTGATGACGCCCACGATGATCGTCAGAGACGCCGTGATGCAATTGAGATGAGGGCATGTTATCATTTAGCCCTGACACACACACACTACTTTGTGGTTCAGTACGCAAACACTTGCAAGACGAATCATTTTCACGCGTCAGATCAGTGATGTCTTAGATATTTTACCACAGTGTTCTTGGGAGGGTTTTACTGAGTCCAGTCTGACATTCAACCCAGTCGCCAAACTCTGGACTGTCTTTAGTCAGACTGCTTTCAGAGGTCCGACAAGGGTGAACAGGTCACTGTAATTATCTAAGAGGTGTGTGCGTGTGTGTGCGTGTATGACACAAGACAGCATAGTCAAACCTTGCTGTTATCATTACTCTCAAATAATCTCCTGTCAGATTGTAATTATTAAGAGGTGTGTGCGTGTGTTTGTGTGTTTCTGAAAGCAGACGGAATAGTCAAACCTTACTGTTATCATTAGACTCTAATAGAATCTCCAGTCAGAATGATTTCTACCAGTTGGTTTTTCTTGGTTCATAGTTGAGCTCTGGAGCTGCTGTCACCAAGCCAGACCAACAGTAATCACTCTCATCCAAGGGCTGTGTGGAGACAGAGAGATGGGAAGAAGCTTCCAGTGTGTTCCGGAAGTTTCTCTCGTGCCTCAGGGAGTGTTGGGGGACGACCAGACATTTAGAAGTTCTCCATGTTCTGGAGAGGAAATCTGAGTGTAGTTCTTGGAGGTTAACAGATTTACAGAAATGAGGACGTTGGCTGGGCTCCCTTGTTTCAGGGTTCTTTCCTGACAGGGGCAGGTTGAACCTTTCAACCCCCCCAACCCCCTCCACCCCTCTCTCTTGCCTCCCTTCCTACATCCCTCTCCAGCCTCCCTCCACTGGCAGCACATTCCCCCCCCCCCTCCCTACCTCCCTCCCCCCTCCTTTGTGTCCAGTCCAGCGGTGTCACCGCTCCTCACGCCCCTGGGCTTGACGCTCAAACACCCGCCCTCCGTTTGAAGTCTGGGAGGGAAACCGTGTTATGACTTCTCCTCTGAGGTCAAGTTTAGCCAAAGACTGGGTAACGTGGACCAGGAGAGGTGAGGGGGGGTGGGGGGGGGGAGATGTTGAAATAACACGCCAGGCTCCGCAGATGGGCCTAAGGTGCTGAGACCCAGCCTTCAGCCATGTTTACACCTCTCGGCCACTTCCCCGTGAGTAATTCCACATAGAGATCTGAGAAATTATGTCATTTCCACTCAGCCAAGCCCGTCGCGAAGGGCTATCTTCAAATGATTGGATTCAGGCTTTGATTAAGCGTGTTATTGTAACGGAACCTGTCTTCAAAGGGGAGGTGGGGGTCTGGAGAGGGGAGAACCAGAAGAGGCTGTCCAAGGTCCTCATCACCTTTGACCCCGGGGGGTAATTTGTTTTTCTTGGGCAGATTGGTTAAATGTCGAGCACGTTGTGGGAACGACCCAAGTGTAAATCTCAAAGTGAAAAAAAACACCCCCTCCCAAAAAAACGCTGCTCAGTGTTTCAACCTGGGTCTACAGGGAGGTGCCCCCCCCTCTCTCTTTCTTGTCAGTGGTAGTGTCCCCTGTGTGTTGCGGCATGTTGGCAGCAAAGCCTCCAGTCGCAGAGTGCTCTCAGGTGGAGGGTCATCAAGCGTGTCATGGGGGGGGGGGGGGTTGGGGAGGTGTGGGGGGGTGAGGTGAGGTGGGGGGATTGGGGGGGGGGGGGGGGGGGCTGGTTCAAGCCCAGCAGGCAGTCGCAGCCACATGCTGCTTAGTGAACGTCCTCATTAGCTGCTTCTCACCAGACTGTTTACGGTGTGTGTCGTGGGCCCCTCAGATCATCGGTGGCCCTGGGCCCTCAGAACATTAACGTTCTTCCAACCAGCACAGAGGACACCCCCCCTTCCCCCCCCTCCCGCTCGTCCCCTAACAGCCATAAACAAAAGAGCCGTTTTGTTTACCTGACATTCACACTGGCATAAATAAGGCCAGGATAACTCATCTATTTCCCGTCTTTCTCTGTCCCTATGTGTGTGTATATGTGTGTGTGTGTGTGCGCGTGTGTGTGTGTGTGTGTCCTGCAGCTGCTCCACATCTGTATGGAGGGCTGGGGGAACTGGCGCTGGTCGGAGCCTTTCAGCGTGGACAACGCCGGGACCCTCCTGAGGACCATCCACTACAAGGGCCGCACCGCCTCCCTCATCATCAAGGTGCTGCAGCTCAGCGGGGTCCTGAAGCAGGTACCTACCGCCAAGGGGGGGCAGCAGGCCTGGGTGGGGGGGCCACAGGGCAGCAGGCCTGGGTGGGGGGGGCAGAGGGCAGCAGGCTGGGGGGGGGGAGGTCAGAGGGCAGCAGGCCTGGGTGGGGGGGGCAGAGGGCAGCAGGCTGGGGGGGGGGGGGTCAGAGGGCAGCAGGCCTGGGTGGGGGGGCCACAGGGCAGCAGGCCTGGGTGGGTGGGGGGGGTCAGAGGGCAGCAGGCCCTGGTAATCGAAAGACGACAAATAAGGACGCACATTCTCATCAGAGGCCCCCTTTTCCACACGACAGTCAGACTCTGGTTTATATTACAAGATGTTCGCCGGCACAAACGCGAGCTCACCCTCCAGCCATCCGAGCGCGTCTTCCAGGAGCAACTGAAAACAGCAGTGTTTCCTCGGCCCCCCCGCCGTCCAATCGGCTTCCAACAGAACAGCGTGCCGCTACGACAACAGCGTTTCCAGTGAACGAGGCAATTGAACACACAGTGTTTGAGTTTCGAGTCAAAAACACGCGAGGGCATTTGATTCACTCCCCCCCCCCCCCCCCCCCGCCGCCCCCCAAAAAATGGAGATCCCACATCCCAATGATGTGGGGACACTTTGTTATGTAAACATTGTCAAGTGTCACACATGTCTCCGCCGGCGCCCCCAGCCATAACAGACGGACCCACATGCCTATCTGGTCGGCCCGCCATCTTGATCTCATTGGCTCTGATGATAGGGTAAGAGTGTTGGTCACATCCAATCCATAACTAGCAGCCTCAGACTGTGACAGAGGGCCACAGCACCAAACGATGTGTGTGTGTGTGTGTGAGTGTGTGTGAGAGAGAGAGTGTGTGTGTGTGTGTGTGTGTGAGAGAGAGTGTGATTGTATGTGTGTGTGTGTGTGTGTGGGAGAGGGAGAGGGAGAGGGAGAGGGAGAGGGAGAGGGAGAGGGAGAGGGAGGGGGAGGGGGAGAGTGTGTGTGTGTGTGTGTGCATGAGCGGTCCTCATCTTGTTTTGTTTTGAGGCTTTCTCCCTGTCACACTACTGTATGGTTGTGTATTTATGATATCCCCTCATGTCAGTTCCCTCCCTGCTCACAAAGGCCCTCGTGCTAAAACCCATGTGGATGGGAGCATCTTCTAACATGATATGTTCAAGTGTGTGCGTGTGTGTGTCTACGATAGGAGGAACCAGACAGGATCAAAATGATTGGAGGAGATCATAGCCATAGACATATGTGGAGATTCCTTTACAATGAATGCATGCATGCAGAGCTGTGTTCCTGTACTGTGTGTGTGTGTGTGTGTGTCCAGACTGCTGAATGTGTCAGCGCTAGCTGATGACGTGAGTGAGGGCCAGTGAGAGCTATAAAGCGATGATTGATGAACAGGAGAAGCTCCTCTCATTAGGGGCCAGGCTGAGCTCCCCATGCTCATTATCACCACCACTAGCCTCATACACACACACACACACACAGGGTGGTGGAAACAATCAATTCTGAGCTCAATTAGATGTGTCAGCTCCAGATGAGTACTCCCTTATGGACTGTGTGTTTGTAAGAGTGTGTGTGGTTAAGAGTGTGTGTGTGTGTGTGTGAGTGTGTGTGTTGAGAGGATGAAAAGCCATCTGACTGCCAGAGTACTGGTCTTTGTCTGGGATCTGGAGTGACGGTTAGTGACCCCACTAAACCGACAGGCTGAGAGAAGACAGTCAGACAGGCTTTCCCTCTCTCTCCCTCTAACCTCTCTCTCTCTCCCTCCTCTGTCCTCTCTCTCCCTCTAACCTCTCTCTCTCTCCCTCCTCTGTCCTCTCTCTCCCTCTAACCTCTCTCTCTCTCCCTCCTCTGTCCTCTCTCTCCCTCTAACCTCTCTCTCTCTCCCTCCTCTGTCCTCTCTCTCCCTCTAACCTCTCTCTCTCTCCCTCCTCTGTCCTCTCTCTCCCCCCTCTAACCTCTCTCTCTCTCCCTCCTCTGTCCTCTCTCTCCCTCTAACCTCTCTCTCTCTCCCTCCTCTGTCCTCTCTCTCCCTCTAACCTCTCTCTCTCTCCCTCCTCTGTCCTCTCTCTCCCTCTAACCTCTCTCTCTCTCCCTCCTCTGTCCTCTCTCTCCCCCCCTCTAACCTCTCTCTCTCTCCCTCCTCTGTCCTCTCTCTCCCTCTAACCTCTCTCTCTCTCCCTCCTCTGTCCTCTCCCCCCTCTAACCTCTCTCTCTCTCCCTCCTCTGTCCTCTCTCTCCCCCCCTCTAACCTCTCTCTCTCTCCCTCCTCTGTCCTCTCTCTCCCCCCCTCTAACCTCTCTCTCTCTCCCTCTACTGTCCTCTCTCTCCCCCCTCTAACCTCTCTCTTTCTCTCTCCCCCCTCTAACCTCTCTCTTTCTCTCTCCCTCCTCTGTCCTCTCTCTACCCCCTCTAACCTCTCTCTATCCTCTCCCTCTCTCCCACCTCTTTCTCTCTCTCCCTCCCTCTCACCTCTGTTTCTCCCTCGCCCTCACCTCTCTCTTTCTCTCTCTCACTCCCTCTCACCTCTTTCTCTCCCTCCCTCGCACCTCTCTCTCTCCCCCCCAGATCATAATCTGTGGGCGCCAGGTGATGTGCAGCTACCTGAGCCAGGACATGGAGCTGCGCGTGGTGCAGCACTACGTGGGCGCCGACGGCCAGACGGTGGTGCGGGAGCACCAGGCCTGCCTGCAGGGCGGCGCCAAGCTGCCCTCCTACGTCCTGGAGGACGCCGAGATGACCGAGCTGTGCGTGCGCGCCCGCGGCGACGAGGACTGGTCCCAGGACGTCCGCCTGGAGAGGAAGGAGAGGGGCGGAGCCAGTGCCGTGGTTCAGGTGTTTATTCGCTTTCTTGGACAATGTGGTGCACTTGGTTTGTGTCAGCGGGCGGCAGGACGATGGGCCGGCCTGGTGTGTAGGCCCGGTAGGATTTGACCCAGGTCCCGTCATACTTGTATGTCAAATGTATAGGACAGGCCTCTGGAAGTGCTTTTCAATGTTTCAGTGTTAGCTTGGGTAACACGGAGTTCCGACGGCAGGCATGCAAGGACTGTTAGATCAAGGACACCTAAAGGCAGTATCTCATGGCCTACAGCAGAGCCCTCCTCTTTCCTAGAGTCTATGTTTGGACCAGGCGGGACCACCAAGGGAGTCTGTCCCGCTCTCCTGGGTGGCCACAGTGGCATAGAGCCTGCCTTGGTGTTCCAGTCAACCAGAGATGGAGGGAGGGAGAGATGAAGTGAGAGAGAGAGACAGAGAGAGGGGAGAGAGATGAAGATTTCTCCTTCAGATAGGCCTTCAAAGGCTTCCCAGGGCTGCTGAGAGGCAGCACCACACAGTTTAGACACTTTCATAACAACACTGGCCATGGACAGGAAACACTCTGATCTGGGGGGCAGAGACGAGCTTTGAAGCTAGCTTCCATAGCTGGAGAACCTCCAGGTCCCCTCTCTCTCTCTCTCTCTCTCTCTCTCTCTCTCTCTCTCTCTCTCTCTCTCTCTCTCTCTCTCTCTCTCTATCTCTCTATCTCTCTATCTCTCTATCTCTCTCTCTATCTCTCTCTCTATCTCTCTCTCTATCTCTCTCTATCTCTCTCTATCTCTCTCTCTCTCTATGTCCTGTTTCATGTGGCGGCGGTTTATCCGACTGCTTCTGTGCTTCTGTTGGAATATCTTAACATGTTCCATTATCTGCTGCTATCTAATCACCCAGGAGAGGAGGAGACCAGCTGGGATGGAATGAGAGAGCGTTTATGGGAGCTTAATGGATAATGTTCTTTCTTTCGTTCTTTCTCTTAAAAGAAATAAATGAGAGAGAAATAGCAACAAGAGACAGAGAGAGAGAGAGACAGACAGAGAGAAAGAGAGAGAGAGAGAGAGAGAGAGCAGCGTGCCAGTGTTTTCTCCTTCATCCCAGAGAAACCCAGGCCAGTGTCAGAACTCCGTGTTCATTGGCCCTCTCTCTTCTGTCCCCTGTAAATGAGTTCCCTGATTGGTCGTAAATCCCCAGCCTTAACGAGGGCCTGGGGTCCGGGTGAACAACGCCAGTCCAATATGAAGAGCTTTTACCATTCAAAGGGCACATATTCAGATATTAAATCGTGTCAGATCCGAGTGGGTTTAACAGGCCATTATCCAGTGTTAACAGTTAAACAGCCATCCGACTAAGCTTTTGCTGGTGTGAGAGCGCGGGGTCCTAGGGGAGAGCTGAGGACAGCCAAAAGAACAAGAGTCAAGTACAAAACATGATCGGGTGTTTCTGATCCGGGCCTGTAAACGTCACTTACTGGGGTTCTGGGGCTTTGCACTCTAAGGCCTGAAGAACACACACGTAAACAAAAGAGTCCGACCTCAGATGACCTCGCTGAACCCCTGCCTCGAGCTCAGCCGAGTGACAGACGTCTGGCTGTCTGTTATGCTGGATGCGTAGCCATGGAGTTATGATTGATATTTAATATGACTATTATTCTCTTTTTTTTTTTACCGGATAGCTGTGGTTAGTTGATGTGCCGTCTCTGTGCAGGTGCCTTGCTCCAGTGGGTCTCTGCTCTATGTCTGGTGCACCCTCATCACCATGGAACGCGACACACACATGCAACAGAGGCTGGTGAGTCCCAGGACATGCGCCCTCGCCCACGCCGTGCAGCGGCACACACCGTCTCACCGTGCTTTGAGCCTGCCTCAGAGGTTGTGGTGGGAGAGTTTCCGAGACATACACCAGACCCTCTCGCCAGTAACTCGATCCATTCCCCATGCCACACAGAGGGACTACCCGGGAGTTATACAGAATCGTCTCACACCTCAACCTATAACAACCCCCAGTGCACTTTCCGTGTGAACACCATTCAAACACAGCGCTGGGTTTGTTGTTGTGAAAACAATCCGGTTTGTGAATGTCCCAATTTAGTCCCAGTTGCACCACATCCCTCCCAGAAGCTCACACCCACAGCCCAGTCCCCCCCAGGCGGGCCGAGGCCCAGTCCCCCCCAGGCGGGCCGAGGCCCAGTCCCCCCCAGGCGGGCCGAGGCCCAGTCCCCCCCAGGCGGGCCGAGGCCCAGTCCCCCCCAGGCGGGCTGAGGCACGCGGCAGCACCCTGGCTCTCAGACGGCCGGGCGAGAGGATCATTATCATCATTTTCCACCCCATTATCTCCTTATCGTTTCATTATCTGGAACCACAGAGGCTCCAGGCAAAGGCAGCGTGCTGACACTCTGGGCTGGAGTTGAGTAATGAGTTTGTTGCGTTGTTATGATGTGTGTGTGTGTGTGGCCCCCCCAGGTGGTGTTCAGCCCGTTGTTCATCATGAGGAGCCACCTGCCTGACCCAGTCATCCTCCATGTGGAGAAGAGAAGCCTGGGCCTGAGCGACACCCAGGTGATCGAGGGCCGGGGCCACGAGGAGCCCCTGCTCAACACTGAGGCCGACCTCACACACCACCTCACCTTCCAGGCCAGGTAGACTACACTACCCACAATACACCTCACACCCCACCTCACCTTCCAGGCCAGGTAGACTACACTACCCACAATACACCTCACACCCCACCTCACCTTCCAGGCCAGGTAGACTACACTACCCACAATACACCTCACACCCCACCTCACCTTCCAGGCCAGGTAGACTACACTACCCACAATACACCTCACACCCCACCTCACCTTCCAGGCCAGGTAGACTACACTACCCACAATACACCTCACACCCCACCTTCCAGGCCAGGTAGACTACACTACCCACAATACACCTCACACCCCACCTCACCTTCCAGGCCAGGTAGACTACACTACCCACAATACACCTCACACACAACCTCACCTTCCAGGCCAGGTAGACTACACTACCCACAATACACCTCACACCCCACCTCACCTTCCAGGCCAGATAGACTACACTACCGTCAACACATGACATCAGTTGAACTACAATGTCCATAACCCATGGTGAGGCTTCACATGACACAACAAGGCATTGGTGGAGAGCATCAGGATGACATCATCAGAGCGTGACTGTGCTGATGATGAGGTTTGACTCTTCCACAATGGCTTTTTAAGAGAAGACACTTACTTCACATTCCCTAACAGCACATTGGAATATCAGTTCTCCAACGTGGAGACATGAGCTTGTGGGATCCAGCTGGCTGAGGCTGGGACAGGCTGCTCATTGCAACATGTCAGGTTTGGGCGTAATTGCACCTAATTTAGATAAAGTTTAACACGCTACAGGCATTTGGCCCAAAGAGCGAGAGAGAGAGTGTGTGTGTGTGGTCCATAGCCCGTGAGCAGGTCATTAGCCTCATGCCAGTGTGAGTGCGACATGTGCCACTTCATTAAGGGCAGACCCTGCCATATATCACCCCCCACCCCCTCCATGCTATTTTGCTCTTGTCTCCTGTCACTCACAAACCTGATTACTCAAAAGCAGCAAATCCCAGTCTCCCAACGCTTTCTCTCCCCTCCCCTCCTCACCCTCCACTCTCCTACCTCCTCCTCTCCCCCATTGGTCCCCCAGCATTCACCCCTCACCCCTACTTCCATCAACCAGGTCTCTCATGTCCCATGATCTTCTGTTCATCCCCTCCTCCTGCCATTACACATTTTTGTGGCCCCAGATGTGGAGAGAGAGACGAGACTATGGTCCAACACAAGCAGCAGACAGACAGGTAGTCAGACAGACAGGCAGACCGACAGACAGGCAGACAGACAGGCGGGCAGACGGCCAAGAAGGGTGACAGAGACAGACAAGGCAAGCTGACCATAACTCTTATATCTTTATATCTGCTGACCACAGATGGGGCTGGAGAGCCAATTGGAGCTCCCTTGGGACCTGTAGCTAATGGAAAACTGCCTGTCTGATCTCCCCCAGTTCTTGGAACCAATGAAAATCTAACTGTCAACAACACGTCTTCCCACGTCTGCCCACAAACCTACTGTCTTTATATAGTACAAAATATTGTACAATAGGCTTTATCAATACCCTCTGGACCAGACAACCCTGGGGTGTGTGTGTGTGTGTGTGTGTGTGTTCGTGTGTTCGTGTGTCCAAAGAAAGAAATGCTAGTTGGACTAGTAGATGTCTGGAGTTTTTTTTTTAAGCCACATAATTGGCCAGTGTCTGGGGCAGAAGTAACCAATAGGATCATTTCCTATTTTGTCCTCCAGACTACAGCCAGCCAGTGGTCCATTCAGGGTGAGGGTTAGTACAGCTCACCCCAGTCAGGGTGGAGAGAGCAGGCAGTGCAGGCCTCAGGCTCTGGGTTGGAGAGTTGAGCAGGGTCGTTTGGATGCTCACTGGAATGAACTTCACAGGGCTGTGTAAATACTGTTCCTGACCCTGTGTGTGTGTGTGTGTGTGTGTGTTGCAGGGAGGAGGAGGATGCGTCCCATTGTGCTGTACCCATCTCCACCAGCCTGATCAGGCAGATGGTGAACAAGGCTGGAGAGGAGGAGCCTTCAGAGGACCTGCTGGCTGACTTCTACGGCCTGAAGACCCAACAGCAGGCCCCCTGGCCCTACGTCAGCAAGGACACAGACAGGTACAGCACCCACTCTCTGTCTGTCTGTCTGTCTGTCTGTCTGTCTGTCTGTGTGTCTGTCTGTCCGTGTGTTTGTCTGTGTGTGTGTGTGTGTGTGTGTGTGTGTCTGTCCGTGTGTGTGTGTTTTTGTGTAGTTTGGCAACACTGCTCCCTCTCCCAGTTCCCACAGTAAGATCAGCAGATGTTAGCTGATGAAGCTGCTTCCTCCCGAGATGAGATCTCAGCACCAGTGTCACAGACAGGAGATCTGGATGTCCCTGTGACACGGCTCTGGGACACACACATGGAGCACACGCTGAGTTGTGTGTGTGTGTGCGTTGGTGAACGCCTGTGTGTGCCAGCAAGCATAGACACACACACACACGCATCAGTCCAGAACACTGGGAAGAGAGCGTCTTTTCACACAGAACCTCTCAGGCACGGCTACAAAGAGCGGCGGGTGGAGGACTGCAGGCCACATGTCTGTGTGGGGGGCTGGTGTGGGGGGCTGGTGTGGGGGGCTGGTGTGGGGGGCTGGTGTGGGGGGGCTGGTGCGGGTCCCGGCCCTGGGCCCTGTGCTGGTTCTGGAGCCGGTCTGCTGTCACTGCAGGCCAGCTGGGGTGTTGAGTTACTCTGTCATTCATTATCTACTGCTGGGTTCCAGACGCTATAGCAGAGACCAAGGCCAACACGCGTGCACACACACACACGCGCACGCATATACACTGACATGCGCACGCACACACGTATACACACACACGCGCGTTTCAACTCGAGCATAAACACACAAACACAGGCATATAAACACATCACACACACACACTCCCTCTGGGAACACTGCCCTGTGTATGTGTGATGAGTTTATATGTGTGTGTTTGTGTGTGGGGCTGGAGCCCAGATATGTGCCAGCGTCTCTCAGAGAGAGGCACGTCGACCTCAGACCGTGAGCACCGATGCCTATCTGTAGACACGGTCGGAACTTGGACTGCAGCGAAAATCACCGTTTTAATGAGTTTATTTTCACTCGGTGCTGATAAGGTTTCCACAGTGTGTTGTTTTGACAGAGTCTCTCCAGTGCTAACCACCGCTGCTTGGCGGGCAGGGTGAGAGCGGTGGGTCCGGGGGGCACAGGAAGTTGACGTGGTAAATTTGTGTTTTTCTTCCTCCGTCGGCCCCCGTAATAGGGCAGAAACACCTCAGTGGTCGTTAAACAAACATGTTGTAGTGGGCCGGGGACGCTCGGGTGGGGAGGGGGGTGAGGAGGGGGTGTTGGAACGATGGGCTGCTGTCAGAATTCACACTTTACTGGAACCCGCTACTTTGGCAGCTATGACAGGAGCTGCTGCTGAGTGTGTGTGTGTGTGTGTGTGTGTGTGTGTGAGCAAGTTGAGGCACACATGGGCGCTTTCTTTGATGCTGTCGTGAACTCTAACCTGTAGTCTTAGAGCTCCGCCTCCTCGCCCTCTCCTCTCCTCATCTCAAGGACGTTAGAGGACTGTGTGTGTGTGTGTGTGTGTGTGTGTGTGCGTATACCCCCAGATGCCGTTCCAGTGTGTGCGCGTGTGTTTGTATCTGCACAAGTTGTTTGTGTCCACCCATGTGTTCGTTGGCACGTGTGACGTGCGCAACATCCGGTGTGGTGTCGCCATGTGTATTCAGTTTGTTTGTTTATGTCACAGTGCTGCTCTTCCTGTGTACCTGTTTATGTGAGGATACATGGTGTCTAGTGGCCAATGGTTCCTCCGTGTGTTTGTGGGTCCCATGGTCTGCTCTCCCCGTGCCACACGCAAAGGCATCCAAGAGCACTCCATCCTTCCGTCCCCTCATCTTCCTCTCCCCCTCCCCCCAGGTCTGGTGCTGGGGAGGCCGTGGCCCAGTGGGACAGCCCCATGCAGGTGAAGCTGTCAGCCTGGCGGCGGGGGTTGAACACCCTGCTGGTGGAGCTCCTCCCCTGGGCCCTGCTGGCCAACCACTCCCTGTGGGACCTGTGGCTGTTCGAGGGGGAGACCATCATCCTGCAGATCCCCGCCGGCAGGGTCATAGTGCCCCCCAACTTCAAGGTGAGTGTCGCCCCCCCCTCCGGTGTGGACGAGGGAAGGGGTTGTACTAAGACAACGCACACACACCGTTTGCACAGAAGGGTACAAAGGATATAGAGCCTCCCTAACACACATACGAGAGAGAGAGAGAGAGAGAGAGAGAGAGAGAGAGAGAGAGAGAGAGAGAGAGAGAGAGAGAGAGAGAGAGAGAGAGAGAGAGAGAGAGAGAGAGAGAGAGAGAGAGAGAGAGAGAGAGAGAGAGAGAGAGAGAGAGAGAGAGAGAGAGAGAGAGAGAGAGGGAGGGGGAGGGGGAGGGGGAGGGGAGGGGGAGGGGGAGGGGGAGGGGAGGGGAGGGGGAGGGGGAGGGGGAGAGGGAGAGGGAGAGGGAGAGGGAGAGAGAGGCTGCTGCAACATCGTGGTCAGTGGGGAGCAGGGCTGATGGAGCAGGTCAACATGTAGAGAGACAGCCCCCATTCGTAACCCCTCCACCTCTCTGGGTTGTGACCCCTTTCCCCCCCTCCGCCCCCCCTGTGTGTGTGTGTGTGTCAGGAGGCCTTCCAGATCGGGATCTACTGGGCCCAGACCAACACGGTCCACAAGTCGACGGCCCTGAAGCTGGTCCACGACCTCACCTCCCCCCGCTGGAAGGAAGGCCCCGCCCTGGAGGTGCTCCCTCTGGACGAGGAGGGCTACGTGGACGCCGATGTCCCCCTGGGGGGCGCGGCCGGGGGGCAGAAGGTCAGTGGGGAGTGTCTGGTTGTCTTCATCATATGATATATATATATATATCATGTAGATGGAGTATAAGGATCCTAAATTGAGATATGTTTGGGATCACCTTTCACTGCCGACTGGCCTGGTGTTTGTGTGTGCGCAGGTGTGTCAGTTCTGCGTGTCCTCGGGGGTCAGACATGGGGTCCAGATCCTGCAGATCGAGGACAGGACCGTCCTGGTCAACAACACCCCCTACACCGTCCACTACAGACCCCTGCTGTCTCACTCTGCTGTGGGAGGAGAGGACCAGGTGAGAGAGAGAGGGCGATGTCGAGAGAGAGATGGAAAGAGAGGATGGGGTACAGAGAGAGAGAGAGAGAGAGGATGGGGTAGAGAGAGAGAGAGAGAGCGAGATAGGAAGAGAACGAGAGATAGAACAATGAGCCGTTTTCCATCAGATCGTGTTTCTCCCTACGCCCCTACTCAGCGATTCCCACCATGTGGGCCACGAACACACACACACTCTCATACACACACACACATCACACAAAGAGACACTGCACACACACACACACACAGACACTTCGCACACACACTTCACAGGGACATTAGACAAACAGGCAGAATTGGAAGCAGGTTTCCCTCCTTTCATGCGCCCGGCGTCCCCAAAGAGCGCGGTGCTGATGTCATTTAACGAGCCCTCAGACCCCCCCCCTTACCAAGGATGGCAAGGTTTGCCAGTAATTATCTGCAAAGATCTGGGTGAAAAATAAAAGCCTGTGATGGGGCTCAACAATAACACAAACCACAGACGACGCCAGGAATTCCTTTCTAGTCGGGGCGTTCATCATGCTTAGTGTCTAATCCTACCAGCAGCGCCCACTATACAGCCCCAGCATGGGCTCCCTGCTACCAATTTAGCCCAGAGCTCGGAGGGAGAAAGACAAGAGTGCAAACTAAACTAACAGCGTTCTGTGGTGACCTTCTCCAGTCTGCCTGGTTTGGTTCCCTTCTCTGTTGTGCTCCGCTCTTTCCTGCTCCGCTCCGCTCTTCCTTTTGTCTTCTGTTGTTTTCTCCTGTTTTTTCCCCCCGCTTGGCTCTTCTTCTCCGATCTTCTCGTCTCTTTCTTCCTTTCTCAGATGTTTTTGTTTTGTTTTTTTTATATATTTTTTTTTCTCTCCCCTCGTCCTACAGGCCTGTGATATCCCAGAGACAGAAGTGTTCACCCTGGCCCCGGGTGAGGAGGGTGCACGGCCCAGCCCCTGCTCCGTGCCCTGCTGGGACCTGCTCCGCCCCAGCCACCAGGGGGAGCTAGGCTCCCCTCTCCCCCTCAGACACATCCTGTTCAGCTGCGTGCCCAGGGACGAGCCTGGAGCCTGGAGCCTCCCCGCCCCGATACGAGCCGACTTCCCCCGGCAGAGTGTCCCGGTCCCTGGGGACACGTGCGCAAGCGCTGGCCTGGCCACCAGGTGGGTGAAGTCCTCCGGACGGTTGCTCTCGGGACAGGAAATAGAGGCTCTGCTGGACACAGCCTGTTAACCACTGGCGCTCAAGCCAGGAGAAAGGCCCTCAACATTTCCACTGTCTCTCGCTGTTTTCTTTTTCTCTCATCCTCTCCCTCCGTCTCTCCTCTCATCCCTCGCTCCCTCTGTTCTGGGGTGGCCCAGGCCCAGTTCCACACAGATGACTGTTTGGACAGCTTTCCCAGTTCAGAAAACACAGAGTGCGAGGCTTCTCATAATTGGGCCCATGAGTGCTCAACTGATTTTACGACTCGGGCCTTTTTTCATAGATACAAGCTTGTGTTTAGTTACTTTACTGGCCAGCTGTGTTCTTACAGACTGTCCCCAGGCCTGGCTTCAATAAGGCCCGGGGACATGCCTCTGTGAGCGTGTTTGTGTGTGTGTTAGTGTGCGTCTCGTGCTTGCTATTTGCCGTTTGTACATGTGCGCGCGTGTGTGTGTGTGGTTCCAGGGCATTGGTGCTGACCCACCAGGAGCACCAGGGTGTGACCTACTTGACCCTGAGCGAAGACCCCTGTCCTCGTATGGTCATCCACAACACGTGTCCCATCCCCCTGCTGCTCAAGGAGAGCCTCAGAGGTAAGGCCAGACACACACACACACACACACACACACACAGTACATCTTTCTAGTAGTGAACTCAAGGAACTCTACTTTAACCCCATTCTGCCCATTCTGCCCCTCCTCTTCACTCCCCCCGTCATGCGCCCCCCCCCCCCCCCCCTCCCTGCCCCAGAGCCCCCCAGGACAGAGCTGTTCTGCAGGGCGCTGCCAGCCGGCTGCTCCGTGCACCACGAGCTCTACCAGCCGGCTGCCTGCTTCCCGGACTGTCGCG
Source organism: Hypomesus nipponensis (assembly GCF_054491055.1). Taxonomy (NCBI): domain Eukaryota; kingdom Metazoa; phylum Chordata; class Actinopteri; order Osmeriformes; family Osmeridae; genus Hypomesus; species Hypomesus nipponensis. The sequence goes on from NC_140362.1 coordinate 15,173,001, forward strand.
TCAGAGAAGCCCTGCCGCCGCTGCTGCTGCGCGCCACCACGCACGCTCACACCGACTGGACCGACCCCCTGGACATCAACTGCCCTGGGACGCAGGTACACACACACACACACACACACACACACACTACCCTCCCTCCACCACTAGAGAGCAGTGAGAAGACCCCTATCTTTCAGGGCTCGGGTTATAATCATGGAGGTGTAGCAGAGAGTCCACAGACAAAGCATGGTACCATCCACACCTTCCCCTACCCCCGACAAGGGAAGGGTCCTTCCCCTTTTGTCCTTATCTCCCAGAGTAGGAGCTTCAAATTCCTGACCCAGCATGGGGTCAGGAACAGAGACCACATGGTCTCACATTGTCAGAACAAAAGGAATTACTTGAAGGAACTTACTTGTGTGGACTTACAAACATTTTCTAAAGGACTACATGGCTCATGGACACTAATTCAAGGACAGTAGTCGATGTGTTAGAATGTGTTTGTCTCATTTACCTAGAACGTTGTTAATTGATGTTTGATTATAACTTCCCTTCAGGTATAGTTAAATCAGTCAATCTTGGTATCAAAATAATTGTATCATACTAACAAAACCAGTTATGAACGTTGTATTGTTATATTCTGAAGTTTGAGCATTCCATGGACATTTGAGATAATGGAACTCAAAACTATCAGCCACTTCACACCTCTGGGCAGGTCCCAGGACAACGCCCAGGTGGAAGTAACTGACCAATGAGAGAGGTCACCTTCACAGGGATGACCCCCTGTTCTTTGGGGTATTTAACCCCCAAACGTACAATCACCCCTGCTTGTTCGTAGGATAAACTTGTGGGTGAACGCGTCACTCTCTAACCTATTCCTCTTAACCTGCACCTTCACTGAGCGCCCGGAACTTTGACGAGAGATTCCGATTCTGTTCGTTGGACATAACGAACCATTTGACTCCGTTCTTCAAACCGACAAAAGTAACTGCGATTTGCAATATTTCTTACTTGTGACATATTGGCATGTTGTGATTGAATTGTTGATGTTTGATTGTATTCTACAAATGATTTGACTTAATCATCGTTAGGTCAGTTTCCATTGATCGTCCATTGTTACTGTAGAAGCCTCTTCCTATCTCTACCTCTTCTTCAACTTCTCCCCTCCACACGCGCTCTACGCAACCATTGTGTAGCGCGCTCTCATTAGAATTTAGGCCTACTGTACTGCTTTAGCCCAACTAACCCATAACTTGTCTGGTATGTGTTCACTATAATTACATTCTCTTAAATAAATCATTGTGTATAATACTCGCTTATCTCTCACGTTATATGATCTGCTCTACTTTCATAGAATTTACTACTTAAGATTAGACTGATTATTACGAGTGCTATTATTCGATACTATTAAACAAGGTTTCCTCTGTCCCTTTCACGAATCAGAGGTGGTGCCCCAAGAACTACTATACTTTATTAGAAATTAAGTATTACTAATCTTAAACGAGCAAACCACGCTACATACTGGAGCCCCGTGCGAGGCTTTGAAACAGATTGAAACGAGCGATTTATAACTGAGATTTTCCGTCTGAAACAGAACCCACCCTCCCACCCTTTTGGTTAAATAAACGTCCGTTGTATTTAACTATTCCCCAAATAGCTACAGTTTTAAACACTGTTTGAATACTGCGCTGTGTACTGACTACTGATTGAATTGGCTTTGTCGTGACAACTGAATGTTTGTGGTTGCTATCTAGCTTTGAGCTAGGATTGAGCGGAGGTACGCGCGTGCGCAGTGACACGGCGTCCCGTTTCATTTCATTTTGTAAATTTGAAGGCAGCGCTTCCAAGAGAAGGCATAAGAACCTTTTGACGGGTCGTAACCACTACTTATATTGGTACCATACACGCTTCTGAAGGTGTATCTTAGTAGTGTTTACTATTTTGGGTTAAGCGAATTAACCTTGCAACTGTTAAGTTGTTCCATGTCTCGTTAGGAAACAGACATGCGGTTTAGTCCTACAGGACTTTTATTTTGAAAAAGACTTAAGCGAATTCACTTTGAAACTGATAAATTGTTCCGAGAAACAAACATGCGGTTTAGTCCTAAAGGACTTTTATGTTGAAAGACACTTCGCAGTTCTCTACTAAGCTATAGGCTTCAATATTGTTAAGCAATTGGCCATTGATTAACATAGCTTTTTAAATAAAGCTTCACTTTGTTTTGCTTGTAATTCAACATTAATGTAAACACTCAACTTTCTAGAATCAATAAAGTAACAGTAAAATAATTATTGAGACAGTGGACGCTGCTTATTTAAGGACTTTTATTGTTTGCTAAACCGGAAATAGTTACGCTTCGTCAGCAAAACTTGTAATTTGATTTCATTCCGCGCACTTAAAAGTGGAAAGTTGTCAGAATATCGGCGCTGTTGACCATCCTGAACTGTAATTCTATTTACCCCTCATCAGTACCAACTTTAACACAGTCACTAAATAATAATTAAACGTAAAGTGTATTATTTTTAGTTTGCCCACTATATCTGCGAGCAGTCCAAAAGGACTTTTGTTTCGAAGTAGCCAAACAACGCAGCCTACTGCCACAAATTGTTACACAATTCTTAAATTGATAAACCTTAGCTTTCGGAAAAGCTTCACTGTTTTACATTCAATTCGACATTAATGTAAAGCCTTGCCCAATTTAAAGCTACATCAAAGATGCAGCAGCAATTTGGTTCATTATCTGTGATTTGATCTGCCAGTTAACCTTAATATTAATATGAATTTGAATATTAATTTCACTTTTGGATTGCTAATCTTTGAATATTAATTTCTGATTTTAATTAATATTATATATTTTTTTTATTATTATTAATATTTTTTAATTTTAATTTTTTTTTTTTACAAAAAAAAAAAAAAAAACACTACAAACTAAAGTGCCTAAGAACTTTACCACAATAGCATTGTGCTAATAACCTCAATTAGCCAAATACATCCTTAGTTAACTAATCATGTCTCACCTCACGGAAGCTGAGAAATTGATGGCCTACCTATCAGAGAAAGAAAACCCCAAATATGTGGAAACTCTGACCGGTCTACCGTTTGAGGAGATCGCCAGGAAAACCCTGGAAGTGGTTGCAGAAAATGTGGGTCAAACATTGAGCAAGTCCCAAACCATCAAATGCTTATCCAGCCTCGGTCTCAACTATGCTGCCCAACTCAGGTTATCAATTGCGGATGTCAAAACACAATGGGCACAAGCTCTTCGAGATCAAGAAGATGCTCTCAAAGCGACAGAAAGTGAACGACAGCGCCGAGAACAATTGGAACAAAAAGCAAGCGACCTGGCTGGAGAACTGGAGAGTGCTAACACACAGCTAACGGAACAGGAAACACAACTGATACAACAGGAAATAATCCTCAAAGAGGCCCTCAAAGCAAGAGAAACAGAACAAGATCGACGAGAACAAATAGAACAGGAAGCCAGCAGCCTAGCCGAAGAACTAGAAGACGCTAAGACTCAGCTAACGCAACAAGATAGCACCCTCAAAGATGCCCTCAAAGCGAAAGAAAAAGAAAAGGACAAACGAAAACGTCTGGAACAGGACAACAGAGGCCTAGTCGAAGAACTCGAAAAAGCTAAAGCACAGCTAACGCATCAGGTTTCAACCTTCAAAGATGCCCTCAAACTGACAGCTGAGGAACAGGAAACCAGCAACCTAGTCGAAAAACTGCAAAAAGTTAAAACAAAGCTAACTCAACGGAAAATAGCCCTCAAGGATGCCCTCAAGGCTGAAAAAAAGGAACGAGAACTACGAGAGACGCTGCAACGGGAAAGCGAGGAACTTGCTGAAGAACTAGAAAACCTGAAAGACGAAATGCAGGGGGTTCAGAAAAGCAAGGACGACACAGAATCACTACTGTCAAACACAGCTAGGGTATTGAATGAAACGAATGAAAGAATATCACAATACGAAGATTTAAAACAAGAGAACAACACTCTCCAAAAGAAGATCCAACGCCTGGACAATGATCTCAAATGTCTCACAGCGGCCCGTGAGACAATAAAGGACGAGTGGTATGAAACAAATAGGAAACTAATATCTACCACCCAAAAGCTAGATGCAGCGAATGCCAAAATCCATTCCACAGATGATATGAACACCGGCAGGAGACGGAGATTTGAAGATGCAGACCGGCTGAGCAGACGACGCGAGGACCAGGAATATGAGCATCAATTCCAACCTGAACAAGGCCTTGACAGCATAGCCCCAGACAGATGGGATGATGGTGAAGACTCACGCTCAACCCATCAGCAAAATCCAAGAAAGTGGCAAGAATCAAAACCGGCAGTATCCCTTGATCTGCTCTCGAAAGTAAGCAGGCACATTGAAAAGTTCGATCCAGAAAATCCCACTCAGAGCATTGAAATGTATCTGGACCAACTAAACTATAATCTGAAACGCCTGCCGACAGCTACAGACGCGGACAAGCTGTACCTACTGAAAAACACTTCTTCCAGCTCAATCAGAGCCCTGCTTGACAGGCAACCAGAAGGAGAACGCGACAGCTACGACATGGCTTGCCGTACCCTCAAAGCATGGCACTCAGAAACTAAAAGCTCTGGCTGCACTACCGCCATGCACACAAGACAAAAAACTAACGAAAACCCCAAAATATTCTATGAGAGGTTCCGGAAAGCTTTCTTTACAACAGAGAATCAACCCGGAGGAGAAGAAACTCCCATGTTCAAATCAATGTTTATAAACAACCTTTCCCAAGCCATACGACCCTTTATGATGACCTTCGCGGACCAGGAAACCATGACGGCTCTGCAAATAAGGGACATGGCATATAAATCCTGGGCGAACAACAACCGACCTCAGGAACCAAATGTCTATGTGGTGGAATCAAATTCACACCTACAACTAGAAGGAAGAGAACTCCAAAAACCCTACGAACACAGACCTGCCTACACGCAACACTCCTATAATGCACAAGACCACTCAACAACACCCGAACAATATCAAAGCAATTACAAAAGACAACCCAACAACAACTACGACAACAAACAACACCCCCATCAGGCACAAAACTATTCAAACAAACGCCAAGAGTACCAACAAAAACAAGATAAACGTGACAAGGACATGGAAATCATAAAGAAAACCCTAACTGCCTTAGTTAGGAACATGGAAAGCGCAAACCAGAAAGAAGAATCGAAATCGGCATGACTAGAAGGCCCCAACGCGAATAACACACCTCAAGTGCCCCTCATTGGATGGGAAAAAGGAAAGAGGACCCAAAAACAGCACAAACCCACAAGAAGACAACCTCCAGAAACAACACACAAACAAGCGCCACAGTTACACACATTTCTGGGTAAGCTCTCCAGAAAAGGAAGAGCTCACCGAAGCTATGTCCCCGTCACACTTGAAAATGAAGTACCCTGCGAAGGATTGCTGGACACGGGTGCAGAAATCTGCCTTATTGCACCCACCTTGGCCGCCCAGCTGAAAGGAATAGCCAGGTCAAACAGAAGATGGATTGCAAGTGAAAATAGTGAGTTCAACATCACAGGCTTCACCCAAAACAAAGCTCCAGTCACAGAAACACTCTACTTGAAGCTAACGTTAGGGGAAATGTCCCTAATCCACCCCGTACATGTTTCTCCGCTTGAGACCGAAAAACTGCTGATTGGACACGATCTACTCAACAGACTGGAACCCCTCATTGACTTCAAACGAAACCAGATGTGGACCAACGTCAAGAAGCCCTATCCACTGCCTCACCCTGAAGTCCACAACACAGTCTTCACAGTGGAAGGGGGGGGACATCCTACGTCTGACCCACATCTATCAGAAGAGGACCCGATCCATGGGTTAGATGGCCACTCCAGACCGCCCCAGAGCTACGCCACTCACCCATTGAGACAAAAGGTTCGAAGAGAATCAGCAAAACGCCATGACCGACGGGTACCAGCAGAAACCCACCTACGACGAGAAGCGTCACAGGTCCAAAAGAAGCCACATGATGCAAACTGGATGAGAGCGCAGAAAGTAGGAAGACCTACTATGGCCGATAAGCATCCCAGAAGAAGCACCCCAGCGGTGACAAGGTGGCACAAACCCCGGAAGAAACCACCGGACAACAAGCCATGCACAGAGCCCTGGCCTGGCTTTATACCAGCAACCTGACCCTGTCAAACTGCTGAGGAAACAAGTGCACAACAGGTGCCTTGCCCAAGTGCCTCAAAGTTCACAAAACTAACCTTCCCTTAAACCAAAACAATAGCCAAATACCGTCACAAGACAAATATGGCTCCACCAATTTACCAAAAATAAATAAATCGGTACCAGACACCCAACATGACTGACCACAATAATATGCTACAATGCCTCATGAGCAAACTACCCTGGCCCCTTACAAATACGACTATGACTCCAGGAAGTCAAAGCCCACTCCCACTTTATTATTTTGTATTTCTATTTTTATTTTTTTATTTCTTTCTCCTTTCTTTTTCTCTTTCTTTCCTTTCAATTTTAGGCATAGGACCTTAACCTAGAGAAACTTATTAATAGGACCTAAGTTAGCCCCATTGATTCCTGCCTTGTTTAGAGTCCACTCATGCCAATGTGTCCAGTAGAAATGCTATCGTACTGTCGTGTTTGTCTTTTCTCTGCTCTTCTTACGTGCCAACAGCCCAACGACGTCGAGTCATCGGACGTTGCCAGCAGGGGGATATGTAGCAGAGAGTCCACAGACAAAGCATGGTACCATCCACACCTTCCCCTACCCCCGACAAGGGAAGGGTCCTTCCCCTTTTGTCCTTATCTCCCAGAGTAGGAGCTTCAAATTCCTGACCCAGCATGGGGTCAGGAACAGAGACCACATGGTCTCACATTGTCAGAACAAAAGGAATTACTTGAAGGAACTTACTTGTGTGGACTTACAAACATTTTCTAAAGGACTACATGGCTCATGGACACTAATTCAAGGACAGTAGTCGATGTGTTAGAATGTGTTTGTCTCATTTACCTAGAACGTTGTTAATTGATGTTTGATTATAACTTCCCTTCAGGTATAGTTAAATCAGTCAATCTTGGTATCAAAATAATTGTATCATACTAACAAAACCAGTTATGAACGTTGTATTGTTATATTCTGAAGTTTGAGCATTCCATGGACATTTGAGATAATGGAACTCAAAACTATCAGCCACTTCACACCTCTGGGCAGGTCCCAGGACAACGCCCAGGTGGAAGTAACTGACCAATGAGAGAGGTCACCTTCACAGGGATGACCCCCTGTTCTTTGGGGTATTTAACCCCCAAACGTACAATCACCCCTGCTTGTTCGTAGGATAAACTTGTGGGTGAACGCGTCACTCTCTAACCTATTCCTCTTAACCTGCACCTTCACTGAGCGCCCGGAACTTTGACGAGAGATTCCGATTCTGTTCGTTGGACATAACGAACCATTTGACTCCGTTCTTCAAACCGACAAAAGTAACTGCGATTTGCAATATTTCTTACTTGTGACATATTGGCATGTTGTGATTGAATTGTTGATGTTTGATTGTATTCTACAAATGATTTGACTTAATCATCGTTAGGTCAGTTTCCATTGATCGTCCATTGTTACTGTAGAAGCCTCTTCCTATCTCTACCTCTTCTTCAACTTCTCCCCTCCACACGCGCTCTACGCAACCATTGTGTAGCGCGCTCTCATTAGAATTTAGGCCTACTGTACTGCTTTAGCCCAACTAACCCATAACTTGTCTGGTATGTGTTCACTATAATTACATTCTCTTAAATAAATCATTGTGTATAATACTCGCTTATCTCTCACGTTATATGATCTGCTCTACTTTCATAGAATTTACTACTTAAGATTAGACTGATTATTACGAGTGCTATTATTCGATACTATTAAACAAGGTTTCCTCTGTCCCTTTCACGAATCAGAGGTGGTGCCCCAAGAACTACTATACTTTATTAGAAATTAAGTATTACTAATCTTAAACGAGCAAACCACGCTACAGAGGGGATACTGACCCCAGACCAGTCCTAGATGAAGCGGGGAAGGTCTCTCTGAGTGACAGCTGTCTCTCACTCTCTCTCTCTGTCTGGCCCTAGTCAGGGCTCACTAGGTCAACCTGGTAGCAGTGTGTGTTTCAAGTTATGTCTACTACTAGAGGTCAGACATATGTCTGACATGGTGTGGTTGAGCTGGTGTGTGTGTGTGTGTGTGTTTAGGTAGTGTGTCGGGCTGTGGGTTGAGAGAGCTGCATCTGGCTCTGGTTACCAGGGGGTCCCAGCCTGACCCCTGACCCCTTGACCCCGGGTTAGGGTGAGTGTCTGGGTTATTGTGACTACTCAGGTTAATCCTCGACGTACACGGACACACACGTATTCCACCACCTGAGTTCACACTACAGCATACAGCTGATCCTCGGGGGGGACCCCAAACACAGTTGCCATGCGTGGGCTGGTCACAGGTCACACACAAACACAGACTCATGACACACCTGACCCCAACATGACCTGACAGGTCAAGTTACTCAGTCCAGCTGACTGTTTGGACGAAATCAAACGCATCTGATTTGTAAGGTGAAGCTGTCTGGTTACTCGATGCACTGTGTCGTTTGCTTGTGTACATTTATACAAGATATATCTGATCATCGGTAGGTTGTCTGTGGTGTTTATGTGTAGTGTTGAGGTTGATGTGAGGTTGTGTGTAATGCTGGTGTGTGCTGTTCAGGTGGTGTTGAGGTTGATGTGAGGTTGATGTGAGGTTGATGTGAGGTTGTGTGTAATGCTGGTGTGTGCTGTTCAGGTGGTGTTGAGGTTGATGTGAGGTTGATGTGAGGTTGTGTGTAATGCTGGTGTGTGCTGTTCAGGTGGTGTTCCTCTCAGGGTTTGGCTGTCTCTACATCCATGTGGTCCAGCAGAGTGGCACCACCATCCTCACCCTGGCACCAGAGGGCAGCGTCGACTCGGTCATCAGCCAACACAACAGGTAGATTCCAAAACAAATGAACTCATTCCCTTCCATTGCCTGGAAATGGATTCTCAATTCATTCTCGCTTACCCAGGACGTCCAATCAAAAGCTGGCCTTCCGGGTGCTGCTGAGCGAGGCCAGCGTGGCGCTGAATGACGACATCACCAGCCCGCAGGGTTCCGTGGAGCTCCTGCGTCTGACCCTGTCCAGGCTGCTGGTGAACGTGGCCCCGGCCCAGTCTGAGCTGGACCCCACGGGGCTGGGTCTGGGGGGCTGCGGGGGCGCCGCCGAGGCATGCCAGGTGGAGGTCTACTGTGCCAGCCTGCAGGTGTGTGTGTGCGCGTGTGTGTGGACACACCTTCCCACGCAAGCTGACACAAACGACAATCTCCTTTTCACACGCAATCCCAATCTTCATCCCGACCTCTAATCCCAGGTGGACAACCAGCTGTACAACCGCGCCAGCTTCCACTTCCCCGTGCTGCTGTGCCAGGAGGAGCGGGCACAGCCGGTGGCGTGGAGCAGCGAGGCCAACCCCACCGTGTCCACGGCGGCACTGGAGGAGTACGTGAGCAGCTGCTTCCTGACGCTGGGCCTGACCCTGGGGCCGGACGGACGCACGCTGGACCAGGTCAGCTTCCTGTCTGCCTACACTCACCTAGAACCCCTGAGGGGGGGGGGGGTTGATTTATCCCTCTGGGCACAGTGGAACTGGTCAGTCAGTCCTTCAAATTTAAACTGTATTTATCCTTAAAAAGGAAATTGGTGTGCAGCAGGGGTCAGACACACATACACAATCACAGAACAGCACCGCCAAATGCCAACAACGTTACACAACACAGGACACACACCTTCCCCCAAACCCAAAGACAGGGTCCAATTGGGACAGTAGCCCACAACAGGAATCCATCAAAATGGCCATTGACAGGAAATAAATAAATACTCACCCACTATATCGTCATAGAAGTGTACTCAGGAGCGTGAGTCAAATCAAACGCCCCTCTCGCATACTGACTGTGTGTGACTGTGTGTTTGACCTCAGGTGACCTTCCAGCTGCAGCCGGCTCGTGTCTACCTGGAGGACACCTTCGTCTACTACATCAAGACTCTGTTCCACACCTACATCCCTGACTCCGCCCTGGCCGCCGCCCCGCCCCCGCCCGCTTCCCCCGACCCCTGGGCCCCCGTCCTCCCTGAGCCGGTGCTGCACGGCCTCCAGGCCCTGCTGTGGCCCCTGCGGCTCCAGAGGCTGGCCATCCAGCCGGTCAGCCTGCTGGTCAGCATCCACGCCTCCCTGAAGCTGTACATCGCCTCGGATCACACCCCGCTGGCGTTCTCGCTGTTTGAGAGGAGCTCGCTGTGCACCACCCCCAGACAGCTGGTGCACGCACTGGCCATGCATTACGCCGCGGGGGCCCTCTTCAGAGCTGGTGAGTACGCCCGGACACACACACACACACACACACGCAAAGTCATAAACACACACATATACGGTACATAAACACACACATGGTATGATTTAACCTCATCATCTCACCTCAGAAATCATTGTTCTGGCCGTGCCCTCTCTCCGTCTCTCTCTCTCTCGTTAGGACCCAGCGTTCCGCTCGTATTTCAGCAGCGCTGGGTCTTTTTACCTGACTCATCTCCGAGTCACCGCAAAGCAGCCTGGGAAGGATTAGGCCCCGCCAGGCGCGCGCGTCGCCATGACGAGGGCCAGTAAACATCGCCTCCCGACAAACCCCTTTGCGGCCCCACAAACGGCAACGCGAGACGGCCGTCGTAAAAACGTCCGCCCCCACCCCGCCCCGCACTCATCGTTCAGACGCAAATTGAGGGAAAACTAGCCAACGATCGAGGGCCTGCGAGAAACGGGCTTTCGATTATTTTTTGGCCGATGCCGGTCGCAGCGTATAAATACCAATGAGCTGTGCCCTCCACATTGCCTCATTCCACCAATGACAGAGGTGAGATAGCTGAGTGCCGTAAATCTTGCCGTGGATCACGCCATGATGTCATACGGGGAGGGGGGGGGGAGGGCGGAGGGGGCGTGTGCTCAGGCAGCAGCATATGTGGCACGGTAGGCGGAACGGCGCTCCGTGGAACGTTAACACGGTCGTAAACATGTGTGATTACTGAGGGGGGGGGGCCCGCGCTGACGGGCCCCCGCAGCCCTGCATGCAGTCAGAGGACTGAAGGGCTGGGTGCTGTTTATGAGGTGGAGCCGGGAACTGACAGGTGTGTGTGTGTGTGTGTGGGTGTCCACAAATGTATATACGTGTGTATGCTTCCATAAGTGTGTGTGCTTCCATTTTTTGTATCCTGTGAGTGTGTGTGTGTGTGTGTGTATATATATGTATATATATGTATATATATATGTGTTCATAGGTTTATACTGCGTGTGTGTGTGTGTCCTCCAGGCTGGGTGGTGGGCTCTCTGGAGATCCTGGGCAGTCCTGCCAGTCTGGTCCGCAGCATTGGGAACGGCGTGGCCGACTTCTTCCGTCTGCCGTACGAGGGCCTGACCCGCGGGCCCGGAGCCTTCGTCACCGGGGTCTCCCGGGGAACCACCTCCTTCGTCAAACACATCTCCAAAGGTACCGCCCCCCCATCGCCAGGGGCGACACGCACAGACGCCCGTCATCCATCGACCAATCAGTTCATGAATCAGCCCGTTGGAGAATACAACAATGGCACATATCACACGTTGGAAAGCTTTTTACTTGTATATATAAAACGGTCTATGTTAACTATGTATACATGTATGTAACCGCCTGGGTGCCTGTGTGCTCCAGGTACACTGACATCCATCACCAACCTGGCCACCAGCCTGGCCAGGAACATGGACCGCCTCTCCCTGGACGAGGAGCACTACACCAGGCAGGAGGAGTGGAGGAGACAGCTGCCTGAGAGCCTGGGGGACGGCCTGAGACAGGGGCTGTCTCGCCTGGGCATCAGCCTGCTGGGTAACACACACACACACACACAGGAGAAATGGCAATATATACCGTACTGTGCAAAATACACTTTTATACTGCAGCACAAATACAGAAGGAAAAACTGTACTGTATACATACTCTATGGATCGTGGTTTGTCATGTTTGGGTGGGTGTTAGGCGCCATCGCGGGCATCGTGGACCAGCCCATGCAGAACTTCCAGCGGACGTGGGAGGCGCCCAACTCGGCGGGCAGCACGGCCCGCGGCGTCATCTCCGGAGTGGGGAAAGGCATTGTGGGAGTTTTCACCAAGCCCATCGGAGGAGCGGCCGAGCTGGTCTCCCAGACGGGTTATGGTGAGTCCGATTTGCCGAGGTGTTGCCCAGAAACGAGATGCTACGCTAACACCATGCTAACTGGCGTGTATGCATTACCACATTACAACAACAACACATTAGTCAATCTGGTCTGCCGGCGATCTCGCATTCGGTTGTCTTGGCCCAGGAGTATGTGTGTGTGTGCGTGTGGCTCGACCATGAGCTGCAGGAAAACCTGTTGACTGAGGGGCTGGTGCTCTTGAGGTGGTTTGTGTGTTTTATAGGGGGTGGGGGGGGGGTTGCTAGGCAGGGTATGTGTGTGTGTGTGTTGGGTGAGGCGGGGGCGCCATGTGCTAACAGGTCAGCGCTCCAGTACATTAACAGCCAACGAGGTGCACAGCTCCATGTAAGAGCTACGACTCCCCCAAGACTGGCTCTAATCTACCTGGCCCACAGCACTGCGTGCAGTCACACACACACACACACGCGCGCGCTCAAAATTGCTTGCAGATACACATTTATGCCAACACGCACACCCACTGAGTGGGGTGCCAGGGCTGGGAGGTTAAGTGGACTGTTGTTGCATGGTAGCAACGTTGGCCAGGAATGGACCCCCCCGACCCCCCCCACACCCACTCACTCAGATTGACTATCACACACGCAAACACCCACACGCGGCCCAGAACCCGGTCCAAAGTAGCCCAGCAGTGACATCATGAGCGGCTCGCTGTGTGTTTTATGACCTGCTTTAAGTACATGACATCACTGGCTCGGGCCAGCGCTCGGAACACTGGAATGAGGAGCAGCACCACGCACATGGATGACCTCCCTCTGAGACACGCACACCCACACACACACACACACACACACAACATGCGAGTTTGTCTCTCATCCTGTGGGCCGTGGGGACCAAACGGGGGTCTCGGTTTAGTTACAAGCCTTCTGTGTGTGTGGGTGGGTGGGGGGGGGGGGGTGTTAAGAAGTACTTGAGCATACATGTGTAGCGTAGGTGTATGGCTTCCTGGGGCCCCACGATAGACTGGTATGCTAACCTTGTTCTCTGTGTGTGTGTGTGTGTCTGTGTGTGCGCGTTCCAGGTATCCTTCACGGGGCAGGACTGTGGCAGCTGCCTAAACAGCTGTACCTCCCTGTAGAAGGCAAGTCAGCCTTGGCCCCCAACAGCCACGTCAAATACGTCTGGTAAGCGCACACGCACGCACGCACGACCCCTGCCCTATACCTTGCGCAGGGCAACCATCACACACATACACACATGTCACATTAAAGGTTTTTTATAAGCACTCTGCCAAAGCTCCCAGAGAAGCGACCTTCTCCAGTTTTTACAGTGATTCTATCCAGAGCTGTTTCCATGGTGCATATGGAGGGGCAGACCAGGGCTTGGTACAGGGTGAGAGAGGGTGAGAGAGAGAGAGAGAGAGAGAGAGAGAGAGGAAGGGGAGCAGAGGGCATAGGTAGAGAGGTTACGGGGGTAGGTAGGATTGTGAGGTGGTAGTGAGGTAGGAATGTACCCCCCCCCATACACACACACACACAGCAGGGGAACATGTCACAGCTCTCAGCCAGGCACACGTGTGTGGGGGGCTAAGGAATGCTGCAGAAGGTACTACATATGTAGCCACTTATATTACATATATACACGGGTATTGATGTGCATGGTCACTATGGCGTACATGCATGGGTGGACCGTGTGTGGTCTCCTGTCTTCCTGTGTGAGCTGCCCTTGAACGTGTGTGTGTGTGTGTGTGTGTGTGTGTGATGGATGCCTGCTGTGTGCCTCTGTGCGTGCCTGCTCATGGCCGTTTACATGCACGCATGGGCGTGCCCATGCCTTCCTGTGTGCGTTGCACTTACACGTGGGCGCGCGCGCTTCAACAGGAAGATGCTCCAGTCCCTGGGGCGGCCGGAGGTCCACATGGCCCTGGAGGTGGTCATCGTGAGCGGGTCGGGCCAGGAGCACGCGGGCTGCCTGCTGCTGACCGGGGAGGTCCTGTTCGTGGTGAGCCTGAGCGAGGACACCCAGCAGCAGGCCTTCCCCGTCACTGAGGTGGCCTGCCGGCAGGAGCCCCGGAGCCCGGGGGGCCATGAGCCCCGCAGCCCCGGGGGCCAACTCATCCTCACCCTGCAGCAGGCCAGGATCACCAGCGACGCTGAGGTGAGTGGGGGTGGCGGAGGGAGGGAGGACCTGGGTGGATGAGGCAGAGGAAGGAAGTGAGGGAGTGGGGGGGGGGGGGGAGGAGGAGAGTGAGGACCTGGAAGGATGAGGCAGAGGAAGCCCTGTGGAGGGTGGGGGGGATAGAGAGGTGAGGCAAGGGGAGGAGGGCCTGAAGGGAGGGGGGAGGAGGTGAGGGCCTGAGGAAGTGGAGGGAGAGAAGAGGTCATGAAGAGGGTGAAGTGACGACCAACTTAACCGCGTGACGCCTCTCCTCCTATCAGGGGGACGGTGGTCGCGAGCGGCTGTCGGAGCTGCAGTACCGCCGCCTGGTGGACTACGTGAGCAGGGCGTCCCAGTACCTGTCTCCGTCCAGCGCCTCGCTCCACGCCCAGCCCGCCGTCACCATGGCCGAGCCCCCGCCCACCGTCAGCAAGAGCTACCGCTACCTGGTGGAGCCTGCCGCCGCCACCGTGTTCGTCAGCAAGTTCACCATGGTGAAGAACAAGGCGCTGCGAGTCGGCTTCCACTGACACGCGCGCCGTGGGGATTCACAAACGGCCTTTCGTTGAATGTTTAGATGCCTGGGACTTGTGTTTATGCAATACAACATAGAAAGCCATGAAAAAGGGACGTTTATCAAGTTGTCTAACCATTGTACGAGTGACCAACATTTCACCAACACAGCTAGGATAGACCTTGACTTTTGCTACAGAAACAATGCACCTCCAGATGTATTTATACGTTTCTAACTGACATTTCTGTGCTGCGCATACTTTACTTATGTTTACATCCTTGCACCTAGAGAGGTTTGTGTGATTTACATGTTAAACAACTGTAGGAAGATAGAGCTGGCAACCAAAATGTAAGCTCGCTTGTTCATTTATTTTATTTAAGATGTAATACATTGTACGATTGATGAGGGGTCTTATTTTCTATACGTCATTTTTGCCAAACACGGTTGTTGTTCATGTTGCCTTTTTTTGTATGAATCAATTTTTGTAAACTAATGCCTATGGTGTAAATTAATAATATATATAGTTATTGTATTAATAGTACAATATTACATTCTAATAAAACATTTGAATAATAAGTTCAGTATTTAATTGTAATTCTTTTGTCATGTATTCTAATTTAAATCTAGGTGAGTTGATTGATACAATCAGGTTTATCGCATTGATAAACAGTTGAATACATTGTTCAGTTTCACGTTACTGTCTATCATAACCAATTAGAAAACAATTATAACCACACACACTCACACACAAGTAATTATAAGCTCTTCTGTCCAAGAGACATTTCAAACAACGAAAAACTTGTCCTTTCATCACTAACTTAATCCATGGATTCATTCCTCCATTCCATTGAAGAGGTGGTGATGTCTACTCCATGTTGGGGAGGGGAGCGCTCTCTGCTCTGGAAGACGGGATGGAGTGCTGCCTGGGTCTGCTGCCTGCGGATCTCACACTGGGGCACGACAACGAATCTAGAGACGAGGGGGGAGGGGAGAAAAGGGCTTCATTCTGAACCAGGGGCGTAGGCACAGGCCTACCCAATCTGTTCTAAGGCCTACCCATTTACAGAAATATCTCTGAAAAATGATGCACATCGCAAAGCAAATGAAAAGATGCCTATCCATATATTTGTAGGCCTACCCAAAAATATTATTCTGGCTACGCCCCTGTTCTGAACTATGAGCGGTGAAGAACACGGTCACACTCGCTCCATTTTAGCTGTCCATCGACTGGTGATGAACTTGCTCCCCGCCCACACACACCTGTGCTTACACGTGCCCAACCTCCCCCTCAAGTGTACATGACCCAGAGATAATGACCATCTGGACTTGCACAGAGGAAGGCTGGAGCTAGAGCAGCCATTAGAAATACATTAACACTGTGGTCCATTAGCAATCTACCCAATCACACACGCTCCATGCTCCACCTAACCACCACCACAGCACATTAACACCCAATGACCAGGAGCGTCCTCACCCCCTCCCTGACTTGTTCCTATTGGCTGGCTGTCAGGGGCTATGTTACCTGAGACAGTAGAAACGGAGGCTCCGCCCCGCTCTAGGTGGGCGTGTCTTCTCAGCAGAAGCTCCTCCTTCTCCAGGGCCATCATGTACATGGAGTAAGACCACGCCATCTGATAGAGCACACACACAGACACACGCAGACGTCAATACTGGCTCAGCTATCACATCTGATACTAAATCTGTCTGAGCCGATACCTGTGTGAGTCACTGTCGAACAGCGCTCTAACATGACATGTTCCAGGCTGAAATTAAAAACAGCAGCAGCACCAACAGAGACAGGCCTGTTGTGGATGAGTGCTGATTAGGGGTGGGGGAAAAAATAGATTCACATATGCATCGCGATTCAGTCTTCTAGCGATTCACATCGACTCACAAATTTAAAACATTAAAGAAAAAGAAATGTAAGCATATAATCAAAATTTGATTACAAATTGATATTTGTGAATCAATTTTTAATCGAATTGTGAGATACCAAAAATGTCCAACCTTAATAGATGGTAAGCTGTACATTTCTGTTTAATATTTAACCGTGTTGTAAGTCTAAATAAGTCTACTTATCGTCACTGTATTTCGTGAACGAGTTCTTTGAAATCCTTCAGCAAACTTTCACTTGTTTTGTAAGTATGATTAGAATGACTTCTGTTTTATAACTTGGTATTAGCAGAAACAAAACATACGTTGTCCTTTGGCATTTAGTAGTGTCATAAGGGCAATTACAATTGTAGAAAATAAGTTTGCTGGAACCCTCTGTGGCTCAGTGGGTACGCATGTGTACCATTGAGTCCCCTGCCAAACACGGTACCCCTTGTTCAAATCTTGCTCAAACCCATTGATATTACTTAACTGATATCAGTTAAATGAATGTTATTTACTTTTAAATGTAAGCATATATTGAATCGTGAATCGATTTTTAATCGAATCATGGGTTACCAAAAGATTCCCACCCCGAGTGCTGATTAGAATACCTGCTGGCTGGGGTAAGACAGCTCTCTGCTCTGTCTCCCTGTCTGACCTGTCAGTCTGTCCTCCTCCTCCTCCTCACACAGGGCCTCCGGCTCCTGGACAGTAAGCACACACACACACCTCAGGTTAGGATCAGGTTCACAGACCAGGGTGTGTGAGGGCCAGAGTTGAACTATACATCAGAAACATAAGCGTGTCTTCAAAATGAACGACATAGAAATGTCAACTCGAATCTCGTCTTTTCTCCGTGAGGTGGAGGACTCGGTGGTCTCCATGTTCCTACCTCTTTATTCTCCTCCTCCTCCTCTTCTTCTTCTTCTTCTTTCCTCCTCCGGCACAGGAGTCTCTCTCTCTGCTTCCTCCTCCTCTTCTCCAGGAGTGGCAGCACCTCCTCCTCCTCAACACCGCTCCTGAACGCCTGGAACTGGGGCCACAGCTTCAGCAGCTCACTGAACACTGACATCTGGGGATTCACACACACACAAACAGGTGCACTTGCTATTAAAGTAATCTCAAAACACACGCGTAATATGCGTTTGCACTTGCATATATAAGTAACCTCTCTCTCTCTCACACACAAACAACCACGGCCACCTCCAGTACCTGGGCCTCTCTGAAGACGTAGGGCCCCAGCTCGGCCCTCCTCTCCAGAATGTTCTGGACCTGCTCGGGGGGGACGTCCACCTGCACGGCGGGGGGCACGGACGAGTTCAGGAAGCAGCTGATGATGGTGGACACCTTGTTCTGCACCACCGCCTCGTCACAGTGGGAGTGGCACAGGTCCTGGGGGGGGGGGGGGGCACAGACCGTCACCTCCAGCAACCCCACCCTTTGTTAAACCTGCCTAATTGATCCCTAGGATGGTCTTGTATCCCCCGACGGCGTTTACCTTGTACCTCTGCACCTCCAGCCAGAAGAGCACATTGTTCTCCAGGAAGTGGCCCTTCAGGGAGACGAAGGTCTGGAACTGGAGGCAGGTGGAGGGGTGGAGCAAAGCTCTCCTCAGAGCCAGCACCTCCTGGGACGAGCTCATCCTGGAGCCATCAGCCTAAAGGGGCAGGAGGGGCAGACAAACCTAGATCAAGATCCATAGTTTTGATCAAAATGTTGTTCTTGATCTTAGACCCAGATATTCACCCATACTTTCATTGTGACTTCGCTAACTAGCAACAAACTTTTTTTGTGTTGCTCTGGACTCTGTACTATGAGAAGGCCACTTACCTTCCACACCTCTCTCTTCTTCCTGTGTCTCTGATACACCTGGTCTGACACAGAGTCTGCTGCCCGGGGCTGGAGGTGGAGAGAGGGAGACAGAGGTTCTGCTTAGCCACCTCAACAGCATCAACATGATACTCTATTTACTCTTAATGACCATGTTCCTCTACCATCACTCGTTCTCTTCCCTCCCCCTTCCTGTCCTTCCCTCCTCCTCCTCCTCCTCCTCCTCCTCCATTTCTTTCACAAACGATCTAACCCCGCCCTTCTCTCTCTCTCTCTGCCTCCACCACCTAGCGTGTAATGCTAAACACCCTCTCATTAGCTAATGAGCAGGACGGCAGGTAGTTTGTGTCGCTAATGACCCAACATGAGAACATAACGAGGCAGGTGGAGGGAAATCTGTGGCCTCCTCTGCCCCCAGATGAAGACACCGGAGAGTGTGTTATGGTGTCACATGACAGGCCAGAGCAGCACATGACACACTAGGAGAGGAGCACCATTGCCATAGATGATATTCTGGCACGCAGACAGAAAGACAGACAGGCGAGCCTGTAGCGCCTTTAGGCTACCTTGAGCGTCTGTCTCTTGGAGAACTGGGGCGTGGCCAGGAAGAGGGGAAGCCACGCCCTCTCCAAGTAACCCCTGACGACGTTCTGGACCTCCACCAGGACCGCACCAGAAAGACGGCCCTGCTGCAAGCGGCTCCATCCCCCAGCCAGCCGCAGTAGCTGTGCACACACACACACACACAAACACACACTATTACTGAGTCTTCACTGTGTGTGTGTGTGACAGGGTGGAGACAACGTCACTCTGAAATCTCTCTGAACACACAAGGGTTCCTCCGGCCCACAGGAAATGAGCTGCAGGAGACCCTGACTGGAAGATCTCCCATCAGGCCTTCTGGCTCTTCTGGGAATCCAGCAGCCTCCCACGTCTGTCACTCTCTTCCCCCCTCTCTATCTGTCTCTCATTCTCTTTCACTTCCTCGGAAATGAGAACCAGTCCCAGAGAGAGCGTGGGGCAGAAGGGAGAGAGAGAGAGGGATGTATCGTGCTGTGTGACAGACTAGAGGCCTGGGTAATAAAAGCTGTCAGTCTCTCTGCATCGCTCACGCAGAGAACTCCCAACTCCCTCTCTCCCTCCCTCATTCCAGCACCACCATCTCATCCTCCACCCTAACTGGAAACTGGAGCTGTCAACAAGACATGGCAGTATGTCAGCCTGACAACCTTGATCTTGGAACTGTTTGTAGTTTTTAATTCCATAATAGTCAACTGTCTGTAGTTTTTATAGACTAAGGGTAGCTTATTTGTAGTTTTCATACAGTCATGTTTATTAGATAAATGTATCTGTGACCAGTCCTTAGGATAGGTCTGACCTACATCCTCCTGCTGCTCAGCAGAGGCGGGACTTCCTGGTCCAAACAAGTACTTCTGGTTGAGGTACTTGGTCTTGATGTCTTTGGACCTCTCCTCTCTTGTGACTTTGTCTTTCTGAGGTGTCCTTCTGAGCTGATCCACATCCAGCCAGCACGTCAGGTGTATGCTGCACACACACACACACACAAAAATGGGAAACGTTACATAGAACACCAGACATTGTTGTGCAACATCCTCACTTATGAAACAACCACGATGAACACATCTGATTGGCCGTGTCCCCACCTGGCGGAGTGCTCCTCCAGGAAGGACAGGAAGTGATGCAGCTCCATGCGGTGACGCAGCAGGGAGCCCAGGCGGTAGCGACGGTAACGTTCCGGAACTTTGTCCCAGGAGTTTGGAGCCTTGGGGCCCTCTGGTGGCGGGAGAGTGGAAGTGCCCTGCTGCTGCACCTGCTGGGGGGGTGAGTGAAAGAGAGGTAGATGGATGGAGAGAAGAACCGAAGCTGGAAGAGAAGGGAAGGCGTGCGAGGCGAAAGTAAGGCGTGTCTGCTGCCCTCACCAGGAAGCGTCGATGCTCCGCCTCCTTATACAGAGTCTGCAGCTCCCTGTACTGCTCAGAGTCTACCTGGCGAGTCTCCTCCCGCACACACACCTGTCACACACACACACATTGTTTTGGCCTTGCCTTGTAGAAAGATATACAGACCTTCCTCTATATGCAGTGATCCTACCCTCTGGTAGGAGTGCGTGTCTCTGCTCAGCAGCAGTGTCCAGGGCTCCAGCAGCAGGGCGAGTACGTGTTCCTCCACCCCATCAAACAGCTCCTCAAAAGGGGGGCTGAGGCACTGGTACACCCCCCTCCGGATCTCCTCCAGCACGCCGACACCCCTCTGGGCAGCGCTGCACACGTAGGTGGAGTAGAGCATCTAAAAAGGAGAGGGGAAAGGAGGGAATATAAACTAGAAAAAAAGAATTGAGTTATAGGCTACAACGGTGGTTATTGTACGGTCTGGTGTAGTACTCAATAACAATTCAATGACATCCCATGATGCTTTTCTTGTGTCACCCCAATGCCACTTTAAAGCTTTATGAAAGTCTGATGTGCAGAACATCCTGTTTTATAGGAGGGATTAGGGAGTGAGTGTGTTTTCTAGTCTGGTCCAGTTGGAGCCGGAGAGGGTGGCTCTGATTCGGAGCTCCGCTGTTTACCAGAGAGTTCTGAGTCACTTGTTTTTACGGGCACCCTTCGGCAGGGCTTATAGAGGGCCGTCCAGAGTGTGTGTACGTGTGTGTGTGTGTGTGTGTGTCTACGCTGGCACGCAGGGTCACCGTGGGGGTCCGCTCCGATCCTTTTCGAGGGACAAAACTGGCCCTGGACCCCAGGAGCTCTCCTCACCTCTTCAAGAGCAGCCAGGCTGGTTGCCAGGTTGGCGCAGGCACACACACACACTCACTCCAAACACTCACCAATGCCCCCAAGGCCAAGATTAGCCCATAGCTAAACCACACCAGACCACCAGGGGCTGTTGGTTTCGTGAGTAGGGACAGCATCGCACGAGTGTTACTGATCCTCCATTAAACAGCTCTGCATTTCAGGCCTGATTTACTACAGAGGGGCTTTCTGGCAGCCATATGCCTGGTCCAATGCCCATTGTGTGTGAGTGTGTGTGTGTGTATTATGTATAAATAACAGGTCTTGGCGTTTGTCTCATGCCACCATGGCCTCCTTCCAATGAAAGGTCATTCGGTGTCTATCTGTTCGGGTGTGTGTGTGTGTGTCTTACCTACCTGAGCAAGTCTCTTTACTCTGTAGGGATCCAGTCCATCCTGATAGAAGAGTATGTGGTACTGCTGCAGGTCCCACCAGCAGAGGGCAGCATTGTGCCACAGCTAAGACACACCATCACAGTCACCAGCATTGCTATCCACACAAGGCAACAAACGTCACCAATACCAAGCCATAGATCTAGATCAGTATGCAACTTAACGCTGGCTCGGGAGAAGGAGTCTTCAACCACCTCAGGGCCCACTGTTCTGTATGTCTGAGATGTTTCCCTGCTTCAACACACCTGATTCAAATGAAGGGTCGTTAGCAGGCTTCCGCAGAGTTTGGTAACGACCCTTCATTTGAATCTGGTGTGTTGGAGCAGGGAAACAGTCAGCGGGCCCTGAGGACCAGGGTTAAAGGCCCGCTGCCCCGGAGCAGCCGAGGGGAACGGCAGTGGCTACCTGGTTTCCAGAACGCTCACAGAAGCCAGTGAAGAAGTGTCCGGCCCGGCGGTCCACATGCAGGGCAGTCAGCATCCTCTCCATCCTCCGGCCCCCCAGCACAGGACTGGGGCTGCTGCTGGGGCCTCCTGGCTGACAGGAAACACACACACACAAAAGCTTCTCGTTGCAAGCCTAATTCTTAGTCTATGACCCCTTCAATAGTATCGGATCAAGTCGGTAAGCTGGACACTGTTTGGTTTACCAAGACAGATTTGAAACCAAGTGTGAACAGGGTCTGTGTCTCTACCCGAGGGTCAGCAGAGGTGAGGGCTGAGGGGAAGCAGGCGACGGGGCGCAGGGGGTGGAGTGTGACACAGCGGGGACTGGGGTCGATACCCGAGGGGGGCCGTAGCTGTCTCTTCTCCCGCAGGGTGAGGTGACACTCCTGACCGTCCTCAGACCCACACCGGGCTGACAGGAACCTCGGACCCCTGGACCACATAGCAAGCAAACAACAAATGACCTCAAACATGGACCAGAGTTTAGTGCAATACAGACTAAAACTGTGCCTCTATAAACTATGAGCCCTTCCTTATGAATTGTGGCATATTGAAACAATGACCTAAGTAAAAACCTATGAGAGTGTCACACTAATCTAGTCACACTAGTCACTTTACACACTGTCACTTTAGCTACTGGTTGCACAATCAGCAATATTGCACTAATTGTACCCTACCCGTCTCTAGGGTAGTATAGGTTATAAGGTTAGTATAGGATATTATGTGTATTATAGGTTTAGTATACTGTATTGTTTATTATTTTGGATATTTAAGAGGTTTTTTATATTATATGTTAGCTTATCATAGGTGAAACCTATGTTCTGAGTACTTGTGTGTCAAGTTATGCCAGGTTGCTTTGCAGTGTTATAGACCCTGTGTTATTCTGTGCATCTGACAATAAAAGACTTGAACTTGAACTGTCTCACCAGTACAGCAGCAGGGCCTGTGTAATGCAGGGCTGGATCGGGTACAGTTTGTCCTCCCTCCAGCAGGGGGAGGTAGCCAGCCCCAGCCTGGACAGCAGCTCCACACTGAGCCTGGCCTCCCCGGTGCTGCTCAGCAGGTAGCGCTGCCTCATCTGGATCAGGTGTCTTGTCAGAGAGACGGAACATTCTGTCAGTCTACAGACACCAGGAATGATCTTGAACTTCCAATCATTTTACTAATCCTCAAAAACAGGCCTGGAATGCCCCTACAGGTTTCCCAAATGCCCCTAAAGGTCCCCAACTGTCACCCTAAGTACCTCAGCCGGCTACTCTTATCTACCACAGGGTACGTGTTGGTTAGGGTTACCTGTGTTTTGTGTCGTCATCCTCCATGGTCTTGAGTCGCTCTATGTCCACCCAGAGACCTAGCATCTTCTCTCCAGGGGTTCCACGTAGAAACGCTTTGAACTCCTCAATACCCTGTCTGCTGGCATAGATACTTTCACCATGGAAACCAGAATCAAGGTCATGTTCTTGTTCTGAGCCCCTCCTGCCCCCCTCCTTCAGTTTGATACCTCTGTCCATCTCACTGGACACGCCCATCCCACAGCGATTAACCACTCTCCTCTGCTCTGATTGGATACAGCACTCGTAAGTAGTCTCTGCTCTTTTCTCTGACAGGCTGGGGTAGTCGTCAATCTCTGTCCCCACGTCTCTGAGCACCTCCGCCACCAGACTGGCAGCTAGGTGGTCTAATGGGCCGTGGGAAGGACTGTGGCACTTGCCACAGTCTCTGTAACAGCAAGCTGTAGTTGCTGCCTCTGTGAGGTAGACAGTTGGTCCTTGGATAGGGGGTGTAAGTGGCTGCCCTTTCTCCTCCTCCCCCTGGGTCAGGGGCCTCTGGACTGGGGCACCAGAAGAGTCATGCACCCCCAGTCCCAGGTATCTAGGATCCCTCAGAGAGAGCAGCTTTGCCAGCCTGGGAGAGACATCATAGATGCACCTGGGATAAGCCTACAGCCTGTATAGTAGATGAAGACCATGATCGACCAATCAGTCCCCTCGTTAGTACAGTGTCTAACACATCCAGCTTATCCAATGGACAATAAGGCTGAACACATGCCAGCCATGTTGAGGTTGTTTTGGGTCCGACACCTGATAGGAACACACCCACACTGAAGATGTCGGCATTAGGAAGATGACCAGGAAGTAGGACAGAGGAAGGAGGCATGTTACGTTGCACCACAGATCACCTGTCACTGAGCCACTACGCCCTCTCTGCTTGAACATGGTGTTTACTATGTAACACTTCACCTTCCCTGTCAATTTGACTTACTAAGCAAACAGTGCACTGTTGGTGTGGGAAAAAGATCATGTCTTAACATACAAAGGAAACGCTATCAAGGGAAACTGTGACCACAGTGCTGGTAACAGTTTGAATTTATATCCTACCTGTTTATATTATACTATTACCTGTACTCAAAGTAGCAGTCACTCTGAATAAAAAAGGGTAGTCTTTCTTTTAGGACCCATTGCAATCCTTGATTTTGGTCCAAGTACTGTTGGATAAGACATCCACATTGAATGGTTTTCTCCTCTACAAAAATCCTCGAATTAGTTTTGAATTAACACTAACACGAGACAATGCTGAATGAACTTACAAGGACAGAATAGTGGTTATCAACCAGAGGGGTAGCAGTCAGCCATGACGGGTCAGAGAAGAGTTTGGATTTGCAGTGTTTCAAGGCTGATTGGATGGTCCTGGAGAGAGACTCTGCTGCATTGCTCACCTCTTCAAACATACCAGTCTGCCGGTTGTAGGTGACGGCCTGGGGGAAGGACTGAATGTGATAAAGGTGGAAATCATTAGTTTATAACCGGATAGTCAAATGAATTAATTCCAAATACATTTTGAATGGAAATAAAGGTGGTAAATCAAGGATTGTCCGCATAATTATGGCAACTTTTGTAGCCTACAACAACCTATCCTTTCTGGCTTTAACTCTTCTTTACCGGCAGGCTCAAGAACTCATTGAAGAAGTGGACCAGAGTGTCGTCTGATGTCAAATAGTCAACCTGAAAATATTTACGGTCTTTTAGGTTATGGAGACATGTGCACCGTTTACGTGATGTGGGTAGGCTATGAATACATGCTTCACAAAAGGTATATCAAACAAAAGTTGGAGTTTGTCAACATAGTTTACTCACGAAGCTGTCGGCTGTGACTTTAGGTGCATCTAAGGGGAAAGGAAAAATACATTTAAATCTTTGAGATTCATATTGAACAGAAACGCAATGTCTCCGCTCTCACCTGTGAGAAACTTTCCGCTCATTCTTCACACGTTTTCCGACAATAACCTCAATCAACACAGAACGTTCTGACCAATCGTGCCACTTCCTAACCACAAACCTTTCAGTATAATTAAGATACGTAGCTACGTTGCTATGGAGGTGAACTCAAATCACACTGCACTGAGGAGGAAGTCACGTTAAAGATTAATCTAGGTTGTCCTTCATTTTCGAATACAAGTTTTAAGATAGTATCAGCATAATAATTGATTTAATTAAATACAAACAACAGACAACTATCCAGCGACATGGGAATAATGTTCTACGGGGTTTCTATCTACTTTAAAAGGAATACATTGCCTTCAAACTTACCACTAGATGGAGATATTGGACAATAAATGATCGGTGTGCGGTTTATTTGATTAATAAATGATGTAAAACTCTGACATAAAATTGTAAAATAACCTTTATTTAAAAGAATCTGTAACAGTAGTACAGAGTCAACAATATATACAAAGACACACTGATAAAAGTTTGAGAATCAAGTTCAGAGAAGAGAAAATTATGTACATCCATTTGTGCAAAGAGGAGCCAGATCAATAACACATTTCATGTCTGATTGGAAATCTACTGGCAAGGGCATCTCATATTCATAATTAAAAATCACGAAACATCCCAACAATGTTTCAGAAACAAAAAAAGTACAAAAAAAAAACACCTGTAGGTAACTTTCCGGCTACAATCACAGCCACATAAAAAATCTCATACATTCATAGTCTCCTTAGGTTGCGCTTGCTCTGAGCGCTCCCTGGAAGCACATCCTTCTTCATGCGCCGATGTGCAGACAAGCTCTCACAGTCTTTGGACCCATGGAAGGCACACAGGCATGCTGTGCAGAACTGGAAGCCACAGTCGGCTGTGCTGCACACACCCTCACGTTTGACGGAGTGGCATCGCGCCGGGTGCTGGCATCTGGGGCATGCCTTTAGGCACTCATCGTTGAAGAGGGTTTTTGCCACCTTGGTAGAAACACAGACCATTAGAGTCTGCTTTATTAAAAGGAACTATTTATATATAATAATAAAAAACAGGTATAGGACATACATTTGAGCATTATCTGTAGGCAGCAATGTGCTGGTTGACTTTTCGAGGTTGATACCAAGAGTTGAACATGATGGAAAAGAAATCCAGAACTGGTAGCCTATATTAATGGGTAAACTCACTTGTAGGAACTTGTCCCGTTTGCTGCTCGGGTACGAAGTGTTGTGCTGGACTGGGGTTCCAGTGCTGTGGGCTGACTGGGGGGTGCGAGTGCTGGGGGTGGTAGACTGGGCCTGGACGGACCGGAGAGCAGACCTGTTCAGCAGGTTCAGCCTGGTCTCAGCATCAGGAACATGGGTCGCACTGCCCAGCTACAATACAAACATACACAGAGGAACAGATTTAGTCATTATAATTAGGCAAGCATCCTGACTATCCCAGTTGACAACACATAGCCGGGGTGAATAGCAGGTGATAGAATACACACAAGACCAAGATCCATGATTTGGTCTAAACAACGATGGTCAGGGCGGCATATCTTCCTCACCTCTAATGCCATCTTCACCTCCTTCAGGTAAAGTTTCCTCCTACGAGTGGCCATCTTGTCTTGCTGGATGATGCAATTCCAGGAAGTGCAGACTTGACTAAATCTGTGGAAAATAACCCATACAACACTTTAATAATTCAATTCCTAATAATTTTTCAGCTTGCTATAGGTCTACAACAAGTTAGGGTTACTGACTTCAGAGCATTTGTTTGGTCAATGAACCAATGAATCCAATAAGAGCCATTCACCTATAGATATCTTCAGGGGACAGCTGCTTCAGAACCATAGACAGGATGTGCCTCAGGTTCCTCTTCTTCAGCTCCGTGAAGACATCCACCTTTTCCAGGCCGATCTTCCTGCCAATCAGCCCGGCCAGGGGCATGGTGGTCCTAAACGGTTCTGGGGTGTTTGAGGCCCTCAATAGCTCCTCCAGGCTCGTCTGCTCCGGGAGGATCCCGGCGGTCCGCAGGCTCATGGCACGGACCATCTGCAGGGCCGGGGTCAGGGACAGGTCCTCCAGCCTGGAGGTTTCGGTTCGGAGGGGAGTCACCTGTAGGAAGACCTCGTCCTCCTTGGAGAGGCTCCCTCGTGGCTGAGGTTGCTGCCGTCCCTGGTCGGTCTGGGTCTTCTCTCGGAGGGTTTTGCCGGTGGCCCTGGCCTCCTCCTCAGATTGGGAACCTCCCTCTTTGAGCGTGGAAAGTCTGCGCTGGCGCTCCAGCCTGGACCTCCTCTTCAGCTCGGCCAGGCGGGGCGTCTCCTTTCCCGTGGAGGACGGCAGCAGGTCCTGGAAGGAGCCTTCGTGATCCGCGGAGGAGTCGTGAGACTTGTCCAGGGCCAGGGAGCTGAAGCCGCTGTCCTCGGACACGGAAGCGTCGAGTTTGGGGTCGGGCGTGGCAGACGAGGGGGTGCTCAGGACGCTCAGGCTCTCGGAGAGGTTCGCTGCCGGGTTGACGGGCGTCTCGAAGCCCCCCTTCACCGCGGACAGGAACGTGGCGTGGCACGGCGTCTCCAGCATGTCGGTGGCGAGGCAATCGGAGGAGATGATGCTCTCGTCCAAGTCTGTGTCCGTGAGGGACTCGGACCCCCTCTTGTCGAACCTAGGGAGGTTGGCTACATTGCAGTTTCCATCTTCGAGGGTGGAGGTTTTCACGTGAGAGAACAGGAGGCGCCGTTTTCTGCTGGAGAGAGGCAACTCCTCAGGTCTTAAAGTGCTTGTGGCTAACGCTCCCATCAACTTCGACTCGGGAGAGTAGAGGAAAACATTAGAGCTGATGCGCTGAGACCTCACGTTGACCGAGGGTCCAGTCTTTCTGGCACATGGCGTCCCAGTGATCTCAGTTTTACCCTCTGTGACAGATTGGCTTATGAGAAGGCGTCGTCTGAGAGAGGCATCCCTTTTGGATACTTTGGGAGTTTCACACCAGCCAGTGACCACTGGCTGCTCCTTCTTTAACTCCTTCTCTAGACATCTGACAGGCTCCCTGTCTTTGTCCTTCTTGGGAGTGAGGGACAAGCGGGGTTCACGTCTTTGCAGAAAGTTCTCTTTGGGTGTTTCATGAAAGCCGTCTTCGCAAAAAGACAGTGATGGGTCACATTTGAGCCCAGTTTTCATCTCTGGGCTGTGGAATGAATCCAAGTACCCACTGTCACTGGAACTGCCATAGTATTTGCTCTTGCTGGTCTGGAACTGGACATCAGAACCCATGTTGTGCTCCATTCTCTTCTCAGGATCCCCCTATGTAAACAGTGACACAGTGGTAAGAAAACATACCTACAAACAACCACAAACCATTGTAAAGTTTGTTCATGTGGCCAACCACCATATCAGTATGTAGATAGCTTGCCAGCTACTATACGTTTTTACTTATAAACGAACCAATTAATTAATGGAAGCTCTACAAACTTCAGTGTTAATTGAACTCACTTTTGGAGTGAGAAAGTTAAAAACTGCTATGCCCAAGTTCGCAGCTTTCTTGGAATATTAGTGGAATATAGTTCACTATACTGTTCAAAGTATCCAAAGCTTCAGTTCGTCTTAAAGTTTATAAACACAACCAAGCAGGTAGCCAAAGCTTAACAACAAGGGGGCCGTTACCATGTGAGCGCGTGCAGCAAGGTTCATTTAAATCCCCTCGCTCAGTTTAAATTGTCCGCTCTTGGAATCCCCATGACTACCATTCTTATCGCCCGCCTAAATTGTCCTTGTGGCCGCCATATTTCGAGTCAGGCTAGCAGCATCATCAGGCATCAGCTGGCTTCGACGTTCCCATGGGGCTCATTATAATACAACCCACAGTCTTATTAAAAGATCGATCCAAGCGTAGCATTTGGCCAACTTACTCGCCAACCATGCATTGGGAAAATATTAGACAGCAGTATTTGACTGTAAATTCCAAAAGGCCCGCAATGTGGCTGCATTTATGCATATCTTTATACATGCTATTGTGTAATACACATTGGCTGTTTGAGTTTTCCCAACGCAGAAATAATCACTGTGCTTACATGTACTAAGCTAGTTTGGTTCAACACCATTTAGCTAGTATGTGCCCATCGTTTTAAATTCATAAGAAATGCAGTAATTCAGCGAAAAGCCATCGACTTACCCTTTAACAAAAAGCAAACAGTCAATACAAATATTGTGAATTCCGTTTGTGTTGCATCAAGGTTGCAAGAACCACCTCCTTGCACTCCCTCGCTACGATTCTTCCTCGTACACCCTGTTTTCTATCTAGACTAGTGGCCACGTTTCAAATTTCGTGGGAACTTCACCAACTAAAGTGATAGGGCAGGTATCACGTGTTTCCGCCTTCGCAGACGGAATCTTGTTACCATAGCAACTCATCGAGTGTAGTTGTCACGCTGTTTTGAAGTTGCCTCGTAGATAAAGTTGAACTAGTATTAGGTAGGTAACGTACAGGTAATCTTATTTTTACCATCTGGATTAGCTAGACAATTAACTGTGTTAAAGTGTTTCACTGGAAGTTACTAAAGGATTTGATTGCTTTTAGTAAGACGTCATCATCTCTCATCATCTGCCACTTTTTTTTTAATCAAAACTTCATCAGCTAAAGTACTGTACAGGCCACACCAGCTGGTTAGCCGTGCTAAAGCTTAAATTTACGATTAGTTATTGGCTTGCGGGTTAGCAGTATACCTAACCGTTTTCATCTGATTTTAGCCATGAGTGCAAAAGATGTCTCCTCAATACTGGACCAAGAAGAGGTGTCGATCAGTGGCCACGGGACCGTACCAGTAGACCACCTAGACTATGGGTACATTGAGAAATGCACTAACGTGAAGTATCTGGAGAAGATTTTAAAGATTCTCAGGTAGTACTAAAATACTCAGAGAGAACGTTTAGATATCTATAAATGCATACTTAAGTCCGTAATTGTAGAGCTAATTGTAACTACTTGAATAGTCAGCACAGATTGCATACAGTGTCCACGTGTCAGAGAATGTTCTGGTGTATTGTGTCAACCACTCTGTCATAGGTCAGGAGATGAGGGCATCTATCCCCACCTGACCCAGTTCTGTGAGAACCACCTGGAGAAGCTGGACCCTAAGAGCCGTGCCCTCCGGAAGGAGAATCCTGTAGCGACAGCTGCTAGTCTCTCTACGGATGAATGGACTCAGATCACTGTTGAGATGAAGGTACTTCTCTACTGAACTGTTACAGCAACCTCTATGGGATGGTCAAATTAGCATCACCCCCCACACACACAAACACACACACACATACAAACACACCTAAATAAAAACACACACATTAAATCACCAAGATTTACAATTGTTTGTAAAAATGACAATTACTTACCGACTAACTTGTTCTCAGACATGGGAGAAGGAAGCCAAAGGGGTCGAGGGGGAGCTGAAAAAGCAGTCATTATGTTTTTCTGACCTCGAGAACTTCCCTCCAGTGCGTGGCTCCAATTGTTCTCTTCCTCTTAGTCAGGTAAAGTCATTGCAAATGGTTCAGTTCACCTCTCTGACAATGATATTAATGGACGGCCAATACTGAGTGTTTTTTTATTATTTTCCATGGCTTTCAATGACAGACCGCTGTTCCAAAAGGACTGAGAAAGTCCTCCAGGAACGCAGCACCTCGAGATTATCGAGACTGGGACAAGTGAGTTGTATCCTCTTCTCCTGCCTGTAGAGCTCCTTCCCAGGTGAAGCTCGTCCACACCACATCTCCACTCCCTCCGTCTCATTAGCACCCTGTCAATGTGTATCCCAGGTTCGACGTCGACAAGGAATGTGATAAGGTCGATAGCAATGTCACTAAGGCGTCCCCCGCGATGATCAATTCCGAACATCCTCAAATCAAGACTAATCTGAATACAACAGGTACGTCACTTTCCCGTTTGTGTGCGTTCTGTCTCCTTTCTGTTGTCTGTGTTTGGACACGGCTGACAGGACAGTGTGCGCTCTCAGGCCTGACAGATCAGGAGAAGGTCCTCCTTGCCAGCCGTGAGAAGGACAAAGGGAACGAGGCCTTCAGAGCGAATGCCTTTGAGGAGGCTGTGGCCTTCTACACCAGGTGAGACCGCTCACAGCTTCTCTCGATACGGTGCTTCGCTCTATTCTGATGCTGATGACCTCACGAAAGAGACAATATCCAGCCTGAGAACAGCCATTAGCGTTCCCACGTTTTGAATTGAACGAGGGCAAGGTGAAAATGTAGAACGTCTCGATTTCCCTCAGTCTTGACTGTCTGCTCTGTGTGTACCGATCTATCTGTCCCCACTGTCTGTCTCTACTGTATGTCTCTACTGTATGTCTCTACTGTATGTCTCTACTGCCTCTCTCTACTGTATGTCTCTACTGTCTGTCTCTACTGTATGTCTCTACTGTATGTCTCTACTGTCTCTCTCTACTGTCTGTCTCTACTGTATGTCTCTACTGTCTGTCTCTACTGTATGTCTCTACTGTCTGTCTCTACTGTATGTCTCTACTGTCTGTCTCTACTGTATGTCTCTACTGTCTGTCTCTACTGTATGTCTCTACTGCCTCTCTCTACTGTCTGTCTCTACTGTCTGTCTCTACTGTCTGTCTATACTGTATGTCTCTACTGTCTGTCTATACTGTATGTCTCTACTGTATGTCTCTACTGCCTCTCTCTACTGTATGTCTCTACTGTCTGTCTCTACTGTATGTCTCTACTGTATGTCTCTACTGTCTCTCTCTACTGTATGTCTCTACTGTCTGTCTCTACTGTCTGTCTCTGCTGTCTGTCTCTACTATCTGTGTTTGGGGGGCTGCAGGAGCGTGTCTTTGGCACCAACGGTGGCGGCTTACAACAACAGAGCCCAGGCAGAGATCAAGCTGCAGCACTGGCACAACGCCCTCAGGGACAGCCAGAAGGTCCTGGAGATGGAGCCCAGCAACATGAAAGGTCAGGTCCTTACTCGCAAGTGGATGGTGATAAAACAACCGAGTCCAGCACTGTATGATCGGCAAATCTCCTGACTGGAAGTTTAGAGCTATGACAAATACTAGAGAGAGAGAAAAAGAAACGAAAAAAAGAGAACCATTAGCACTCACATTGTCACCGAATAAAACGGGTGAAGTGAGGAGAACTAGTTTACATTTACATTTAGCAGACACCCTTATCCAGGGCAACTTACAGTAAGTACAGGGACATTCCCCCGAGGCAAGTAGGGTGAAGTGCCTTGCCCAAGGACACAACGTCATTTGGCTCGGCCG
Organism: Hypomesus nipponensis; assembly: GCF_054491055.1. NCBI lineage: Eukaryota > Metazoa > Chordata > Actinopteri > Osmeriformes > Osmeridae > Hypomesus > Hypomesus nipponensis. The sequence goes on from NC_140362.1 coordinate 15,205,790, forward strand.
GGAATCGTACTGGCGACCTTCAGATTACCAGCCCGATTCCCTAACCGCTCAGCCACCTGACACCCAGTTTTCCCCGGCGTGTTTGTTCAGCTCTGCTGCGTGGGGCCACCGTGGAGAAGCAGCTGGGACGGTACCAGCAGGCGGCGGAGAACCTGAGGACCGTGCTGCAGGCAGAACCTCACAACCTGGTCGCCAGCGTACGTACTATACACCCTCCGCAACTCAGACACGGTCCAATGATAGGGAGTTTCCCCATCCCCGACACTCAGTACCTCTGTGTGTCCACTGGGTGTCACTGTTGGTGCCTCAACACAAAGGAAGTAAAGTGGTATTGATTTTGTCGTGCTACGTATCTAGGAAACGGATCCGTCCAATATAACCACTTAAGCCGTTGTTTATTTTCCTGTTCCTGTTCCCATTCAGAAACTCCTTAAAGAGGTAGATAAGAAGATACATGACAGTACTGGGGATCGCCCAGGGAAAGGCAAGAGGATGCTGATCCAGGAAGTGGAGGAGGAAGTGGAGGATGAAGGTGAGGGAGAAAGGGATTAGGAGCATGGGGACTGTTTTAAGCGTGGGCGTTCTCGCCCATCCTATGTTAATCCATCTGTTTAAGGTGGTGGAAGATGTGTATGTAGGGCTTTACGCGCGTCGTGGTCGACTCCACCCTCAGAACAAAACATGAAACGTGACATCAGCTGGTTCCCAAGGCAGTCAAGCCTTGGGAATGAGTCAACTATCTGCATATAGCAGAATATGCTCAACATATATAAATAGACCCACATTCCTGTATTATTATTATTATTATTAAGACACGAAAGGCTGGACTTTGTATTGACATTCCCATTGATCCTAACACCAAATGGTTGCCAGTTTTGTCTGAACCTGAACCTGAAATAGGTACCTCCCACCCCCCCTCCCCGCCCACCCTCTCTCTCTCTCTCTCTCCCTCCCAGACAATCAGAGCAGCCAACCCTTAATTAGTTAAGATGCTGGGCCTGACTACCCCCCCCCCCCCAGTCTAAGACAAAGAGTTTACCATCCTGAGCACAGCCTCTGCCTGGTGTGGTAGCTTTAACAATGCTCTAATGCTCTCATTTACCAGAGTCTGGTGGACTAACACCATAAAGTTAACCAGTAACATGTCTCAGCGTGAGGACAGATCTCATTGGTGCTTTAAACAGAAGGACTGTAGTGTTACGTCGCAGAGTGGAATGTGTGCTTGGCTCTCCTCTGATCATTCAATCCCTACTCTAAGCGCCTGACAGGGGATTTGTCCTTTAATCCACCAGTAGAATCACTCCTGCTAATGGTGCGGGTGATTGTGTGAGGCCTCTGTGTGCGGTGAGGGTTTCAGACAGGTCTGTCTATCCCGCACAGCCCTGCTGATACCCTTCTAACCCACATCCTGTGGAGGGGAACCCCTCCCCGTGCGTGCGCACGCACACAGAGCCGTACCCTGGCCAGTCTACCATACGAGCACAACATTTCACAGAATGTGCGCACGCTCCACCCCCGCCCCTCCCCCGCCGGCTGCCGTTGTGAAAGAGAGCGGTTTCCTGGAACTCCCCTTTCAAGGGGACCCCTCCCCCCACCGTGATGTAAGCTCTGACTGCGTCCTGTGGGCGTGTCCCATCGCTCCCGCTCTCTCTCTCTCTCTCCTGCAGCTCGTCCGGTCGAGCCTAGCCAGAGTGTGGGAGGGGAGCGTACAGCTGCTCCTGACGAGAGGGGAGACATGGGGAATGCGCAGAAGAAGCCCCATGGTCGAGGCGACGCGGCCCCACACGGAGAGGCCAACAGCTCCCACGGACACTGGAGGGGCCGGGGAGGGAGCGCCGACAAGTACAAGGTGGCCGGCCAGGAGGCCACGGACAAGGCCCAGACCAACGGAGCCCAGGGGGGGAGGAGGGGCACGGCGGAGCAGATCAGCTCCAAGGCAGCGGGGCCGGCAGCCTCCCCCGCTGGCGGAGAGGGAGGCAGCAACCTGGATGCCCCCGCGGGGGCCCTGCCTCCTCCGCTGGCCCGGCTGAAGAACGAAGGAAACCTGCTGTTCAAGAACGGCCAGTTTGCCGACGCGCTGGAGAAATACTCCCTCGCCATTACGGGCTTCACAGACTCAGGTAGGCTGCCGGGCAGTGAAGGGTCGGCTGCTGCTGCGGTTGCTGCTGCTGTTGTTGTTGTTGTTTTCGCTCGGCTGGTTTTATCGCCGGCTGTGCTGCGACGTGCGCTGCGACGGTTTGCTTTGTTCAACACAAGATCTAAGAGCTTTTTGCGTTTGTTTTTGTTTGACTCATGACAAGCCTCATTCATTTTTAGCCCAGTGGCTAGCTTCAGGTCCTTTCTATTCCCAGTTGATGCTGCCTTACGATCATGTGTTAAGCTAGTGGCTGAAACAAATCAAAGGTCATCACTCATTGTGGCAATTAAGCTGATAAGACCATTTTTACCCTACTGGTGCATTATTATTGCGGCTGAGCCCTTGACAGGATTTAGACTTTGAAACGTAGGAACCACAATGTGTGTGCTGGATTAGGATGCCAAATATATGAGTTGTTATGTGAATATTAATGGAGCGTGTTGTTGCCGGTGATGTGTGGTGTTGAGAGGGTGATGCGTCACGAAGGGGCTTGTTATTCTGCCCGGTTTCTGTTTTAGCTCATGCCTCGAGTTAAGCCTCTCAGCTCAGGTCCGTGCAGGTCACATGACTCCTGATCATTCACTGTGAAATGGATTCTGGGAGACTGCAGTAGTAAATCTCTGACGGAGGAGAGGCAACTGCTGCCCCGGTCGCTCTCTCTCTCTTTCTGCCTCTCTCTTAGCCTTGGTCTCGCCGCTTTCTCGCTCGTTTCACAGTCTATGTCTCTCCCCTCTTTTCCTCTCACTCGCTTTCATACACAGTCTCATCTGTTTCTCTCTCTCCTTCATACTCTCTCTCTCTCTCTCCTTCATACTCTCTCTCTCTCTCTCTCTCCTTCATACTCTCTCTCTCTCTCTCTCTCTCTCTCTCTCTCTCTCCTTCATACTCTCTCTCTCTCTCTCTCCTTCATACTCTCTCTCTCTCTCTCTCTCTCTCTCCTTCATACTCTCTCTCTCTCTCTCTCTCTCTCTCCTTCATACTCTCTCTCTCTCTCTATTTATTCTACCTTCTTTCTGTGTCTCGCTCCTCTCCTCCATTTCTCCAACATCAGCACTTTTGCTGTGTTGCAGTGTTGACCAGTGATGTGAGACTGACCTGATCATCAGCTCTGCTCAGTTGACCATAGAGAGGCCGTGACACCGTAGACCTCCCTGCTGACAGACTGGATCAGCCAGTACACAACTCGGTTTCTTCACCCCTTAGATCTCCAGTGGCATAGCAAGGTGTCATTGACAAACCTTGTGACGAAACCAGAACGATGTGTAAGCAATTGTAATTCGTCTCCCAATGTGGTTAGACTGGCTTTTCCACCCGCAAGGCCATAAAACCGGCCCCAAAATAACGACGTCATTTGCCAAGTTAACAAATACAAACGTTCACATCGTTTCGGGAGATGTATTAAGTCATTTCATCCCGGGAGAGTCCTTTCACATTTGCTATGTTTTGGTTTGAACCAAAAGGCCCATTTGAAGGCTTAGTCATCATTTCCTGGCCTTATTTAAACCCCACCCTGGCTGTAAGTGTTAGCAGCCAGTTGCGACGTGCCCAGACAGAGTAGTGCACCCACATGCTACCGCCCTCAGACACATGATAAACGCTTCCTCACACGCATGAGGAGGTTCAGCACAGAGCAGGGGTTCAGCACACACACGGCTCCTCTCACCGTGCCATCTCTTTGTGTGTGTGTGTGTCCTGTAGGTATCGACAGCCCAGAGGATATGTGTATTCTCTATTCCAACAGAGCGGCCTGCTACCTTAAAGATGGCAACAGTCAAGACTGTATACAGGACTGCACAAAGTGAGTATCGCTAAGGAACACGCACACATTGCCTGCGCGCACACGCACGGAACAAAGTGGTCCGTCGGCGTGATCACCGGCGGGGGTATGTGAGTGGATGTGTGGCGATGGTGAGGATGATCCCTGCTTCCTTCCAGGGTAAAGACCCTATCTGTCCCTCCATCCCTCCTTCCATCCCTCCTTCTTTCTCTCTCTTTTCTTCCCTCTGTTTCTCCCTCTCCTCTTCTTCCTTCCTTCCCTCCCTCTTCATATCACCCCCCCTTTCCTCCCTCCCTCTTTTCTTCCTTCCATTTCTTCCCTCCCTCCTTCCTTCCCTCCCTCTCCCCCCCCCTCCTTTCTTCCATCTCGTCCCCTGGACTGCTAGCCAGCAGATGCACTTTTACATAACATCTCTTTCTAAGCCTTTGTAGTTCCTCCAAATCATTTAGCCAGAGAGGATAATTATGAGGGCAGTGATTTCCCTATCAAATGAAAGGCCTTTTGAGGCCACTCTCACCCACCCATACTCCCACACACACACACACACACACACAGAGACTCAGAGACACACTTCCCACCACATAGAGACGATTGGAGAGGGAGCTTAACATGAAGCAGAGTGTGGTTTCATTCAATGTTCCCAGCCATGCTGTGTGTGTGTGTGTGTGTGTGTGTGTGTGTGTGTGTGTGGTGGGCACAGCTGGCCTAACCCTTCTCCTCGTGTATGTACACCAGAGCCCTGGAGCTCCACCCCTTCTCCCTCAAGCCCCTCCTACGGCGAGCCATGGCCTACGAGACGCTGGAGCGCTACTCCAAGGCCTACGTGGATTACAAGACTGTGCTGCAGATCGACAACGGAGTGCAGGCTGCCCATGACAGCGTCAACAGGTACGCCCCTCTCCCCCCCACACACGCACATCCTCTCCCCCTTTTCTCTCGGCCTCCTCAGAGGCTGGTTCTGGCTCCCAGACCGCCTGGCTGCTAGCGAGGGTGTGTGGGCTGTCATGCGTACGCCGCGGTGCGCCAGACGCCTCCGTTGTGGGGTCCAGACTGCATGCTAGTGCTTGGGCTCTTTCTCAGGTTCCTCGTCCATCACACACACGCACATGCAGGCTGCCTAGTCTGATTAGCAGCGGACAGACTTACCTTCTGTCCTCCGGCGAGACGCTATTTACAGCCTCTGCCACGTATCCTCTCAGTTACATAATAGGATAACCCACAGGAGGGGGGGCGGGGTGTGTGTATTGTGTACGTTCGTGTGTGTGTGTGTGCCTACATTCACATCTGTACTACATGTGTTTGTGTTACGCACTGTACGGTACACATCTGTACTAAAGTGCTCTTTGTGTGTGTGTACAGGATAACCCGGTTGCTGATAGAGCAGGATGGCTCCGAGTGGAGGGGGAAGCTTCCGGAGATCCCCCTGGTGCCCCTGTCAGCCCAGCAGCACCGCAGAGAGGAGCCCCCCAACGCTGAGCTGCTGCAGGCCCGCACCGAGAAGGCCGCCCAGGATGCAGGTGTGTGTGACGCAGATACACACACACACACACCAACTCCCATCTCACACACACTCACAGAGTCACTGTTTGCCCGTTCTCTGTAAATCCCTTTCTCAGAGGTTGCTATGTCGTTGCGGATATTTATTATCGGATCAAACCCACACACGCGCGCGCGCGTGCGGTAAACACAAACGCGCGGTAAACACAAACACGCTGAACACACACGCTAGGATGGGGCCAGTCAGGCGGTGCTGGGGGGTGGGCAGATAGCAGGGTAAAAGCAGAGCTCCTTCAGGGAAGGTGTAGAATCACCTCAGACAGAGGCGGATGATCGTCGTCGTCGTCGTCGTCATCACCTCTATCATGTGTTCCCTGACCAAGCAGTTTGCGGAGCCAGGCTCAAGGCCGTCCAGAGGGTACTTATTACTGGAACGGAGCTGGAAGCTTGTGCTTTCATTTTGATTCCCCTTCCACGTCCCATTCACTCTGGGAGAGACTGACTGATGCTGAATGGCCTGTCTGTGTTTCAAATAGAGAATTGGCACACTGTGTTCTGTAGGAGACGTTGTTCATGGCAATTCCTCGCAAGTCGTCTGGAGTTTAATCCCGTAGGACTCGAATGGGAGGGATTTTAGAATTGGGAAAGTGGCTGATTGACTGTGTGGCTGGTTTGAATGACCTGTGGGGATTACTACTAATCTATGACGTGTTGCTCTTTCATCAGCCAGGAGAGCAGAAGTACGTTTCAACACCTTGAAACAGGAAGGAAACGAGTTTGTTAAGAGGGGCCAGTTCCCCGAGGCTCTAGGGAAGTACAGTGAATGCCTTAAACTCAAGCCAGATGAATGTGCTATCTACACCAACAGGTAAGGATGGACCACACGCTGCCATTGTACACACCTAGTATACATACCATGTAGCACAAACACAGGACATAAACTATATAGTTTACACACCTCATCCCTGTTTCACTAATCTCAAGAAGGCAGCCATTGATTACCGCTCGCTCTGCTAACCCTATTAGCCTTGCTAATTTTACTACATAACTCTACCGGCCTTGGCAACTCTTCTAGCCCTACTAGCCATACATTACCAACCTTGCTAGCCCTACCTATCTTATCTTGTCCGGTTAACCATACTAGCCATGCTTGCCTTGTTAGCCATACTAGCTATACTAATCTTTTTAATCTTACTGGCCATACCACCAACATTAGCCTTGCTAGCCCTACTAGCCATACTGGCTTTGCTAGCCTTACCAATTGTAATAGCCTTGCTAGCCTTGCTAACGGTACTAGCCTGAAGCTGATTACAGATGAGTCTGGCGAGGCAAGCAGTGGCGTGGCGGTGAGAGGAAACAGCTGCTCATTATGTCCGCACCTCGGCTCACCCCCTTTGTCAGTCAGCTAATTATAGACGTCCGTACGTTGTCCTAGAAAGATGGGAGAGGACAGGCCTTAGCTCTGGGCTCCCCTGAGAGACCAGCTCTCTGTCTCTCTCTTTCCCTCTCCCCCTCACAATAGTACGTGTAGTGTTGACGGAGGAAGGGCTCGCTCCCACTGCGATATGAGTCATTGCTGCCGGTGCGTGCACTGCCCTCATGTGTGTATGCACAGGATGTGTACACACACATCCGCACACACAGGCCTGTGTATCCAGCCATGCACAGTGTAAACATGCCATAGGTTGTGTGCCTGGCTTCCAAACATCATGGAAAGACTGACAGGGTTCCCACCCAGCTCTGATCCTAACCCTGTGTTGGCGGAGGGGCCCTGACTGTGCGCTCTATCCTGCAGAGCCCTGTGCTATCTGAAAGTGGAGCGCTTCGCTGAAGCCAAGCAAGACTGTGACTCAGCAATCAGGCTGGAGCCAACCAATAAGAAGGCCTTCTATAGACGGGCTATGGCCAATAAGGGCCTCAAGGTAAGGATGGAGGGTGGGGACCGCCCTCGGGATCTTTTGTGACCTTGCCAACTTTGGCATGACCAGGTGTTGACAAATCACCTGCAATAGTCTCCTTGAGCCTTTGGCATTTGTATTTATTTTAAGACACACCCTGAAAAAGGGATCAAACTGCCTGCGTGTGTGAATGACTTGGGTGTGCCATCTTTTGTGTGCGCCATCTTTTGTGTGCGCGTGTCCGTGTGTCCAGGACTACCTAGCGTGCAGCGGTGACCTTCAGGAGGTCCTGCAGCTGGACCCCAAGGTGCAGGAGGCCGAGACAGAGCTGGAGGAGGTGACGATGCTCCTCAGACAGAGCCTGGCGGCCGGCTCGCCCGCCAAGCCCAGAAAGCCCGTGGCCATCGTCGAGGTAAGGCCCGCCATCCGCCCATCCCTGGATCTGCGATCGCAGACGGAGGACATTCCGGAAGGGGTTAGACAGCTGGAAGTCAGGGGACGTCACCTGTGGGAGGAGAACTGAATTTCTAGAACCGAGTAACCTTTCCTCTTTCCTCGTCCTCCCGGTCTTCTCAGGTGGATGGGGAAGAGGAGCGGACAGCAAGTGCCCCCACCGACAGAGAAGCCTCTGTTGCCACGGACAACCACGGCGGGGCCACGGACAGCGTCGCCATCAACCTCCGGCCCGCCAACGCCTACGAGTTTGGCCAGTCGCTCAACGCGGCGCGCGCCGGGGGCGACGCGGCGGCATGCGCCGAGCTCCTGAGCCACATCCCCCCCGAGAGTCTGCCCGTGTACCTGAGCAGCCAGCTGGACGCGGCGACCATCCACTTCATCATGCAGGCGCTGGACACCCACCTGCTGCAGAGCAAACCGGACCTGGTCTACCAGCACCTCAGCCAACTCCACAAAACAGAGCGCTTCTCGGTAGGCGGGCGCCCGACGCGGCTCTGATCCGAGACGAGCGGGGCGCGGACATCCAGTTGACCGTGTATCTCTCCCTCTCTCTTCCTCTCTCTCCCAGGTGGTCCTGATGCTCCTTGAGCAGAGCGAGCGACGTCACATGACCCAGCTGTTCGAGCGCCTGTCCGCCAAGGATGGGACAGCGTTCACCAGGAACGATGTTCAGAACCTGGCCAATATGTACATCTGACCCCACCCTCCGCCCCCCTCCTCCCCCCTGCATGTGCTCAGCTACATTAAGGATCTATGCAAACGGGCTGAGGTCTCCAAGACGGCGTACTGACAGCAATATCGAGGACCCCAACACACTATCGTCTTCTCCTTCTACGTTCCGTTCGTGTTCTGTTTAGCGCATACCACTAGTCTATATTTTTTTCTCTCTCTCGAGGTAAAAACATTTTGCTAATGTATACTTTTGTACCTGTGAACATGTTTAGAAGTGATTGGATTGCAGTATTGCGTGTCAAAATGGCCGTTTTGCTTCCAGAGTATTCTTGTACTGGGCCCAGTGTGCAGGTTGAGACAGACACAAGTATCAGCTGGTGCTCCCCTCTCTCTCTCTCTCTTCCTCTCTCTCTCCCCCACTGAGCCAGAGGCATATTGGCTGCAGTCCACACTGCTGGCCCAGCGACTAGTTAGAGCCCTGAGTTAAAAGACTCTGAAAAGATGCAAAGCTGGAAGATATAAGATTCTCTCGCAGCAATAATCTAAGGAATCATCTCTTTGTAGTGCAACCAGGGTTTTTTGTTTTTGAAGAGATCACTGCTGATGTGGTGACGCATGCTAGGGGGCTTCTGTTCCGGAACGTGTACACGAGGGGCGGGGTTGTTCAAGTTGTTGTGACTCTTCATTTTTCAATGGATCTGACGTCCGTTGATGGTAAAACTGAATAATAATGCAAATTGCATGACTTGCAGTCGGATGTGAGTATTCATGTGTCGTTCTGTGCGTGTAAACCCATACGCAGGCTTCACCCAGGGCTGTGTGTTAAGGCTTTACTCATGTCTTTAGTCTTTACTGAACAGTAGGGATGACTAAGACCTCATAACAAAAAACGCCCTTCATTTGACTCGCAAAGCCGCGCGAGTCAAATGCACACATCCATCTTGACACCCGGCTCCGACGAGCAGCCGTGCGGCCGGAGAGAAGCAGTCTTTGTGAGACGCCTCTGCCTCGGGGATCTCCCTCTTGGGGGGTGGGGGGTCGAGTGTTCCGTCAAAGGACTGTATAGATTTCAGAAGAACGTTCCACGAGGGGAGAGCCTACTTAAAAGACGTCAATAAATACATATTGTCAAATGTTAATTGATTCATGTTTTTCCAACCTCTAATTGAATGTACCGCGTTCTATTCAGGGAGCAGAGCTGGCAGCTGTGATGATGCAATATCTGCAGGGGCTCCGTTGCTCCGCGCACCAGAGCCAGTCGCTTAACTTGACCATTATATTACCTGTTAGCTTTGCAAAGAGATGTACAAATATTTTGAGGAGTCACAATTTAAGGATTATTTATCAATAAACTGGAATACATCTACTTTATACAGACTACTTTATCTGTACAGTACTTTAAAATGGTTGTGAATTATATTATGATGTCATGGAAATATGCAGTTGAATAAAACTGTAAACCGTTATCGTGTGTGTGTGTGTGTTGTGTACACAAACTTGTCAAACCAGACACGACCCAAACAAATTTGTATAGCTCATTTTTTAATTTCCGATATGCATTTACACGCATATTGTAAAGCAAATTAGCAAACAAATATACAAATACCTTAATGTTGTTTCTGCACGAATTACAAATGTATGCCTGGCACTAGTGTTCAAAGTGGGAGTACAGAAACTGGGCTTGGTGGAGAAGAACCTCGACAACGAAACCAAAGCAGAAACCAAAAAACGACAACACCCCGAGGTGAAGGACGACTGCGGAGCGTGGCCCCGTCCCTGCGGAGCGTGGCCCCGTCCCTGCGGAGCGTGGCCCTGTGGCCCCGTCCCCCGGACCGCCACCCACCACACAGCAGCACTGAACGACGACAGAGGACATACGTGGGAAACACAGAGGAGGACTGGGAACGCGAGCCGTGTGCATCCCCGCTCGCTGTGCATTGCAGTACGATAATCCATGGAATTCTGAGGTTAACAGTGCAGGTGCCTAGGCCCCCTCTGGGCCCTCGGTTCATTGCGTAGCATTTGTAATAAAGCATGTACAAAAACAGCAGTCTGTGGATTCCTGGGTGTTTTCCCCCCCGTCCCCCCTCGCAAGGGGAGGGGCGACGATGCACCATTACTGAGTCTCAAGATGGCGGTCGGACATCAACGGGTTGACAGGATTTACGTTAACAAGAGCCTGAGTGCTGTCTTTGGTAGGCAATTGAAAAAGTATTGATTTATCATGTCTACCACAGTGTATGAGCGAACACCTGCCACGGACACACAGACATTCTGAAATCATTAGCTTGAAGTCTTGAAGACACCGACGGACACTGACTGAAACAGCTTCTTTTTCCCCAAGGCACCATGAGTTAACACAGATATCAAAGTTCTGGTTGGATTCAGCGGTCAGAACCCTCCGACTGAACTCAACGTCTCCAGAACCGAACGTCAAAGACAAAAAAAAACAAAAAAAAACTTTGAACCAATTTCACAGAATTGACCAACCTCATTGGTTATCAAAATAACTAAACACGACCCATCTCCCCTACCCCCGCATAGCGTCCTGGAGACAAGTCTTTCTAGCGGGGCGTGAGGGCAGCTCCCAGCACTGGTCAGCTACACACACCTCCGCCCCCACCCTTCCTTTTCAGACTGGGGACCAATCCCCCCAGGAGAATTTTCCTACACTCCCACAGAATACCTAATAGATCCATATAATACAACCAAGACTCCTGGATCCCCACAGGTTCCTTTCCAAACATCCAGAAATAAAACACATTTTAACTGAACAAAAGTGGCCGACGATTTTTGAAATTTCATTTGGGCAAAAAACAAAACAAAAAAAAAGAACAATATTGCCTGGTCCCTATTAAGTTCCACAGAATTTTAAAGAGTTTAGGACTCCTGCATGGTGCTATATCCTCACTGAAGAGCCCGAGTGAACTATGGGTAATGTAGTTGTGGCACAGTGGTTTTCTTCACCCACCGAGGTTCATAGAGGACTGTAGCCAGCTGGAGGAATACAAAAGAGTTGAAGGTGTGGGAATGTGAGCTCTCGGGAGGAAACACCTGCATTCATCATCCTACCACCAAAACAGGCATGTCTGCAAGGAGGATACTCTCTGGTTTCACACAGAACACATCGACAGTCCCTGTCAGCGGACACAGACGACGTCCGCTCTCTGACAAACACTATATTAGCCATCTCCCCTCCGGGATGAAGCCCCGAAGACGCCAGGTTGAACTTCCGAAGCTGTGGTGGGGCCGCTCGGTTAGTGGGGAAGGGGGGGGGGGGGGGGGACAAGTGGGAGACTGACGTGGAGAGTCCGTGGAGCAGCACTTTGTGGGTGTTAGATCTCAGTCTGGATGCAGGGGTTCTTGATGCCGCCGCCGCCGCATGTGGACAGGGCCTGGCTGCTGCTGTTGTTGTTGTTGGGCTCCTTCAGCAGCTCGTCCGAGCAGGAGTCCGTCTCGGCGGGACCCACCAGGCTCACGTTGTCCTCCGTCCGGCAGCAGGGCGAGGACGCCGCGTCCGGACCGGCGCCGGGCGCCGGGGACGCCGCCGAGGAGGCCGGGGAGTGGGGCGGGAGCGGGCCGGGGGAGCGGCAGTGCCGGGCGGGGCAGCTCTCCAGCCGGTCGTTCTCCACCTCGGTCAGGGGGCTGACGGCGGCGAAGCGGGCGTGGTAGTCTCCTCCGGCGGCGACGGCGGCGTGGCCGCAGGAGGTCTTGGCGCTCTCCAGGTCGCCGCAGCTGAACTCGGACAGCTGCGACGAGTGGGAGTCGGCCACGGAGGGCAGGCTGCCGCTGAGGGAGGGCGACTCCAGCTCGGAGCTGGTGCTGCGCTGCTCCAGCAGCTGGGCGTCCATGTCCTCCCTGGTCTCGTTGATCTTGGTGCCTCCTCCCCCTCCTCCAGTTCCTCCCCCTCCTCCGCTCCTCCTCCGCAGCTTGCCCTTGCTCTTCTTCCCCGAGGCGCAGGGTTCCTTGGAGCCGCGGGCTGCCGGGGTGGAGGAGGCGGAGGGTGGGGCCCTGCCCTCGGCGGCGGGGCAGCCGGAGGGGCAGCTCCAGGCCGAGCAGCGGCCCGCGTTGCTGCCCGCGTCCTCCAGGCTGCTGCTGCCGCTGTGGTGCCGGAGCTTGACGGGCTTGGACTCGATGTCCACCTGGACCTCCATGCTGGTGCCGTCCCTGGACACGGGAGTGGGGGGGGGGGGTCGGTCAGTGTGTGAGCTGAGTGACGCCTCGCGTGTGTGTGTGTTTGTGTCAGAGAGAGAGAGAGAGAGAGTGAGTGAGGGGGTGTTTTCGGTGCCGCGTGCTGTGCTCACCTGTCCAGGGGCAGGTAGTTGAGGATGGACCCGGCCATGGCTTTGGTGCTGGCGTTGTCGCTGATGGTCCCCAGGCTGACGGTGGCCGACTCCCCGCTGAGGCTGCAGCGCTCCTTCTGGACGTCCGCCTGCACCTCCAGCCTGGAGAGGAGGAGGGGGAGGGGGAGGGGGGGATGATGTCATCACATACACCATCGATGACGGAACAAACGGGTGGCGGAGTTTGTCACGTCGTCGTCTTCTGGTGGCACTGGTTCGTGCTCGCTCACACACACACGCGCGCGCGCACACACCTGTGCAGGTAGTTGACCATGGCGCTGCCTGACAGGCTGCCGGTGATGCTGGCCCCGGCCAGGGCCATGGTGCTGGCGTTCTCACTCAGGTTGTCCCTCATGGTGCCCAGGCGCTCCATGTGACTGCCGCTGGCGCTGAGGCTGCCCGTCAGGCCGCACACGCTGCCCTCCCCCAGGCTGGGGTTGTTCCTGGAGTCCACCACGGAGGTGGAGTCTGGAGGAGGAGAGAGGAGGTGAGGGAAGGAAGGAAACGAGGTGAGGACCCAGGATCACCATTCTCATGTTAAAAAAAACATGATGTCGTATTTGTGTAGTTCCCCCTTAAGGGTGGGCGGAGCCAGCGGCGCTCACGCACCTGTGGCCGCCGCCCCGCTGCCGGCGTTCATGTCGTTCTCGTCGTCAAACTCGATCCGCACGCCCTTGCCGTTGCCCGCCGACACGCCGCACCCCCCGCTGCGGCACAGGGAGATGGGCACCACCCCGTACACGTACGCCAGCATGATGGGCACGCCCACGCCTGTGCACACACACACACCCACGCGGAAATACATAAGGACACGCACACGCGGAACATTTCCTGCAGTGACCAGACACATCCAGCAGAGGTCACCGTTGTACAGGACAGCTCGGCAAGGTGGCGTCTCCTGAGGTGAAATGACCCTTCGAGCAGAATCGAATGTGAAAACAAACAGCTTTACATAAGACCAGACCACGAGTACGCAGGAGAGAAGAAGGAGAAGGAGGAACAGTCACACCGGGATAAGTCGATAAACGGACAGGAAGTCAAGGTTTATGCCTGCCCATTATTTGTTGACCTTGCTCTCAGGGACTGCAGTAGGAGTTGGCATGATGGAGAGGAAGGGGAAGAGAGAGAGTGTAAGAGTGAGAGAGAGAGAGAGAGAGAGAGAGAGAGAGAGAGAGCTGGAAAGAGAAAGGGAGGAAAAGAGAGAGGTAGGTAGAGAGGGGGGGAACACTCACCCACGGTGACGGCTGCCACCACTGGAGACACGATGACTGACAGGGTCACGCCCCCAGCGATCACCAGGTTCCTCTTGTGGTTGGAGATATCCTTACCCTCGTAGCGGTTATGGATCTGAACCAGTCGGGGGGAGAGGAGACAGGGTCAGGGGGGGTGACCTTGTTGCAATAGTGAACTCTCTTCTACCCAGAACGTTTTGAAGTATTGAACACTACTCTAACCAGACCACTGCAGATAGTGTTGCAGTAGTGAACGCTACTGCAACCAGACAGCACTGCAGACAGTGTTGCAGTAAGCAACTCTAACCAGATAGTGTTGCAGTGGTGAACGCTACTCTTACCATTTACATTTAGTCATTTAGCAGACGCTCTTATCCAGAGCGACTTACAGTAAGTACAGGGACATTCCCCCGTGGCAAGTAGGGTGTCTTGCTCAAGGACACAACGTCATTCGGCTCGGCCAGGAATCGTACTGGCGACCTTCAGATTACTAACCCAATTTCCTAACCGCTCAGCCACCTGACTACCAGACAGTGTTGCAATAAGCAAATAATGAACGGTACTCAAACCCGATAGTGTTGCAGTTATGAACGCTACTCTAACCAGACAGTGCAGCAGAAATTAACACTACTCTAACCAGACACTGTTGCAGTAATAAATGGTGCTCTAACCAGGCAGTTGCAGTAATGAACGCTACTCTAACCAGTGTTGCAGTAATGAACGCTGCTCTAAGCAGACAGTGTTGCAGTAATGAACGCTGCTCTAAGCAGACAGTGTTGCAGTAATGAACGCTGCTCTAAGCAGACAGTGTTGCAGTAATGAACGCTGCTCTAAGCAGACAGTGTTGCAGTAATGAACGCTGCTCTAAGCAGACAGTGTTGCAGTAATGAATGCTGCTCTAAGCAGACAGTGTTGCAGTAATGAACGCTACTCTAACCAGAGTGTTGCAGTAATGAACGCTGCTCTAAGCAGACAGTGTTGCAGTGATGAACGCTGCTCTAAGCAGACAGTGTTGCAGTGATGAACGCTGCTCTAAGCAGACAGTGTTGCAGTAATGAACGCTGCTCTAAGCAGACAGTGTTGCAGTAATGAACGCTGCTCTAAGCAGACAGTGTTGCAGTGATGAACGCTGCTCTAAGCAGACAGTGTTGCAGTAATGAACGCTGCTCTAAGCAGACAGTGTTGCAGTGATGAACGCTGCTCTAAGCAGACAGTGTTGCAGTAGCAGTAGCAGAAGGTGGGGGAGAGGAGGAGAGAACATGGCTCTGGCTCAGCCTCCATCTTGGCAGGCTCTCCGGGGGAATTTAGAAAACTTTCTGGCAGAGGACCTTGGTTTTATTGTTCCTCTTTCATATTTACCACGGCTCTGTGAGTAATGACTGTCATGAGGGGGAAACATTTTTTGTTGAGTAATGTGTTATAGTGTTGCAGTCGGTGTTACGAGTGGTGTTCACTCGAGATACTGTAGTGGCAACCAGTTCAAAACGGAAACCAGACTCTCGCATTGCAACTGTACGACCACCAGATCCACGCGTGGCCTCACCTTCCGGCCCACGTACACCGGGATGCCGATGATCATGGCGGGGATGGCGATGCCTGCGATGAGGGCGATGCCCACGGGGGCGCCCACCAGCGTGCCCAGCTGCCACAGGATCTTCTTCTTCCGGCTCCACGGCTTCTTGCCCCAGAAGGTACACCCTGACGGACTGGAGGAGAGAGGGTGGGGGAGGAGGGGAGAGAGAGAGGGTGGGGGAGGAGAGGGGAGGATGGGGGAGGAGAGGAGAGAGGTTGGGGGAGGAGAGGAGAGAGGTTGGGGGAGGAGAGGAGAGAGAGCGTGGGTGAAGAGACGGCGAGGGAAGAGCACATCCTGACCATGTTGACAGACTGGATGTGAACTGGAAGTTTCCAAATGGAGCAGCCAATAAAAAAATGCTTTTTTCCCATTTCCTTTCCATTTCCCTGTCATCCTACTGCTACTGTAAAAGCTGAATGCTCTGACAGATGCGTGTGTGGCGTGTGTGTAGCGTGTGTGTGGCGTGTGTGTAGCGCAAGTGTGTGTGTGTGTCTCACCTCAGGTAGTGCAGATCCGAGATCTCCTTCATGCAGAGCCAACAGAACTCGCAGCCGCAGACGGCGCAGGTCATGTGATTGCAGCTGCCGTCGTTCATCTTGATGATGTACGCGGCGCAGCGCGGACAGGGCTTGATGTCATCAGCTGGGGGGGGGGGCGCGGCGGAGCAGAGGGGAGAAACACCGTGAGCGAAAACACAGCCAAGTGTCGCCAGACTAGTGTGTGTGTGTGTGTGTGTCTGGAAGAAGCGAGTGGAAGCGACTGAGGTGCGCGCGAGCGCGCGTGTGGGCGTTCCCCGCGTACCTGCGGCGCCGCTCTCCTGGCTGTAGCTGAGGGAGGAGGAGCGCGCGGTCCTCAGCCGCAGGCTCTGCGCCCGCTGCTGGCGCGCCGCGTCGCACGTCTGGTTGGGGTGCCACAGCTGCTTGCAGTGGTAGCAGAACTCGGTGCCGCAGCCCTCCCGCCCGCACGTCAGCTTGGGGCAGCTGGCGCAGCCGAAGGCGATCACCGCATACCTGCGAACCACGAGCAGGGGCGTTAGGGGGCGCCGTTTCGGTGGGAGGGTTCAGGAGATGGGGGAGGTAAAGAGGGGGGGGGAGGCCCAGACAGCCACCCTAGATCTAACGGACTCTATCTCTATCTGGCCCTCCCTCCCTCCAGTGTCTCCTTCTGCCAAATCCTCCTCCATCAGCCAGAGAATCAATCCTGTACTTCCAGTGTCCTCGCAGAGCCCTGCCCTCCTCCTATCAGGGAGGATGAATCCAGGGTTCCAATCTGCCCCAGTTGATCCCACACTGTTCACCGCTCCCAGCCTGCCTCCCTTTCCTCCCCCACATCTCCCTCTCTACTCCCTCCAAATCCCTCTCAAAGACCAGACGAGGTCTCGCCCCAGTTGACTGTTCCAGGGTCAGGGTGCGGAATCCTAACATGATCCAGGAAAAAAAACTCTGCAGCTTGATAGCATCCGTGTCCTAGCTGATACACACTGCAGACTGGACTAATGGACCCCAGGGGGGGGGGGATCGGGGAGGCCAGGAGGCTGGTTACAGGCTCTGGGCCTCAGGCCTGCTCTGGGGTTGTACCATGGTCTGGGCCAGGTCTCGCATTCGACCAGGGACAGGGTCGAGGGTTTTACAAGGACTGGGTCTGGCCTGGAGTTCCCATCAGTTTGTGTGGGCTGTCTCTGTCTACTGGCCATTGTTTTACAGTGATATATGAGATACGTAGGCCAAGAAAACTCTCCTGGCAACCAACGCAGCACTCGTCGCCAACACAAAACTAGGCTGCGCTACAACAGACCACTCCTAGCCCGAGACAACACAAAACTGTCCAGGCTATCCAAGGGACCCTCCTAGCCAAGCCTGGTGTGCTAGCCATCGGAACAGTGAGTCATAATGAAAGACTAACATTAACAGGTGGGGGAGGCCAGGTGACCCGGAGACAAGGAACGCCAAGACCGTGCAGACGGAGGTCATAAACCTTCAGTCGCGTCTCAAACACGGCCCGCTGGCCTGGCGACGTGTTGAACGGCTGTTCTTTGGGAACGGGACACAGACACGGAGCGAGAGCGCACAGAGGAAGAGGAGTTAGACACGTCTTTACGAGTTTTAGTATCGCAAACAATTCCTGGAATAAAAGGAAATGACTGCCGACAACACTCCCGAGTGGAGCCGGCCACACGTGAACAAGGCCCGAGGCGAGGAGCTCAAGTTCATCACCATCAAGATGATCAGACAGCTAACGAGTCTTGGCATCCGACCTCTCACACACAGACACACTCTCGCGCACACTCTCTCACGCACACACAAATTCTCTCTCACACACACACGCTCTCCCTCCCTCCCTCCCTCCCTCTGTCCGTCCGTACTTCCCTGCACTGCAGCAGCAGTGTGGCTCAGTGGCGGTGGGCCAGCAGGCAGTCACTCAGGAATGGAATTAGTCAGCTATCCACAGCCCTGCATGGCCCGGGAATTACTGACCAGGGAGGGACACATCAGGCCACAGTACAGACACAGAGACAGAGACACAGAGAGAGAGAGAGAGACAGAGACACAGAGAGAGAGAGAGAGAGAGAGAGAGAGAGAGAGACAGACAGACAGAGAGAGAGAGAGAGACAGAGAGAGAGAGAGACACAGAGAGAGAGAGAGACAGACAGAGACACACAGAGAGACACAGAGACAGAGAGAGACACAGAGAGACAGAGACAGAGACAGAGACAGAGACAGAGACAGAGACAGAGACAGAGAGAGAGAGAGAGAGAGAGAGAGAGAGAGAGAGAGAGAGAGAGAGAGAGAGAGAGAGAGAGAGAGAGAGAGAGAGAGAGAGAGAGAGAGAGAGAGAGAGAGAGAGAGAGAGAGAGAGAGAGAGAGAGAGAGAGACTAGATGTACATCTCCTGCGTAGGGGGGTTGAGGTCATGTTTACCCAGAACACACTGGTCCTGGTCTGGACTCTGGCCCTGGTCAAGCCCGGCCGTCAACAATAACGTTAACACGGCAACAGCAGATCAGGCATCTGCCCGCCTCCCTCCATGCACATCACCTCTCCTTCTCTCACCTCTCCTTCTCTCACTACTCCCTTCTTACCTCCTACCCTCCTGATGGAACACCCTCCACCCTATCCTGGCCACTCTCCTCTCCTCCTATCTCGTCCTCCTCTCCCCTCCTCCTCTCCCCTCCTCCTCTACCCTCCTCCTCTACCCTCCTCCTCTACCCTCCTCCTCTACCCTCCTCCTCTACCCTCCTCCTCTACCCTCCTCCTCTACCCCCCTCCTCCTCTCTCCTCCTCCTCCTCCTCCACCCCCCTCCTCCTCTCTCCTCCTCCTCCTCCTCCTCTCTCCTCCTCCTCCTCTCCCCTCCTCCTCCTCTCCCCTCCTCCTCTCCCCTCCTCCTCTACCCTCCTCCTCTACCCTCCTCCTCCTCTCTCCTCCTCTCTCCTCCTCCTCCTCCTCCTCCTCTCCCCTCCTCCTCTCCCCTCCTCCTCTACCCTCCTCCTCTACCCTCCTCCTCTCTCCTCCTCTCTCCTCCTCTCCCCTCCTCCTCTCCCCTCCTCCTCTCCCCCCCTACTCCCCCCCACAAGTCAATGGCAGTCCATCTGTTCCTACCAGGTATCTGCTGCGTACTAGGCTGGAGCCAGAAAGGCCATCTTTCGTGGCCAAGCTAATATTTGCTCTAGCAGGGGGTGGAGCTTAGGTAGAGTAAATAAAGTCTTTCCCCCAGGATCAGCCAGCAAGGCCGCCTGGCCTCGGAGTCCCTGACTGGTGGTGATAGTGACTCAGCTGGGGTGTGGAACACAGGGCTGCACCAAGGGGCTGAGACTGGGGGCTGGGACAGGGGGCTGAGACTGGGGGATGGTACAGGGGGCTGGGACTGGGGGCTGGTACAGGGGGCTGGGACAGGGGGCGGAGGGCTGAGACTGGGGGCTGAGACCGGGGGCTGAGACTGGGGGCTGAGACCGGGGGCTGAGACCGGGGGCTGAGACCGGGGGCTGAGACTGGGGGCTGGGGGCTGAGACTGGGGGCTGAGACTGGGGGCTGAGACTGGGGGCTGGGGGCTGAGGCTGAGACTGGGGGCTGAGACTGGGGGCTGGGGGCTGAGACTGGGGGCTGAGACTGGGGGCTGAGACTGGGGGCTGAGACTGGGGGCTGAGACTGGGGGCTGAGACTGGGGGCTGAGACTGGGGGCTGAGACTGGGGGCTGTGGCAGGGTCCTAAAGAAGGGGCTCCTCCCCTACCTCTTATCCTCTAACCAATCCTAACCATGATAATCCATGTGTGGTGTATTACACGTGTATTACACACACAGAACCCTCCACAATATCACATTACTGCTAATGGCTCTACAAATTGGCTGTACCATTTACCTTACCAACAGAGCCCTAGTAAATAGACTGGCAATCCATAAAAGAAAGGGAATCAGCTGTGTGTCAGTGTCACTCTGACATCCAGACACACAGTGATCCTATGAGACTGGGCTTCAGTTAGGGCCTGTTGTTGTCCTAGCGACTCCAAGGCACCAATCAGCAGCATGTTCTCTTCTGTGCCACCACTCTTGGCCCTGGCAGTGCCATCCTCCTCTCCTCTCCCACCCCTCTGGTCACGTGACCCAGGCTGGGCTCCAACCCTATTCTACTTATGAAAGCACAATGGGCCCAAACGCTGGTGTCAGCAGACCGCCGGCCAGACGCCACACTTTTGTTCCACTGCAGCAGAGGCCCAGACAGCTAGCTAGGGCTGTCCACAGAGCTGGACCAAAGGCCCAGACCAAAGGCCCAGACGGCTAGTTAGGGCTGTCCACATAGCTGGACAAAGAGGCCCAGACGGCTAGCTAGGGCTGTCCACAGAGCTGGACCAGAGGCCCAGACAGCTAGCTAGGGCTGCCCACCCATTTTCTGTGATGTGTGTGTGTGTCTGTGAGACTGTGTGTGCTGCACCCAATTCTCACCCGCAGTCGGGGGCGGGGCACCAGCGGCAGTCGGGGTCGGCCACCAGCCAGCGGCGCAGCATGAACTCCTCGTACTTCTCCATGAGGGCGTGGTCGGCCAGGATCATGCGGATGTCGTGGGGGTTGAAGCGCTCCGAGCACTCGGGGCAGCAGATGTTGATGCGGCTCTCGGAGATCTCGATGCGCAGGTACTGGCGCAGGCAGTCGGCGCACGAGCGGTGGTGGCACGTCATGATGTCCGGGAAGCAGTCCCTGGAGTGACGCAGAAGGCACAGGGGGCACTCCAGCAGCCCCGAGGAGGGAGGGGAGGAGGGGCCGCCGGCGACGGAGGAGCCTCCCGAGGAGGTGGAGGCCGCCCCCGCCACGGAGAAGGCGGAGTTCTTGTCGTTGCACATCTCAGAGTGGATGCTCTCTATGCTGGCGATGCCGTCCACCCCTCCCAGCCCGACGTGGAGCTCGCGGGACTTGCGCTTGGGCTCGCGGCGCCGTCGGAAGAAGGCGGCCAGGGACAGGCGCCTCTTCTTGGGGGCCTTCTTGACCGAGGGAAGGCTGATGGAGGAGGCGGTGGACTGGAGGTCCCTGTCCGAACCCATCTGCTGGTGCTTCTGGAGACTCATGTCTCCTCCAGAGAGGGGTAGAGGGGAACCGGCCACGCCCCTCACATGGACAGGGAGGGCCAGGCCTGGGAGGGGGAGAGGGGGGTGGACGGGGGAGGGGGGTGGGGGTCCGGGGTGGGGGGACAGGTTTTCCGCGGGCGGGGCACGGTTTAAGACATGGTGGCTTCTTCCGGTGAATCAATCATATCAGCCAGCTAGCCCCTCTCAATGTGGGGCTTCGACACCTCAATACCTGAGTGGGAGAAGAGAGAGGGGGGGGGGGGGGATGAGGGGGGAGAACATCTGTCAGACCAGTAACTTTAAAAACGTACACACAGTTAACCTACTGTTGTCCATTGGAAAGTTGTCCAAGTTGAGTGAGTTCAAAAGGTTGTTCATACACCCAAATAACCCAATTTGCCATCAGACAGAAAGCCCAAACACTCCCACCAGCTGAAAGAGGTTATGTTGACTTGATTTGATCAGACACGTTAGAACACCATCTCCTTGCTGCTCCAAACAGCTGTGTTCGGAGACTGCTGTCAGTCTCCCTGCCAGGGAAAACATCTGCTCTCAGATTGAACGCTCATGTAACAATGACGTCTGCCCACAAGGAGAGGAATGCCACCGTGGAGAGAAGAGCTCAAGAGCAGAAGCTCTCATTCGTCACTCGGACTGGCAGAGGTCCAGAGATGTGAATAAAAACACTTAGCCGGCTATTGTGAATAAACAAAGTCTCCCTGTAAACAACAGCCTGCAAACCAAGGCCACCAATGTAAACACATTTACTTACTATCACACACACACACCTCTGACTACTAATCCATTATTTTGTGTGTTGTTAAGGTTTGTCATAGCCCATTGACTAATTATCTTGTCATGAGACAGGGCAGGTGGTCTCCAGATAGCTAACCTTAAAGATTATGTGCAGTTTGCTTGACAACCAAGCAAGGAGTTAGACAACCTTGTACCACTGACAGCCCATGTGTTTGTGTTATGCTTCCATGGTATCACAGCTGACTATCAAGGTCTGACTGACCAAGGTGATAGGAAGTAAGTTAATGGTATGCAATTTAACTGACTCATTACAGACTAGGTCTCATAAGCTCCCGGTATGCACGCAATTGTATGTTAGTTTCATATTGAGCTAGCCTGGTGTATACGCTTTTAAGTCTGCAAACACACACACAATATTCAAGTTAACGTTAAGAGATTAGATACACACTTGGATGCATATTGTCAGGTGTCACACCACCAAGTGATGGTCTCCACAGAAGGTGGGCAAAGCAAACATTTGTCACAATAGACGACTTAAAAACGTTTAAATGTTATCCAAATATAATGGCTGGTTGGGCATATTCTAAATCTTACAGTATGACGTTGGCTATAATTATGATACATACGTGAGGAATTATAAAAAGCGGGTAAATGCGTTAATTCCAGGCTCAGTCTTAGAGCTACCTTTCTATTACAGAGGTTAGCCCGAGCATACTACGTTAGCTAGCTGCGAAAAACAATAACTTGGCTAACTAACGCTAACTATCGTTCTCCAACCCAATGAAGTCAGAGGTATAAATGTATAGATGCAACACGACCCATCAGAAATTTAGATAGATAGCGAGTTAGCAACTGGCAGCCGAGTGATCAACAGTGGGTGAACTGCAAGTAGACTACTAGTTAGTTCTGAGACTGAGTATTTCCTGGAACATAAACATTCCATGGAACGTTAAACAAAAATAAACGCATCACGTTCTGTCGCAATCTAAGATAGCTAAATGCGAAAGGTTGCTAATGAAGTACAAACGCTAGCAAAATCAGGTAACAATTTACAAAAGCGACACATTATAATGTGTTTATATAGTCATCTTTGATTCCAGCGAATAGACTAAGCTAGCACTAGCTAACTCACACAGCAGGCAATAGCTACCTACCTAGCTCTCGCTAGCTCGTTTGCGTGCTAACGAGACGTTAGCTCGCTAGCAACTGGGTTGGAATTATTAGGAGTCAACCAACATAGAAACGCAGTGAACGTACCTATTAGCAAGTGCAAAACTACTTGTCTTGAGATATATCAAAAAATCAAAGCCTTCTCTTTACATCCTGGTCCTGATCAAATAAAACTGGTAAAAGCTGTCTCGTCACTTTCACATTTTCCAATATACTTCTTTTCGGTCGGCGGTCCCACCTTCATCCGCTCTGATCAACAGCTCAAGCTCACCCGTTGTTCATTGGTCGCGTTGACTATTCGAAACTGTTTTTCCATATCTCGCGAGACTCTGTTCATGTACAAACGTAGACATGTTAAATCACGATTTATTTTGAGATTTGTCAGCTGGATACATTTGACAGATTGATTAATCACTTTCGAACTGAAAAAGGTCATTGGAAAGGACGTTGGAAATGAAAATGTGTTCATTCCCATACAGACAATATGGGAATATGCTCACATGCTTCTCATAACTGTTAGAGATAGGGGATACATTAGGATACTGCCTGGCTTCATGGAATTTGAAGTTAAAGAAAGTCATGTCAGTCAATAGATGTTAACGTGCAGAGTCCTCTGCACAGTCCATTTAATCAGAAGATCTATCTATAATATTGTTTAAATTGTTTGAGCAACATATATATATATATACACACACAAAGGATATATACAGCACCTTTGAATATATATTGAATAATTTTGTTGGGAGAAGCTGCTCAAAACACATCAAACACATGTTCTCTCACATGGAAAAGAAATATGCTGGTGTCGACAAATTGCTGACACACAAGACTCACTGAATTTACAGCTCCCATTTTCTCTTCCCTCGCATCCAGGCAGATGTACCTCCATCTCGCCCGCCTTCTGTCTGAGAACGGGAAGCGCAGTCACTGTGAGGTATTTGATCACTAACACCTGCACACAGCAGATGAGCGTAGTCAATTCCTGGCAGACTTCTAAACAGAGCAAGTATTTTGCATCACAGACAGAGTCCTCGACATTCAACACCTTCACAACCAACCAAGATTCAAATAGATATTAAAAAAGCTACTGCTCTGTATTTAATAGGTCGGAAGACATAAGATGATAGAGCTCCCTGTCATGAAACACACACACACATAATTGTTGTAATTCCCCTTCATGAATCAGAACTGAAACCCAGTGCTAACCCAGACTCTGTATTCTGTGTCCATAGCAACCAGACAAACAATCATAAAGTCTTCCTTCACTCTCCAAACACTTTCACTATAAAAGTAAGTCATAGCTTTTATGATTTGAAGAACCAGTGGCGAGACTGTAAGACTATAAGACAGATGTTATAAAATGAATGTAGTTTTTTGAGAATGCACAGACACACATTAGCCCCGTCACTGAAATAATGGATATCACACATACAGTAGAGTGAACAATCTTTTCAACTCCTTCCAAAACACAGTTAAAACTAAATAGTTTGCTTTGAAATATGCAATTGCACAACTCTTCCCAGATATGTGGCACAGACAGGGCAGACAGACGTGTTGCATCCACCCTAGAGAGGATTACATGAACAACCTTCCAGTGTCTTCTAAAATGGAGGGGTGACGAGGCACCATGCGAGGAGAGTAAGAGTGTCCCTTTTACCACTAGTCTCACATCAACCAGTCTGACTCATTTCTTTCGTTTTGACTTCCTGTTAATTCCCCATCAAGCGAGCCAGCTTCTCTGAATAGAGATTGAATATCAGGCCCAGACAAGTGAGAGGCAGCAGACTGAGAAGGCATCACGTGACATGAGGAATCTGGGGTAAGCTGAGGCTTTTATACACTCAAAAGATGCAGGTCAGCACAACAGACTAGGCAGAGCACTGTTGTGTTGCTGCAAGAAAGCTGCTACTTTATGGTTCTTTCTGCTGCACATGATTCACCTCACACTTAAAGAGCTCCCTGCCTTGTACTGCAGCTCAGGGGTTTTTTATGAGAAAATGAAACGGTTCCAGACGGAGGAGGGTGGAATATAAAAAAAACGCTTGGAAAACAAAGGTGGTGAGAGTTTGGGAAGATGGTGATCAAGATAAGACTCTTCTGTGAGGGTCTGTCTTTATAAGGCATTTTTAGACTGTAAATAGCTAGCTGGCTGTGCTTATTGTCCATCCCTGGGCAGAGAGCCTGAGGTGAACCATCTTGGTGAACCAAGACAAATAACAGAATTCCCGCACCACGCAGCTATGTCCTCTCATACAGCTATCAAACTGTGAAGACAAAATATGTTTATCCCAAATCTCTCCATGGGCCATGAACAAACACCAACAATAAACATGCTACAGTCCGAGCTCGATGACCTCTTGAAAAGTTCCTCCGAATTGGTCATGTGCTGCGCATCAGTGCTAAAGTATGCTAAGGTCGAGTCCAGCTTAAACAAGGAGGTTGTAGGTCTGGAAATGTTTGTGTTGGAGTCTTGGTGAGACATTGGAAGTGCCTGCTGTTCTAATAAAACACAGCGTCCAGGCTTGGAGAGTCTGACTCCCTTGCCAGGCTGTAGACATTGGCTCATGAGGGAACCTAAGAGAAGTCTAAAGGCTTTGTTTTGCTGGTGCTGGTTGTTCAAAGAAATACCACAGCATATCTGAAATTTGGGAAGTTAATGAAAAGTAATCAAATGTCTGGCATTGTTAAGAAAAACTAATCGTTGAGATGCAGATTGAACTATGACGCCAGCCAAGCTTTATGAGAAAAGAACCAGAAACTATTGGCATGGAAGAACCTCCAATTCTCATTCCCAAACCATGTACTGTAAGAAAATGAGATGCAGGCATATTATGGGTCTGAATGTTGCTCTCTGGGAAACTCCTTAGTTAATCAAAGTTGCTGCCCTCTATCCCCTTGACGCACTCAACCATGGTTCCCACAAACACCCTGCCAAGTCTCCTCTGCTCTAGTTTAAAGAGTTTACACTGTTAGAGGGCAGAATGACATGATGGAACCCCATTTCCAGTGTGCACTGATGGTGTGAAGTGCTATAAACAGAGATCCAGCTTTGGAGGAACAGTTGAAGCAACTAGGTTACAAGAGACAGGCCGCTGTCTCTAACGTAAACAGAAAAGCAGATACCGCCCCTGGGACTAGCATGAGGGACCAGATAATATGCATGTGGGGGAACTGAAGCTACATCCAGAGTTAGAGGCATCATAATGAAAACATGATCTAGGACTCGATCAAAGCCGATCATAAATACACACATGGACATATTTGTTTATATAATCCAATATGGGAAAATGTGTTCCAAGTGGCGTAAGAACTGAACTTGTCAATCGACTAGGCACTGACACAAACAGCCTAAACTCTGCTGCCACCTGGAGGTGTGTGTTGGAGGTTGGAGGCAGTTTCTTGTCTCCAGATGCACTTTCGAAATACAAAACAGCATTTGTACTTCTGTTGGAAGAGAACACTAAGCCTTTATCAATTCTGAGCTGGAAGAAGGGCCCAATCCAAATTGTTTGAGAGATTTATTACAGCCAGCAGCATTACAACCCTAATAACTTTTCAAAATGCTCAGCTATCGCCTCTGTACACACATATCAGTTGACATTCTGAGCAACGACAGAGCAAAGGACAAAGTATGTAAGTAGGAATGTATTCATCCCATTTTTCAAACCTTCCATTTTCTAATTTTTCTATTTTTTAAAGAAACTTTTGTATTCTTATCATCAAGGTCTAGCTTGACTTTTACTAGACCTGGCAAAGTCAATCATCCGTTCTTTTTTTAAAGATATAAATTTATTCATTTTGCAATGTTTTCGGTGTTTTCAGTTTTTCGATGTTTAAACGTTTTTTTTTTTTCAAACTTTTTCTTCGGTGAAGCAGGTTTCAATGATTTCCATTACCTGAAAAGGGAACACAAAATTAGCAGCACATCAACGCCAAGATATGAAATCATCACGTCAGCATAATTGACCTGGGCTGCGTTTCCCAATAACGATGGATCGTAGCAAAAATCGAGCAAGAAACGAATCCATCCAATAATTCTTACATGCGTTTCCCAAACATGCTTGTAAGGAGTAGTGCAAATTTTCAAGAGACACTTTAGCTACAATGTCTTTGGGAACGGCCCACAAAACTAGGATGCATCGTAGGCCTACGATGGATTCTATGATCAACTTTGGCTTACGACGCTTTGGGAAACGCAGCCCTATTTGTAGTTATTAGTGTTACACATTTTCATGCATAATTCATTAGTAAGTAAGTACTGAGTAGCTTTACTTCCTCAACACACCTCGTCTTAGACGCTGGGGACTCCAGCGGGGTTGGTCGTTTTCTGTGCGGCCTCTTTGGCCTGGTGGGCCTGCAACACAGCAACAGCCTCGTCGACCTGAGGGGCGGAGCAACAAGGATGTGTTACACATTAGCAGAACCACAGTCACCAGGCAGAGAGGGGGGACCATGGTGAGGTGTTGACTGACCTTAGAGCGCAGTGACTCGGGGGACTCCAGCATGTGGAGTAGCTCAGAGTTGTCAATCTCCAGCAGCATACCAGTGATCTTCCCAGCCAGGCTGGGGTGCATGTTCTGGATCAGGGGGAACAGACGCTCACCTAGGAGGGGGAGAGGGGGGTGCTGTGGTTAGAACCACACTGATAACCACTATGTTCTAGAATGAGAATCTGTTGGACACACCAGCAGAGAAGGAAAGGGTGCAGTGTTTCCAAACCAAGTGTGGAGAGCATGAACTAAAGAGAAGCTCGTCATTCAACCAAGCTGTAGTAGGGGATTGTAACTAGAGGCCAGTCTCACCCAGCATCTGCTTCTGTTCCTGAGGAGGGGCAGCAGCCAGCATGGAGGCAGTCAGGGGCTCCTGGCCTTGGACATGGACAGCCGGCTGCATGGAGGAAACGGACATCAGTCACCTTACAAGCAACGCATGACTACCCAGAGGCCACACCCCCTGAAGACGTTCTGTGTGCGCGCGCATGCGGGGGGGGAGGGGTGGGTACCTGCTGCATGGCGACCTGGGGCTGAGAGGCCATGTGCTGCTGGGGGTTGCGGACGCCGGCGGCGTACTTGTACTGGGGCATGGCACGCACGGGGGCGGGGGCCGCAGACGCACCGGCGGGACGCTGGCCCAGAGCCTGGGTGGCTGAGGAGACACACAGGAAGTCGAACCGGAAGTCAGGATCACACCCATACAACGTTAAGAGGGCAACAATATTTTGCCATCGTGGAATTTTGTAGATCATTCAGAAATTGACTTGAATCCTGGATTTCCTATACTCGGAGGAAGCGAGGCACCAAAGCGGAGGGTGAAAAGCTGCCGTCTTTTAGGCTGTGCTGTCTGGCCCTCTGGATGTGTCGTACTCACCCATGCGCTGGGAGGTCATCATGCGTGGCACCTGGGAGGTGGTGGGCCGCATGGCGTTGAAGGTCTGCGGGCGTGGCGCGGACGGACGCATAGCGTTGGGCATGTTCTGGAAGTCTGGAGCCGGAGGGGGGGGAAAGAGAGGGGTGGATGAGACCGGCAGACACAGCTAAGGGGATCAGGTACTGATCAGCCTATGAGGTCAAAGGCTTTGCAGGAAACACCTTTTGGTGCTCCTGGCCTGGGTCAAGTTTGGTCTATGATAACTGTGTTGCAAGTATTGTATCAAAAGGCTGGATATTATGTCATCATCTTTAGCAAAACCAAGTGAAAATGTGCAATATACATATAGTTAAGGAATGATACGAATCAATTCTGCGGGTAAACTGTCGACACAACCCCCTTCCCCCACAGCCATAGTCAGTATACTAGTGGTCCTGTATGGGTGTGTGAGTGTCCCGTTCTCTGTACTCACGTTGAGGTCGGACTCCCTGGGTGGCCCAGCGAGGGCTGGGTCTGAGCTGGGCCAGCTGGTTGGCTGAGTAGTAAGCAGCACGGTTCTGGGCCTGAGAAGAACCAAGAGGTACCGTTACCATTCTGGTCCAGAAGGTTCTTTTAACATGCCCTTCCTTCCCAATGCTGTTATGCTGGATCTGTGCTCCTGTTCTATCCAACTCCACACAACGTGCTTTGACAATTAGTCAAGGCGTAGATTGTGTCTGCCTGCGTCTGTCTGTCTGCCTGCGTCTGTCTGTCTGCCTGCGTCTGTCTGTCTGCCTGCGTCTGCCTGCATCTGTCTGCCTGCATCTGTCTGCCTGCATCTGTCTGCCTGCATCTGTCTGCCTGACATCCAGCCTTGAGGGTTCAGTTCCTCAGTAGACAGATGTGGGGATGGTCCTTTACCTGCGGGATGGCAGCCATGAAGTAGCCCGAGGGCGGGGCAGGCTGGTAGGGGTTGATGACCGTGTTGGGTACAGCTCGGACGGTGGCCATCCTCTGCATGTACTGGTTGGTGAGGTGAGCCTGGCGCTCTTCCTTGCGCTGGGCCAGCGCCACGTACAGGGGCTTGGTGGCCACGATGCGGCCGTTCATCTCCGTCACAGCCTTGGTGGCCTCTTCGGGGGACGAGAAACAGACAAAGCCGAAGCCCTTGCTGCGTCCGCCCTCCATCATGACCTAAAGATACGAGAGAGACGCCATGTTGAATCCGTCCACTTCAAATTTGGAACACTTTCTATACAACACCTTTGGTAAAAAAAAAATCAACTAACAAAACAACTAACAATTCCCAGGAAGGGCTACCTTGGCGCTGGTGATGGTGCCAAAGGGAGTGAACTCCTTGCGGAGTCGCTCGTCGTCCAGCCCGTCGTCGAGGTTCTTCACGTACAGGTTGACGCCCTGGTAGCGGGTCATTCGGTCCTGTTTCATCTGCTCAAACTTGCGCTTCAGCTCGTTCTGCCGCTCGCCCTTCTTCTGGGCGCGGCCCACGTACACCTGGCGCCCGTTCAGCTCCTTGCCATTCATGTCGTCCACGGCCTGGGGCAAGGAGAGATGCCACAGAGCTTCTAATGACACCACCGCTCAAGACATTCAGACAGCCCGCCCGCGAGGAGCCCGCGGAGGAACGGTCACTGACCTTCTGGGCGTCCTCGTGCCTCTCGAAGCTGACGAAGCCGAAGCCTTTGGACTTCCCGCCGTCGTCCGTCATCACGCGGATGCTCAGGGCCGGTCCTGCACCGACACAACATCAGACCTGTCACGTGGTGTCATCCCCCCCCCCCCTCAATGCCAAAACACGACCTATTGTAGAGCGCAGCGACACCGGATGAACAATCACCGTATTTGTTGAACATCTCTCTCAGTTTCTCGTCGTCCATGTCGTCTCCAAAGTTCTTGATGTACACGTTGGTGAATTCCCTGGCACGGGCACCGAGTTCAGCCTCTCGTTCCTTGCGAGACTTGAATCGGCCCACAAACCTATAGCGTCGGGAGTTACAAAGCAGTGTAACTAAAAACAGCATGTGCTTAGATCAGCTGACCGGAAACAGGAAAAGGTCACTCAGGGTTTTTCCGCCATAGAATAGTTAATGATACAGATCATGACGATACATATTAAAACTGTTTTGTTTGCCTGGTAACTGGATTTCTATATTACAACCACAAAGTTAGTTGATATTATTCCCACACTATTAGTAGGGTGCTGCTGTTAAACACTTAAAACACCACAAATCAACATGGACCCACAACGACCAAATGGTAAACCCGTTTACATTTGCGAGTAAGGGGGAAAAAAAGAGAGCAAATAACAGCCCACTTACACTTTTCTGTCATTGAGCAACATGCCGTTCATTTTTTCAATGGCCCTCTCTGCAGCCTCCTGAGTCTCAAAGTGCACAAAGCCGTAGCCCTTTGAGCCATTCTCATCACAAACCACCTTGGGGAGAGGACATGTGTTAAATGTTAAAGCAAAAACCATGCAAGTCGAGGTGGCTGTCCAGATTTACCAACCGGTGATCTATTCTGCATCTATATGCATCGTTGTTGTAACATGCTGAACTATTAGGCTCACAATCACTTGCAAAATGCATTCAAGTACACGCAAAGAAACACGTTCCCCAGAGCAGTCTTTTTCTTACCTTGCAGGATAAGATGTTGCCGAAAGCAGAGAATGTGTCGTAGAGGGCTTTGTTGTCGATGGACTTGTCCAGGTTCTTGATGAAAATGTTTCCCACTCCGCTTTTCCGTAGGGAGGGGTCCCTTTGAGACCACATTATACGGAGCGGTCTTCCCTTGATTACGTCAAAATTCATGGTGTCCAGGGCACGCTCGGCTGAAAAAGAGAGGCGACACCATCAGCCACACCCCCAGGTGGTAATTCTCTGGCGGTCTCGGTTAGGAAAAGAGTGGCAATCACAATGACATAATGCCAATCAATGCAAGACCGTACTTTACTACAGCAGAATAAAGAAAATGCTTAATGTATCTTTGCGGCTCATGCGTAGTCTTTCAGCTGGTCGTTACAATAAAATACGCTATTGGTCAACAGGGGGTGGGTCTTCGAGCCCGCAAAATGCCTAGAAATCGTGAAACAACGATTCATCAGATCAAACATTCAATGGTCTTACCCCTTTTTGTACAACTCAATTCTATTTCACGTTTAAGAATTGTGGCAAGCACCATCGCCACATTAAATAGCTTGCATGACATTCTTTGAATTCATTAACCGGTGAAGACAACCAAGGTTTGATGAAGGAAAATGGCTTACCGTCAGCTGGCTGTTGGAAATTAACGTATGCATATCCAAGAGACCGGCGAGTGATCATGTCTCTGCATACTCGGATTGATAGAATCGGCCCGGCTGGACTGAATTTCTCGTACAGCATGGCTTCAGTAACATCTTGGTGTAGGTCGCCCACGTACAGCGAGGCCATGGGGTAACTAGGCGCGCTAGGATTCATGCCTGATGAGGACGGACCGTGCACTAGAGCGGCACCGCACGAGTGTAGCAAATATCCAACTAGGAGAAAATAAGATCGTTATCTAGCTGTCTGACAACCAAAGCCCCGGGTCTCTGCAAACCGAGACAGATGATTCCGGTGAAAACTTGAATGTCCTTTGTTCCGTTTTCGTCAAGGTTTCGGTACTGCGCGCAAGACGAGGACAGAAACGTGGGCCAGACTATTTCTGGGTAGCTAACGATTCGGACAATATGGCCTTGCTACGCTAATGCAGATAATACACCGTCTCTATTCTTTCACAACGTTGTGGCAAGCTATAGTTACAACAAATAATTATATATCGACAAATACAATAAAAAGTGCAAATTCTAACAGCACAAGCTGGCAACAATATTTCGTTGGCTAAGCACCCCACGCTTTCAAAAATGTCGGCAAAATAGCTATAGCTAACTTGATTAGCACTATCGTCGTCTTCCTTTGCGTCTTGTTCACGTTGGCTTGAAAATCAAATCCTGCTTCACCGATTTCTTTTTCTTACAAAAATAATGTTTATGTCAATAGTCTAGCCTTTGATGTTTCTCATAATAATAATAAAATGTGTGCCGAGACTAGCTCCGGTGCACACTCTACGCAGACGAATAACAGGAATGAAATGTCATGTGGATGGAATGCCGAGTCTACACCGCGACGCTGGGCGACGACTGTGACGTCACTTTTGGTTTAGTTGTGGACATGTGCTGCTTTGGAAAACCAAAAAGATCTGTATTGAACATTAAGATCAAATCTTAAATTCTCCTGTTTCCATGCAATTATGATATATGTATAACACATTACTATGCTATTCTGTTTGGTTGTGTTTTTTTTAAATAATTATTTAAAGAAGGAAAACAAGAGCTTCTTTGGATTAATACGAATAGTATTTATGAGTACATTACATTCACGATATTGATGGCCGAGTAGCATTCCTTGTGTGTAAACCCAACATAATTCTCTGGAGTTCATAGAGGGACATAAATAAATGCCTCCAATGCATTTTCACAAATACAATGTATTAATCAGTGTATACTATACGGAAAATGTGTCCCTTGAGATTACTTTCAATGCAATCTCGTCTCGCAAAAAAAGTGATTCTGTAGTGGGTTTTTAAAATGAATGATTGATAAATGAAATTAATCAGCCCACTTCCACACAGGCCCAAAGACTTTCGTCTTAAAAATAATGTATCGGTATCAACAGCAGGGGGGGCAGTTGAGCAATGTAAAAGCATACGACCATGTCAAACGTCATTATGTCAAATATATCACATTCTTCACCTAAACCATTTATTATCACCGTCATGCATATACAATGTAAGAAAAAACTTTGTGGAAATGTCAGAGTTAACCAGTACCACTGTTCACGCATCTACCACTGTATGATAAGAAAAGCAGAAGACATCAGGGTACAATGGCTGCTCTTATAGCGGGGCACCCAGCAAACCTTTATAGGTGAGATACGATGTTGATAGGGCCCCATGCATATCAATACTACCAGAAAGACCTCTACGGAGATCATGACGACACCTCAAGGTAAGGATAGTACTCTATTGGCCCCTGATTTCTTTTTGTCTTGTATTTGCTTACATTTCTGTCAAATTAATTCTGTGTGTCTATATGATCATCTGCACCATGGACTAACTTGCCACCAAGGTGCCACTCAGTAAATGGCAAATATCTGAAAAATCAAGAAATGTATTTAAATTCAGTTTCTGAAAGTTAGACGTCTCCTACACATGATGTTTAAATAGGTCTTATTGACTATTCATTCTTAAGAAGAAGCTGGGAGGCTCAGATCCCTCCTACATCCTGGATTCGACAGACAGGCAGACACCTGATACTACGTGGGTCTGCTGGGCCATACTGAAACACAAAGCAACCTCCCCTCCATCCCCAGAGGAAATCCTTGATCTGATCATGCTGGTATCAGCTGTATAGAGAAGCACATACACCTACCCCATTGAAGGAGGGCTTTGTGTATTATGAGCTACTAGTTTCTCCCTCTTCACTGCTCCAGGGGCAGGGCACACCTCACATCGTTGAAGGGAAGCTGTTGAATTGGGGTTTCAGGCTTTAGGGTTCATGATGAGGCACCAAACAGACACTCTTCATGACAAAGGCATCACCTGACCACCAAGAGTTTGGCTCAGCTTGTGGGGGGTCTAGGTGTAAATGAACAGAACCGTTAACTGTTCAGGGCAGCGGCCAGGAGAGTTGATGGGCTTCTGCCTCCGCCCCTCTTGACTCAGTCTCATCCAGACAAGTGATTCATATTCATTAAAGTGTAAACTCTCTTTGCTGTGCCTCCTCATGTCCAGAGTGGTCATGGCACACTGCCACATGGCTTAGTAACAGCAGACACTCATGCTATGATTTATAGTAACAACTCCCTTTAAATACATACTACAAATAAATGATGCATGGTCAAGCCGTAACTCAATCAAAACAGGCAACATTCACTTTAAATTAACTTTTTATTCCACATACATGAAATAACATATTTCCCTCCAAATAACAGTTATGCTTGGGTGTTCGGTATGAAAATTCCAAAGACATGAACAAAGCAAGCCAGCCCATCAACAGTCTGCCCCCCTTTCCCCATTCACCACCCTTATAGCCACATGCAGTTCAGGCAAGTATCAAAAGAAAGGGAAAAAACAAACAAAAAACCCCCAAAAGAAAAAATAAACAAAAAAAAAAAACCTTAATGGGAAAAGCATCAACTAGATAAGCACAGGGGATCTAGCTTTACTGTCCTGCTTGTAACCCAGCCACAGCATAAAGCTTGTGTGCTCTTTGTTCTCGAGAGATTTTCTAGACCTCGTAATTGATACATAGAAATACAAATGCAGGTCACCCAAAATGAGGAATAAGAAACTTGGAACAGTACATGGAATGTAACCTTTTGTTTCATCGCGACCATGCCTACCATCAACAGCCTCCTCTCCCACTGTTGCACGAACCAGCTGTCAGTTCCAGAGCTGCACACTAAACCTGCTGCCTCCACATTTCAGTCGGACTGATGTTGTGAACCACAGATGTACCAAGTAATGGCGGCTGTCAAGCACAATACCGTCTAGATGAATATACCTACAGTACAACCGTTTGAAAACGTAACTTGCCACATTGCACGAGTTGAGAATTTACCCCACCCACAGTACATACGCAACACACCCTATATCGTTTCCCGACATTTAACAATATCAGCAGCCCCTCTGACACCATCCGCCCCCCCCCCCCCCCCCCCCCCCCCAACGAAGCCCCCTCCCCCCTCCCACCCACAAGTACTACAACCGAGGAATAAACCTAGCGGAGGTGTGACACAGGTCGATGGACATGGAACTAAAAAAAAAGATAGAAGAGAAGCTGGACGATGATGACGAGGTGGTCTCAAGTGTTGATGATGAGCCAGGGTGATGACAGGCAGGCGACGACCCCCACAAGGGGCCAGCTCATTCTCTGGTCTCCTCAGTGTCCTCGCCATCCCCCTGGTTATCTGAGGTCCACAGCTGGAGGAGGAAGAGAAGGGGGAGAAGGGACACACGTGCGTTAGGAGACATACTGTATTCAAACTGTTTCCCGCCACTGTCAATTCTATCCACGTCACGAAACGTGGTTTATGAGGGAGCTCATCCTGCCGTTCATAACTCTCATGCAA
Source organism: Hypomesus nipponensis (assembly GCF_054491055.1). Lineage (NCBI taxonomy): Eukaryota > Metazoa > Chordata > Actinopteri > Osmeriformes > Osmeridae > Hypomesus > Hypomesus nipponensis. The sequence continues at coordinate 15,241,368 of NC_140362.1, forward strand.
GCGTCTCATCATTGCACTCACTGTCAAATTGTCTCTCAGTAGCTGCATGATCAGTGTGCTGTCTTTGTACGACTCTTCACTTAGATTATCGAGCTCTGCGATGGCGTCGTCAAAGGCCTGTGAGAAACGCAAAAAGACAAAAAAAAAAGCCAGACGTTAGGGACAAACACATCCGCCACCGTAACAAACACTCTGGCAGGCCAGTAGAAAGATCAGTCACGCGTTGAAACGAAATGAAAGCCTCATCTAGTCCCCACCGTCTTGGCCAGCTTGCAGGCCTTTTCAGGAGAGTTGAGGATCTCGTAGTAGAACACGGAGAAGTTGAGGGCCAGGCCCAGGCGGATGGGGTGGGTGGGCTTCATGTGCTCCTTGCTGATGTCAAACGCGTCCTTGTAGGCGTCCTGGGACTTGCTGATGATCTCTGCAGGAAGGACCACATCGACAGTTCACACTGAGACCCGGGCCTGGGCATGTCATGCGTGTTGCATGTGTGCATGTGAGGCGAGGGTGTCACTTTGTACTACGAGGTGAGAGGGTCTGCCGCGACAGGCCTGTGCCCTTGGTAACAGGCAACGGAGATGAGCTACAAGGGCGCTGCAGTCTTCTGTCCGAGAGACAGCTGGCCGTTAATAACCTGTGACCACATTCAATGATAAGAACCAAATCAAGGGGGCCGTTTGTGTAAACGAAACGCCAATATTGAAATAATGATATGTCAGTCAGCAGGATTCTTTCCCCCCCCCACATTTACATTTAGTGACTTTAAGTACAGGGACATTCCCCCCGAGGCAAGTAGGGTGAAGTGCCTTGCCCAAGGACACAAAGCCATTGGCTTGGCCGGGAATCAAACTGGCAACCTTCGGATTAATAGCCCGATTACCTAACCGCTCAGCCATCTGACCTCCCCAACGATCTCCCACATGAGTGTGATGCGACCCACTCCGGGACAGTTTTGTGCTTTCTTAGTGGAGAAGAGGAGATGTGTGCACATGTCTTCCTCTGCTGCAAATCTACACAATGGAGAGTCTGTCTCCCGCTGGAGGGGACAGAGCCGTGACCCTCCTCTGCGCTCACAGTCTCTCCAGCAGGACTATCGTTGTGCTTCGGCCCCCGGTGTCCGGAGGACAGACAAACACGGGCCGACAACACGCTTCGGGGAGGCGGTTGCAAGGGCAGAGGAGAGGGAACATCAGGACATTTGAGCACGGCCCCGGTCCCCCCCCCCCCCCTCTCTTCACCCCGCTACCCGCTGCTTTTGCCTTCATCGCCGGCACGCTAATCACAGCACCTGGGATAACTTGACTTCCGGACTTGACTTCCGTCAGTGTGACTTCATTTGCATGGCACATTTTCGAAGGCACGACAGATTATTTTCTCCCTACCTCCGAGTGGGTAATGTGTGTGCATCTGGTGCCTGTGCGATGAGTCATGTGTCGGCTATGTACGAGGACACGCCTCTGTCAGGCAGTGCTGGGCCCTGCAGGTTCTGGGGCGTGGCAGGGCACACATGCCAGGGGTTCCAGATCTAACATGGAGAGATCCAAGGACGCAAGAATCGTTTTCAGATCCTAACACTTAAAAACGACCTGGGTGGACACACCGACTTGACAGACACTACAAGAAAAACGATTGTTGGTAAAGCAAAGAGCTCCTCCGTGTTCCAAGTTCTACTCCTGTCACTCAGTTATGCAGCAGAGAGTAATGACGAGGCAGAGCCACAAGTCAGCACCTGTTTCAAGGCCCCAGCTCTACCAGGAAGTCTACTTGCTGTAGCCCAGCCCACAGAAAAGGTGTCCGGGGCTGGCCGCTCCTCTACCCCTCCACCCCCCTTCTCCTCCCTCTCTTCGTTGTGGTGAAACAACATCCATCCATTCCACACGAGAACACAGCTTCTGCAAATCCAGCGGACGAGCTTCCACAGAGCAATATCCTGTGGTGTTTTGGGGCAGTGTCAAAGTCTGAGGAGAAGTAGAAGTGGGAAACGCCACATCCAGCCTGTACTAAACTTAGTGACTTTTCATGAATGGTGTGTGCCAGACAGTACAAAGAGAAAGAAAGAAACTGACAACAAGGAAGCAGAAGGGAAAACAAGTCTGTAAGACAAAACACACACTTCCTCTGTCTATCTTAGAATAGAAGCAAATGCCCTCAGAGACATTACTAGTAACCTGTTCTCTGGTGGGCAATGTTAGCCTTTGACTAAAAGCTACTAGTCCTGGGCCCCAATAACAATGGATCTTAGCTGTTACGAGGGTTTTCTACAAGCAAAATAACGAACCGTCATTATTTCTTCCGTGTGCTTCCAGAAGATGCTCGTGAGGAGTAATCTACGAGCATTTTCAAGAGCCTCTTTAGCTACAATGGCTTCGGGAGACGACCCGTAAAACTCTAAACCACGAGGCAGGAGGGCCGTGAGAGGGGCCAGCAGCAGGGCTTACCAATTTTCTCGTCTCCAAGGGCTACCTCGGCTAAATAGCGGTAGTAGTCTCCCTTCATCTTCAGGTAGAAGACTTGGCTCTCCTTGGGAACGGCATTGGGGATCAGGAACTTGTCCAGAAGATCCTGAGGAGAAAAAACAACAACACATGGTTTGTTACTTGACTTAGTTGCCTTGCGTCCTAGGTTAGACGTGGAGACAATAGACAAGCTGGATCAATCCAAATCCATGTTGATCTGTCTTTTGAATTTGTTCCCCATGAAAATGCTTATGTACTTAGACTGGAATATTCCTTCTCTTAAGCTATCCTCAGTCCACACACACACACACACACACACACTCACTGACTAGCTGCTGGCTACTCTCATGCTAGAGGAGGCTACCTCTGATAGCCCAGGGCTACAGGCCCGGGAATGTTCCCAGGCCGCATCACAGATGCTTCAGAGACCACTGAGGGGAGTGGGGGAGGACGGGCTGAACTCCTGATGAGCTGCACTAGTAGAAGTAGGTCAGAGAAAAGGGAAGGATGAGAGGGGGAACAAGAGGGAGGAAGAGAGAGGGGGAGAGAAAGAGGGTCAGAAAGACAGAGATAAGAAACAAATACTGGTTTCAAGCTCGGCTAGCCAAACTGACAAACCATGCTAAAGATATGGAACCCCAAACCACCAGCACTGCATGAGAACCCACCCCAGCGGAACGGGGCGCAAGACAAAGCTACAAATTTAAATCGCCATCTTGCTGAAATGTCAGTCAGTCAGCGTTCGTTGATGGCTTTTCTGAGATACTGTCCTTGGGGAGTGGTGGTCAGAGAAGTCAGGCTAGCAAGCAAACCAGATTCCATCCACCATCAGACAGGCACTGCAGGGGACAACCAAGGCTTAGTCATGCGCCACTCACGGAAAACAGACACCATGGATTCGTCAATCTGCACTACAAATCCCGCCCTTCACTGATTGAGCCCCTCCCCCTGGGGATAGCGACAGTGACCTCATCCTCCCTGCTCTACTCATCTCATCCCCCCCCCCCCCCCGTGTCCTCCTCCACTCAACGTGCCAGAGTGTAGCTAAGCTACCCCTCCCTCTCCCACCTCTTGCGTGTATGTGTGTGTATATACGTACCTACCCTCCCCCATTTTCCCCGTCTATTTTCTCTCAGCATGCCTACGAGTAACAAAGGCCTCCCCCTCTTCCCCCCTTCCAACAGCATGCCTCCCACTTCCTCTCTTCCTCCCCCGTCCCCCAGGCGTGTCCGTTCCTACGCGAGGTGGAGGTCACTGGCCCAGAATGGCAGCTCAGCTGCTGTCATTATGGGATTAGAGCCCAGTGACTCACCAGAACAGGCCAGATGAAGCACAGCCTCCACCACTCGGGTCCCCAGCTCCAGGCTGCTGTATCACACCCACCCACCCACCCTACTGGACTCTGATGAAAGACGAGCCCAGCCCGTAGTGCTCCACAAGACCTGCTAGCACCACAGGTGCTCCTGTTGTTCCACTGTTCAGAGGCACCCCAACACCTACACAACCTCAGGCCTGGAAGACTTGCGTGCAGGGGAAGGGAGGGTCTGGTGGCCATGAGACCAACCAGGCTCCTCAGTGTTACAAGTTATAGGTTACTCCTTTCACTCAGTCATGCAGTAGTGAGGAACGAGGCAGAGCCACAAGTCAGCACCTGTTTTAAGGCCCGAGCTCTACCAGAAAGTCTACTTGCTGTAGCCCAGCCCACAGAAAAGGTGTCCGGGGCTGGCCGCTCCTCTACCCCTCCACCCCCCTTCTCCTCCCTCTCTTCATTGTGGTGAAACGACATCCATACATTCCACACGAGAACACAGCTTCTGCAAATCCAGCAGACGAGCTTCCACAGAGCAATATCCTGTGGTGTTTTGGGGCGGTGTCAAAGTCTGAGAAGAAAAAGTAGGAAATGCCACATACAGCCTGTACTAAACATAGACCAAACATGACTTGAGTGATTTCATGAATGGTGTGTGCCAGACAGTATAAGAGAAAGAAACTAGACTGACGAGGAAGCAGAAGGGAAGTTGATTCTGCAATGACAAAACACCCATGGGCTCCAATCCCAAATATGACTAGCAACACCAGATGAGCGTCACCAGCTGGGCTGTCGGAAACCATTCTCCTGCGTTGTATTAGACCCTCCATAGCATTCTTCCCATTGTCCTACTAACTACACTTCTATTACCTGACTGGACACACCAGCTGGATCTGCTGACCCAACCAGGAAGTCTCAGTCCAATGCTTGCCATAGTACAGTCAAAATGGGCATTTCAGGACAATTATTATAGAACTAGCCTTGTACAGGGGGAAGGACCCCTTCCCCTTACATGACTACGAAAAGAAAAAGATGCCATGGTTACTTTAAGATGGATCGCAGTCTTTTTTTAAAGACTGCCCTGGTCTCCTACAACTACACAGGTGTGTGTGTGGCGAGGAGACCAGATGGTTGTTTCTGGATAGACTTGAACCCCCTGCCAGGAGCTCACCTGCGACACCTCTCCCTCCCTAGCCTCCTTTCTCCACACCCGGGCAAACGGGATGAGGACTGCAGTAATGAGCTCGGCTCGAAGAGGCCCTTGCTCATGGCAGACGATTAGAGCAAGCACGCCCGGCTTATTGGGATTACTGTCAAACTACTTAACATGCAGTCCTGGGTGAGACAGGGAGAGGGCGTTTTAGCTAAGGGTCCCAGCACCACTGTTGTCATGTTTAGAAACATATGGACCAAAAACCAACAAATCACTTATGATGGCAAAAAACATGCAAAAGACGTTGAGTGAGGATTCAAGCGATCACAATAAGCATCAGCGGTGTTGAGAAACGACACGTGCCCTTCATGGTTCCGTTCCGTCTTTCTCTAAAGACCCCCAGAAGTGAGAACCCCCATCTTACCAGCACGTCGTTGCAGATGTCCTTCAGCTCCTTCTCAATCTCCTCCTTGTACCCCTTGGACAACGCCTGCTTCTTCTCCTCTTCGGTCTTCTGCTCGATGCTACACACCACCCTCCAGGAGGAGCGCCGTGCCCCCACCACGTTCTTGTAGGCCACCGACAGCAGGTTACGCTCCTCGTTGGAGAGCTCGTTGCCCTCCTCCGTCACAGCCTTCATTTGGGCCGCCATGTCATCGTAGCGCTCCGCCTGCTCTGCCAGCTTGGCCATCTGGACCCGCTCCTTCAGCACCACCTCGGTCATGGCTACTCAGGACTGGGGAGGGAGGGGGACAGGTCAGAAATCATCCGTGGCCATGTATTGCTATAGTGCGGTGGATGGGGGAATTTGTGGTCCGAGGGCATAGCTACTCAACTGATACATTCAGTGCTCACTCTGACACCAAAACAAATGCACCCTCTGCAAAGGATCAATAAGCTCTCTCTGCGTTCGCTGTTCCCCATGCAGGATGGACCGCAGGCCTTCTTTGACAGCACAGATTTTTTTTTTTTTTTTACCATGTTCAATCAATTCAGTTTTTCCATTCGCGCATGTTGCAAGGCGTACTCGTACTGTTTTTGACATGTCAATACAAAAGGCGCCAATTATTTTGTGGACAAGTCGCGATTATTTTTCATTCAGTTAGAATGGAATTCTGTCAGTTATGCAATAATAGGTGTGACTACTAGGATTCCTTTACTACTAGCTTCGCGCGCTGATGTGCCACACCCATATGTACCTGTTAGTATGATTAGCTTGCTAGTCATGCTAACTCGAGACAATAGATGTTATATTATCTACTGATATACTCGGTCACTAACTACAAGTTATTTACGTGAAAGACGATAACTTATGGATTCTGTAACTAGGCCTGTGCTACATTTTTTGTCGATGAGGCCGGGGGCACATGCTACCATGAACATGGGCTGATCCGGAAATCCTTAACTATCTGGCAAACTACACGCTATGAGTTCGAGATCAGTGAGATCAAAATGCTAGTTGTTGCAGGCGTTAGGGTTATTTAATCGGATTTTGAAAAAATTACACTAAATCTAATTTTGGCTATTAGCTTGTGAAAGCGACGAACATTCCATTTTTTTCTCCGGCATGGACTATTTGCTGGAAAATAAATATTTCATTTGTACCAATTCGTTAGTGTTCAGTTGATTGTAATGGTACTCATTTTTAACGCAGAAAATAGACACTAAATGGTCAAATGAATACCAATATAGGCTAACATTAAGATAATAATTTTCAAAGATAGCCAGTTCACATATTTTAGCGTCCAGCAAATAGACTGAACCTTCTCTTCCTCGTGACATGCAGTAAGGCGGCGGCCTCGTTTTACTGCGAAACATACCCATGATGGGCTTGTAAATTAGACTACCGTCTGTATATACATACTGTACGTTCCCCGAGAAAAGCAATTACGCTTCAAACCCTCTACGGTTATTAAGAACAGTCTGAGACATAAGGCCATTCATGAGCACAATTCTTAAATCGCGGATACGGCAAATTCCCGAAACGTTCAGTGATGGAAACATTTCGGACGTTAGATGATTAAACCAGCCCCTTGCACTTGACACTTAAGTCATACGAATACCTGCTACTCGATTTAGACACCAGCTATATAGGATAGCTTTCATCTTTTAATTTTAGGTTTATTCCAGGAATGAGACTAAACCCAACCCGACGTGACTGACACTACAGTAGCAGCTAAGCTAGTTAGCGAGCTATTGTTCTTGTCAATGTCTAGCCAGCCAACGTTACCGAAAGTCGTCTAGTCTAGCTTCTCAAACCCCAAATAAATACTTTGTGAATATCGCTTACAGACACAGATGATACAAAGAATATTTTATAAGTGCATTTTGTCTGCCTTGCTTACCTGAGTGCTAAGAGATAGTGGTGTTCTTGATCTAGCTAGCTAGTCAACGGTACAACGCCTTCTCTTCGCTACCAGTTCTTCTGAATGTGATCCACGGGGTTTCCTCACTCTCACACCAGTCCGAGATGCAGCAACTGGGTACACATGTTATGAATACCAGCGAACTCATGATGGGCGGGGTCTTAGCTTTCTTACGAGTTCTGTCGATATAATGGTGAAAACTCCGCCCTGAAATACAACGTTATTACAAAACGAGTGTACCTAAGGAGCAAGACAACCGACGTCAAAGGATGCCAAGGCAACGGAGGATGATTGACGCGTTATGGGTTGCATTACAACCTGTGTGCTACGAAGGTCTAATACACCACAACCTACTTATTGACAAAATGTTAGTGTAAGGTGATGCTGAAGCCAAATTTAAATCCAATGTTTCGAACGTGCAGAATTAACCCACAGCTTCCGCCAAAGGCATCAAAAAGTAAAACCAGACAATATGCCACAAAAGTGCACGATTTGGTAACAAGCAGCTTGCAATACGGTACATTGTCATGTGTTCCTTTCTCCAACACACAGCCATTGCATGAGGCCTCTATCACCTAGGAAGCCTCACTTATAACCACAGAAACCTGTGGACCAAGAATCAAGTATTAAGTGACGTTACTGTATCAAATATGTCATGGTTACAGATGACAGTGTACCTATCAGTGCCAGTTCAGCCCCACACGTATATGTTGATCAAGTCCACCATGACATGTATGGGTATTGTTGTTATAATAACCAGAACAAGCTAACCTGACAGCCTGCTTTAAAGAAACAATATTTCTGCAGTCTAGCCAGTTTCCATGGGGAAAGAGAATCTATTTTTATCATGTCACATGTTCTCCCCTAAGACCCTGGTTTCAAGTCAGTAACCTATTTAAGGCCAATCATCTGATAGCACTACGATTTCAGGCTAATATAGGTAGCTGTTTTTCATTTTCATTCATTTTACAAATGAATTGCCTGTGAAAGTCCTAGTCCTAGGTTGCCTGGCAGGGCTGTAGCTAAACTGGGCATTCTGATATGAAGGTTGAGTGCGTCGTTGAGTGTATGAGTCAGATGTTGCCTGACTGGTTGAGTCGGTTTTTCCCTCTCTCTCTACTGTCAGCCACACCCCGAGAGGCACACACACAACACACACCTACACACACACACACACACAACACACACAGAAGTAGCAAAGGACACTCCAACAAAAGGCAAAGTTGTTCCCTGAGATAAAATAGTCTAACTAGTTTGTGGCCTGAATTAACATACTGCAGCACAGTGGCCTCTGCAAACTAGTTCATACTACAGATAGTTTGAATACTCAAATGAATACAAAAGTTTATTTACATAGTCTTAGCGGTGGGGACAAAAGAATAAATGGGAAATCATTTCAGAACCTGCTGACCGGATTGATAATGTAGCAGACATTAATTTCCAGCAAGAATTTGTTTTCCAAAGCTGATGGTAAGGAATATTTCTAGAGGCATTTTTCTAAACCAGTTGACCCAGTCCCCCATAAGGGTTTATGCATCTGGCCAAGCTTGCTTCATTCCAAAAATGTCATAATAATGTCTTCAGGTGTGAAAAATAAGTCTGGTCTGCAGACTGACTTGTAAGGATTGATTGAATAATATGAATGTGATACGTATAAAGGATGTGACATCCATCAAAATACATTTACTAGCAACCAGTTACCGTGGAATGGAGGACTTACTCATCTTTTTTGTAACTAATGGTGAAGCCCAGTGAGGGAATAACACTGTGTTTGTTTGAAGGGGGTAGATGACTAACTACTGGAGATGAGGGTGAGGTTTCTAAGACTCCAACCATTGTGTTAAACTGAGAAGGAAGTCAGAGCCTACTCTTTGAGACACACATATATAATGACCTTATGGACCAGCACAGCTCAGCAACACAAAACACCTTTTTCTGCACAGAGAAGTGTCAGTCATTGAGAATATAAAGTCACATTTGCTACTGTATTGGGATATGTCGTATTCAAATGTTGTGGAAACCACAGATATAAAAGGCAGGCAAACAGAAAAAACTATACTTTGTGAAATGTTGCCGAAATACAGCTGATTGAAGATTTCATTTTTCAAATACCGCTGATTTAAGGTTTAATTCTCAGGAGTAGGAAAGCCTTACAGCGCCCCCTGTGCTCAAACATAAGACAAGACAAAAAACCTTTAGGATTAAAGAAAATGTTACGGGTACAGCGGGTAATGTATAGGGACAGCATGCTCTTCTACACAGCTTTTGTGGGGAACAAGTTCATCTACAGGTTGTAGATGTACATGCAAATATACACATGTGCATGCAAGCAAGCACACACACATACATGCACACATGCTACTATATTATATGATATAAATAAACTTTAATACAGGCTCAAGGCCCACATGGTAAAAATTATATATATATATATATATATATATATATATATATATAGTATCTTTTTTTATATACTATATATATAGATATTTGATATATTATATAATATCTCCACAATGGGTGATGGAGTATCCTTAACTGGGCCACTCAAATTTGTGTGAATTGGGGATTGATATTGCACTTTTTATCTTACCTCTTGAAAAAATAACGCATACTTCCAGCTATATTTAACCAAGAACATCAATCAGTCTTTGTATTTGCAGATGTATTTTCTCATGGCAGCCGGGTCTGAGTGGGTGAGGGTGCATCAACACTCCACTAGGCTGCACAATATCCCATCAAATGTAAATGTTCCATAAGGTCGGTACCCCCAGAGTGGAGTGTGAGTATCCCCATCTTAAAGAGCTGCAGATGATGAGGCTGTTCTCTCAGAAGCACTGAGACCCTCACCATTGTCTGGACTTTATCTGAGTTGACACTGTCTTTGATGCACTCTGTGTTCAATAAGGGTGTGCTTTGCTGTCTTGAAATAATTCTTGGCTGAGAAATGTCTGAACACCCATTGATTCAAAATGCCCTTGCTGACCGGCCCGACAGAACCATTGTGACTATGGGCTCCAAGTGACGAGAGCTAATGCAGAACAATGAGTCTCCGTGCACTATAATGACTGCACTCATTTTAACCACAGAGATTGATCTTTACCTCCTATGGATGTTTGTCTGCAGCCTCTGGGTCTGCACCTTTAACCTCTCCAGACATTTCTTGAGGAGGTCACTCAGTGAACTGAGTTGTTGTCATTTTAATTGATGGCCCTTTGTGATGTTCATTGTTAAAAGGGTTGTACAAATGACCTTTTGAGTAAAGAAACCTTAACAAATTGGACACCAGAGTGCTATCATATGGGTTGAAAGTCAAATCTACTTGACTTGAAGTAACATGCATGAATTATTTAGAAGACTAGCTTCCAGTAAAAGAGACAACACAGATTGGAATGTTCAGTCTGCACTTGATGCTCCCATGACTCAAAAGCAAGTGGTTAAACCCACAAGATGTACATGAATTACATTACATTACATTTATGTCTTTCCAAATAAACTAAATTGTTTTATCAGATGATGTACAAACTGTGAGGGTTGAGCTCAGAATTATTTCCGTGAATTACCAGAATATCGAGTGTGAATAATTCTTAGTCACTCATTAGCCTGACTGAAAATGTATCATATTATTGAAAGGGGGACTCATTTTCTTAAGCCTCAGAGGCCTTTAGTGTCAAAACATTGTAATCTAAAAGTCATTAAGAGTCAATTATAATTCAATGCCACTGCTATGTCCCTGGCCAAAAGTGTTATGTTCCAGTTTATAAGCATTGCTTATGTTGATGTGCTTTGATTGCTGCAGCACTACACAAGTAATTATATTAGACTAAAGTGCGTTAGAAATCTAATGCTAATAAGAACTGTGTAGCAGGAAAGGGCCTTTGGTTTAAATTACATCATAAGCGAGACATTAAGCTCCCATGCCCTAACAGACACTGGGAAAGCTTTATTGACCCATTAAGACTTTTCTCTCGAATTTATTATTGAGTATTGAAGTACAAGTGTGCAACAAAGTAAAAATAATTTTAGGGTAAGCAGAAACAGTCAAGCTGTTACAAAGAACACATTTTAGACTGATTTGAAAGTATATCTGTATGCTAGTTGACAAAATCAAGCTAGAAATGTCAGGAAAAACACCCTTGTGACCTCCTGCAAAAGCATGGGAACGTGAAGCAAATAGAGAAAAAGACCTCAGTAAAAGCACATACTGTACATCTCATGGATGTTTTCTATGGCGGTGGAGTCATTAGTGCTTCACAATGTGCACAAACATCCATTAACTTCTTCTAGTTCAATAGATTATTCTTTCTAGGTATCCAAAGGTTTCTCATCATCACTTTGTGTGGATTCAAAAACCTCTACATCTTCAAATTTGTTTGGCCACAAGACAACACTTCATACCACATATATCCTCCAGCACTGCCTCAGAGACTTGGTAAAGGGAATTGTGTGCTCTCTGAAAGCTTGTTAAAGAACTTTAGGGGGGCAGTTTCCCAGAGGACTGACTGAATGCTGTTGAAAGGAGGATATGTCTCTAAGCTAAGAGCATTAATTAATATGACGACACAGAAACTCCAAGGCTTTTTTATATTTCACATAATGAAATATTTAACACACGTTTCCCCGATCAGTGAATGTATAGTACACGGACACACAAACAGGAGAGACACACAGACAGACAGACAGACAGACAGACAGACAGACAGATACTTAGATGCACATGCACACCCAGACTCACACACACACATCTTGGACATTAATAGTGATTTCTATATTATTATTATTGTATTTTTATTTTTATTTTTTTACAATATTTTTCATTTTATTTCCAAAAAACATGTACGGGAACAACAAAACCAGACAGTTTACAAAACATAACGAAACAAATACTGACATGTAAGAAAGCAACAATACAAGTCAATTGACAAAAACACAACAAGGGATGGGGGAGGGGTACACATTAAGCAATATACATTGGTTACTCTGGAGGTTACTCTGGAGAGCAGAAGAGCCACTCACAATTAATTCACATAAGGTATAGATATATAGATAAATATATTTTGTTGATGCGTGTTAAAGTCCATATAATCCACCAACCATGATTGTTTGGAGAAGCAAGCTGGTTTGCGCTCCTTCCAGTTTATGAGGATTTTCGTGGCCAAACAGACCAATGTCCAGTGCTGCACAGCAGACCTTCCAATCACATTATCTGGCTTAAAGCCCAGTAACCATATGTTAGGACCACCTGTAAGTTTCACTTGTAAGGCCTCAGACAGAAAAGCTATCACCTCTGACCAGAGTGATTTTACAGCTGGGCATTCCCACAGCATATGTAAAAGTGTACCTCGCTTGCCACAGTCACGCCAGCATCGATCTTTATGTCTTTTGTCCATGTTGGACTGTGTGGCAGGGGTGATGTATGCCCTGTTCAGAATTTTGAACTGGATAGTCCTTAATATGACACATTTGGACACAGACAAAGCCAAATTCCAAACAGAGTTCCATTGTGAAACAGACAGAGATGTGTTTAAGTCGTGCTCCCAGACCAGCTGGACAGGGGAGTAGGCGTTAGGGGCAGTCTTAGATAATAGTGCATACATTTTCAAGACCACACTTGACGATACGCTTGCTTTTTTGAGGCACTGATCTGTTTCCGGACACGAAGCAGGCGTAGCTCCCTCTTTACATTTCTGACTGATAACAGATGCTAATTGGGCATAAGTTAGAAAGGATGATTGTAAAAGACCATATTGATTTTTAAGTTGTTGAAATGAAAGGGTTTGGTCTCTATATATCTGTCCAACTGTTGTTATACCCGCCCTCTAACAGATATTATTACTTAGGGTACGTCCTCCTGCAGAGAGGCTAGGGTTACCCCAAATAGGGCAAATAGTGATATCAATATTATACCAGTATGCTGAAACAAAGATTGTGTATTTTTGCCCCTATTTTTATTGTTCCCGGATCCTGCAAGTCCACCGGACACTGCTGCTGTGGAGGGGGGATCCACCCAGCAGCATCCCCTCAGCTGCATCATCACTGCTCCCCTGTTGCCACCTGCTAATCTAATAGCCCAGGAGATGCCCTCTCAAGTTCCTCAGAAAAGAGGCGTCGGATCACTCTACCGACAGCTTTAGATACCTCTCTTCTTCTCCATGCCCAGTGAATGCATCCCAAATCACATCCACATTCCCTGGCCCATGTAAGGCTGTATTGTACTGTGTATTGGACCACCAGCAGTGTAGTCCAGTGGATTTCTTGAGCCACAGTAATTATAGTGGCTGCATGTCTTTGTGTACTGGAACTCATACAGTACAATGCCATTCAGTCAGTGAGAGGGTGCAGCTGAGCGCTGTTTGCTGTGGTTTTATCCATTGATCTGGACTCAGAGCCAGCCTGCAGATAGCAATTTACATGGAAAAATACTTTAATGGCCAGATGAGTAAGCTGGCCAATTACTTAAACTACATAATTTCAGCCAGTACTCTTCTTTTCCAAACCAAACAAAGTCATTAGAGACTCTATCACTGGTTGCCAGGTTTACAAAACAATGCCAGTAAGGTAATGGGGGTCAGATGGATGAGTGATGAGGGAATCGGGTTGCCAATCAGAAAGTTTCCGGTTTGATTCCTGGCCGTGCCAAAATGACGTGTCCTTGGGCAAGACACTTCACCCTACTTGCCTTGGTGGGGTATGTACCTGTACTTACTATAAGTACTATGCTAAATTGACTAAATGTAAGGTACTCCAGCTCTGAAAATGTTAGCATCTTGGTGCATTTCACATTTACATTAAGTATAGCCATGTAGCAGGTGCTTTTTAAAATCCAAACCAATGGACACATAGTGAATATAGTAAGGGAAACAGATAATGGAAAGTGCCTCTGTAACATTGTTATGACAGTGGCAGGTGCCATGGAATGGTCGGGGGCCTTTAGTGCCCTGTTACAAATACCATCACATTCCAAGACTGTCCGTCTGGTTCCAAGTCATGTGACTAGTTCTTCCATTCAGTGCAGAGTCCAAATAAAGGATTGAACCAAAACATCTGACAAATACACTCGCCAATACTGACAGGTGATAAGGCTGCATACTTGCCAACACACAGATCTCTCATCTGCTTGGGAGGTTAAGCTTTGTGAGTCATACAACTTGTCAGTCCTCCAAAACAACACCTTGTTCCATTACAGAGAATCACGGTTGATCCAACATGTTGTATCTAAGTCTGCTTTCTGTGACCGTGTTAATTGTCAGCGGGCACTTTTGATCTTATTGTGCTGTATGGAATGCTATGCTGTTATAACGGATTGTCCCGGGTTCGAAACACCACACCCTTAAAACCATTCTCTACCACTTTACATGTGTGTGGCTGTCTGTCTGTCTGTTTGTATATGTACATACATATAGTATCTATCCCATTGTGTTTATCTGGGTGTGTGTGGCGTGCATGTTTGTGTGTGTGAGCTGTGTGTGTATGTGGGGTGTCTAAGATTCACACACTCCAGTCTATCCTTTAGCTGATGGGAGGAGCTTTAGGTGTGTGTGTGTGTGTGTGTGTGTATGTGGTTGTCTGTGAAAAAATGTGTCTGTGTGTGATTGCCTATCTGTAGTCCCTCCCACAGAGGTGTGGTCTGTTCTGGTAAATTGATCAATGAGCAGCTGTGTTCTTCAGATCTTTCATTTGTCATCGTAGATCTGTTAGCACTGCCAGGACGCTCAAAACAAACACAGACACACCCACAACATCAACGACACAGGGGTAAGTCGTGCACGCTTTGCGCTGTGTCTTATCATTTAGAAACATTTTCAAATTGGTATCATTTATTTTGTTTTAAAAGGGTTGGCAGTAGAAACGAGTGAATCTACCATTCCATAAAAGCATTTCCTGCCGGTGACTAAGTCGACTCACTGAGAACACCATGCGTGTCTTTCCTGTTTGCAGCACAAGTACAAGAACAGACATGTGCTTTACACTATGGGAGATTGTGTCTTCAGGTAGAGAATTATGTGTTAGAGTCTTTTGCATAAGCAGCACTTGACTAAACAATGTATGCATGGTACAACGCCACATACTTCTGCTAGACAGGGTCAACATTGAAAAAACCTTTGGCAAACATAAAATGCTATGCCTTTTGCATAGTACTGCTGGATCCAATTCTCATTGTAGAAAATGTTGATCTCATAATGTCTATCTATGAAATTATGGATTTTCCTTGATTAAAATAAAGTTCCGTAGAGCAACTTTGTATGTCATCAAAAGCATGGTATGCAATTACACCTGTAAACAGCCTGCAGGTAAAACAAGTGTTGACTGTTGACACACCTGGTGCACTATAAGATCAAAGTAATAAGCAGTTTTAGGAACACAAAACTGCACAGCTGTATCAGTACAGAAAGTTCATCTACCAGTCATTTTGCACTATCTACCAGTCATTTGCATCTTATTTTGAGATCTTATTTTATATTTTCCATTGTATAGTGTTTAGAATTATTTAGACTGTTGTATTTTTTCTACTTTTATATTCAAGATTCTTATATGTTTATCATCTGCACCTTCCTCCCACAGATAATTCCTTGTTTGTGTGAACTTACATGGTGAATAAAGCCCATTCTGTTCTCTTCTCTAAAACGAGTAGCCCTCAGTGGTCTGGAAGTTGCTTAACTGCCGATTCAAAAATATTATAACAGTGGTCAGAGACTTTAAACGTACTGTAACTCCTCTGCATTCCAGAGGAATTTGCATTTACTGTAGGTTTGAGTGTTTCTGCTGAAGTGGAGGGGTTCTAACTGCCAAACACACTCACAGGCTTTTATGTAGTATTCGGGCTGCACACACAGAGAAAGACCTCCAGTAAACTTGTAACTTGAACTAAATGTATTGTCAGCTTTCAGACACAAATGGCGATGTTGGAATTGTACCATTTATAGTTTATGAATGCTATGGCTCTTTTAAGGGCTGTCACTGTGGGACCTGGCAGGAGACTGTTGAGAATTTTGACAACTTCTGTGAAGTAGATAATGTGAGATTTGTTGTTCAAGAAAATAATCAGGTATTTTTTTTAAATGTCTTTCAACAACTTAAACTACAATTTACCTTGCATTGAATCATCCATGAATCATGTCAACAATTGTGACATTTGTGACCACAAACTCCCCCAATGGATGTGGATATCGTAACACAGATCTTAAAAGCAAACCGTCTCTCCATCGCCTTCGCTCTGTGCAGGACATGGCCATAAAGCTGGGCAGCTGCATTGCTGTGTTCTTCCTCCTTGCCAGCGTGGCTGTCATCATCACCATCTCTGTGATCCAGGGGCGTAACTGGACTCATGAAACACCAGGACTCAAGGTAGCAACCCAATATACACAACCTTGGTCCCTTCAAGTTTAAACAAGTACACAAGTCCAACGTACCCTTGTCCAGATGACGTGTCAGGCCGACACTAAGGTCAAGAAGATACATCAATAGCTGTTTTACGATGTTCCCTGTGTATGGTAGCTGTGGTCCCAGTGTTGCTGCATTATTGAATGTCTGTATTCTGTGCTCTCTTGATCTTATGGAGCAGGGTAGCCATTAGGCACTAAGTCTGATGATCACCTAATGGTTGTTGGGATCATTTGGTCTGTTACATCATGTTTCCTTAGTTATGGTCTGCTAAGTAGTTGAGCTTTTTGATTTGAACCTAAGGTCATCTGTTTAAGTCGCTGTGGGCAAAAAGTGTTTTTCTGAATGTTGTGAAATAATACCCACCCAGGCTGATGTGACACAACAACTAAACAGGGCAGGTGTTTCCATGGCAATCACTGTCTGACAGTCCTGATAGTTCTGAACAGTCCCGTTGTGTGTGCTTGTCAAACTGATCAAAATCACCCCAGTTGCAAGTAGGCTACTTATGATTGGACTGACGTGTACAGTATGCATTTGATTGATCCAAACAGGATGTGTTAATTGATCTGAAGTTTTGTGTTTGTACTAAAGCTGAGGCGCTGTCTTTTGTCATGCAGTATGGCATTGTGGTGGATTCTGGCTCGTCTCGCTCTACTGTTTACCTCTACCAGTGGCCCGCGGAGAAGGAGAACAACACAGGAGTGGTCACTGAAAACATGCATTGCCAAGTTGCAGGTAAGCGAGCACTTTAAACCCAGTTCCTATCGGAATGTGGCAGTAACAACGTGCAATGCATAATGGCATCGTCGCCATCATGACTGGACGTGAACATGGCACCTTGAACACATGCAACTAGTGTTGATAAAAGGACCCTAGATTGACTTTCAGGTTCTTTGTTCCTGGTTGCTGTTTCCTTTTTCTTCTCTACTTCTCCCTCCAGGCCCTGGGATTTCTGACATGAACGTAGATCCGGCTCAGGATGAGGCATCCTGGAAGGCTATCAGAGCCTGCATGGCCAATGTCACCAAGGCCATCCCTTCAGAAAAGCACAATGCCACCCCTATCTTCTTGGGGGCCACCGCAGGGATGAGGCTACTGCAGTAAGTCTACCTGAAGAAGTTAGCTTTGTCTGCAGCTCTGGTTCACTGAGGTGGAGCCTTGGGGGTCAGACTGAGTGCTGTGATAGTTTTCTGGAATTGAATTGAACTAAAAAATTGAAGTAAATTCCATTCATGGAATGGACCCTGAAGGATATTCGAGAGCCTGCTGACATAACACAATGAAAGATCTTTTGATCAATTTCTAATCAATCAGATGATCGAATCACATGCCCAGATGTCTATATCTGTTCTATGTTCTGCCCCCGGGTCTTTCACACAGACTGTTTGGAACTTTTTGTCTTTTTTTTCAAGTGCACGGAATGAAGAAGCGTCCAATACAATCTTGCAAAACCTTAGGGACTATCTCAAGTCCCTACCATTCAGTTTTCAAAACGCTTCGATCATCTCAGGACAGGAAGAGGGTCTGTATGGGTGGATTACCGTAAACTACCTCATGGGGAATTTCTTGGATGTGAGTCAAACTTTGAACAAATAGTCAGATATACATGTCAAAGAAATCCTGTTCATCTTCCAACTGTTCAATCTTTCAACTGTTTGTTTAGAAAAGCCTCTGGAACTCCTGGGTGCGTCCTCATGGAGCAGAGACACGGGGCTCCATGGATCTGGGCGGGGCCTCCACACAGATTGCCTTCGCCGTTCCTGAGGACCTTACAGGACAGGATTACCTCCCTGTGACGCTGTATGGGTATGACTACAACATCTACACACACAGCTTCCTGTGCTACGGGAAGAACGAGGCGGAGAAGAGAGTCCAGGCTGCTTTAGTGAAGGTAAGGCCTCAAGCCAGTTTATGTCCAAATGTATTTGCGTGTGGGTATGGAGACATTGACTGTATTCAGCCCCATCCCCCACGCCCCCCCCCCCCCCCCAATCTAGTCCTTTAACATCCATTATGTTGTTACCAATTATCATAGCCTGTGCCATCAGTGGACACCCTTGTCCCCCCCGCCTCATCTCGGGCTTTCAGAAAGGAAACAGGAAGCCTTTTGTTATTAACGTATTGATCGCACCACGTCTGCTAGCTTGTAAAAGTGCACTGTTTTGCTAGCTTTGTAGAAAATGTTTCCAGTCCTTAAGCTTTGCTACCATTTATGAAAAGCACTTAACCTCTTGTGCAATAGGCTTCTAGCCCAAACTCAATGATGTTGAAATGTGCACATAAAATGCACATAATTCAATACTGATGTACAGTAATGTCTGTTCGTTACCAAACCTCCAGTTTATTGAAAAATATATTTTTTAAGTGTATTAAGAAAAAGAATACCTTCGTTTAGCAGACGCATCTATACAAAGCAACACACAGTCTGGAAGGGATAAAAACCTGTGACTCTTACTGTAATCTGTTCCCACCACTGAGCCATATAGGCTACCCTTGCAGAATTTGTGAACATAATATTGAGTATACCTCTGCATACTGTCTTTCATACTGCTAATTGAACTGGTTGTACAAATGAGCGAAGCAGGTTCAGGCGTGGCACTCGGGCAGCGTGCGTCATATCACCCATCGCCCTGTTCTTAGCCCATAGGCTTAGCTTGATAGGCGGCGCTTTAAAGTCGCACACATGCACGCACACGCATCCTCGATTACCTTTCCCGTTCTGCGCTGCTGCCACCCACCACCATCCCCTTCTCCCCCATGTGGCCTGTCTGTTCTCCCCGTAGGGGATTGAACTCATTGCTCCCTGCCTCACGTCATGCATGCTGCAGTGAAGGCAGGGAGCGCTTCCCCATCCATTCCGCCAACGTAAAACCATGTGTCAAATGTGCGAAGAAATGGTGAAATCAATCAACGCGAGTGTCTCGACTAAACTAGTTAACAACTGGAAACAAACGTGCACTCCGTCAGCGCTCAGCGCTGCACTCCCAGACGAGAGTCATAACCAGGCCTTCACCTTCCCACAGTCCTCGAAAAACCCGACCACGGTGGTCCATCCCTGCCTTCCACGAGGCTTCAACCACACCATACCCGCATCGTCCATCTTCAACAGTGAGTGCACAGAGGTTCCGGGGGGCTATGACCTCAATCTGAACATCACCATGGTGGGAGCGGGAGACCGAGACTCCTGCGCCGACGTTGTGCGCTCCTTGTTCGATCTGTCCTGCACGGGGAACTGCTCTTTCAACGGGGTGGAGCAGCCACCGCTGTCTGGAGGTTTCATGGTACGACTGTCATGCAGGTGTAAACCCTCGCATGGGGGCATAGTGCAGTGGTTCTCAACCCTGGTGTGTTGGAACAGGGAAACATCTAAAACAAGCAGGATAGGGAGTTCCTGAGGACAGGGTTGAGAACCACTGGCATAGTGCATTCAAACATGTCAGAGCACATCTGACATCTATCATGAATATATTTCTGTGTGTATATGGTATGTGGATATGATGTGTTTGTGTGTGTGTGTGTGTGTGTGTGTGTGTGCGGTTGTGATGTGCTGTCCTCCAAGGCGTATGCTGGTTTCTACTACAGTGCTGCAGCTCTGTACCTGAATGGCACCTCCTCTCTTGACACATTCAACTACACCATGCAGAATTTCTGTGCCATGGACTGGCCCACAGTGAGTCTGCCTGCCTGCCTGCCTGCCTGCCTGCCTGCCTGCCTGCCTGCCTGCCTGCCTGCCTGCCTGCCTGCCTGCCTGCCTGCCTGCCTGCCTGCCTGCCTGCCTGGTGACTGTAAACATGGTCACTGGTCCATATCTAATGATGTGTTTGGGTGTGAATTCAGTGTTTGACAGCTGATGATGTAGGTGTTGTCATACAAGATGTGGCCTGAAAGTAACACATTGTCAGACAGTATTTGAACTTCAGTCAAACACTTGACTTGCGCTGGATATAACTTATGGGTTGGGAATCCTAAGAATAACAGGAGGGCGAACTGCAGCCATCTCTGCCTTTCACGAGAAAACATGTTTTCAAAGATTCCATAGTTTTAGTATTTGTTATTCACCAATTATGTACAGCCCAAAATACACTATATGGTTATTTGTTTGACTGTGTTACTGTTCTTGTTTGTGTTTCTTCAGTTAAAGAAAGAACGGACGTGGATAAGAGACAAGTTCTTGAAATCCTACTGTTTCTCTATTAACTACGTCTACACTTTACTGGTGGATGGATACAAGTTCAATGAAGAATCCTGGAAGACCATTCAGTTTCAGAAAGAAGTGAGTCTCTCTTCATGCGAGGTGTGGTTAGGAACAAGCAGGGATGTGAGACACTTGTGCACTCACGTTGCAGAAGGCCAGTTTGTTGAGCAGTATGCACTAGATTCCTGTATACTCTTAAAGAGATTAAATCATCTGATTTCGTTTTAGAACTGTTCTTGAAACCGTCGATACGCAAGCCAATCCTTATTGTTTCCCATCTGTCTCCATCATTTAGAACTGACGGCTCTAAACATGGCGTCATGTTTCCCTTGGGAAAAAGACTTGAAAAGGATATGCTTTGCATTCCGCATCTATGGCTCCAAGAAATTCTGCTGTAAGGTCACAATGGGACATCCTGTTATCCACTCAGACAGTGCAGAGCCTGCGGCCAGACTGCTGAAAACTGTGACAAATAGGATGAATTGTCTGTCAAAAATTAGGGTTTTCAATATTTCCATAATGGTTAACAAGTCAGCCACTATCTAGCTGCTCTTTGTGTGTTTGGTGTTAGACTTGATGTTTCCCTCATGGAGAGGAAGATGGGTGTCTGAGTCATTTGTCTCTAGGGCATAGTGCTCTTCAAACAAGTGAGGCATACCATTCATCAGGATTCAGTTTGGAAGACACAGTACTATTGTAAGCATGCACTGTTCTCTGTTAAGTTGTTTTGGCATTCTCAAAATTCTGTCATCTTAGTCAGCTGAAATCAAATACGTCCATAGTTTTCCATCCTTCTTCCATCTTTCCTTTGTCCATTTTCTGATGGCGATGTGGGGACAAACCATAACCAATATTTTATCTGTGTAATAATCTGCACCCGCAAATTGCCCTGGACAAACTTCGATCTGGTTACTGAGAAGCACCCAGTCTTCTGCTCGTCCTTCGTTGTGCTTCTTTTCTAACGCAGCTGTTCCTCTCTCCTCGCCAGGTGAGGAACACCAGCATAGCGTGGAGTCTGGGGTACATGCTGACACTGTCCAACATGATCCCAGCAGAGGCCAAGTTGGTCCGCCTGCCCCTGAACATCCCTCTGTTTGGTGGTCTCCTCTTCCTCTTCTCGGCCCTAACCATCGTCAGTGTCATGTTTCTCCTCATCAAGCTGGTACGCGCCTGGTACTGACCACCACTAGAGGGTGGGCGGTCGTTGAATTACTCAGCCTTGACAAGGAGATGAGGAGGAGGAGGAGGAGGAGGATGTGGGGTCAGGGAGAACACTTGATGCCTAACTGTGTAACATGAAGTCACTGGACAACGATTTGAGATCAGTTTTGCGATCACTTCATTTATTAACCGGCAAGGTCAGGATGTGACCAACAGGATAGGGATGCTAGCAAACTCCAACACTGTGTCTGAGATAAGGACACACTGCAATGCATGAGGGCTATTTTTTTTTTGTACCAACAAGGTTCTGTATTGAACAGATAAACCACAGAAGAAAACTTCTGTGGTTTTGTGAAGTAGAAGGGCGTCCGTTTGAACAGCTAGTCACTACCCAAGGATAATCCGAACAAATCTCTAATAAATATATCTTTTTGCAGCGCAACAAAAAGCGATAGTCCAGGTGAGAGGAATGCATTGAAGATACAATGAAGGACCTTGGAATGATGGACTGTTGAGCTACTTGTATATTGAGTAACATACTGTACTCTTGTATGAAGACGGCATGGTGCATACTACTGGAGGGACATACTACTGTGCGTGTTTATCTCTTTGTTTGATTCGATGGTGTTATTGGTGATGCCGTGCAGCCCAAGAAACTGCATGTTCAGTATGAATTGCAACCATGTACCATAATCTTATAGGTTGAATGGACTGTATGATGTATTATGCACTCTAAATAAACTGAATATGATCATTTACACTGGAATGTGTAGTTTAGTTTGTATTATCAATGTATTGTAAATGTATGTTTGAATGGGAATGAATAGCCTAGATCAGGGGTGTCAAACTCATTTTAGGTAAGGGGCCACATACATACCACTTTGACCTCAAGTGGGCCAGACCAGTAAAATAAATCATAGCATAATGCATACATAACGACAATTTTTCTTGATGTTTAAATCATTGGTGAATGGTTTTGATGACAACCCCTATTTTAAAGTCTTTCTACAAAAAATTAGAAACATAAAGACCAAAAACTCAGACATCAGCCTGGGCTTTCCTCAGCTGATTCCCTTGCTTTGTGACGCGTTTGACGTCAAATGCGTCACAAAGCGAGCGCTGCTGCCTTCGGAGCAGACATTGCATTTAAGCTGTTTTTGAAGCAATAACTGGATCAATAAAAAAAAAAATACTTAGCCCTTTCTACTCATAAAACCTGCATATTCTTAATAGACATTCTTAATGAATTCGGAATTGCAGTTACTTTTATAGAGAAATGCGATGTATGTCTTTCTGTAATTTTCAAACTTAGTAATGACATCTGACGGACGGAGCTGGACGCCCCGACGGGGCGTATGTTTGACACCCCTGGTCAAGATAGCCTACTGTAAGCAATTATATGACTGTCTAAGGAACTCCTAGGCCTGAGCTGATCCATTACCAGCAGAGGGCAGTCTTGTACAGAGAAGCCGGTCAACCGTGCAATCAATCTTTAGTGTGGCGGCGCGGCGGGCACACAAACTGTTGTCTTATGGTGTATTCTAAAATTTAGAGTGAGTATTGTACAAATTGTTTTCATATAGTCCATGGCGGGCCTTTACTAATTTGCTCTGGAGAGAGACAACGTGGCTGTGTTTAATCATGTCACTTCAGCCTCAAAGATCATGTTGAAACGAAATTAGCAAAACCGACTTGGCTTCATGATAAATGTTTAGTAGTTGATTAAGGATTCATGGGTTCATAAAAACTTGCATGCATTTAAGCAGTCCGTCTTCAAAAGTTGGCTGGTGAAGTTATACTATGCTATTCGAAAGCTATCGAATTTCAGTTCAGCCAGCATTCCACCATCCCACTCCGCACAAAAAAGGGTTAGACTTTTACTTTGAAATGAACTTCCCCAAATTCACGGTCCCTTGGGAGAAACGGCTATAGGGTAGTCCAGCCCTGTTGGAGTAAGTGTATAGTCTATGGGATAGAAACTTTAGGTAGTGCATTTAGAATTATGTGAATCCCCAGAGAAGATAACTAGACTATTCAATAATGACATTCCCTTTGGTGAGCTGAGTAGGTAAAGCTTTTACGGTTGCAACACATTGCAACATTAAATAAATGAATAAATAATGCATGGATGCAACACAATTTGAAATGTGGAATGTATGGACCAAGATAATTGCTGATTTACGCCGCTGCAGCTGCATCACTGACGGGATGGGGGGACCAGTCTTGATCAACTCGCGACGTGTCGCAAATTAAAAGCTTGCAAACCCTCGTTTGGAATGCACCCTCATAGGATAAACGATGGTAGGTGTGAATCGTATGTTAGTAAAAAAAAACTTTTTTGCTTTTGTTTGTTTGCTGTTTCATATTTTGACTTAATATCAAGAGAGGATAGGACTGAGAGAGGACTGATTGTGAACGATCAACAATTGGCTTGGTGCAGCATATTACTTGAACAGATCGCCCAGGTAGCCTACTGACATTGTGCCAGGACCATAAGCAAGCTATGGTCAAGTTTTGGGCAAGGGTATCTGACTCTGGCTGGTAGAACCTGACAACCTCAGATAATAGACTAGTTATCGATTAGTATTTCGGTTGTGCAACCTCCTGCGTAAATGGCCTTTAAGCCATGAATATATTCATATTACCCGATGGGTAAAAGTATGTTTTAGTATAAAACAAAACTAAGTGGTTTGAGGCGGGTGATCGATCTTACAATTCCAGCTGTCGTAAGTTCCTTAGGATAATTGATTCCATACGCAGTGACTGGTGGTTTCAGCGGCTGTATAGACGTTAACATAATCAAAACCTTTTTCTTTCACTTAAGTGTGAAACTTTGTGATGGTTAAATCTTGAAACCCAAACTTAATGGATATGGTGTTTTGTATCGTTATATTTTTGTTTGCTGTTTCTGTTTTGCTTTGTCGATGGAACACTAGGTTTATTCCTGTGTAGCTAAAATGATTTATAATATTCATGCACAGAAGCCTTGTGTTAACCCCAAGCTACCAACTGCTAAACCTGGAGTCAAAACATGTAGATGTGATTTTGGATGCTTGACCAAACATGTAGAATTTGCACCGAATATTCCCAAATTGGTTTTATCGCACTGGGCATGAGAAAACAAGCCCACACAGAGTACCTCTGAGAAAAAATTCTATCCAAATCTAATCTCCAGTCTTGTTCAGCTGGGTCAGTGGGCCTCCAGTTGGAATTTCTTTCTGGAAGTGACTCAGACAGGAACCATCAGGGTCCCCATCTTGCAGAACATAGCTTCACACAAGGCACCGCCTGCTGGCCATGTGTGTATTTTCAGCTGGATCACTATTGCTGCTATTCCCAAGCTGTGAAAAGAGAGACCAGCCAAAGTATGTGTTTTAGAGGCAGCTACCAGCCTCTATAGGATCTCTCTCTCAGACCCTGAACCAGCGCCGGGTTCCTGTGCCACGCGGGACGCTAAAGGGGAGAGGGGGGGGAGGGGGAGGGGGCAAAAACTCCCAGGCTACAGTTCTATAACACCTGCTGGTTTTAAGTCCCTTGGAGTGGTAAAGGGATTCGAGGAAGTGGTTGGTGTGTGTTTCTGTCCCAAAACTTGTGTGTAGGTTGAAACAGGCTAGTCTGACCACGAAAAATGGCCTATGGCAGTTAAGCGTGCCACTTATCTCAGTGAAACACATGGTTAAGAACTGCCTGCAGAGAGAAACGTCAAAAAATGAGTGGAGCAAAGTGGAGAGAGAACCATTCATTTTATTGAAGCCCTTAAGGTCAAGGTGTCTCAGCTGGTGAGCCTGTCACGATAAGAACTCCTGTGGAGGTGAAACGTTCTTGTTCCAAACAATGCCCTCCTTCAAACCCAGCTCTTTTCAAGTTATGATTGGTAGAATTCAAAGCAGTATACATTTCGAATTGGGTTACATATTGCTGCAACGTGTTGAGAATAATTTCTGTGTTGACCTCAAGTTCAAGTCTTTTATTATCAGATGCACAGAACGACACAGGGTCAGACGGCACTGAAATTCTTTGGACAAGACAACTCAAAGCAACCTGGCATAACATGACATATAAGTACTCAGAACATAGACCTACAGAGCTGTGAACAGGACAAAATATTCACAATACTACATTGATTCAGTCATGGTTGCTACTGCTATATCCCTGCATATTTCATTGCTTGACATAACAAAAATCTATATGTTTTTGTCAAATTCTGTCTGCAACAGCTGGAGAGGTACCTGTCGCAGACAACATCGTTTTTTTCACATGGGTTGTGTGGAGGTCTGGTGAAGGGTGTGCTGAGAAGCATTTTTTGGACTAGATCTAAGAACGGTGGAGTTCATGGCTGCATTCCAGGGCTGTGTCTGGTTAGTCAGACTTCTTGCAGCCTGTCTTGCCCAGGTCTTCCTAAATCAGCAGACATGAACAGTCAACCGGGAGACCTTGAGTATGCAGTAGCACACACCAGTACGAGTACACACACACACACTTTATATACAGCACACCTGTAGGAGCCTGAGGCCCCGGCAAGCCTGGTCTGGAGAGCAGAATAAAGGCCTTGTACTTGTCCTCAGAGCACTATCTCATCACTTTCTTTTTGCTCCTCCATTGCTTCTCTTTCATTCCCCCGGGTCTCACTCTCGCTCTCTCCCTTTCTGTCTCTTTTTGTCTCCTTCTCACTCCCAGTTCGATAGAGTATTGTTACAGAAGAGGGATGGATTATATTAATTAATTCATTTTCAGTTTTTCACCTGTAAGATATTATTAATCTCACACTAATGTGTCCTCGCCTGATAAATTCTTCTTTAGACAGATAGCTGTTCCCTGCAGTTGATCTTTATAGACTCCCTCCCTCCCTCCCTCCCTCCCTCCCTCCCTCCCTCCCTCCCTCCCTCCCTCCCTCCCTCCCTCCCTCCCTCCCTCCCTCCCTCCCTCCCTCCCTCCCTCCCTCCCTCCCTCCCTCCCTCCCTCCCTCCCTCCCTCCCTCCCTCCCTCCCTCCCTCCCTCCCTCCCTCCCTCCTTCCCTCTCACCCCTCTGGCCCCAGGAGTCTCACCATGTTTGTTTACTGTGGTGGTGTGGTTCGCCGTTGACCTGTGTCATGTCCTGGCCGTGCCTGTTTGCTCTCGCTGAGGGCAGAACCCACGAAGGGGCAACAGGGTCTCCTGATATTGACACATCCACACCGACCGAGAGGCTGCATGACTGGGCAATAAGTGATGCTGCTATAAAACATGTTAAACTCATATATCATTCATTACACTCACAGGCCTGTGACAAAGGCTATTGTAATATAAATGAACTCAAAGATTTCTCATACTTTATCAGGTATGGCAGTACCCATATTGATGTAATTAAACATCTGAGATGTCATTTTTTGGGGTGGACTATTCCTTTAAGGAGAGCTGCATGCCTGTCGCACATATGGTGCTGGTCTGTGTGCGGCTATGTCTGTAGTGAGGCCCCTATTCTGTCAGGAATCTCCACGGACACCTACCCTGCTGGACCCTCGGGCCCTCAGAACTCCCAGACCAACATTCCAGCAGATGAGCATAATGGAATCCTTTCACAGGTGGTGTGATCTGGGAAAGCCATAAAGCAAAGCTCGGCTGTGGATGGAGAAGAGATCTCGGCAGTCTGAAAAATTCTGGGTGGAAGTGGGGGCTGGGGGTGAGGGGCATAGTGTGGATGGATAGTACTAGTGTGTCAGTGAAATTGGGTCAAGCACACATCAATGTAATCTGCTTTGTAACTAACATTTCCTTACTGTGAGCAAGGAGCTTGGTAATAGAATGAAAACAGACAACAAAAATAGAAAAGATTGCACATTACTATCACAAATGCCAACTCTAATTTGTAAAAAGACTGTCCTTCCCTCATGCCATTATAAAAAGAGATACTTTGTGTCCTGGAAGTAATGGGTATAGTTTGTCTTGCACAACATGCTGAGGCAGTCATTTGTCAGAGCCGGCTGTGAAAAGTCATCCATTGCTGAACCTGACAGCATATTCCTAATGGCTCTGCGTGCACGAGGCAGTGTGGAAACATGAGTTTGTGCCATAGCAGGTCTTAGCTGGGTAACTATGAAGAACCCACAACCTTGTGCCTGAAGAAACCCCAGGCAGCCTTGCTCTCTCTTTGTGAAAAGCAGACAGGATACACGTGGGTGATCAATCTTATCCTCATACTTTTCTTTGTTTTTCTTTCTATTTTCTCCCTCATTCCCCCTTCTTTCTTTCTTTTCTCCATTGCTGATTCCCCCCCCCTCCCCCCCCCCCGTTTTTTCTCATGTAAACACTGCCTGGAATGCAAGCTCCTAGCATTCAGTTTACAGTAGTCATGCTATCTTTGCAGTTTACAGCACCCTTCCATTATAATCATGGCTTTTTTTCCCGGCTGGCTGGTTAACTACAGCCCTCCTCCCTGTCTCCCTGTTCCCTCTGTCCCCAGGCCTTGAGAGTGTGCTCAGCGATCCGCTGCAAGAGCTGGACTCTGCTCTCCCTGCTCTTCTTCCTCCTCTTCCTCGCGCTGTCGGCTCTGATGATCAGCACGTTCCCCTTCCCGCTGCCGGAGACGATACAAAGGCTGCCATCCCGAGGTCTCAGCGCCGCAGGTGGACCTATGCCAGGGGGTATGTACAGGGACCCCCTCCACCTCCTGACCCCCAACATCCACAGTGGGGCCTGGAGACAGGCTGATGGGAAAGAGTCTTCCAAGCACCTGCTGATGGTTGTGGATAAGGCAGGGAGGAGGGGATCTCCTGGGGATGTCATCCATGATACCTCTCACACGCACTTACGTGGAAGGACCACGACCCGCAGGATTAAAGGCATAGCCTCAAAGAGGAAGGAGACGCCAGCATCCAAGCACCAAACCAGGAAGCATCCACTCCCACTGGTGAATGATGTGCCAGGGCGTGTTGACATGCTAGCCAATCACAGTTCTGCTTCACAGCTCTCCTCCAATCCTCGCCCTGCTCCCAGACATGATGGACCCACGGGCCAGGCTGCAGCTGCAGTCTTGGAGATGTCAGAACCCAAACAGACTCCAGACAGACACAAGTATGCAAAGCATGCTGGGAAAGCCGGGAAGACCTTTGAAGAGCATAAGGACGTTCAGGAAACTGCCAGGGCCCTCCGGAAACGCAAAGCACCATCCTCCCAAAAAAACAAACGCAGCAATGGTGGGCTAAAACCTCAAACTGCATTGGAGCAGAGAGACGGTGTCTTGTGCAAGACCGGCACAGAAGCGGGCTTGTTTCCCGACCAGGACCAGCGCAGGATAAGAACCGGCACCCATCCGCTGCCCTGGCTCAGTACGGACGACCTCCAGAAGATGGAGATGCTGTCAGGGGGCGACGTGGTCAGCAAGGCCCGAGTGCCTGCCCACGGGCAGGTTCTCCAGGTGGCGCTGGGTCCTGGCACCCAGCCTGGAGGGGAGGAGCCCCACAGTGGGCGGTGCGAGCAGGGGCACTGTGCTCTGATCAAGAGGGCAGAGGACTGGTTCGAGGTGTTTGGCTTCCACCTTGACAGGGTCCTGGGGCTCAACCGGACCCTGCCCACTGTGCTCAGGAGTTTCCATAGCGACATCCTGCCCTACCGGTAGGTGTAGGACTGTCGCTGACCTTTAAAGTTATCAGGCGGACTTCCTATTAATGCAATGAGGTGAAAAATGAAAAAAAAAAACACAACATGGTATGGTTGTATGGTATTGCAAATTGAAGAATAATTTCAATGTACTTGTTTTTGTTCTGTTTTGGTTAAACATAATTTTGCTTAATTAACTGACAGATTGATTGATTAATTAATTGAATTTAGCTTTCATTCAGCAGACAGAACTGACCTGAACCTTGACAGGTACACCAGCGGTACACCTAGACCCATGGTCTGGTGGGACCCAGAGATCCAGCACCTGGCTGATAAGGACAACGACCAAAACTCCATCCCACTCACCTGGACCCAGTACCAGCACCTGCTATTGGCTGGGTGTGGCCGGGGCGTGGCCCCAAACTCCGCCCCTTGTGTGGGCGTCAACCACTCAGAGTGGGGGAGACTGGCCCTCTTCGACTTCCTCCTACAGGTAAGGAAACGTGGCCTCATTCTGTCAACTTCCGGTCTTCCTTCACATACACAGATTAGGTGTTATAAGAACCAGTGTATGACCCCTAACTATGTGAAGTGCAAACAAGGTTTTCTCTGGTGATAGTGAACTTGTGTGACAGGCAGTCAGGGATGTCTCAGGAAGAGAATGTTCAAAGACACGGGGAGGGTAATTGATAGCTGCTACTGTTGCTATTAGTGCCTTGCATCTGTGGACCGTAATAACCAAACTGGAGGTTAGAATAGCCTCATGTATAATAGAAAGGAACTGAATAGAAGGAAAAAGGTTTCTTAAATATCCTCTGATTTTCATTGACCGCTGTAAAACATCTCCCATCAGACCTTTGTACCCTTCTCCCTTCTCATTGTTCCTGATTCCACCGGACAGAAGGGAAAACCTTAAGCGAACCAAATCAGCTGTAGGAAAATCCGCTTACGATAAGGACTGGCTTCACACAGTCCGTGAGATGGAATGTGTAGCTGACTGTGAGCCGAGCCAGCTGGTGAATAATACATGGGCTCTTTCTTTCCCAGAAGTCAATACCTGTAACATGGCCAACTGCTAATAGCCTTCCATTGATCGTGTGAAACTGCTGAGTGGGAGGCTTGAACACTTGTTCCTACCTGCTCATTTAACACCTCTGATGGGGCTGATGTGGAACCCAGTCCCAGTGCTCCAGGGAAGTAGGGGACAGAACGGGACTGTGTGGAGAACCGACGCAGACGGCCCGCGGAGGGCAAACGATGTGGTGTCTGCTTCTGGTTTCACACAGGGGATAGGGTCACTGCTAACATCGGCGGTTCAGTGCTCACCGGAGGGGGTTCCGCAGTTGGATGGGACTATATTTTGGACTGTGAACGGTTGAACGGAAGTCAACTAGATTTTGTTGGTTTGCTGGTGTTTTGTGCTGTTGTGTACTGCTTTGATTTTCACAGCTCAGCAACTTGTGGTAAAAAAAATAAAATCTTCTTTGAGATAAGTGTGAGAGAGAGGGAACTTTTAGTGTAACCCTCTTCTGGAATCCCTGTGTTCTTCCCGGGTTCCAGGTGAACGATCGTCTGGACAGGTACTGCTGTGGCTTCATTCCAGGACCAGGAGAACCCTGCGTTGAGAACCTGCTCCATGTCAAATGTAACAACCCAAAGGACCTGGTGCTGGTTCACATCCTGGTACAGTCACAGATTTGAAGCTTCTCATGTCAAAGAATGTCCTCTTTTCTCATGGATTCTCCATTATTCAGAGAGAGTATATGAAACAATCAGTACTGATTGTATACTTATGCTGTACTCATGTCTGTGTAGGTGAGGAAAACAGACCGTACTAAGCTGGTGTTTATAGACAACGCAGGAAGACCCCATCACCCACCAGACAACCTCAACTTTCGATTGGTTGAGGGTATTAATGAGTGAGTCCAGCAACATGTGTATAAAGGGCATCATAGTGAGAGATACGCCTATTAATATTAGACGGATACAATGTTATCCTGATGTCAAATAAAACATTGCTGTAATTGTATTAGTAATTATTTTTACCAGTACATACAACTATGAGAGAATACCTCTGTTTTTACTGAAGTAAAATGGAATCTGTATGTATCAGTAGAGTATTCTGAACAATCCTTGACTGACAGCACTAAAATACCCAATAGTAATACCCAATTGGTGATATACTGACACCTGACCCGTTCACAACCAGTGTTCTATTTCCTGGCAGGTTCCCAGAGAGAGCAGTGTCTGTTCTCCAGTCAGGCTGTCTGGAGGCCATGTTGCTGCAGTCTCTCTACACGGACAGGGAATTCTGGAATAGCCAAGGAGGAGAGTCTGGCATGCGACCTCTCATACGCGCTGTGGAGCAGCGAAGCAGGATCCTGCTGCAGCACATCTACGACAAGAAGCTCCGACTCAATCGAGATTTGTGATCAGCTAGCCCCCAGGGCTAACGCTATAAGATTATTAGCTTACTTGCTATGGTGCCTCGGTGGACTGCACCCATAACAGTGGTTGCATTAGCCAAAAAGCAAAGGAGATAATTTAGTCTGTACTGGGAAGATGCAGAGAGCACTTCAAGGCCCTGGAAGGCCCAAAGAGACATTTGAGAATCAAGTCATTCAATACAATCATGGTCTGAGTGTATTGTTTTATTCACTGGATAACAGCAGTCTATGCTTGCATGCACAGCACCATTGCTTCAAAGCTGTGCACACACACAATATCTTAAAATGCCCATCACATTGAATGTGCTCGCTTTAAAAGTGTGTTTTTAGGAGATAACTATGAGCTGTAGATGACAAGATGACAAATGGCCTCTCAGGATTGGCTCCAGGACTCCTTATATGAGAGAACGGCAAAATCCATGTGATCTCAAAAGGCTGAAAGAAATGCATTGCTTTACAACGAGAATGACTTTGGATGCCCTAAAAAAGAAAATAAAGGCATCTTTGGTGAAATGATTGCACTGCACTGCATTGTTATTTGTAATTCAGGTGTAGCTAAAGCTCCATTTAGCCCTCATCCTTTCATCCAGCTCTCTGTTCCATCCATCCCTCCATCTACTTTCCTCCTCTTGATTAGGTCATGTTGTTGCTAAGGTATGACTCATCCACTGCCATGGGCTGCCGTGTCACTTGTCGTCAGATAATAACATTGTTAATGGATGGCCTATATACTCCCTTCTGTTTTTGATCGAAGAAATATCTTCTTGTATGGCTTAACAACAAAGCAGATTGATTTACTGTGCATTGAAATGTACATGGTGTTGTTAAGACTTGTAACAAGATGCAGACAGAAAGTGACATTGCTTATTAACTGTGTATGAGGCATTGGTGGCTGTGTACACATTTGAACTCTTCCATGGTCTCCAAAACAACTGTTTGCTGAAACTAAGGAACTTATAACCATTCTTCAGACTTTGTATTTCTCTGATTATTTGGCAACTTTTATCAAGGCATTCTTGGCAGACTAGTTTACCCTCTGAGTAGTATAAACAAAGTTTAAGTTGAGAGAAGAGAAAGCCTAAAAACAATGTTTTTACAACCCACACTCTCACTCTGCTTGCTCATTATCCTTCTGTGTGGAAAGTATTAACTAATCCTAGTAGGGTTGCCAGTTTGGAGGCAAAGAACAGCATTTGGGCCAAGCAGACCAACACTGGCACCATTTACTTCCTGCCACTAAATTATACTGTCCAAAAACTGCAGCTTTTGAACCAGAACTACCTATTTGGGATGTCTCACTAATAGTGGATCTCAGCAAGGTACTTATTGTCTCTGCTCTGTCCCCTGGTGCCTTGGTGCTTGTTTATTCTGAGGGTTGCCAGACTCATTAACCCTCTCCCCAGGCCACATTAGCCACATGCTGGGAACTAACTGTTAATGTTTGCTAACATTTGTTGAGTTTCACACATTGCTCATCTGGGACCGAAAAAGGTTATTAACAAAAGTCAAAAGTGAACTGAACTCAAACCATATCTCAAATGTAATCGGGAGCCCAGCCTTTAGAAACACCATCTCAGTCTTTACTACTCTGTCATTTGGCACTCCCTCTGTAATTCCTGTACCTCCCCCACTAAGTAAAGAAACACTCTTTCCAGACCCTGCGTTTTCACTCTGGATTTGTGGTGTCCTTCCCTCAACAAAAACACTGACTTCCTTAAAAAGGGAATAATAGGGTGCTCCGGTTGGTTCTCTGGGTAGGGCGTGTACCAAATAGGCTCAGGCCTGAAAGCAGAAGCCCCGGTTTGATTCTGGCTCAGAAAATGTCTGCACATCTTCCCCTGTCTCGCTTTGCTTTTCCTGTTTATCTGTCAAATAAAGCCGTACAATATATATTTAAAAGAAGGGAATCATAGCAAACCTCCCTCTCTTCTCATTCTCTATGCTTCCTCTATTTCTCACTCCTTCCCCCTCCCCTCATTCTTATTCTCCCTCTCAGTTCTCCAGGGGGAGTGTGGTAAATGTACACCCGCTCATGTCTTATTAATGATGATGTCTTTGGGCTGGTTCCCTTGGTTCTGAGGGCAGGAATGGCGATATGGGCTAAATTATATTCTAGAGGGAGGAGAAGGAGTGCAAAGGAAAACGAGAGAAAAACAGATGGAAAAGGAACAGACAGGAAGAAAAAAGGCAGTTAGGTCCATCGACTACATTTTTCATGGTGGACAAGTGAACATGAAAGGGATAAAGAGCAGGAGAAAAGGTGAAGGTAGTCCGACTGTTTCGTTTTTGTCTCTGTCCCAAAAACATGCAGTGTAGAGAGAACACCTGAGCCTCCAGGAACCTTCCGGGCTGCGATTCTAACGAGCGAACCTTCACTGCTCTTCTCAGGTTTTGTCCTAACAATGAGATGTGCGTTGACAAAGGAGCAGTGACAGCACCCCCTCAGGTGTGCAGGGGTGACATCAATGAATATGTGAGTGTGCATGCTCCAGAACCTGGATACAGAGGGTGTATGTGTGTTGGTGTGTCGTTTTCAGAGTGAAAATGGCATGCAGTCTGTATTTACATTTACATTTATCCATTTAGCAGACGCTTTTATCCAAAGCGACTTCCAAGAGAGAGCTTTACAAAGTGCATGGGTCACTGATAATAACAACAAGATAGCCCCAAAGCATTGCGGGTAGCCAAAAACAAGAAGCACACATTGGGAACGACCAAAAAATAAGTGCCAAAGGGAAGAACCATAAGAGCATGTAGTTAAGCAAGTTATAATCAAACAACATGAATCTGTAAGTGCAATCTGTATATTTAAGACCTTTGAAATGGTTTGAAATGTAAGAATCTTTGCACATTCAGAAAGAAAAGCAGTGACATATTTGTGGATGAAATAGTCACTGTGATTATCTAATATCCTCGCAGACAGAACTCATACATTGCCACACACAGCACACTGTAAACATTTCCCTCAAGTCTCCTTAACCTTCCAAAAGAATTAATAAGGCGATTGGAGTTATACACAGAGAGGGAAAAGCGGCTTTATTTCAAGTTCAAAGTGTGGACTATCTAGCTTTCCTCTCGGTGTAAAAGTCAATGAGATATAAACCTGACTTCAAACATCAGATTAACCTTGCACCTCTCCAAAAACCCTATTAGTGAGTCACCGCTCTGTTTCTGAGGTGAAGACCTGGTTTGAGACAACTCCCTGTGAATACTGAGATAAAGACGCCCACTCATCCAACCCCTTATGAATTAAGACCACATCAGTCCCTTTGGTTCCTTTTCTGTAATTCGAGTCAGGGTTTGGTTGTACTGTGAGACTAGATCTGACCTGTTTCCAGATAGAACTTCAAAAAGTTTATATATATTCAACAATGTGATATATGATCAATATGATATGTCTAAGCTAGGTTTAGCATAAAAACATGCGAGAAGCAGACCAGAGCCTTTCCTTCACTACAAGTCTCTGCACCGTCTGACGTTTCCTCCTCCTCCAGTTTCCTCTTCTCTCGAGGGGGAAGAAACACTACTTGCTGTGGCATGTGTTGTTTAAAGAGGGAAATATGAGGTCCACTTAAGCTTTTTCAAGCTTTGCCTGTGTGTGTGTACCTGGCACTGAGTGAGTCTGGATCATGGCACATGTGCATGTGGCTGTGAATGAAAGAGAAAGCAGAGATTGTCTTCCTAATCTACAATATAGATAGAAGAGCTGGAATGCATGTGTAGACTGCTGCCCTGTTCATACTGTGCAGTTACGTTGACACACACAAGCAACACTGAGTCATAGAGTTGCAATAATAGAGCTCTTTCATTATAATACTATTTGCAGTTTTTGCATCCCTTCCAGCACACATTCACACCCATTTATCCTTCAAGTCTGTTTTCTGCTACCCTACGTAATTTTAACAGACGTGACAGACTGGAGTTGCATGAGACAAGCTGTGGTGTGATACTAACAAGCTTGAGTTTCACCTTCTGTGGAAACATGGTTAGAACGTAAAAACAACCTAGTCCTTCCCTGCTTACTAGATCTAAGGGAAGGCAACGGACACATTACACTTAAATCCATATTCTTTTTGAGGTGTAACAATAAATAACCCAGGATGACTGGGCTTGAATCCCATTGTTGCTCGTTAAGGTCTACATTGGTTATAGAACACCAAATCAATAGCTATACGAGATATGGTCAAAGGCAGCCGTATCCGATATGGGATGAGAATGCGCTTCGAGTGTAAAACAATCACAGGAAAAAAGACCCAAAGTACGGTAAAGGTCTTTATTTTATGTTCTTCATTCAATCACAATTACTTCAAAATTGTTTCAATTTTTTTTCCAAAGTGATATTGATGGAATTGTCCAATTTGACACAATTAGCAAATATAATATCTTTAAAATGAACAAGCATTAACAAAATCTTCATACAGCATCACATTGAACAATGGTTGCAAATAATCTTAAATACAAAACACTGAAAACTGCATTCGAGAACATATCACCAAAAAAAAAAACAGTACAGGGTTCAGAAAACATTTCTGGATGGAAAAGGAACACAGGACAGATAAAACATTAAAGATTAATCTCAGTAGCCAAAAGTTAGTTTATCC
Source organism: Hypomesus nipponensis (assembly GCF_054491055.1). Classification (NCBI taxonomy): domain Eukaryota; kingdom Metazoa; phylum Chordata; class Actinopteri; order Osmeriformes; family Osmeridae; genus Hypomesus; species Hypomesus nipponensis. Next base: position 15,278,015 of record NC_140362.1, read on the forward strand.
TCCCATGGGCCAATAGCCACCATATCAATAGAAGGCTGAGCATAAAACAGATCAAAACCATTGACATCAGCTAATGCGTATCACATCTGTAAACTGTGATACAGACTTGATGCAATACGAACCTTAAAAACTACATTTGTTTTGAGTTGTGAAACCAATCACCATCCTCTACTTCAGTGGTTCCCAACCCTGGTCCTCAAGTACCCCCTGTCCTGCACGTTTTAGATGTTTCCCTGCTCCAACACACCTGATTCAAATGAATGGGTCGTTAACAGGCTTCCGCATAACTAGATAACGACCCATTCATTTAAATCAGGTGTGTTGGAACAGGGAAACATCTCAAATGTGCAGGACAGGGGGTACTTGAGGACCAGGGTTGACAACCACTGCTCTACTTTACCAACTCACCTACATACACGTTATATGCTTAACTACTGCAGCGATAAGCACAAACGCTTGAATAAGGGCCATCCAAACCATAGGCCTACAAGCAGCAAGCTTGTGTTCAAGGCTGAGGGAGCCCAGAGGAGGCCCAGATCCTCAGCTTGTCTTAATTAGCAGGCAATTACCAGCTCTACGCAGAAGGGTCGTTAGCTGTGGAGATTAGCTGTAGAGTGGTCTACTTCTACACATCGACTAATGGGACAGTACCACACGTGATCAAATTGAAAATGTTGACGGCAATTTTAGCCCGTTTATAGATTCACATACAATATGGCAATTTTATCAACTTATAAGTAAATAGGCTACAATAATGGTCTCATCTACTCTAAGCGCTGACCACAGATTTTGAGGGGGATAAACATGGACCCAAGTGCCCTTCATTGATTTAACAGCAGCATAGCCATTTGTGTATATCACTGTCCCCCATTTAGCCTCACACTTGACATACAATCACATCACATTGAAACATCAGCCATTCAGTGTTTTACTAAGAAGAGAAGTCAAATCTATAAGTTGTAAACAATAAAAACCTAGCTTAAGAGCACACAATAATTTACTGTTAGCTAATTTAAAGACTTTTAAAATTCATTCTATTCTTCAATTGGAACCTTCAGATAACTGGCCATGAGTGTTATTTGTAATTGCTTAAACATTTTACATGAAGATGTTAAGAATTAAATGTAGACAATCAATAAACACCAAATCCACCAAAAACACCCTAACTAAAACATAGACGAGTGACTACGCCACTTTTTGATGCTGTTGTTGCTTATGGGAAATTCAGTAAATTAGTATGTTGTCAAACGTACCAATGAAAGGGCTAAAGGTTCAATTCACTCAAGACAATGACCTACAAAACACAGATCTCACAGGCTTAAAATGCCAATCGCTACCCCCAGAATACCACACAGCACATTCAAACAGGTACCAGAAAGTTCAGTTTTCTACTACTCATAAAAAATTGTAAATGTGCAAATCGTTTTCTTTTGTAGACATGTAATACATACGACATTTGTGCATTCCATGTTTACCTGTGTCCCGTTCTGTTGCTGTTAAGATTCTCTTGGCCTGTGCCACAGTGGAATCAGCCACAGGGAGCTCATGACTGTGTCATCCAGCACTGAGCCAAAACACAGGTGACACTTCTGCCCAGGAGCTGGCCTGGTCTGGACGCCCTCAGGCCTCTTTGACCTCTTCTTCATTCTCCCCATCTCACCGTGTCTGGGACAAGTTATGACAACGGTGTTCACCTCAGACAGTCCAAGCGGTACTAGCAGCACAACTGAAGAGCTTAAAAAGGTTATGTTCTACACATGAGGACATCTGCAAAGGGTCCCAGGAGGTTCTTGTTGAAGATGCAGCGCACCCACACCAGGTAGGTGGTGAAGGGCTTGATGTTCTCCGAGAAGGTGTAGTTCTGGTGGGGCAGGATGTAAGGCATGTACGTGTTCTCTCCTTGCTCCTGGATCCATACCTCATACTTCACCTCCCTGACCTGAAATTTTTATTGGGCAAACATAGATTAAAAATACATAAATAAATAAAAAATGACGTGTGTCATATTGTAACACAATGACGGAATTATAAAGCGGAATATATTAGGCACTTTACCTTCAAGTACTTGAGGTTCCAAGGGATCTGCCAGGATACTGTGAGCTTGGCTTCGTTGGTAGCCTGGACTGAGGTCTGGCACTGAGGCTCCCTCACCCTGCCTGGATGAACTGTGCTGGCAGGCCGGGTCTTCTTGAGGTTGGGCCTGGTCTTCAGGCTCTCCCTGAGGACGTCCAGCAGAGAGGGGATGTCCAACCGGGTGTCCTGGTAGATGCGGAACAGCCACTCTGGGTTTCTGCAGCAAAGGTGTCTGGGCACCTCTCTGCTGGCCAGAATGCGCTCCTGCTCGTCCTTGTCCAGGTGAGCGATGCCCCCCTGATCCCAGGGTCTATCTGGGTGGGCCACGGAGTTCTCCTCCATGGTGTTCCTCCAGGCGACATACTGGAGGTCCATGCCTGGCAAGGTGGCCAAGGTCTTGTAAGGGGTGTACTGCTCCGGGCTGACCGCGTAGGGGAAGAGCTCCACCACAGCCGCCCCTCGGGGGAGGAAGAGCGAGGTGACGAGCTGAGCTCCGTGCATGCTGACGAGCATGGAGGCGCCGCTGATAGCCCGCACGATGCTGGGGTAGGTCTGGTCCTCCATGGAGACCGTCACCACCCTCATCTGGAACTCCTGCGCCAACGCCAGGATCAGCTCGGCCTCGTTGAGGATCAGCCTGGTTTGGGAACGACTGAACACCACGATGTACTGGTCCTTCTCGTCGGGACTCGTCCCTTCGTTCTGCTCCTTGGTAGTGATGTTGAGCTTCTCCATCAGGTGGGAGGCAAACTGCCGGATCTCGTTCCCGGAGATCAGGATGTTGGCCTTGGGGCCCTGCGGTTGGACAAAGCCGTACTGGTACCAGGTGGTCATCTTGGACAGGCCTACGTAAGACTTGGTGAAGCACATGAGCTTGCCGAAGTTCCTTAACTGCTCCCTGAGGAGGGGCTGCTTGCTGCTGAGCAGGCGGTAGAGGTCAAAGTGCGGCCCTTCGCCCCAGCCCTCCATGAAGATGAGACGAGCCTCGTCGTCGAGGTCCGAGTACTGCCTCATTGTGTAGAAGATGGGGAGCAGGTCGTCATGGAAAACGTGCATGAGGTTGTCCGGGTTGAAGCGGTTCAGGATGAGCGCCACGTCGGGCACAAACACGGGCTTGGGCATGTACTTTAGGGCGGCGGCCGGGAGCTCCAAGAAGTTGAAGTACTGGGTGTTGTGGTCTTCGACCGAGGAAAGGTCCAGCAGCGCCGGTTGGAAACGTCGCTGCCCTATGTTGGGCAGCATGACGGAAGAGTTGCCGTGGAAGAAGACAAACTCCTCCGCTTCGGTGCAGTAGCACAGGTAGTCGAAGCGGCAGACGCGGTCGGTGTGCATCTTGCCCGTGCAGACCATGCGGGTGCCGTGCTCCTGGAGCGCCAGCAGGGCGGCGTGGTAGTCGATGCGGGCCTGCGACAGCTCTTGAGACTGCTGCGTGAGGTGGAGCTCCTCCTCCAGGGAAGCGGCGTGGTCGCTGAGCTGGGTGTATTTCCAGAGCAGAGCCGCCACCACGGAGACCAGCAGGCCGTTCAGAATGGCTGCGACGTTCATCCTGCAGCCCGCCACCGCTCGCATCACTCCAGCTCCGCTGACTGGCTGGTTATCGAGCACAAGTGCATGCTCTGAAGCCGCCCACGCAAGCAGATACCTGAAACAAAGGGAAGACGTGGAGGAGAAGAGATGGAGAAGAGGAAGGTTAAACACAGACACAAAGAGAATACATGGAGGAGAGGAGAAGAGGAGGGGGGTCAGATGGCTGAGCGGTTAGGGAATTGGGCTATTAATCAGAAGGTTGCCGGTTCGATTCCCGGCCATGCCACTTAATGTTGTGTCCTTGGGCAAGGCACTTCACCCTACTTGCCTCGGGGGAATGTCCCTGTACTTACTGTAAGTCACTCTGGATAAGAGCGTCTGCTAAATGACTAAATGTAAAATGTCAATGTAATGTAAGAGGAAGGTTAGACACAGACACAAAGATAGGGAGATGTATAGGAGAAAACGTTGTTGAAGGAAAGGTAAAGGAAAACACTACAGTCTCAGTACACTTCTTCAACCAGGTATCGACACTGGTCAAAAAGCCAAGGCTATAAAAAGCAACATTACAACATTATGTTAGTAATCTAATTACTACAAGACTGTATAAGAGCACACCTCAAGGAGGTTTTATTTCCCTTTTCCAGGGTCCATTCCAAATGAATCCACCTACCCCACCTCACCGGCAATAAATGACATTGTGGAGAGATAAAACATGGGTGGGGGAAAAAAAAGAAGGCTTCCTCCACTAATCTGCATATGGAGAGAACAAGTGAGTCATGTGGAGAGAGACTCTTGAGGACAAGCAGATGTGGCTGACAAGCTGGATATTCATCCAAAGGTTAAGGCCGGCTAAAACAGAGTTCTGCGCACAGAATAAATATATCTTTACAGAAAGATATTGACTGGGATTAAAAGACTTCAGGAAGGTCAAAGGCAATTGTTGAGGGCTAATAGGATAGGTTTCTTAGCACAGAATACTTTTTATTCTGGCGTTTCGTAAACGGCAGTACTATTATCGACCTTTTCCTGCCTAAACGGCAAACCATTCAAAAACACACAACGATTGAATTGATAAATTGAATGCAAATCATCCCCATCTCCCTTGAATTGAACACTGAGCAGCAGGCTGGCATGGCTGTTGTGTGTAGACCCACTACACACAGCTTATGCACAGGTACAAGCACACAGACATTTCTGTATCAGTCTCCCTGTTCAAGCCTAGATTTCCTCCGACAGCCCTGGGTGATTCACCCAGAGTCACTACCTTTCCACAGCAGAAGCAGGACTCACACCAGTTAAGAAGACAGAGACAGGCAGACAGGTGGGGTGAAAGACAGGCAGACAGAGACAGACAAGTAGGCCTGTAGGCAGACAGATAGGCAGACAGAGAGAGAGACTGACAGACAGGCAGACACAGACAGACAGAGTGAGGCAGACAGACTGACAGACAGACACATACAGAGGGACAGGTAGAGAGAGAGACAGACAGGTAGAGAGAGAGACAGACAGACAGAGAGACAGACAAATAAGCAGAGGCACACTCAAGCTGGATTCTACAGTTTCTCTCGCTGCCTGAGACACAGCCTCCTTCAAAACCCAGGCAGGGGCCTGGAGGGAACAGCCAGACTCAACAAAGACGGAGGTTAATGGCTCCATATCTCCCTTTATCTCCTGATTCTCACTCCCCCCCCCCCCCCCCACCCCCCCCCGGCTTGCTCCTCCTTTATTTTTCCGCCTTCACTCCCCCAACACCACACTCTCTCAATCCATCCTTGTCCTTTCACCCTTTTCTCTTCCTTGCTCCTCCTCCTCCTCCTCTCTCTGTGTGTACACAGTTCTTCTCCTCGCATTTCCCCCCCCGTCGATATCGCTCTTCCTTTTCGCACTGGAATATCACCCTCTCCCACGTCTTGCTGTTCCTCAACCCTCCGCCACCCTCCCAACCCTCTGTCTCACCATCTCTCTTCCCCTGGTCTGCCTCAGCCCATCATTTGCCTAACCAGTTATAGAGGCTATTAAATGATCATAGTAATTTGGATGGTAAACATTGTCCCAACATCAAAACCAGAGCTGACACTCTAAACAGTAGAATAAGGCCAGAGAAATCCCCTCGGCTCCTGTAAACGTACCCAGCTCGTTCGAGCTGGTTAGACAGCACTGAGACAATACGGCTTCATGACACACACAAACTCGTCACGGAAAAAGCCCCATAATGCTTTATGTCATTTTCTGCTACAAAATGTCACTGAGTCTAAACAACCCAGAGTGCCATTGCCCTACCATCCCACAAGGACGTCTCCGGGGCGCTGCCATCGCTGTGGTGCAGATGTTAATCCCCCCCTTCGCTCCCTGGGTTGAACCACAGGGGTTTGTGAGCATGCCCACTGGGGTCCCTCAGTGCCAACAAACCAAGGGCTTGCAAATGTCAGGCTGAATCTGGGATTAGCGGGCGGCAGTAACATGCTAGCCTCCATCTTTCACCAGCACCATGGGGGAATCTGGAGCTGGGATTCTCTTATGCATTTGAGAGCTCATGAATGCACCATTAGCAGTATTCCAAGCAATTACAAGTAATAAGGCCAGTACGGAGTTCTTACCTTGTCAAAGTGCTGGGGAATATAAACATACACATTCATGCTTTCCATTTAAAGTAAATAGTGACTTTAAGATATCTGCCTTCCCTCACCACTGAGAATGCTCGCACATTTCAAATTAAAGGGATCATTTGAAATCTGTTTTCAGTTCGCCTTCAGTCTGTTCTCCAGGGATCTTCCACCCGCCTCCCATCCCAGACAACTTGGCCATATCGACACACGCATTCCACTAATAGGCCTAAAAACCTTTGTTATAGCCTACAGAATGGATATAAATAATAGAACAGACAGTCTCAGCTGCAAATCTCCCTCAGAAGACTGTGAGCAAACAGCCTTTCAACATTGCTGGGGGAAAAAAAATGCTGAAAACTACCTGACAACAGCCTGAGAAGACAACCAATCCCTGGCCTGAATGAATAACCTGTGCCTTATAAATGTTTCCCGTGTCAGGCTTTTACCACTGTAATAGCCTTTGTCTCTCAGAAAAGGTCTCCCTGTCTCCCAACCTGGCGGTGGGCTCCCAAGGGTTTGGTGTGGCTGCTTCTCTGTGGATCCCTATCCCCTCTGTGTGGGTGAGGGTGGGGGTGAATGAGGCTGGGGAGCCAGTGCAGAAGCATGGGCAGGCAGTAGATTCTAATGCATTTTAATGAGGCTCCTGGACAGCCAGTTAGTCTTCTCTCTCTTTCTCCCTCTCTCCCCCCCCTCTCCCTCTCTCGTCCTCCACCACTCTCCCCCTGCTGCTCAGGGTTACCTTGGAGATCACCCGCCAGCAGGACGCAGACGACGACAGCCTGGCGACTCGCGAGGACGGTTGACATGCCCTTCTCCTCTGTCCTCCTTCCAACCCTCTCTTCTCTTGATCGGCTACCTGCTCTCGCGTAGGGTTCTCGTTTGTTAACATCATTCTCCTTGGTCCGATGGCGTTATGCCAGATTGGACAAACATGACTAGCGTTCACACTAAAGAGGCAAAGTAGGAAGAGTGAAGCTTGTGTCACCCTCCAGGCAGATGTAGTCTAGAGCAGTCTACATCCTAGAGTCTGTCACTGTGAAGGTAACCTGTGCTGTGCAGTCCACCCTTACCCAGTGGGGCAGGAGAGGACTGGGGCTGATGCAGCCTTTCTGCTGGGGAGAAGTGGGTGGGGGAGGAGAAGAACAATGTCACTGAACCTCATGGGGGTAGGACTTCCTAATAGAACACTGCAGCACAGCAGAATAGAACTGCCACATGACAACAGGCAAGGTTCCAAAAAAACAAACAAACACAAAACACAATCGTTGGATCATCAAACTAAACTATTTAGATCTATATTGATCGTTTTACTCACCAAGGTCTTTACCAACTAAATCCATAGATTTAAAACATCAGCAGCCTAACCTAAACTCTCAGAGGAAACACAAACTTCTTTGGGCTGGGAATAAACTGTTCAAGGTGCCATGGCATGGGTACCAGTTGATGACGAGTCTTTTAGGACAGGCACATGCTACCAGACATGCTCACTGTGGTAGATAAGCGTATCGTACATCGTATATGTCACACCTGTTGTGCTCATGTAAATGTGAATTTTAATGTTGCAATTACACTCAATGTTACAGAACTCTAGAAATGAACTGATTGCAATTTGCATGTTGTCAAAGAGTAGTCTAATGAGTGCCCGTTGAGAGTAATCTGATGACACGATTAATGACATTTGTCATGTTCGTTTTAGAGACTACTGTAAATTGTGTTCCTAACAAAAAAACATACAAACATGATAGGCATTTGATTGATACGTCTATCATGCTCTTCGACTAGGAATTCACTGTCACTGTCCCCACACACAAACCTGGTGGACCAAGCTCATAATGGAACAGCATCACATATCTAGCTTGACCACAGCTGCCATTCGCAATACACTTGAACTAGGGACATGGTATGCAAATATATGTAAAAGCATTTTATATTGTGCTTACCGAGTGGATAAGGTTAGCTATGGTGCTAACACTGTCTTCTTTCTTCACTAAATCCGGTTGATTAGCTGGATAGCTAACTAGCCGGGATGAATCGGTAGCTCCAGAAGGAGCAGGAACGTTCCTGAATCCGGGGTTCTGACGCGTTCGAAATAAACTCTGCAACGTCTAGATGCACATAATGCGGTGCAATTGCACAAGACACCTCCGCATTCATTCATCAAGTTCTCCACAAATAAACGGTATTTTTGTATATTAGGGGTCGAAAATCAGCTGTCATTTTCGATGTAGCCAACGGGCGATTCAACTTGCAACTTGACTCCACCCACAGCTAAATCAAATGTCCGAACCTAACATCGCGAGATGTAATCAGAGTTCTCTGTTTCGTACCACCAGTTTGATGTACATCCAGCGTATGGTCCTTTGAACCATAAATATAGAAACATATCTATATCTAGGTGATCTGCATAATATAACGAAAATAATTTAAAGATTCCAAGCGCATAGCAAACCATAACAGTCAACCTCTCCAACACCCACCACACAACAAACGCACGATAGAAAAAGCAGGTCCAAGGTGGTCATCTCATTATTAGCTCTAATGCCTTAGAGAGCAATCAACACCATGCACCACGAACATTCTGTTGAGTTTAGCAGAGAATGGTGCACCTTCTTAACCGGTGTATCCTTGCTTTCACCATGAGATGTACAAAATCTGAGCCAGTGCTGTCCCCTACTGGCCATTACAAACTGGTGCATATGAGTGCACTTCCGAAAACCATTGAGATGGAGGATGCCCTGAACAGTTGAACCAGATGTAGCTGCATCTTTTCAGACTTTAATATGTATGTATAAAAGTTACTATCATTTATAAAACTCCAACAGAATGAAATGTCTCGGCAAGAAGAGTTTCTTCCTCATAGCCTGAGTTGTATTTTTGGGCCGTGAACGACTTAGGGGTCATGGTCGACATCTAGCGGCCATTCAGGGTTATCACATTTCATCGCTTTCAGAATGCATTTTAAAAACACGTTTTTCTTTTATGACAAAAGAAAAATGTTATATGCTTATACATTAACATATTTGATTTGAAATGGTAATTTATCATGGTAAGAAACATCTCTCAATAAGCCTTGTAAAAAAAGCCACTATTTTTACACTTACACTGTCTTACAGTGTGCAACCTGTTACAGGTTACCTTCACTGTGTTATCAGTATATTAGAAGTCATAGTTAAGGAGACTTAGCAAGCCATTTATGTATTTTATTGGAAGTTTCTGTATTCAACCACATTGATGATGACTGATGAGTTATCTGTATAATCAAAAATAATACATAGTTTCAATACAAAAATACATAAAGGTGCAGACATCCTAAATTGAAATGAATGAAGTTCAGGTAAACACAAATCATTATTGTTCACACAGCACCCTTACATATAATAAATAAAAACAGCCAATACTGTGATCATGGGGGTCAGACAGGGATATAACATTTTAATTGTTTATAAAAAGAGCCTTAATGATAGGCTGCTCATTTCAGTCTCTTTGTCCGTCCTTGAGACATAATGTAGCACCATAGTTAAACCTCAGTTCATGCATTTCCTCTGGGCTAGGTTGATCCAGTTGTAGTTGAATGGTGACAGAATTTCGAGGAGAGACACTATTTATTGGTCACTGTCCAATGGTTACTCTAATTATAGAAAGGATGTCCTGCCTTATTATGGCCTATCCCACAGTGGTCTGGTTACCAACACAACTGCTCCCAATGTAAGATGTCAGGCCTCTGCAAGAGCGGTCCCCTGACTCCACCCACTCTCAGTTCTGTTGGTGGAGTGTCGGGCTGAGAACCAATCAGACCCCTCCAAGAAAGAGCAACCAATAACCATCCACTGTCCAGACTGTTGAAAGGCAGAATGGAAGGCTGGTCCCTTTGATAGATGTCCTGCATCATGAGAATAACACTTCCTTTGTGCTGTATCATGTGACTGTTACTTCCTGTGTCTTCCAGTTCCTTGTTATGATCTCTGTTGTCAGTGCATGCACATGCTCTATGCAAAGTTGTCCGTTGGTACCCACTGGTACTCTATGAGCATAGTCCTTTATGTCCTGTATCTATGCCGGATACAGCCCTCTGGTCCCTTGAACCTATAGGTTTGAGTGAGAGCAAGACTTGCAGCATTGTTTCCCATAGAACTTGTGGTTGCATACTCCATGCTGAGGCACTAGGTAGCACCAGTTAAAGTGATCCTTGCAAGCTGTATCTGTGGAATATAAGGACAAACAACATCAGATACACTGGAGAAAGGTTGTTGAGTTGTGGTCAGTTATGTCCATCAATGGATCCTGAACTCAACTACAGTGAGCACTGTAACAAAAAGTTAGCAATGGCAAATTGAATGGCAACTGGCATACAAGGTGTTTCCAAGCAGTACCTTTCTTCTCAGACAGGGGGCAGAAGTTGGTGTTGCAGGCCTGGGACATGGGGGGTCTCAGGTGTGGGGTACACCCCGAGGAAAGCCTGCCCTGGGCCAGGCACTGCACGGTCCTGGCCTGCACCCCTCCACCACACGTCACAGTGCACTGTAGGGGCAGAACAAGCACCTTGTAACACAGCTTAAAAATGGCTACAAAAAGGTAATTCGATTTAACTTGATTTGATTTAGTAAAAAACAGAGTCAACCCCACATAATTAGATGAATCATCACATAATTATATTTCTATGGTCAACACCCAAGCTGGCGATACGGCATTACTACTTCACTCCATAGATTGCCGTCTGTCGTCACTCACTATCATTACTGTCAATCCGACAGTCAGTCGGTACCAACCTGAGACCAGGGGGAGGAGTACCACTCTGCCCGAGGCAGGGGCTTGGACACGGGCCAGGTGTGGAGGAGCGGAGGGGGGCACTCTGCTGGGGTGCAGACTCTGTGGAGCTCTACCGAGGGCTTGGCCACGTGCTGGCACTTCCTGGGTGGCAGCTCGCGGTATTTCCCCGCGGCGTCCTTCTCCGCACACTTGATGAAGCGGGCCTGAGAGCCCCGGCCACAGGTGACCGAGCACTGCGGAGGGTGGAAGGGAGGAAGGGGGGGGGGGGTGGAAGGGAGGAGCGGTGGAAAAGGAGGAGGGGGTGGAAGGCAGGAAGGTAGACAAACACGGCTGTATTGTCACAGCGATCGGCCTTCACTCGAGAAAAGTTGAGCGTGGCACCTATCCTCACTCCAGAGCGGGACAGTGACCGGACCAGCGTCACGATCGTCCCGAGGCTACTTTACCTCTTGCCAGGTGGAGACGAACCACTGGACCTTGCGCTGTTTGGGGCAGCGTTTGAGGAGGCAGGTCTCCTGGCTGCTGGGTCTCTCCAGGCCCACGCAGGAGCTGTCGGGCAGGCTGTGCGTCCTGGAGACCAGGCCAGTGCTCATGCACGCCACCGTCCTCCTCCTCAGGCCCTTCCCACACTTCCTGGAACACTGCAGGGAACATGACAACAGTGGCAGGGACGTCACACGCGCGTGGCTTGTGAAGGTAGACTGGGGACATTCTATGAGACTTAAGCTTTTCTTGACTCCTGGGACGGCAGCCGTCAGGGAGAGACTGTGAAACAATGCCAGATCTTTTTGGTCTTTGTGGAATCGTTTTTTTTTTTTTAATGCTCCTCGGAGCTCTGTATGGAACAAACACTGATGTAAAGGACAGAGATGTCATGATGTCAGATCTTTCATCGTCACAGGAGCAAAAGGGCATCCAGCGTTTGAGTGCCATAAAAATAACAACATACCTCTGACCAGGGTCCAGCGCTCCACTCTGGTGGACAGTTGTGGGCACTGCAGCTCTGTCTCCTGAGCGGTGGAGGCTGTCCACACTGGGTGTCGGCTAGCGCGTCCTCCAGTGTCTGGCTGCTCCTCTGCACACACCGCACCTGTCGCGTCTGCTCGCCCCCCCCACAGCTGCGACTGCAAACGCTCCATTCCCCGACACTCCATCTGGAACAACACACACACATTCCCACATTTGGACTTTTATTTGGATCCAACTTTGAGAATACTAAAAGGCCGAAAGCCGCGTGGCTACGCAAGGCAGTCTGGCCTCTCCACATGTCTTTGATACCCTCTCTGCTAATCTCTTCACCCCCCCTAGACTGGGTGCTGCCAGCGCGCACCTATTTCCATGATGTAATACTGTCTCCGTCTACACAGACACAGCAAAATAAATAAACACCCACTGTGCTCAAAATACTCAACATGCAGAGAGTGACTACAGTCATTGAGTGGCAGCATGTCTGCAGAGCACGAGGTGGGGGTATGAGGTTTTAGTACAGGCATAGCTACCGTATGTTCACCTACAGTCTAACTCCAGAGATCCGCCGCTCGGACAGACCACATCCCGGCACAGCCTCAGAATAGGGTCCAGGCCGGTGTGTGTCTAGGATACTGGATACTTACATTTCTACTGTCACATACACTAATCACTTGTACCGATGTACAAATCGGGCCGCTTATCGACGGAGGCTTCCGTTACGGCACGAATAATCATGTTCCCTCGCTACAGCCTGAAAGAACCTGCTGTCCTGGGTATCTTTGGTTGTGGAGTTGTGCAGCCCTGTTCCGTACGCAGCCCAGCGGGGAGCGCTCGCAGCTCTCCCCATCACGGTAATCACACAGATGTCTGTTGATGTGACACGGGATTTCCTCCGTGACCAAAGAGCACCAACACCCCTGTCAGCCGGAGCCTTGATTTATGAGACAGGGAGTCCTGACTAAGTGCTGAAGCCGGTGATGTCATCCTGGCCCGTGGGCCTGCCGGATGCACACACACACACACACACACACGCACACACACACAGCAGGTCTTCTGTTGAGACCCACATCAGGAGTGTGTTTCATCGCACTGCATGCTGAAACATTCTATCACGGTGAAGACTTGCTGAAAGGCAGGTGGGCTAAGATGGATGACATGGTGTGTGTGTGACTGTGACTGTGGGATGCATGCTGTATGTTGTGGGCCATCAGCTGTCCTGGTCGGTAAGACTGAACTGCAGTGGGATGATGTTCCATGATAGAGAGAAACATAAACCTACCCCCCCCCCCCCCACACACACACACAGGGGTCTCTAAAACATCTCTGTCTTGTTCTCTCTTGCTCTCACTCTCTCTTTTCTCTCTCTCTCTCTCTCTCTCTCTCTCTCTCTCTCTCTCTCTCTCTCTCTCACACACTCTCTTTCTCTTTTGTGGCTGGAGAGAGGGATGATTATTTTGGGTCAGTTTATGGCCTCTTAGCTTGTGTTGTCAAGACAATCCAAACAACCTTTATCAAGAGAAGGCTGCTATTAGGAGGCTACTGACTACATCTTAAACAGCAGAAGTAGTGCATGTCATGGTTTTACAGAGATAAACCAACAAATCATGTTATTGTTTGCTCAAAAGCAATGTCCAGTTTGGAGGCACTCCAAAAAACGTTGATAAGAAATTAAGTCACAGCATAGTTTTTCAAATTAATAGTTATTTTAAACAAATCATATTACCCAAAGAAACATGCTAGCAAGCTTGAATCATTTATAATTCTCCGTTACGCTTAGTTGTGGAAATTGAATTAAGGTTTAATTGAGAAGGTAAATATTGTCCCTTATTATAGTCTCTCACTAGGGATGGTAGATCAACAAGTCACAGTTATGACTGGACTCATTGTGGGCTTGTGTCTTTTTGCTGGAGTTGTAACACACACACACACACGCACACGCACACACAGCAGGCCTACCTGGCAGGACAGGGCTGGGGGTTGCAGGGCGTCATTCCTGTGCTGGGTCTGGTTCTGGGGTTGCAGTAGGACGTGTTCACCTGGACTCTCAGGTCCTTGTAGCACGCCGACTTGGTGGTCATCTGGCCTGGAGGAACCATGAAGGAACACCCGTTAATCAGCAAACTTCTCAAAGAGACTAACTTCAATAAAGGCTCACCAGGGGCGTTGTTAGACCCTTTTTACTGGGGCACGTGCCCCAGTATAAAGCTGCTGTGCCCCAGTATAAAGCTGCTGTGCCCCAGTATAAATCTGCTGTGCCCCAGTATAAATCTGCTGTGCCCCAGTAAAATCAAAAGTTTGAGTTTTAACAATTTACTTTATTAGTCAGTGCATTCATTTAGATTGATAATCCCAAAGGCCCGCAGAATTCCATGTCAGCGCTCTCTCTTGAGCTTGCCAAATAGCCACTGCAGCACGCACACAGAAGTCCAGGTGTCAGACTCGGCACACAAGTCAGAATTGAGGTAGGCTAAAAAAGCATTACAAAACGAAAGAAAGTTTCTAAATGATAGGCCTACCGACCATCGTATTTTGACTGAAACATAAAAACAATTACATGAAGCTCAAAAAACAATATTTGCCCTCAAATGATAGATTTTTTGGGCACACTTGCATCAACTATTGATGTCCCTGCCAAACCTGATATAAAATTTGCGTCCCTGAAATGTTGTATATAGTGGGTTGAGCAAGGGGAGATTTTATAGCGCAGCTTGAAAGAAAAAAAAGGAATACGAATAGGGGACTCTGCCCCAGTAAAGTTCTGTCTAACAATGCCTCTGGGTTCACCTATATGTTAGCACCTCCTTACTCAAAAATGTTCCTGTCATTATGCAATGAAAGACCTGCAGGCTCTCACTTGATGGGATCTCCATCCAGGTCTGGACCTCTACTAAACAATGCTGGAGTCACCCTCTTCAAGAACGAAAACGACCCCTAGTCCAGCAGGCCTCAGGTGGGGAAGCTCACTAGAGCTCTTCACAGGTATGGAGGTCTCTGACCTCCCAATCACAATGAACTCAACCCCTGCTTTGTTCACACAAACCCTCCGGCCTTCTCTTTCTCCTAACACACACACACACAAACAAACAAACACACACACACACACACAACCTCTCCAGGCTAGAGCCAGGTCATTACAAAAGGTCTAATTGCAGGGCTCCTGTGAGAGGAGTATCCAGCCACAGGCCATGTCCTCAGTCATGATGGGAACCGGCCCCTGGCCCCCTACTTATTCCCTGCTAAAGGTGCTCATTACAGATCAGTTGACCCTCCTAGATCTTTAGGCTCCTTCTCATTGATCTACGCGTACAGAGGAAACGTGACCATGCCTACAAATAGACCTGAACTAGTGTTGCTAGGAGAAACGCTTACCTCTAATACAAGTCCCTTTGTCAATTCATGAAATGATGTGGTGGAGTTCAACTACTGTAACTGTTAACGAGTTATATAACTACCAACGGCAGCTGTTATCAGAATAACCCATATTTACAGGCGAGGTGGACTGAGAACCTGTGCTTTCTGAAGAGATGTCTTGGGGGGGGGGACACTGGTTGATGGTAACGAGCTAGTACAGAGCAGTTTGTTACAGCACCTCCTGTGTGTTTCAGTGAAGATTGTATCTGAAGGGGGGGGGTGTGCATCTCAGTTCTCTTGTGGGGGTGCGGTGGGGGTGTGGTGGGGGTGTGGTGGGGCTGTGCACGGCTCTGCATTTGGGTGCACGCTTGTGCGGTCTCCAATCTTCTCACCTCCAGCGCAGGAGGCCGAGCAGTGGGATCGTATGACGGCCCAGGTGTAGTTGTGCTTCAGCGCTCCTCTCCTGTCCACCTCTGTCCCGCTGAGGGTGTACTCCCAGCGTACACCTGGGTTCCTGCCCTGCAGGAGGATCTACAGAAACAGGCCCTCAGCCAGCGGAACATTCTAGCTCCAATATACACGATACCACCCATAAAACGCTTTTCATTCAATTCGATTGACTACAGAAGTGATATTTTAGGGGGGATATTTTGGTCAGGATTTGGGCATGGCCTTGTAGGAAACCTTGTTTAAATGTTGGGGCGGGAGCAGCTATGTTTGAGTGGGCTATCCCTTTACTGAATTGCACGTCACATTCCTTTTTGACACGTCATGTCAGCGTACCTCGACCACCAGGGTCTCGTTGGTGGGGCCAGCGGCCGACAGGCTCTCTGGTCGGTTATAAGGTCTCTTGTACTCAAACAGAGATCCGGCGATCTGGTGTCTACCAGGCCAGTCCACGGTCCAGTGCCCGTTCAGGTAGTACCTCCGCTGGGTGTTCCTCACAGCCAGGTAGGAGCCGGAGGTGTTGAGCTCCACAACCCGGATGCTCCTCGCCCCCGCCGGGATGTTCACCACGCCGTAGTACTCTGTCACGGTCACAAACGACAAACGAAACACTGTAAGGGGGGGGGGGGGTATGCTGAGGGGATTCAACCCAGATTCCCTGCTAACATTAGACCACTTGAAATGGGCTGAGGTGTTTCGGTAACACGTCTCAGGCTCGAAGGCTGGGTCGACTTGGCGATGGCGAGGACGCGCTGAGACGTACGGTTGGTGAAGTGCTGCTTGGTGTACTGGCCCTTGTAGGTCCGACACGTGGAGTTGTTCCCTTTACAGACTCCACACACGTCAGGTCCCGCAGACGAGCCCAACACGCGGTCGCAGCCCACTTTCTGGGAGAGACGAGACACAAGGGAAAAGAACGCTTTCTCATTCTCATCCGGTGAACATGCGGCGCGCGCCGCCAAGTTCACGCAGGCGGGACCAAGCATCCAAAACAAGGTCACCCACAAAGTGCCTCCGCACAGCGTCGTCCTTGTTCAACAGTGTCAAACGGAATGTCTAAAGAGAAGAGCGGAGACGAACACACGTGCGACAAACGTGTGTTTCAGTCCCGCGGAGTTGCGTTCCAAACACAAAGCTCAGTATCACCTCACACAGGCCGTCGATGCAGATGTCAGAGCTCTCTGGGGAACATCGGGTCCCGTCCCGCACCTTGCTGGCCAGGGCGAAGAAGAAGTCGTAGCCGTCGGCATAGCAGTACAGTTTGCAGACGTCCTGATCTGGAATTGAGGAAGGCCAATGTTTGCTTTTCTCGACTTGTTGGGGGATTGCGATGACGCACAGTCACCAAACCACCTCCACAACCCCCCCCCCCCCCCCCACACCCCGACCACCAGAGCCAACCTACCGTCCACCGCGGTGTAGGGTTTCCAGTTATAGTACCAGCCCCTGAACTGCCGGCCGTTGAACTCTGCACACTGCTGGGATCTGTAGTCCACCGTGTTGGGGGGGCAGTCCTCAGTGTTACACAGCTTGTAGGAGCGCGAGGAGCCCTCGCAGTACCGCCCCCCAAACATAGGTCTGGGGGAAAGGGGGCACCACACTGAGTTAACATCATGACCACCTGTCCAACCACAAAAAGTGTGTGTATGCGGGTTCAAATTGTGCGTCTATTGGTTAGCATTCATGCAACAATACCTGTGTGTGTGTCCGTGTGTGTTTGCATGAGTGTCTGTGTGTGTGTACCTCGGGTTGGTGCACTGTCTCTCTCTATATGTGGTCCCACTCTGACAGCTCCGCGTGCACGCTGACCAGCCCGACCAGCCTGACCAGTGGCCGTGGACCGGCCGGGGCCCCTCGTCTCCCTGTTTCACACACTGGCCACGACGACACCACTGGAGAACGAAACAAACGCACGTAAACGCCACAGCTGTTCTTTTCCCAAATATTTGCACGCACTGTCAAGGACTTGGGTGCGCTTGGTCTGTCTCACCCACTGCAATGGTGCCACTTCCACATGGGACACCTTCATAAGTACCGACCGTGAGTCGAATCTAACTTTAAATACTTTTATGTAATTGAAGCAGGTCTGTGTGTGCGTGTGTGAGTGTGTGTGTGGGGGGGGGTTCTTCCCAGAAAATCTGACAGCAGCAATTTCCTGGTCTTGACAACTAGCAATAACAAACATGTTAAATGAGTTGATTTTACACCAAGATGACATTCGTGCGTGAGTTTGAAGCGTCCACCTCGGAGAGATCCCCAGATTTGGGACTGGAGCAGCTGATGGTCCCTGAACAGCCTGGATTCCTCACCCAGCCTGTCACTGTTTGTGTTTGACAACTGGACCTCAGAGGAATGGATGGGATTAAGCCATCAACTTCAATATAGGATGGAGGCAAATCTCTTTGAGACGCTGTCAGGAAAAATCCCAGAGGAACACATATTTTCCAGCCCCCTCAACAAAAAAAAACTGTTTTAACAAGCTCAGTACTGACCCACTGTGCTGGCAGTGTTGTCCTATGAGTAGTGATGGGAGAGACGCTCGTGCTCTGCGAGGGCTTGGCTTGACCGTATGCCCAGATAATCCTCTCTGTTACAGTACTTTGTGAATTTGAATGTTTCATGGGAAGTTCTCGGTCCAACAGCATCATTAAGAGACAAAACTTCCCCAATAAAGAATGTGAGGTCCTCAAAAGTCCCTCGTCAGGCTTTTACAGTGCATTCAGCCGCTCCATAAACGCCGAAAGACAGCATTAAACAGAGAACAAAGAAGCCCTCAATAGACTTTGCTGTTACTCCACTTGAGGCAGTTCACCGATACCCCGTGTGACCTAAGTGGCATTTGCACTGGAGCTTTGACAAACCTGGCAACCCAGGGCACAGGAATGCAGCCAGTCGCAGTGTTAACAGAGCTAAGTCTGGCAGGACTAAATGTCACCCAGCAGATATCGGACAAGGGGGATCTGATAAAGATCTCAGGGTCAAATGACTGAAGCCTGTGGGGCAGCAGACGTGAAGCTGAGCTTAGACTCGTGCTAGTGTGGCTACTCTAGAGAATGAGGTGTTTGTGTGTGTTGTCTTGAGGGGGAGAATTGAAAAAAGGGCAGAAGACAACGTTCTGAGAGCACTTCTGACGCTTAAAATCTAAAACACAAGTATAGTAATTGTTATGCTGAGTCATGCTATGCTAAATGGCATCCAAAACACAGAAGCTGCTGACAGTGGACGTGTGTGTGTGTGCCAGTGTGGGTATCCAGTGTGTGTCGCCAGCTGTGTGTGTCCAGTGTGTGTGTGTGTGTGTGTCAGTCTTATGATGCTCCGTCTCACCATGTCTGGACCACAGGCAGAGCCTTCAGCTGCTGGCATGAACTTAGTCTCGCATTTCCTACCAACACGGTGGCACCACAGAGCCTTGCAGATGTCCTGAAAAACACAAACATACACACACACACAAGTAAACACCCGCACTTTCACACTTGTACAGGTGCTAAATAGTGTGAGAGATGGATGGAAAAGAGTGGAAGACAAAGAGACGAGGAAAGAGAGACACACAAGAGAGAAAGAGACAAGGTTATAGAGAGAAAGAAAGAGAGAGGAACAGACAGGAAGTAGAAGAGGAAGTTAGCTGACTAATGGCCGGTCTAGAACCTCACACCGTCATTGGCGTAATGAATAGATGTTCCTGACACACTTTATGACACTGTCATTATGTTCAAAAGATGTTTTTAGGTGGTCAAAATAACAGTAATATGCTTTACAGATATGCTGAAGCCCTGTGGTAAACAATACTGAAACACTTCATATCCCAAAGAGTCATCTGCAAACAGCATGTTCCACATATGTACAGTGCATTACACCACAGTACATACATTTATAATGGCAGCTGATCTGTATTGAAACCCACAGGAATTTGCTCTACTCACACCAGCTTACTTATTTCGCCTGAGAGACACAAACTGCTACTTTTCATGTGTGTTTGCTGCTCGAAAGTGAATGACTTTGTCATATTCTGACAACAATGGGAGCAAAATGCTAGCAGAGGCAGGAGCCTGCCAGCATCTATCATGGAAGCAATCCCAAGACGTGTTTGTGCAGCTGTTTGCAGACTCAGGGATTTTCCAACAGAGAAACTCCAAAGAACGAAAAGAAGGCTCTTGCTTTGTGTGTGCGTGTGTGCACATCCAAACTATTGTTTTGCTTTTGCCAAGGTAACCCAGCACCTGGGAGGCCCCCGCGGAGAGTATAGTGTGACTTGCTGCTGAACGATCCAGCCGTGCCTTATCTCTGTGACGCCTGCCAAAGACTTCATCAAAAAAAACAATTCGAAATAAAGTAGACCGGAGGGACGAAGCGATGGTTTGGTTCCTACGAGCAGAACAAGTGTCTAGACATCCGAAACACATGGACATCAGCTCTGCTTCTTGAGGTGCGTGCTGAGTGTTGTTGCCTTGTTGGGATGGTAGACAACTGGGATGGAATCGTTCCAAAAGCTCATCAACGCAGTTTGTAACAGCTCATTTTGCACCACACAATATGATTTCATATTGTACATATACTATACAGCATATATTGTATACCGCCTTCCCACTCTCCGCAGAACAGTCAGGTTGACAGCGTTTTGACAGTCTTTTCACCGTACCTTCTTAAAGTCCAGCGTGCAGAGTTTGGCCTTCTCTCCAAACTGCCACTTGCACTGTGTGTCAGCGTCGTACAGTTCCCCAGGCAGCTTCTCAGGGTAGCTGTACTCCTGCACCGAGCTGGGCTCATCAGACAAACAGGTGGCCTGGGCTGAGCTGGAGGAGACAGGAGATGGAATCGAGTATTTCATTATTTTTAGGGAATTGACGAGCTACACAGCATAACATCACCATCATGACGTCAAAGCAAAACGCACAGCATCAAACAAAGTCAACAGAGTGGAGAAATGGTTCGTTGCCAAAGCGATGTAGGTTGATTGTGCATGGATGTTTTGCTCATTGACTCACTATAAAGGAACACATCCCATAATGATATTGTTTCTCACAGAGAAAAGGCCATAAAAGGGTTGTCTTGGCAACATAACAAGTGCCAAACCCAAGCAGGGAACAGTTTTATGTCCCTGACAGATTCTCTTGACACGCGTTAATAAATACTATCACTCAGGTCGCTGACAGGCTTCCCAACGTAACCCGATACCAGCAGTAATCATGGGGATGTGTTTTACAACTTCAATCCTCTGGTCACAATGTAGAATGGATGTAGTGTACAGCCCAGAGAGTCATGAGAGGTCCTGATGGCTTAAGCAGAACACAGGGCGCTCACCACTCCTTTACGATTCCTACGTGTCTGAAGAACAATGACTGGACTGCACAGCCTTCTAACGTTCCCAGAGCTGTGTCTCACAGTGACAACATCATATGGCGCACGATGGTATATCTCGTTTACACCCCCCTCAAGGTCGCATGTGCATTTATATCCAAGCAGATTGCGGTTGTATCCAAGCAGAGAGGCGGGGGCAAAAGGGTATCTATTCTACTCTCCTTCGATTGATTCCATTCTGTTCTTCCAAAGTTCTGTACGCCCGAGATTTACTGCCGACTTCTCATACGTTCACCCTGCTTCCAATTAGACGTCTATACATCACTGAGTGTGTGCCGTGTGTACCGCGTGTGTACCGCGTGGAACGGGCGTTTTTTTTCCCCGTGTGTGTAGGGGGAGCTGGTCCCATCTGGCCGCCACTTGTAGGAATGTCAGCGAGTGCTGAGAGCCACATCCATCCAGCCCACTGTCACCTCCTTCAAGGTCCTCACCCCGAGCTCCGCTCAACTGGGCTTCAGTGAGCCTCCGAAACAGGAAGCGACCAAAGCCACGCTTCCTCCTGGCAGGTTGGGGGGTGTGGGGGTGGGGGTGGATGTGATGAGGGTCACACGTCTAAGGGTCAACTGTGAGACTGCAGTGTGAGACTGGTGCAGAGGGTGGACCAAAAGGTTCGGCAGAGATTCCGCTTACGCATGGACGGAACCACTGACAACATGGCAGGGGAACTGCGTTTGCATGCCTGTTACGTGTCTCCTGAAGTGACTAACTGACGTGTGACTGACTTGACCGTGAGCTGGACGATCCACAACAGTGTAGCATGTTCCGCTGGTAGGAGAGACCCAAAGAGAAGGATGCGAGTGCACCTGGGTCCGAGCTCTTTGGCCCAGAACCACCCTCTCTACGTGAGCCAGACGAGCACAGTGTCTGGGTGAGTTTAATATAACTCTGACAGCCCTAACGAGGATGAGATCATGGGGCTTCAATTAAGCAGTGAGGAAATACAGTGTCCCTGACAGTAGGCGATGGAATACCTCACAGCTCCTTTCACACACTGGTAAATTTAGGGTACCAATCTCGAGTTTCACACAATAACACACATCCATACACACACACACACAGACACACAGACACACAGACACACAGACGCACTCAGATGCACAGACTGTAACTGAGAGGCAGACAGTGAAGGCCCACATATCAGTCTGTTGGCGACCATGCCAGTAATATATATCTATCCCTCCCACCTCCCGTCCCCTTCACTCTACTATGAAGGCTGAAGCCTGGTCCCTGCAGGGGGGAGGGGGGAGGGGGGGGGAGGGAGGGGGGAGGGAGGGGGGGGAACCCCACATGACCAGCCAGGATAGGTTCCCACTCCAGGCCTGGAGATGTTCACGTCAGGGGAACGGCCCACGCTTTGGCAGGCTGAGACACCCAGCAGGTATGCAGCATGGAATGGGAGGATAGCTTTCCACCAGGCTTCCTCTGGGTCTGAGCTGAGTACAGAGATAAATCCATTCGATTGGTCCGCATTGCGTGTTGTGTATCATGGGGGGGGGGGGGGGGGACCCTTCAGCAAGAATCATACATGAAGTAAAAAGCCTGGTTTTATAAAACTGTAGGAAGTTATGTGCAGTGCAATGAGGCAGGGTTTTCAGCATGGGTGTCCTTCATTTCAAAACCATTTAATGCAAATACTGTAAACAGCGTTAAAATGACTTCAAACAACATCATACACAACATGCCAAACTGACCATTCAGATTTCTTGTCATGCCTTTTTTTCTCTGTACTATAAATGTTTCTTAAATGGCGTCTGATGGCTGTGTTGACTGAGGAACCTGCTGAGGTACTGACTCGCTGTGCAGTCTTACTTGAGAAACCTGGTGAGATACTGGCGACTACAGGCTGACCAGGAGAAGATGCCGTTGTGGCCAGCCAGCGTGGGGGACATGATGTTGCCTTCGGACTTCTTGCACATGTTGCCTTCCCCGTCGTGTACCATGCCGAAACTGTGGGAAAGAGATGCAGGGGAAGCAACAGGTCATATCTGATCCTATAGGACGAGCAAACAGCAGCCTGGGGTCGTACACAAGCCCACACATCCTCTCTCTAGTATCATCGGTATGAGGTATCAACCAACATGTCTTCATTGCTCAAAATAATGATGACTGATGTCCTGACCATTCTTCTTTTCCTCTGTTGGCCAGTTGGGTGACCCAACGTCTCTTTCTGCATGAAATGTCTCTGTAATGGATATTTAAAGCCTCGACACAGACCCTGTAAGGCTGTGAGGTCTCAGGTTGTAACAGTTGTTCAGACAGAGAGCAGTGTGTGTGTGTGTGTGTGTGTGTCAGCCTTACTTGTGTCCAGACTCGTGTGCGATAGTGAAGGCTACTCCCAGGCCCGTGTCCTCGTTAATGGTGCAACTGCGGTACTTGCTGCACATCCCACTGATGGGAGCGAAGCCTGCACAGAGAGAGGAGGAGGAGGAGGAAGAGGAGGAGAGTAATGAATGTGTGGTCCTCCTAATCTGCACAAACTGATTTGTAGGATCAGGTCTCCATTTTTCCCATATTTTGTGCCAACTGTACACATTAAGAGTTCACATTAAATCAAAACGCCATTTGAACTGTGATTCTTATCATGCCCTCTCTTATATGAACGCAGCATATATCTCTCTGTTATGATACAAAAGTCAAACTACATTCCTACATACTATTATGCATCGTACAGCAAAGGAGTGGAAGGCTGGATTCTGGGTCCGGATTGTTCTAAGAGCAGTGAAACACTGTTAGTTCTAAGTTAATTCTGCTCTACGTTGTCTCTCCATGGCTCTAAGCAGATACGACAGCTAACAGTTGCATGTTAGCTTTGGAATGCATGAAGGGAAATCAAACAAGCCCTTGGTCATCCCTAAAAACCTGTTCGCATATGAGAGCATGGGAACTATGAAGGATGTATGGGAAAAAAGAGAGTGAAAAATAGTTGCAAGGCACAGACACAAAGGATTTCTTTTATGGGGGGTTTTCCCAGTGAGAATGTAATATCATGTCGTTCACTGACTTGTTTCAGACAAAGGAGTCAATCTCAATGGATGAGCGATACCTGGGCTTTTTATACATACTTGAACAGGTCACACCTTCACACAAGTAATAACATAAAAACACTGATTAAGGACTTATTCCGAATAACACGCAGGCGATGTTATAGATTCATTTCGAGGCGTAAATATCGGCATACAAATCCGATTCTCACAGCATGTTTCATATCTTTGTGAGTCTCTGTATTCCTTCAAACCAGCCTATATTGGCTGAACTCCACACCCCTCTGGGTCTCTCCCCTCTGATCTGCAATACACCATCCCTCGTTTCCTCCTTCCATCTGCTGCTACAGGAACATAAATTACGATATAAATAAATATTTAGTGCTGCCGGATGGAGCTGCCGATGCGGGGTGAAATCTCCATTATCTGGGGGGCCTTCCACATCAGAGGCCTGGCCCAGGAGTCCAGGGCCGTCTCTGAGGTGTTAGCAACTCACAGGTTGGCCCGCACGTTTATCTTCCCAGGAGCCTTTGAACTGGGCTTCAACACGAAAGAGTGTAGCTAACACGAGCTAGTAGTCAGCCAGCACTTTGAAGTCAGAGGTTGGACTTGGGTTGAGCTTGTGTGTGTCTTTGGTGAGTTTTGTGTATGTGTGTGTGTGTGGGGGGGATAGTACATAAGAGCTTTTTTTCTCACAGGAAACCCCAGAAGTCCTTCTCCTGGTGATTACCTTCAGTGAGCTAGTTACAGCTCATTAGTGGATAGAAAGGCCAGCAGGCTGGTGTAGGAAGGGTGTGTAAGCTATTCTAGACAGTCTAGAGAGAGCTACATTCGAGAGGGACAAGAAGAGAGAGAGAGAGAGGGAGAGAGAGAGAGAGGGAGAGAGAGAGAGAGAGAGAGAGAGAGAGAGAGAGAGAGAGAGAGAGAGAGAGAGGGAGAGAAAGAGAGAGAGAGGGAGTGCTGCATTTGAGAGAGCGACCTACCCAGCGTGTCACACGGTTCGTTCTTCCAGGAGCATATATCCAACCCTGTGAGGAGGATGGCGTGGTCATGACGACGGCCCTGTCTGCTTCCCAGGCTGGCCTGCCACTGGCAGAAGCTATTCAGGGTGTGGTCAGCGTGGTGGTTAATCGCCAGCCCATCCTGAGGGAGAGGGACAAACACATCAAAGTGTGTGTGTGTGTGTATATGAATGTATGGTAATGAGTGTCAAAGTGGCAGTTGGTGCCCATAAAAAAGCTAGAAAGTTCAGATGAAAAGCCCAAGTGACATTCCACTTCATATTGTCAGATGACGAGTGGGAGAGAGGCACTAAAACGAGTTCCCTCCTTTAGAAGCTCCTTAATCACCAGAAAACAACTGAGCAAAAAGCCAGGTCAAATTGGTCTAAAGTGCCTCTTTACTGGGAGCATATAGTAAATTGGAGAAGTAGGGACATTTTTGACATTCCTGAACCCAATGACCTCTGGAGAAAATTGAAGTTCGTCAACGTTAGGCACAGGTGGATGACAAAGATGGCCTTTCTCTCCGGCTCCTCAACTCCCTCGCCCACAATTCGGCGAGAAATTTTCGTAAGAAATTGGCGAGAACCCAAGGAAGGGTACACCCCATAATTAAACTGTCGTTGTAAAAGAAAAGAACCAAACGGCTCAAACCTCCAAACTGGTGGAACGCTCCAAAACACCTAGCGATTTGCACCCTGAGGTAGACATAGTCTAGCATGTCAGATAAATGTATCTGAAAAAAGCCCAAAGCATTTACAACTAAATGTTAACCTTGAAACTACAGGTCTTCCAGTGCCAAATCGTCACTTTTGGCAACAGGGTGTAATTCAAACGTACATATTTTCCTGGCTTCATAAGACTGGGTGACGTGAGACGTGACTTAAGCTGCTGGTTCTGTGTCCGTGATGGTAACAGATGAACATCCTAAAAAGAAAACACTAACCTGGTTCTCGTCCAACAGAATAAGACCCACTAGGACAATGTTGATATTCCCCCCTATGGTCCCGTCCTTGAAGAGAGTAGAGACCTGTGTGTGTGTGTGTGTGTGTGTGTGGGGGGGGGGACATACATTAATCTGAGGATATAATATATCATCATCATCCTTAATACAGTTACCATTGACAACATCTGTAGTAAATACTGCTGCACAGACATCTTGATTTTAAACACAATCAGACAATCATGCATTTGGAAGGGGTAGTCTTATTTAACAATAATATTGTCAAAAAATGAGAAAAAGTCTTGGTTTCCGAACTAATTAAACATCTTAAAAAGATTATGTATCTGGCACAAAGATCAGAGTTTAATAAACAAGAAACAAAGCCACGTTATTTAAAAGAGATAACATCCAAATACCCCAGAGACCCTATGGGAGAACAACGCAGCCTTAACGGCTGGTCTCAATTGAGCCTCTGCTCATGCGATGACCTAAACATCAATCAAAGCTCTCCATCCAACTTTGAAACAGGAATCCCGATTCTTCTCTCAGGGATTGTAGAATACCTCAGGTGTCACTTTTACCCAAATGGTATTTCTTACATTTACATTTAGCAGACGCTCTTATCCAGAGCGACTTACAGTAAGTACAGGGACATTCCCCCCGAGGCAAGTAGGGTGAAGTGCCTAGCCCAAGGACACAACGTCATTTTGCACAGCCGGGATCCGAACCGGTAACCGCTCAGCCACCTGACTCCCTCCCTCCTTTCTTCTGGAAACCTCTGTTCCCTCCTCATGTTATCTTGTTCCCTCTGCTGACACGTGGATGGGGAGGGAGATGGCGGTGATACATCGCTATGTCAGCAACCTAACGGGACTCTGTTATATCCTTATTGGAGAGATGTGTGTGTTGTTGTGAGTGTGAGTCTCTGTGTGTGTGTGTGTGTCTGGGGGTGGGGGGACCCAGGGGAAGTGGCAGAAGAGTGTGGGTGTTCAGTGTAACTTCATCCTGTCAAGATTGCCCCTCTTTAGTAGGTGCTGAACTTTTCTGACCCGGGTTTTACAGGGAACACTGTTTTGAAAAGAGCGCTGGGATTATCTTTGGATTTGTCAGTCAGTCGTTAAGTAGCAGAACGGCATGACGAGATGTGCTCAGATCAGCTGGGCGACAGCATGCCGTCCAATGACCTCATGTCCGTATCAGTTACGTTCTCGCCACACTCTTCAAAACAACACCGGGAGTAGATATCTCCTCGGTCATATAAACCCTGGCGTAGATCAAGACCAGACTAAATCTGGGACGTATCTTTTTCCTATGCAGTCGATAGAATCCAGTATAATTCAATACATTGAATGTTGTGTCTAGACTCCTAAATTCACGATGTGCATGACCCCATTTAGATACCAACCACCACTTCCATTACATAACATGCATTCATAAATGTACCAGATGGTACGGTCCATAGCAACGGACAAGTGCATGAAGCCAGTGCAGATAATCAAGGAACAGCCGTGCCCAGTTCTAACAGTGTTATGGTGGTTCCCGCTAACCAACACTGTTTTGCCCTGAATCACGGTTCTATCCACTCACCATGTTGAGCACGGTTAGGACATAAGTGGTTATGTTCTCATGACCGTGGCTGTCCATCATCTTCTTGTCCACCACGACCAAGGTCTCAACATTGAGTTTGTGGTTGGCGTAGGTCTTGGAAAAGAGAGCTCGTTTGTTCCTGGGTATGTCTTTGAACTCATCAGGTAATATGTAGACGTCTTCCTTTGGAGGCTTAGGCATGTCTGTGGAAAAAGGAGGAAAAGAGAAGAGATCAGAGCCAGATTATGAAGGATTACAGTAACTGTAACACTAAACAGTAGCATAGTTTTCACACATTTCATAAAGGATTAATACACTTTGGGTGACTGGTTGTTGGATTGTCATTTAGGTGGTCTTTTGATGAGTTCTGTAATAGTCTATGCCTTTATAAACGAATGAAAGCATTTTAAATGAGGTGACAGGTAAGAAGTGTTACCAAAACATTTTTGTCAGATTACAAAATCATGAGAGGAATTTGAGCTGTGAACTCCCATCTTTAATCCTCCACAGGAATGTTAGTCATCTCTGTAGCATAACCTTCCATATTCACTTACACATCAGGTCACAAAGTCAAAACTCACATGAGTGGGGTGAAAACCCAATGTTGCCTTTGACATGTATCCTTACCTAATCCCTGCTGACCTCTCAAATTATTATGAATCTTTCTGTCCTGCAAGTGTTTTGCTTTTTAAGACCTCAGATGGAAAGTTTGTTTGTCTAACCAGAAAACAGGTGAGGGCCAAACGGCCTTTTGCTCAAACGTGGCACAGGTGGTGCGCTGATGTCATTCCCGGAGTGTAAACACAACGCTGTTTTCTTGAGGACAGCTGTGACCTGGGCGTGCACCACCCCCTGGTCCTGTGGAAACCCCACGCTGTGAGGTCACAGTCTAATGAGCTTAGCCCGGCCAGGCGTTGCATGACTGTGCTATGAGATGGTCACACAGCACACGGTCAATAACGTGTACGCCATGATACTCGTGGACGTGTTATGTTTCACGCTTCAACATGTTAAGCTTGGTCAGGCCCTGAGAGAGAGAGGGAAGGTCCGGGGTCTCTCAGGAATGCACAACAGTAAATTAGTGGACGATTTAATAAAGAGAGGGTGGGGGTGGGGGTCCAGAACTTGTGCTTACTGCAATAGCTGTCATACAGCCAAATCCTTCAGTGTGATGGATTCATCTAATGAAACCATTCGATCTGGCCCCTCAGGAAGCAACCGTGACTCAAATCAAACACCCTTCATTTACTTTTAAATACCTACAAGTAATTGATACATGTAATTAGCCCGGGTCTAGCACGTAACGTTTGCCGCAAATGCAACTTGTTCTATGACTTTTTATTGATTTCAAAGTTCAAGCAACACAGCCACACTACTCATCAACAGTACATGCTTTTTGTATCATAGATACAGATTAAGTCGGCCTGGGATGTTGGTCCTGCCCATACAAGGAGACAGAATGCCCTTACATACATTTCTTCCGCCTCCCGCAGAAGTGCTGCCGCTGCCTCGTCCCATGGTTGTAGTCGCCGTGGTGACCGTCGCCGTGGTGACCGTGGTCATGGTGACGGTCACGTTGGTGAGCCCCTTGGTCCGCGCCGGCGTGCCCCCCCTGCGGTCTCTCGGCGTCCCGCTGGGGTGGCGTGTGCAGGTCTGCTGATCTCTTGTAGAGGATGTGAGGTAGATGGCTGGGGGGGGCGCTGAAGTTCTCCTGCAGGGCCAGGCTGGAGGACAGGGGTCTCAGGAAGTACTCCGCATCCTGCGTTCGGATCAAACCTGACTAGAGGCAAGAACGGGTGCTCATCACCGCTGCAGTTTCAGCATGCTGTATTCTCATGCAATATGGATGAATGGAGCTGGGAGGCAGTGGCTGGAACCTCCCATCCGCCAGCTCAAAGCAAAAAGTCCCCAAAAGTTCATGACTTGCTCTCTGCTCCACTTTTAGTGCCACGTCGGCCTTGACAATCATCGGGCCCACACACAGTGGAAACATAACGAGGCCTGGCAGTGGTAGAGGTCCAGATATTTAACTGAGTAAGGCCCCTTTCTCCACATCAGACTGATGTGTGAGGTCCTTTATCATTGCCTCAGCTCTGAGCGGCAGTGTGATCGTATGGAGCGGTGTGAGTATTGGAGTGGAGAAGAGAGAGAAAGAGAGAGGGAGAGATATCAGAGAGATAGGAAAAGAAAGAGAAATAAATGGAGAAACTGGATTACACTGAAGATAATTAAACGTCATAGCTCTTCACAGCCAAACTAAACAAGTCCTGTATATGACCCTAGCCATGTAAGGGAGGTATGGGTAGTGGAGGTGTTTACAGGTGATGCAGCATTAGGTAATTAGTACTTCCTGTTTTAACTTGTGTCAACTAGCCAATACTCATTTAGCATGTTTTGGTGTGTCAAATTTTACATTGGCATTGCATGTGTGACGCAAGTGTTTCAGAACCCTGTTTGCATAATGAGTCACAGCTTTCTAAGTTCAATGTTGTTCTTGCAATAAGACCATATTGAGGGCCTCTTGGTCTAATGGTAGATCTCAAGGTGGCATATACTGGTGTGGCAGAACCACAGGTCACCAATTTAACAAAACTAAAACTCAATTAGCTGCATTTTTATAGCATGGAAAATGAACTATTAAGTTAAGTCTACAGACATCTATCAATAGAACATCAAAGTGAGGCTTAGGGTTTTAACTGGCTGAGAAAATAGCTTGATCGCTTTGTGGCATCTTAAGAGTATCAAGGGTGTTCCTGTGAAGGAATTAGCCGGCTTATGACACTGGATATAATCATAAACAGTTATATACAGTCACACAACTGGCTGGTGAACAGCAATGAGAAGAAAAAAAACACAAAAAAAGTTTTTCTCTGTGATGAAATTGCTTGTACACTGTACAGAAAATAGATGTCCTTGACTAGTGTGGAAGAAATTGGGATTTTCTGTGTGCTTATATTATTGTGTCTATGTGTCAGGGTTAATAGATGTTCGGGGTCAGGAGAAAGTAGTGGGTAAACGTCCCTTGTCCTGACTACAAGGAAAGCTCCAACTATGATCTCTCTAGTCTGAGAGTGGTCATGGGTTGGGAGCTGTGAATCTCTTTCTCTGCGACTGTTGTAACGTCATTACTGCCTGACTGTCACTATCTATGTTTACATTCTTGTACCCTATAAAAGATGGTCCTCTGGCCTTCAGAGCTGAGAGAGACATGATTGAGACTTAAGCCTTGTGTTGTGTTGTCATTTATGGTCAGAGGTCTGGTTGTCTCCCAATCTGCAGATTGATGATACTTATTAAAATCCAGAACTCAACTGAACTTGGTCACTCCATTTATGAAGAGACGGATAAACCAATTTCTTCATCACTAGCCATATGTATGGAATGGGCATCCCTTCTAACTCTGTTTGTAATAAAGAGGTCTATTACTGTCTCTGGAGACTGGGTTGAGTACTCAACAACACTGTGCAGACACCGCTGATGATAGCTGACTAAGCTGCCAGCAAAACGCTCTAATCCTTAGACCAGCAGCCAGGTTGCTTGGCTTTTGGTGACACCCTGTGTGTTTCCAGTCATTCTCTTAGCAGTCTCTTACACGTTGGAGCAATCATTGTAATACATCTGGTCCGAGACTGGGCGAGGTGAGACCCCGGATCTGGAGGGAGGACATGTCGCTTGAATCAAGCGTCCCACGTTGAGGAAAGCATTTTGACATGCACTATGACACTTGATGGAAGTGTTGGATTTGCACCTCCACCCCTAAACATATGGGTCTTCAAGGAGACTACAACATTTCCAAAGTGTATATTGATTTTACAAGTAGCCATATTTGTAAAAAGAATTGTTGCCGTGGCACAAACACAGAGATCCAGTCTATTTGCAAAGCAGACTGTAAGCACAATGCGGAAAATTGCATTTTCCCAAAGGGGACATTAAAGTCCCCATCATTCTCCAGTCTGTTTGAGAGCAGATCAGAAAGAGAAAACAGCACCAGGCACCGCTGGCGTGGCCGGGGCTTGCGACACTGTCAGATGGAGACCACATGTCACCCTGCACACCACGATCCTGTTTCCTTATGTCTCCACTGCTGTCACTTCCCTCCAGCACCATATCTCTCCCTCCGAAACAAGAATCCATGGAAACTGCTGCTTTGCCATTGCTGAGAATTGAGAACTGGGACTGCACATGTAAACAACTTGGGTGAAGGGGCTCACATTATTTGAAACCCTGCCTAGATACTAAGCACGTGTATTGCCTCCACAACATGTGGCTCTGGTCCTGCTGTAACCTAGTTAGTTTCAACTTTGTGTTGGACTCTAACTACAGTAGTACACCCAGCACCACATGTTACATTACCAAGCTATTTCCACATTACGATCACGAGACTGTATGATTCTTTCTTTGATAGTCTGCCACAAATGCTCTTGAAATTGCAAAAAAGTTTTCATTAAACAAAGCCATGTTCCTAAGTTACCCAATTCAGACGTGTACATGTCCTTAACATGCATGCCCACAACTATTGCCTGTGCACAACAATCACTAGCCCGTATCCCTTCACCACTCGTACGTAGCTCTAAATTAAGAGATTAGGTCACACTCCCGTTCTCCTAAATAGCCAATGTCATCAGATTACACGCCAGGCCCTACGAGGTGCAAATAGCAGTCGTAAAAAGCTAGTAGGCAGGGTGAAACAGTACCTGGGAGGGGGATGAACAGCTGGACACCCTGGAGGAAGACAGATCCAAACATGTACTGTAGGAAGGGGAAGGCAAGGTGTACAAGTGGATGTCAGTAAACGAGTGTAAGCGAGCCTGGAGCTTGGGACTGCCTCACAAAGACGCACCTTCCTGGCAGGTTGGCTTCGCAAATCGCAATAGACTCCTCTTTGAAGCACTAACTACACACGGTATTTGACCATAATGCAATTAAATGGTTTGTCTTCATGTGAATACTGTGAGACATATTCATTATCACTGGTAATGCCCTGGTTACGACATCACAACAACAACACTATGCATGTCGGGCTGTGTTCATTGGCAGAAGGTTCTGTATAGTAGAAAACCAAAGGGGACCACACTCAATGTCTCTAAAATGTTCTTTGCATCTACAGAGCGTGTCACATCACATATTCCTGGAAATCCCAGGAAGGTGAGGAAGAAGGAGGAGCAGATGTGGCGGTGGATCAGGTTCTACTATAAACCCTGGAGCAAACATTACTTTTACAAAAAGAAAAACACAACCAACAAGTGATTTGTGGTTGGGGAGGGGGGGGGGAAACACTTATGTATGTTCCTTCTGTTCAAATAAAAAGTGTCTGTGTAAGATGAGATCTGACACAAATGCCTTGGTGAAGATGAAGCAACTTCTTTTAGATCTTGACAAACCAGAGAAAAAGACAGACTGAATGAGTCTACTAAGCATCTACTAGGAATCTACAAAATAAAGAAGCGGAGAGGATTTCCACTTCCTTATTTATTATTTATTTATCTCAAGACTACCTCAGATAAGATACATCGACAAGCTAATCTAAGGTTGTTACTTCCTCGGGAAGCCCCTTGAACAGTCAGATTAACACTTAATCTTAAACTTGTGGGGTTCACTTCAATCCTAAATCAAATAGTTGTTACCACTAGTGCCTGGTGAATCATGTATTGTGTTATGGCTGAGCTCCAACAACCACCTACCTTGAGTCCACTCACATCAAACCTGACAATCCAACCTGGCAACCCCTCTTTAACGCCACACTAAAGCGTATGACTATACAAGCTGTACATCTAACACACAGAGGGACCTGCTTTATGGCCTTCATTTGCCATGTCCTTGTGTCTGCTCTGTTTCAAACTCCCTGGCAGACGCACAGTCCCTGCACCACGCTCTACTCGTAACTTTTTAACGGCAAACTCCCTACTGTCATCAAAGCAATGTTAACCACTCTAACTCAGCACTGCCAACAGCCCACTATTCAAAGAGAATTTATACATAGGCTTTAAGACATGAGTCTCCTCCCTGTAGCCATGTTTTACCCTCTCACAAGTCACAAAGTGAACAATGATTTTCTCCCTGGCGTCCATCCCAACAACCTTAAACTGGGACAACCAAGCTGTCATGTTTCCAGAAAACCAAAGCCGGGCCCACAAGCAATTTGACGACATGACATTACAACTCACCTACGTCATTTAAGAAACAGCTATTGCAATCAGTTGTACAATCAGTTTGACGAATGTACAGTACAGAAATTAGGTGCCCAGGAGGAACATCATCAATATAGAGTAAAAAACCTACACCAAACCCCACCAACAAACCTTGGTCTATGTTTGATGCAGTAAACAATACATAGATCTAAATACTACCCTAAACAAACAGATGAACACACCCACATGGATCAAGGTAATACAGTTCCATACAGAACAAGACATACATCACCAAGTGAATGTTAATAAAAATGTGAGTTCAAAACCCTCTGCTTCCAGACCGGATGTTCCTGGAAACTGCCACATAACGTGTTTCAGCCCAGACCTGCCTAACAGAGATCAATTCCTGATATCGATCCAACCCTATCAGGTCAATATTTGTCTGGCCCTTGTCAAACAGTACCCAGGTGGAAGACCAAGGTCTCCCTTCACTTATCACATTCAGCCAGACAAACATTTTGATAGCAGATGTTTTTCTAGACAGATAGGCCATCGCAACATGAGGGCCAGCACACAAATGTCTACCTGCTAACCAGGAAGATCAACATCCCGGAGAGATCGAGACAAGCCACGTCAACATGTACCACAAAATGTATTTTATTTCATTATTTCAAGCTGGAGGACAAAGAGAAAGCAGCGAGTGTGACAAACTATTTTGGGACATTTCTGTTGGTCAAAATTGGTGACAACGCCACAAGACAGACAGAGACAGACAGAGACTGACAGAGACAGACTGAGACAGACAGACAGACAGACAGACAGACTAACACACAGATCCTGCCATGTTCTGTTCAAGACGTTTCTCTCAGGGGGTTTAGCCTCCAGGCTATTGGGTATGTTTGAGGTAGGAGCAGTCCCACTCAGACCTAAGTGTGCTTTAGGTCATGCTTGCAAAGCATTTTCTCAAGAAGCCTTTGGAGTGTCAGTCTCCTAGTCTCAGGCTTTAACCCTTCAGCTAAACACTGCGATTCATCCATTGCTTGCACCTGGTCATCGCCAATAAGGAAAGGGCTAGAAGGAAAACGATTTTATGCAGGATTACTACAGGCTTGGCGACTGGCCAACACGCCCGCCTTCCTTCCTCTCCGCTCAGCCTGACCTCTTTATTGACATATGAAACACACGCTCCAGGCCCGTCGGTTCACTCACCATTCCCGCGCATGTGGAGAGGGCCACGGACGAGTTCACCTCCGACCTCAGTGACCCCTGGTAAAAGCAGAGGTCGTCCGGCTGATACGCCCGCAGGCTTTTGGTGCCATTCCTCCCCAGGACTTGGACGGTGAAGCCAGGTGCGAGGAGGCTCCGGGAGGCCTCCTGCAGCTCTAGGTGGAAGTCCTGACCCAGGCCCCGGAGCTTGAAGTGGACCACCTCCCAGAGGCTGTCACCCCTGGTCAGTGAGCGTCTCCGGCGCTGGTGGTGGGCCACCTGGTGGGAAACGTACTGGCCCTGGTGGTCCACCTCATATGGAGCCACAATCTCATATTCTGTTGAGGAGATCCACCAGAACATTGAGACACATGCCTTCTAGTGCCTAAAAACTATCTATGCAAATATATAATGAGACACATTGTACAGTAGTCATTTTAAGTGCTGATAATTAGGAATAAGATAAGCAGAAAGGTTACAGACTCATCAAGCATAATTACATACAAAATCAGTAGCAGAGGTCCCAGAGAAGAAAACATGAATGAAACAAAGCACTCTTTTCCAAGGAGAGCAAGTCAAAGGCATAAGTACAAATTAATTCATTCAGCCTCACCAGCTATAAGTAAAGGAATGATATTAAACAGAGTTAGAAGCCAACTCTGCGGATGTGGCAGAGCTATCCAGGGTGTGAACAGGAAACCCAGTCCTGTCAAAGAGTGAATCATGTCTGACCTAGGCTTTACAACAGTTCAGGCTGGTTTACTGCAGGTTGTAAAGAGAGAGGGTGAGAGGTCACAGGGCCAAGATGTCAGACCATTTAAATGTCTGGTGGGGCATTCGGCTTCTTGTGTTCTTCCTCCCTCAGGTGAACCACACACTGGAAACACTGTCTGACTCCTGTCCATTGACTGATTCACTTCAGGGTAATGTTCTAGATGGAGGTAGTAGGTTTTTTGAAATCCTTAAAGTGCCATCATAAAACGCTGTCAGAGAGTTTAAGGAGCCTGGAGACAGGTGATGCTTGTCCTCCTGGTGGTGTTGGTTGAACAAGGACAGGGTTTGTAATAGCACTGTGTGGATTCAGTGTAAATGATAAGCGTTATTGTTCTCCATAGTTGGTATTACAGCATGGGAAATTTGGAATTTGCACATGTAGGTGCCAGGTACAGAGAACTGATATTTGGACCAAACAATGTAACCTTGATCCGTTTCTTATCAGACCCAGTGTGCTGATGAGGTAAACATTCTAAAAGCTTTTAACTAAGCACAATACAAGACACTGTATCGCTATCCTTCATTTTGAAAAATTGAAGGAAAATTACAAACATTAGATAACAGTCTGATTATGTCCTGATATTGTGAATGAGACAATTACGTGGTTCAGCTTAGCAGAGACCACAGTCAGAAATGCCATGCTGAGTGAGTTTGCAGAAGGTAAACAAGCACCTCTTTCTGTCACACTCAGACCTGCTTTGGCAAACACCAAATAAGTACCTTTAGAATGAGACCGGACAGGGGGGACCGAGAAGCAGGAAACTCATTATCATAACATTCAAAGTGTCTTGTAAAACTATACACCATGCAGGTTACAAATGTATACTAAACTGCAGTCCCCAAGCCTATGGTCACTGAACCCGTGCTACACTGATTAAACACTCACCTGTCACAACTCACACACGCACACCTTTACAAATACACACTCTCTGTCGCTCTCTCTCTCTCTCTCTCTCTCTCTCTCTCTCTCTCTCTCTCTCTCTCTCTCTCTCTGTTGCTCTCTCTGTTTCTCTCTCTCTCTCTCTCTCTCTCTCTCTCTCTCACACACACACAAAAACACACACACACAAAAACACACACACAAAGGCCTAATTGACCTTAAAGCTGCTGAAGCCATGTCCGCAGAGAACCCCAACTTTACCCTAAACAGGTTAGACAGGAGCTGATAGATGAGACTCCTGCAGGGTTTAGTTTGGAGAAACGCCTGAGCCAGACTGTAGTCATCAAATTAAATAACGTTTGATTTGTATAGTCTTGGCCTTTGCAAGCAATGCGTGGCTTAGCCGATGCCTGTAGATGTCACCACCAAAGATCCTACTTCATTTATCAATCAGTGATAGCAGGTGAGTTTTCAGGTCAGCAAAAACATTTCCATTCAATGAAAGGCAAGCAAAACAACAACAGTATGATACAGATAAGAGACAAGGAACATTCATGTCTGTCAGGTCATGTGCATCAATGTAGGGGCAAAGACACGCATACGTGTTCACTTTCTGTGCACTATGAGATACTTCGTCGGTGCTATTCAAGAACGGAACACTGAATGCACTTTAATCGACTGGGCGTAAAACTGTACTACATCCTCTAGCGGAGAAAAGCAGTACACCCAATTAACAAACAAAAATCTCGGACACAACTTTGGTTATTAAGTGAATGCAGCCATAGATGGAAATTGTGCGTGCAGTGGTTTTAGAAACAATAAAGGAAAAAACGAACAATAATGAGGTAGGCCCTATTAAC
Organism: Hypomesus nipponensis; assembly: GCF_054491055.1. Taxonomy (NCBI): domain Eukaryota; kingdom Metazoa; phylum Chordata; class Actinopteri; order Osmeriformes; family Osmeridae; genus Hypomesus; species Hypomesus nipponensis. Next base: position 15,315,473 of record NC_140362.1, read on the forward strand.
ATGGTCTAAACAACAATGAATACATTGGTTTATACCTGTATTCTGAGGCAATTTTAGGGAGTGCAGTAAAGTGGATGCTCCTCTTGTCTTCCCATTGTCATTATGTGCAGATTCTCTAAAACTCAGCTGGAGGCTCTATAAAACACACATAGACGTCATTAACACATGAGTAGTGAATGGTCATACATTTCAGATAGATAATGCGCCCCAATATTACATACCTCATTAACTAGCAAAATGAAAAAAAGCTGGAAAAAGATTAACGATATTGTCCCGCATCTCCACTTTGTATAAAGCCACAGAGAAGCCATGTCTCCGACAAAACTTTTGCACAATATCTTGTCCAAATCGGTCGCAATTGTCCTGTGGGCTTGCCACGGTAATTCAACTAAACTTCAGTGAAATGCAAACTTGGCAGGGATGAATGAAATGTCGAGGCGGTGGGGGAGTTCCAGGTACGTCGTTTAGTCTCTCTCTCTCTCTCTTGCAATAATGGTCTTCCTTCAAACCTGGCATCACTGAAGCGGGCAGTCCTGCAACATCGCAATCCTGTCATCTCAGGGTGGTGAGTGCATATCCTATTATTTCACAAGACATTTCAGTTTTAAGGTTTTTCCCCCCCACCTACTGCTCGACCCCTGCGGCCGATTGACGCGCTCATACCGATTTAACTCGGTTGACTGAGGCGCGTGCGTTCATCACGTGATCCATGTGTTTCAGTAGAAATAAGAATGTAATTCCTGATATTAGTCTAGTGCGAAAGACCGCTGCAATTCACTGTGGAAAGACACTGTCGAAAGACTGCGCGTCTGGTCACGTACATGGCAGGACCCTTTCGAGCAGCGACCCGACCAATAAGATTCAACACCTGTGCTGAGACACTGGGTGGGGAAAGAGGTGTCTTTGACCCGGTTAGACTATGGTCGAATTAAATCAATTACAATTCTTGAATTCTAATTCCTCATGTTTGTTTTAATATGCAGGAAATCTGTTGGTGTAAAGATAGCCAAAACTTGCTTGTTGCAATTCGACTGAACAGGAAAGCAGGGAGTAAAGGGATTGCTGATACAGCCAAGTCTACAGTAAGTCAAAATGACCAGACTGTCCCCATCTAGTGTCCACATCTAGTGGTTCAAAATGTTTTCAACCACCATCTACTGTACATTTATTCCAAACGGCAATTTCCGTCACCAGGAGGTCACACAGGTGGTAGTTTTCGTAAAATGGCACTCGGATGACAAAGGACCTTGATGACTTTTGGTTACCCTCCATCTTTTAGAGCTACACACTGCTTCATTGGAAAAATAATAAAAACAAGGTTATACTGTAAAGTGAACTGAGTCAGACATAAAGATACAACTTCCAGATTCCTCGTCTTGCTTGCCAATCCTGGATTTACCCATTGATAAATTGTGCTATAAAGAGAATTCCTTCACCCATCTGTTCTAAATCATGGAGAATCTTTACAGTGTCAGCTGTTAAGCTGATATTCCCTCCCAGCACCAGTCTGTCTGACTGTCAGACAACAGACCAGCATTGCCTGCATATACAGTTTGAATTGTAATTCAATACATTGCAAAATAGGAACATTTCAGTCATCCACATGTACCTGGAACACATTTAGCCAGTGGTGGAATCTCCTGAGATCTTTGTCTAATTCTGTACAAAATAATGTGAAACAATGCAGATCTTCTCTTCTTTAAGTTGTTTAATGAACCAACATCACATTTAAGCCAATAGTGTGATAATCTCCCCCCGATAGTTGGGCAATGGTACAAACCAACTCCCCTCCTGAATGGAGCAGTCCATACACAAGATAGAGTGAGTTCACCTTTGACCCCCTGAGCTCCTGTCTGTCTCTGTCTCTTAATGGGCTCACTCTGTGTTTGTAGACTGGTTGAGTTAAGTGCAGTAAAGCCTTCTAAAACACACACACACACACACACAAACACACACACACACACACAAACACACACACACATAAACACACTCTTGTTCTGCATCCATCACCAACCACAAGTAGCTCAAGCTTATTCAGAATCTCAGAATGATTCAGAATCACTCTGCCCGGCGATTCTGATTCTCAGTATCCCAGCTCCTAAATCTTGAATGATCCAGGTCTTGTGAGGGCTGTTCACTGAGTGGTCTGGTTTAATTAGCAGTCTGAGAATGTCAGGTGGGGCATAGTCCTCCATGGCAGCGGGCCAGAAGAGCCACGCTGACCGATCGCAGCTGTAACATTCCACCCCTCAGGATCGCACGTAGGGGGGGCTGACGAGAGCTGACAAGGGGAGCGAGACTGGAGCACTGTGGCAGGGGTGAGGCGGGGGTAGGGTGAGGATGGGGGTGGGGGTGGGGAGGGGGCGGACGAGGGGTGCAGAGGAGGTTAGAGGTGGGTTGAAGGTGAGGTGGGATGGGGGTGATCTAGAGAAGGGTGAGGTGGGAGAGCAAAGGACAGAGGTGGTGAAAGTAATTTGTGAAATATGTCAGGGGAGGGGGTGGGTGTGGATGTGTGTGAGTGTGTGAGAGAGTGCGTGGGGGCGGGGAGTCACTGCTTGACACACTTTACATTAGGAAGGTAAACACAGAAGTAGGTGACCAAAGTGGTCGACCCAAATTTTCTGTTTGTCGGTCAAAGACCTTACCTTACCTAACCCCTCTCCATCCCAGTGAACCCACTGTTCTCAGGCAGGGTTTGGTTCTGGGTTCTGGAGACCACTCGCTGGATTTTCCACACGGGAGAACACCAGGCCACTCCCAGCAAGTCTTGAAGCCCAACAGTGGATGGAATCATCTGATTCATGGTGCTAATCAAGTTTGTTATGTATAATCTTTCTAGTAATGGCATCTGTAATTGTTCCAAATAACTCTAGATTGCTTCCTGCAACAACGTGTTTGCACCAAAACCACTGATTGCACACCAGGCAGTAGAAGTCAAACACCAACCTGATGGTTGATGTCACTGTTTCCTACTGTCAGCTGTGGTGAGCTACTGAGGAGAACAGTTCTAAAACTTCTGTGAAAAAAGACAACCATAGAGGAGACTTGGCATTGCTATAGCACATTTGTGTCATTTGTCATTGCAAACTATCAAAATGAATCGTTTCAGCAAAGACTGTGTGTCGGAGGAAAAATAAGACCAACATGGTAATATCTCTTCTTGAAATGAACACCCTGCAAGAGAGAACACCCCCAGTGCTCTGCGGAGGAATGAGACTCAGACAGTCCAAACATTCTGCATGGACAATGTGTTCTTTAAACACTCCTTGTTGACCAGACAGTTTTGAACCCATAGATAAAGATTGTACAGGGTTCAGCTCTGCAAGCTTCTCTAGTGAACCCACACTGAATGTAGGCCGTGGAATTGCACTAATTATTTGATGTCAGGTCTCTGTGATCGCTGGGGCAGAAAGAGCGTTTACGCGAGATGAAACCCAGAAGGAGTAAAGATGATGTGGCCAGTCTTATGACACTCGGCAGGGGTGAAACTCTGTTAGAAGTTCATCACCTCCGTGTTGTGTATACACGGTTGTTAGAATAACTCCCTTCATCTCAACAGAGGAAAACCCAGTTATCTTTTATCAGTTTACTTTCGGAGGGGTGGCGGGGGGGGGGGGGGGGCGGAGGGGGGAACGGGGGACTTGAGCCTCGATGTCTACTGTACACTGTACCCATGCACCTGCCACCAGACTTTGCGAATGTACTCTCTTAGTGGCCCCTGCTTATCACTCGTGTTAGTCAGCTCCTACAGGAAACGGCTGCATTTACTGAGAGAAAAAGTAGCAGGCCCCAAGAGCTGTCTCTTTGAGGACAACAAAGAAAGCAAGGTGTTCATTGTATGAACTAATTCACCCATTTATTAATTCATTCATGAATTCCTTCCTTTGTTTGTCTTTAATAGCATACTGTATGTCATGCTAAAAGTGTGCTTATTGTAAATGACTAAGCGTGGAGATCCAGATCCTTAAAATAGGAGCGCTGTTGAGTCTGGGATGAATCAAGGCTTACACTGCAGAAGCAGTGGCCTCCAGTCTAAACATCCAGTCTCACCTACTGTCCACAACACATAGCACCCATTCACAACTTTCCTTCCACAGGAAAGGGCTTCTCTCTCAACAAGCTCAATCTGCATTTCGCAAATCAATGCAAGCTAAAATGTGTGGGTGCTGAAGTCTGGCCAAGAGTCACTGAGCCACACAACCCCCCAGTCAGCCAACCAGCCAGCCAGTCACACAGCTAGCCAATCAGATATCGAGCTAAACCTTCACAGAGAGAACCTTGCAGACCCCGAGTCAGGCACCACAGGGGAAGAAGAGGAGCATTCTTCCTATTTGGCCCGGGCTCAGCTCAGCTCGGCTCAGCCTCGGCCCTGCTCTGGGTTTGTCCTCTGGGTGAGAGGAGGCACAGACAGGCCATGGAAACTCACCCAGACCACCCTGGCACAGACAGAGCGGCTCTGACCTGGACCCTGCACACGGGACCACCTGGACATGGAGGAGGGCTGTTCACGGCACGGGAGCAGAAGTAGGGATGGTGCCGACCGGATTTGTCCTTCTGGAAATACTCTTCTTAGGCCCACTGCAATCATTTGTAGATGCACATACAACCTGCAGACATGAGGACGCACACACACACACACACATATATGCATACATACATACCAAAAACACTTTAAAAATCAGTCAGACTTAGTGAACCGGCTGTGCATCATATAGCTCCTCTGGTTGGTTGGTTTCATCCTATAGGTGGGCAGAGCTGCACCCACCCAGGCACATCCTAATGATCTCCACGTGAGAAGCTACGGTCGGGCCGACCCATGCTTAGCCCCTGTGAACTATCCTCAGAGATCAGAAGCCTGGCTCCACCCACCCCCACCCCCCCACTGTTACTCCCATGGTTCACACCACCCTCCGTTTGAAGTTTTCCTGCCCTTTGTCACGGTTTTGCAGCTCTCGTGTGGGCTGTCCCGGCCACGGCCTCTTTACAGCCCCCCCCCCCCACACACACACACACACGTACACACACACGCGCGCACACACACTCTGCTCTCCGATGCTCGCGTCCATCACGCTCTCCTTTACACTTCCACGTACACTATGTTTTCCCAAAGTGCAGACAAGCTGAATGGCATCACAGCTAATTGGCGTTTAATTCATTGGAAGAGGTCCCCCTCGTTTCACACAGCCCATATATCAGTGGTTCGACAGCTCCCTGCCACAGAAGGTGAGAATGTGTCGTAAAGGGGGTAAAAAGATCAAGAGAACAAACTGGCATTGACTCGTTAAAAGTTATTTTAACTGTAGGAGTTGAGTTGTTGGTCTCCCTGGCCTTCAGTAGAGTACAGCAGAGAGGAGCAGAGCAGGTCAGATTACAGTAGAGTAGATCAGAGTAGGTCAGAGTCAAGCAGAGCAGAGTACAGCAGAACAAACACTTGTTCATTGCAAAAGAGTTAGAAACTGGATTCTTTGTTCAGTTCAACCTGGTCCACTCTGAGCAGCCCGTGTGCAGCGTCTCCCAACGTCTCTGTTGACAAGAGGAGACAGGCTAAACAAACACTCCCACATCCCAACCCCCCAGCCCTCCCCCCTTCCCCCTCCCCCTCTCACCCCCTCCCCCCTCCCCCCATGACACCAAACACCTTCCACCCAGTCACTCATGATTACAGATCACCTCCTCCGTCAATACCTGTACCCATCAGATCTTCAATAGATGCCTGATTCTAAGGCCGGGTGGGGGAACTAAGTCTGTTGTTTGTTTTGAGGTTGAGGGATCCTAAAATGTGTTTGTTGGCAGATGCTGTCATTATCTCCCTTCCGGCCAATGACCCTTGAAGTGCTTTTTAGAAGGCAACACCAAAACACACGAGTCTTCGACAAAACCATCGGACTCGTAATTCGAATCAGGTGTCTCTCGCGAATGATGCCAACACAAGCTTCTGTTTACTTTACGCAGTGCGAAGCGTTCATTTAAAACATTTCGTTTTCAACAAAGCAGCATTGTTAGCTGGTAGATTGCGTTATGGGTCCATGCTAAGTTTTGTGGCTTGTTTTTAGAAGTGCAAGTATGCTGTGGGATGAATCAAGTCTGTATCAGTTCTGTTTCATGTGCGAGGGAGACATTCATCAAAACCTAAGGAGGAAGGTCTGACAGAATCCTTGAAAATGGTTGATTCATTGATATTTTATCATACCATAAAATACAGACAGTGACATCAAGAAATATGCTGGTCTTCTGCCTGAATTCTTGCTGCCACGATTATCACGTTTGAAGCGGCCATCCTTTGGAATGCTCCGTGACCTTTTGACCTTGTCAGGCGTAGGAGTTTACATGTGTCTGCCCTCATCCAAACAACATTCCGGGGCTCCGTCTGGGATTGTGGGTAATTAGCTGACATCACACCATCTTCTGAAGCCCCACGAGAGCCCCAGAGAGCCACTGACCCCGCCGTCTGTCCTGCTGCCTTACAAGAAAGGACATGTGACCCTTTTCCATGACAACGCCAGTCATGCACACCCTTATTCTAACCCTTACCTCAACCCTAACCCAACATTCAACCCACTTACTTTCATTGGATGCTCATTCTATGTGTAAAAACGGGGGTCAGATGGCTGAGCGGTTAGGGAAGCAGGCTATTAATCTAAAGGTTGCCGTTTCAATTCCCAGGCCGTGCAAAATGACGTTGTGTCCTTGGGCAAGGCACGTCACCCTATTTGCCTCGTGGGAATGTCCCTGTACTTACTGTAAGTCGCTCTGGATAAGAGTGTTTGCTAAATGTAAAAACAAGGATGTTTTCCTCACCTGTCATTACTTGTATTAAGTTGAACACATGTATAAACTGACGTTGCTCCGAGCATCGTGTTTTATACCGACTTGCCATGAAGACAGTGTATATAAATATTCTGGGACCTATGGCCCAAATATGTAATCAATACACATAAAGAAGCCCTGCCTAAACAATGAATTCATAGCACCAAGGGGTATGTGTGCTTGAACTTGACCTGTGCTGACCCCACATCATACCCGACCCTTCCCTCCCAGACCGGAGGTCACACAGTACTTGTGGTGGGCTGAGCAGTGGGGTAAGGGACTATGTGAACGTACACCCCCATCTCTTTCATCTTCAGAGGAACAAATCGATTCTGATGGTCCCCCAGTACAAGCGCAGGGCTTTGAGGACATGAGTCTACTGACTGTGCCGCACACACACACACAAACAAGTTCACATGCATGCTCACACACACACGCTAACACATCCCTACATAGAATGTATGACATGTTGAGAATGGCGTGGTAGTTCCTCCCACAAAGCTGCCCGTGTGAACGAGTAACATTCCTGTGTGGGCAGTCCCCAAGTCGTTGTCACACTGTCTAAATAGCTGAGGCAACTGAACCCCCATTATCTGAAATGGCAGACTATTACTCTTCTGGCACCCAGAGCCCCTGTTGGAGAGCAGGACAAAAGAGCCCGCAGATTCAGCTACGGGAGAAAGAGAGAAAAACGAGACCTCTAACTTGGGGGGGGGGGGGGGGATGGGGGGGGGATGGGGGGTGGTGTGCACAACAGCTAAACTCTGATAACAATTCCACTCTGTCGGATTCCATGACAAATCTGCCGACGATGACATTCTCTGACACAGATGTGGTCGCGATCGGAGGGGCTTGAAACCGCCCTGAGACAATGGACGTCTTCAACAAGCTGTCTCCAGTGTCTCCGAAATGAAAATACATTTTTCCTCTCCCCAACACATAAATTGTTGTATTACTGTGACTTCTCAAAGAGCTGGAGTTATGGACGTATCTCTCAGATTTTCCAATAGGGCTTTGCAAGGTTTCTACTCACTGACTGTGCTGAGTGGACTGCATGAGATCACACCACACTGTCACAGACTCACTGTATCCCTGTGGCTGTAACAGAGGTGGTTCGGGGACCTTGGCGCTATAACTGGGATCTGAAGTATGTGGGCTCTGCCTCTATGGGCCCGGGGCTTGAGCTCATGGAGCTCACACACGTCTGGAGCGGGGCTGAGGGAATGAGACGTCTGTCTATACACTTGTAGAGTGGCTCTGGGAGGGTGGGGGTACAGGTTCCCTGTCACTCCCGTCTCTGGTCTGGCCAGAGAGACAACTGGTGGATGGTGACCTAATCCCTGACACAGGATGCAAACCCTGGCAAGACAGCAGCTGTGGCGACTAGGGTTGCAAGAAAGTTCCTTCCTTCCGGGATGGGTTGAATGTTACCCCCTGAGGCCGAAATAAGCCTCCGTTGGGGGTGATGTCGGCCCTCGAAACGTATCCAGGATGGCCATGGCGTTCCCTTAAATCCTTAGCCTAAAAGGGAGAGCTCGGAGACCCAATGATGACCTAGAATCATGGGTCACTCATGCCAAAACCTCTCACACGGCTACACACTGCTACGCACACTACTTTCTCCTCCACGGTATAGAAGGGAGCCCAGAGGGCAGGTCTGCCAGTGTGGGTCTGCGAAGAGAGGTTGTGCTATCGTAGTCTCCTCCTCTCCTCCTTTCTGTGCCCCCCTCCGCATCCCCAAACATCCAGCCCTAAGCCCAAGGGCACTCTGTGCCAGGTCTACTAAATACCCTCTGACTTCATCTCCGGCACAAAGGCTGGCATTGTTGAGGGGTGTGGGGGGTGAGGTTGGGGTGGGGTGCAGGCTCCACTGTGACCAGCCGTGCTTAAGATGGGTACCGTGAGAGCTGGAGGAGAGCTGGGTTTGTGTGTGTGTGTGTGTGCTTGTGTAGTTGTGTGTGCGTGAGGGGCAGGGTACCAGTACGTGTGGTTGTGTGTGTGTGAGTGTAGAGGAGGACTGGACGGCTTTGGGGGCTCCCTTCAGGAGGGAATAATGACTAATACTTAGCAATGAGACCAAGGCCCTGCCCCAACAGATTCAATAGCATTCAACATGTCTCCTCAATCACCAGGATATTGTTGCCAGACACACCCTACCCTCAGTATGGAGCAGCCCTCTCCACTCAGTCAAATAAATCTCCCACTCTAGAGGATGTTACAGGTCATTAGGGTGCAGATTGAAGTACTGGGGCACCACGCTGATTACAGTCTGAAACCAGTCAGTTTAGCTAGCCCATTCCACAAAATGACAGGAACCAGACTATTATGGGGTGGCATGGTTGTGTGCATGCTATTAGGGTTTGAATTCATAATAACATAGTCTGTCACACGATTCCACGATTAGAGATGAGGTCTTACATGTTTGTGTCTCTGTGTGTGTGCGCATGCGTGATTTCAAATCAGATTCAGATTTATAATTCTACTGTAACAGCAGGAGTACATCACTGTGCCAGTCAGAGCCAGTGCATTTGAATCAGCTTAATTAGGACGTTTTATCTAGGTCACTGGTCTACTGTGTTGAAGGGAGCCTGACTCCCTGGCCCAGCACACCTTGTGGTCTCCATAACACACTCAGGTCTGGTATGGTCAGAAAGGCCTCTCCTCAACCTAGACTTTTCCAATCAAAGTAGCACTGAGCCGTTCATTTGGCTGAGATTAGGACAAGTGGTCAGGATGATGTGATAATAATGGGTGTCTGTCTCACTTGAAAAGCAAGCCCGGTAGTCCTTAAAGGATACAGCTTTTCACAGAACAAGTGCGTTTCCTTCGAAGGTGATGTGGTTGTTCCCACCAGTGTCCACCAGAGGGGAGTAAAGAAAGACATTTTATTGGTTAACTCACTTAACCCCGTTGGACGTTCCATGGTTTCTCTGAACAGTGGGTTTGTAGTCACACACACACACACACACACTTGCCTCCGTACCAACTGTAGTGTCAATCAGCTGGAAATGTCTATGTAGTGAGCGAAGAGACACAGTACATAGTAAACCCAACTACAGTTCAGATGCCCTGTTCCCCTACACTGAATCTAAATGGATGTATCTATGTATCTTAATTAGAACTGCATGACTGAATGGCCACAGGCCCGAGCAGGGTCTATTCTCATCTTGCAGACAGATGATACAGTGTGTTCCTGTCAGAGTTCCTGTCCAGTAAGAGAACACCATCCTGGCTTCAAAGCTTCAATGTACAAAATTCAACTATAATTCGGAATCTATTGTACATGTAGATGTTATTCAAACAATGATTTGTTTATCTGATGTCATTCTATGTTTGGTAGAGAGATGTGGAACTGTACTGTACCTCTCCTGGCAGAATGAGATGGATCCTGGGATTGGACACTGAGATGGATCTTGTGATTGGACACTTTCACGTAAGGGTTCACCTTATACGCCAGTGAACTCCCAGTGACCCCCTCTTCATCCCTCTAATGCTTCCGATGAGGAAAAGACGTTCTTTCGTTTTCTTTCTCGATCTCTCTCCCTCCACCTCTCTTTCTTGAACTCTCCCTCTCTCTGTCTCTTGTCCTCACCATGTCAAACGGTCAACGTCGTTGCCGCAAAGAGCAAGAGAAGAGATGTTTCAGAGAAAAGGTTGCGATAGAAATTCAAAAAAGTGTTGACGAAACGTGTTGGGTCAGTCATAGCCATGTATTCCCCCAGCAGGGGGTGACATTATAGAGCTCACTTCTTTTAATGAACAATGATAACAAAAGCAACGGATTATCTCCGTGTGTGCCTGTTCGTGCGTGTGCGTCTCTGTTTGACTGTGCGTGTGTCTGGCCTGCATGCGTGTCAATGTGCGTGTGAATGTATATGCGTGTGCGTGTGTGTTTGTGTGTGAATTTGTGTGTCTGAGGGGACATGCACAGAAGTGCCAGCTCTGATCAGGACAGTGCCAACTGGATGTGACACGTCCACAAAGGTCCCCTGTCCTCCTGTGAGGCCCCATGGGTGAGTCCCACACGGCCTTGTCCCCTTCACGCAAGCTCGGTACATCATATGCAAGCCTACAGATGCCACATGTCTTTCGTATTTTTTGACAGAAGGACTTTTTTTGCCAGATAGACCCATCTTCTTCAATACTTGACTTAAGCAGTATGCTACTGTATTCCCAGGCTGAAAAACTGTTGAATACTGCCCTCTTGTGGAGCTGTAGGCACATTACTTTAATTTAAGTGGAAGAGTAACTGAGATTTGAAAGACCCCAGCACCCCTCTCATATGACAGTATAAATACACACCTGAGAGTCTCCATTAGATTATTACTAATCAGGATACATTCACATAAACAGTGGGTCATGTATCCTGCGTCCTGCATTTTGTAAACTTCAAAAGTGCTATAGATTTATCAAGAACGTAGATGTAAGTGCTAATTATTACTTAATTGGAATGAAAATCGACCTGATGTAGAAATCAATAATCTTGTAATATTCAATTACCTTCTTATAGATACCATCACCGTAATGAATATCCAAAATGAATAGTGTGAGGGTTGAATTCAGCAGAAAAGTGCTGTTGAGTACTGTTTAACAGTCTTTAAGTGTTTTAGTGTCCTGCAACCCTGTCCCAACACTGAGACCTGGTATACACAGTTTGACCATGTAGGGACAGTGAGCAGAGGCTCCTGTGATAGAGAAGGCCTGTAGAAGTAGAAGAAAAGTTAGCTCACCTATGTGACACCAGCCCACAAGCCTTCTGGGAATGATAGAATAACTCACTGGAGTTCCTGGATCAATCCCAGCTGGATCAGCTGATCAATGTCCATCATCATTGAGGGAAGAAGAGGAGATGGTGGGTGGAGGGGGGAGGAAGAGGGGGTGGAGGAGGGGGGAGGAAGAGGGGGTTGGGGAGGATGGGGATCAGGTGACTGCGATGGAGGCACTGTGCCAGTTTCCTTCCACTGGGGTGATGAGAATGGAAAGAAGCAAGACCCCCCTCCCGAGGCTTCCATCCCTGAAGAGAGGCTCTTTCATCTGTAGAGGCAAGAGACAGGGGGAGCCATCTTCACAGATCATCCGGAGAACAATATTTCTATTAGCAGTCATTTAAGGCAGGCAGGCAGGCAGTCAGACACACTGTTTTCAGAGCCCTCTACCCCTCCTCTACCCCTCCTCTACCCTGTGCCCCTCCAACTGTCTCACTGCGTTCCAAACAACAGCAACAACAAATATGTCCGCTCTTTGTCGGGGGTCTCATTCATCCCCGTTCTGTCTCCGCCAATAACACGAGATGTGGTTGTTAGCGCTGGATGAATAAATAAACCAGGGGACACCCCCTAAAATATGAAAATGAAAGAGAAGGAAGGAAGAAAGATTGAAGGATGGAGGAGGAGGGAATGGAGGACATGGGGGGGGTGGGTGAAATGCTACACAAAGCACTTAAGGACGCTCATTACTATGGCCCCTGCTATCGTGGGCCACAGAGGGGATCTCATAATTCTGCTGGCATTATGCACTCTCCACTCTTTCATGTTCTGGTGTGGGGGGGGAATAGGAGGGAGGGGGTGGGAAGGAGGAGATGGGAAGAGAAGGGGAGCGGGGTGTGAGGAGGGGGAGATGGGAAAGGAGTGAGGGGATGTTGGGGGTGGGGGGCTGAAATTCTAATATGAACTTGCTATGAAAAAATATGCACATACATTTAGCATTCAAGAAATCTCTCCAAGGGCAGAGCCTGTGGAGGGGAGATGGGCACATGTCATCTAACATATTGTGTGAGGGAGAAGGGCGAGAAGGCCCATCCATAAATGATTCAGACGTTATTTATCACCAGTTTAGGTCTGCCCTAGGCGGCTGCCATGGAAATATTAATGACGTGGCCCCGGCACATCTGAAGTGAAAAGGTCACGGCTGTTATCCTTACCAAGTAAATATACCAGGGCAAGAATGTTATCCCTGCCCAGTAAATATACCAGACCCGAATGTCATCCTGAACCAGTAAATATATTGGACCTGCATGTTATTTTTACTCAGTAAATATACTGGCCCTGTTTGTTTACTTAATGTTGAAGTGCTGAGGGGAAAATGGCACTGATTGGAGAGGGACACATTCATTCAAATGCAATTGGAAGAACATGGGAAAACTGTCATATTTGTGTGTTATAAAACACAAGGTCTCAGTAATGATCCTCACAGCTATTTTGGTATCACAGCACACTACAATTAAAAGTAAACGGACACCCCTTCCCCCTGCTAATTGCTTTTTTCCCCTCCACACTCTGAGGAATTGTTTTTGCCTAGACAGCAACAATTTGTCTTTGTGGTAAGTGTAATTATAGAGAGTGGAACATTAATCACATAAAGCAAAACAAACAAGCTTTTAGTAAAAAGGAAAAACACAAATGTATAAGATATGAAGATGATTTGTCTTGTTTTGTAGCATTTTCCTGTGGCCTCCATTCCTTGTGAGACTTTTGTTTGTGTGATGAAAATATGGATGAGAATATAACGTGGTCAGGTAGCAGTCCTCAAAGCCTCACATCCACCTTGTCTGGGCATGGTTAGTCAGATCTGGGGGGTTCTCGAGGGCTGGAGGGGTGCACTTCCCCAATGTTGCCACAGGGTGGCGTAGCGAGCCCGTTCTCAAAGCCCTGTCCGCCTCTCTCTGCTCAGAGACTGAGACATCACAAAAGGCCCAAAGACCATTCTCTCAGCGTGTGTATCGGCTCTGTGTTTAAATCTCTGCTTCTATTCAGATTTGTTCATAATTAATTACACAATTTTGTATCCTCATTACAATACAGGGGTAGCGTGTGACGCTCCTTCCCCCCCACAGCCACCCTCCTCTGTTAGTGATTAATCCTGTTGCAATCCACACACACACACGCATTTCCCCCTTGGCTGAAGACTTCATTATCTGAGGAGTACGACTATCTCTCTCTCCTCAGGCTCAGTACTCTCTCTCTCAGCTCATCAACTGTCGTTAACACAGACTCTTCACTCAATAACACTAGCAGGTCCATCTCTCTCTTTCTAGAGTAAGATTATATTCCAACCGAGTGACTTCAAATGCCGGCACTCATTGTACGATACTTTAACCAAGACTAATGATGTACATAAAAGAAAAAAGTTTGAGATGATATCACCTTGATTTTGTTGTGTACATGAAATCGTGTCGGACAACACCTCCTCGAATTGATTTTGGTGAGCATGCTTTTCATCTCATGTATTAGCATACTACGTTTAATTGCCTCTCATTTATAAATGACCAAATGAGCCAGTATACATTATTAAGGATGTTTCAAAAGACATCTTTATTTGAGTTGTTAATTCATAAGGGTTTCCACTGTCTGAGTGAGGCACAGTGAGAGGTCTGAAGACAACATCACAGAAAGAACTGGGCCGAGCCAGCAAAGCTTTGATCTTCACAGATGAGGAGGAAGTTGTTTCTCTGGTGGATGACATATTAAAACCACGATCAATAAGGAAGGGGCTTTATTAGAAGAAACAGGACTTGATTAGACACCAGACAGTCTCCTGCATTCTCAATAACTAAGCAGGTAATGGAAATGATCCTCCTTGTGAAAAGAGTCAGGGATTCTACTGAATAGAGCCCTTGCATTTAGAAGTCATTTTCAACTCAGATTCTTGCCAAAAAATGTAGTTGGAGAAACTGGTGTGTTTATACTGTATACAAGTATACATGTTGGCCTGGCTAAAACAAAATTATAGACTTATAGCTGGAGTATCCATATTGTAGAATCAGTTTAATTATTGTAAAACGGTATTAACAACATTCCACTTGTGACACAGTTCACCTCTCTCCTGCATCTTAATAAGGATTAATTTTGTCAACCATAATTACATATCTCATGACAGAATTTCAACCAAGAAGAGAGACAGGACATTAACATAATAACATTCTGATTAAATTGTTTGTGTGGGTGTGTTTGTATATTCAATTAAAAACTGACTGCAGAAACTGAAACTTGATTAGTACTTCATTCTTCAGTCCAAGCTGTCTGTTTGATTTACAGGATACTTAACAACCATCTAAACTACTCTCTGCTCCTCCTGATTTAGTCACTCCTTCCATGTGTGAGACTTGTCATTTGCAATACTTTAAAAAATCATTGTAGTTGAATAATTGTGAAAGGGAAGGTTGAATAGTTTGAGATAGAGACACATACTGTAGTTGGCAATAATAAAGTAGACCATTGTTTTCATGAAGTATATTACAACCATTTGGTATACAGAGATCGGAACCCCAAACACGAGTTGTTTAAAATCTTAAAATAACTGTTAGGTTGTTGACTGAAAAAGCACATTTACCAAGCGTAACCAATATAAGCTTTCTTTTGGACGATAGTACTTGTGCCATGCTGAGGTAAATGTGTCTGTGATCAACTTTTAACTGATGTAAACCCAACTGAAGAAGCCCATTCCAGCCCGTTGGTGGGCTTTACAACAGATCGTTTCTGTAGCAGCATGAGTGGAAGGACCGTCAAGCTAAGAGCTCTTAATATATGCCTACATTATCAGTCAGCTTCATAATACATCACCCATAGAGTGTTTTTATCCTTAATCTAGGTAACTTTTATGTATGTATATGAATAATTAAATATCTGTTAATATAGTCCTCATTCGTGCATTGATGGAAGTTACATTAATATTTTACTATATTAGTGAGACCTGGCTTTACATGTTTCAAGTCCATATCATTTAAAGTCCATTTTTGTGACTGTCCGGTGACCTTGTGTCAGTTGCATGCAACAACGGATTTAGAATCAACCAATGGCGTGGACCATTATTTCAGAAACAGATGCTGAAAGGCAATGGTGAAAGCTTTCATTTAAATGTGCAAATCACTGTCCACTTTAAGTACAACCATGCATAGACTATAGGTAATGATTTCTGTATTCAGAAACTCGACGGGCGACGCTCTCCAAGCAACATGAAATGATTAGAAAGACTAGAATAAACGCTCCTTAAACCTCTAATGACCTCAAATCTGTTGTTAGTAGAAACGGTTGATCAAAATAAAACGATTCAAAGGGGACTGAAGGCTGTGTCAGTCTGCTATCTAGGCTAGGCGTACAATTAGCAGTCAATGCATTCACGATCCCTGTAGCCTACATTTCCCCTGTGTTGTGTTAGCCTACCTCGTATGGGTATGTCAGTTTGCTGTCTGCCAGGACGCCTGACGGTTGTTTTAAGAGTAAAGCTGTGTGTGTAACAGGCCCTGCTGTCAGTTCATTCAGGGTGTTATTTTACAGCATCATCTCTAATGAGGTTTATTTACCTGTCAGGGAGCAGGCTGGCAGCGGGTCTGCCTCCACCCTGACACGCCACGAAGCCCGCCTTCGGAGAACAGCGGAGGCCGAGAGCCCCCCTGCCAACATAATAATGTGTTAAAGCAGGTAGACAGGTAGAGTGTGTGGGGTTGAACCCGGCCCACTGTTCTGGGCCTATCAAAGTCTCTCCTATTAAAAAACCGGACTATGGCACATTATTAGCGGTTACAAGGGCAATCTCCCCGGGATAAGACTGCGGAGCAGGGGCTCCTGTCAGCTCCGGGAACATTAGCCATCCCAGATTGCTTGTACCCTCAGCAGGTGTGCTGACCCTCCGAGAACCGTCAAATTACCCCCCAGACGGGCTCTCATCTCTCTCGGCTCCTCCGCCGCCAGACAGCTGCACTCTAAAACAAGGGGGATGGAGCCTCCACATTAATTAATCAGCAGCCTCCTATTGGCCAACTCACTTCTGAAGCTAACTTATTGGATTAATAAATGAACACAATGCAAGATAATTTAGGCTAGCCTACTTATGCAATCGATAAATAGGAGGGTGGCCAAAAGGTTTGGGATCCTGATGCAGTGCCTCTCCAGCGTTGATTTTGTGGTTGATGCGAGAGAGCGAAAAAAAGGAGAGCTGGTGTGCACGGACGTTCAGAATATTCTGTTTTCTATAATCCTACCTGACTGTCAGATGCGCAGCCTCGCCAAGCTGCCATACCATTATCATTTTTACTTGTTTCAATATCTCAGTGATAAATCTTGCAAATCCAGAGTGGTTCTCAATTCTGGATGTAGCTACACGCGCTTGTGAGGAGCAGAGATTTAACGAAACAAAACACGAAAACGAAATTTGCGCACGATTAATTATTTGGCGAGCGAAGCAGCATACCTCATATTTACCTCGCACCTGTTCACATTAACCAGGTTTCCGTTTGACCGGCTCGTTTGCTCTGGAAAGGTGGAACCGTGAGAGGAGAGGGAAAAAGGACTGGGGCCCTTCAGTTAGATCACCTTTTACATCCATATTTAACCAGAGCTTTTTACTCTCCGGGTTTATTAGTGGAGATCCTGTCGTTTGTAGCACTTTTTTTTTCAAGAAGACTCTTAAGGAGAAGCATGTAAATGTGGAATAATGTAGCAGGACCAAATTTGCATGGTCAAATGTCAAAAAAATGAGGCCTTCCCCTGAGCCTTGTCAGGAAAAATAACATAAGGAGGGCGCGCTCCAGTGCCGGCATGCCATTATCGGTTAGTTCAGCCTGTCATCAGAGACTGGGAAGGAGGAAATGGCAGCCATTATCTGGAAAAAAGGGAAGAATCCACCGTCTCACCCCTCCCGTCTGTCCCTGACAGTCAGATATCTCCCGCCATGCAGAAATCTGTTATGTTGTGATTCCTGATGGCGAGAGGTGGTTGGTGGTTGGTGGGCAGGACTGCTAGCTGTTCACGTTAATCACTCTCCACTCGCTTCTCGAACCCACTCTCCGAACGTCAACGGTCCCCCAGGCTGTACAGCCGCAGAGATTAATACTTATTCAAAGGTAGGCCTAATCACTTCATTTTCAACCCCCCCTCCCTTGTAATGCTATTAACATGCTAGGGAGACCTGAGTTATACGACAGACAGTACAAATAATTAAACGTGCAACTGGTGGAGGTGGAGAGACACTCTCATTATGCTTGCCTCACTCCAGGAAGGAATCCATGGCAAGCAATTAGATAATAAGCTTAAAGACCATAAAATTATCGGCAGGGGGGAAATTAGCCATAACGTTTCACTGCTAGCGATAGCCACACATTGGCTTTTGAAGATAAAATATAAGTTGTGGTATTACATTGTCTCTCACTAGGCTGTATGGTTCAACAGGCATCAACAATTCAATTATTTCAAAAAGTCCAATGTGTTTATTCATTTGCATATAGTCGTGATCATTGGCACACAGTCAAATACATTTTAGACAAGGGAAGATAGGCCTTTGTGTAGTTGTGTCATTCGCCCTTGAAAACAACACACTTGACATTCAGCAATGCAATTTCCATGCTCAGATAGGCAACGGTGACAAAAGCGGAAAACCAAATATGGGTATGCATTGTGGGGAAGTCCATGAATTTTAAGAGAAGAATATATTGAAAAGCTGAATAGACAAAGGTGAGTGGAATCCAACAGAGAGACTAGTCTAATGTAATGAATAATATCTAAAGTCTAAACTGAACCAATTGAACTGGTGTGTCTTCCCTCCAGAACGTTAAATGAGTTTCCATGGGAATGAGGATGAAAAGAGAACAGTCAGACATCTGGGGTCAGCTTTTGAGACTTGCAGAAAGAGAGAGAGAGAGAGCGAATGGGATGGGTAGAGGAAATAGAGAGAAAGAGGTTGTATAGAGATAGGAGAGGGAAATTGAGGGAGCGAGACAGAGGGATACATAAATATAAGAGAGATAGAAAGAGAGAGAGAGATGCTGGGAGTACAAAGTGTCCTGAGGGTCTGCTTTCTGAGAGATTTGCACGTGTGCTAAGCTAGGTCAGATGTGTGCAGCGTGTGTAGCGGCTCTGGAGTGGAGCAAAGAGCCTGTCTGTATGGCTATTGTTGGTTGTTGTAGGTTCAAGAGGCTTGGAGAGATATATCCCTGAAGGGCTGAGGGAATCTTACATCGTTGATACAGTTGGTGTAACCAATCTGACATACACTCTCCAGCTCTTTCACATTTCTCACTGCCGAGAATGAAATCCTGCGAGTGTGTGGTGGTTCTTCGTCATCATCTATGTCACGCGTGCGTGTATTTATGTGTAAGAACAATACTTTTGTTCCTTAACAGTGGGTTTATAGAGTTGCTCTACTATTTCCTTCACCATGTCTTTCTGTCCACGTATTCTCCCATAGGAACCTGTCGGCAGCACCTGGGGTTCTGAGGACTGAGTTTAAAGTGACATGGGAACATGCAAGCTGCACATTATCGTGACAAAAGCAGGCTATGGAAATTAGCCAAGTGTCTGCTTTATTAAAATAACAAGGGAAATTTCATTTGGCCAGAGAAAAAATATTCCCCCCTAATTGTCCACTTTAGCCAGCTCTTTTCAGCCTTCACCATCAGTCAATTTACCGTATTGGCTTGCAGATTTCTCTTTTCCCATTAGGAGGAAGAGCCACAGTGGACCAGAGTCCCCCCTCTCATTTATTTTAATGACCTGCCAAGGTAGACATGAAAATGTTAAAGTTGGAAGTCTGCAACATGACAGGTGTGTCGCTCATCAGATCTGTGGCAGGCTGGTTAGACAGAACCCAGACTGAAACAACAAATACCACACCTTGTTGGGGGAATAAAATTATTGAATACAATTCTCTCTTATCTAATT
The DNA here is from genome assembly GCF_054491055.1 of Hypomesus nipponensis. Taxonomy (NCBI): domain Eukaryota; kingdom Metazoa; phylum Chordata; class Actinopteri; order Osmeriformes; family Osmeridae; genus Hypomesus; species Hypomesus nipponensis. Next base: position 15,334,930 of record NC_140362.1, read on the forward strand.
CTATGAATATTGATTCAGAGTTCAATACAACACATATGGGATTGCCTATTGCCCATATGACATGACATATGGTTAAGAGTTTTTGTGACATTTCTGTAGTAGTAAGGTAGTTTAATAGAATCCCAGTACATATTTACATGAACACATAGAATTGTTTTATTTTATGTATATGTATGGTATTTACTTATAAAGATGTAAACCAATAATTACACACAATCCCAGTATAATAATAATCTCTGGCTGTACTAGGCTGAATATGACTAATTAGTTTCAATATGAAGACTTCTCTTCATCTATACAGTTGTCTGAATCTGAGGGTGAATGAGGACGGCTAGCCCTCTACTAATTTTTCTGTGATGATGTCAAGGATCAGGAATGACTTGGCTGCACAGATACAGTAGCTAGCATTGCTCTACCTCCCTGTCTCTATGTTGTTAGACCTTCCTTACCGACTGTAACAAATTGTGTTTGGTTTCCTATCTGATGATATGCAATTAGACCATTCAATTACCTCTGGCACAGTGAGACAGACTGGAAACCAGGTCTTTGACTCAAGCTATATGGGCAAACTGTCACGATCTGTGACAGTTTAGCTGTCTATCTAATTGTGCCATTTTATTTAATTGTGTCATCAAGCTCTCATTAGACAAACAAGGCACAGCCCTGGAGTCCTACAAAACAGGACATCATCTCTTCGATATCTAAATAAAGGAATGTTTTCAGGCTCCAATTCTCATATACCCGAAACATGGCATTTCAGTAACCCCTGTTCTCTTAACAGTTATCTGTCAGTCCCTCCTGTACCATGTAAATGAGACACTCGGTATCTTCCAGAAGCATCTCCTCTCCCCTTCTTCTTAATCCTCTACCTCTCCTGTAATCATCCAACACACAGAGACCAATATCTATTTTCATCTGGCCCTGATAGGATCTCCTAAGGATTTAAAGAGGCCTTCTCTGCTCCACGTCCGGGCTAGTGCTGCTCTCTGATCGCGGGCTTCGGGGAGTTCTCATTAGTCGTTGAAGGCCTGGATCGAAGAACCGAGCTCTGGCTAGTGGATTTTTAATCCCCCCGTGGTCTGTGTTGGGAGCCGTAGTTATTTAGAGGCCTTTGATTAGCCACAGTGCTGCACTTTGATTAAGAGAACTTCTAAAGATCGAGCCGCCGACTGTGATTCGGAGAAGAGGGGTGGTGGGGAGGAGGAGAGAGGACGAAGGTGGATGGAGGTGGCAGCCCTGGATGTCTTGCACAAACGAAGGAGGAGGATAAAGCTTTGTGTCCGTAAGTTGTTCCACCTCCGCCCCCCCACCCCACCAACACTCTGGTGACCTTCCCTCGCTTGAAAGTCACGGAGGGGAACCAACGGAAAAGAAGAGGAGGATAGAAGAGGGCACAATGAGAAGGGTGGAGGGAAAGGGGGGAAGGAAGGAGAGATGTGGATCAAGCAGTGGAGGGGTGGGGGTGGGGGGGGAGAAGCAGAAGGAGGTGCATGACAGAAGCAGAGGAAGGACGGGGTTGAAACTTTTGATGCCTGCGGCAAATAGATTTTCAGTGGCTCTATGAAGGGTGGAGGGGTCCACCTCCAATAGGAGATGATACAGCAGGGCTGTCAGTGCTGTGTGTTGAACAGCGCCCGGCCTGCCCTCAGATGTAAGGAGGGATTGAGCCCTGCTTTGTGACTGTGCAGCTCCCCCTGGTTTTGAAGTGAAGTCTCCTGTACAATAAAAAATATGAACAATTGACGTTTGGATAAAGACTCAAATCTCAGATACACTGTCTGATCTTGAAGTTTTGTCTGGGACAAGTGTAAAACTGTTGAGGGAAAGACTAACATGTAGGGTTGTTTGAGAGGTGATGGAAGGCATCAGGAGGTACCGTGTGGTGGAGTTGATTTGGAAACAGCATCTTGTGATAAGGAGAAGACATGTGGACGATGTCGGTGTTGTCTTGTCTGAATCCTTGAGACCCATCTGGGTCACAGCAGCAATGTAACCAATCAAATATGGGTCTTCCACATATCTACCAACAGACCAATGGACATCCTGGACCAACATTTTAGCTTGCACTTCCTCATTACGGGTAAATGAATCCAAACCACCTCTGTTACACCGCAGTCATTTATCCAGGGCTATTTACCAGCCTCCTTCTTGCCAGCCTGTAAGGCTCTGGGGAAATCCTTCACTTCCTTAAAGCATGTTTACAGTACAGTAGAAGGAAGTCTTTAAATCCATCCACAAAGAGGACTCTGTGTTCCCTCAGGTTGGGGATATTCAGTGGATAATGTGTGGTGGTGGCGGAAGACTCTCCTGAGGGACATCAGTCGGGCGGTCCAGCCAGAGAGAGCCATGCTTTGGTATGTCTGGCTGGGGATAAGCCGTCTGTGAGATGTACGTGGATGGCTGTTGGAGTGCAGCAGTGACGGCAGGGATAAAGTAACTCATGAAAACCTTATAAAGCCTAATGACACATAATGAAGGCTCCAGAGGATTTCCCCCAGGCTTCTTGGCAAAGTTAAACCCGGGCACCGAACCCTCATGAGGTTTGAGGGGATATTCATTATGTAAAGTCTCATTTTACATTTAGAGGGCTTTTCAAAGCACCTCAGAGACATATCATTGGGAAATTAAACGTGTTTGGCCCACTGAAATCTCTGCTGAAATAGATACAGCCAGCCCATGTTAGGGTCAATGCTAAAGGCAGCAGAGTGTGGTGCGGTGTGTGCTTGTCGTACAGCCTCGGTACTGTCTCTACTGAAGAACTACTGAGACTGAATGACAGCAAAACATTTACAACACAACTATGCTTTCACTGCTACAGAGAGTTTTTTGTTTACATGTTGACCTTACCTAATTTACTTAGTAGTCAACAGTGTAGAACGTTAACGGTGTTGAAAATTCCCCTTTGAAATAAAGACTTAATCAGGTTGGCTTTACAACAGCAGCTGTAAACAACCCAGTTTAGAAATGAATGTGAACTTTGGAACGATAATGAGAAAAGCATGTTTTAATAACCCAACCCTCAATCTTTTTGTCATTGTTAAATGTTCTCTCTATTCTCTAAATGGAAATAAAGTATAGGCCTTTTTTCTCTCTTTCCATTTTAGAGTTGCTCAAGTGAGCAAACTATGCATAATTAAACAACTAATTATGCAAAGTATCTCTCGCTTCTCTCAAACCCCTTCAGAACCATGAACTACTGTATCATCCTATTTTGTTGTTGTTGAATTCCAACTACGGGAATGTGTCTGAACATAAGTATGTGAACAAACAGCTTTTAGAAAATGAACTTGACTTCCTCCATCACTTCTCCCCCCTAACTCTGAGCTAAGCCACTTCTGCTGTGCTTGCCATGGGATCCCTGTTCAGGAGGCTGAACAGCCTGATTGGCTTTGATTCAGGACAATTCAGTATTTCGAGATATCTAAGGTGTTGACGTTTCACACTCCAAGCCCGGTGCCTTCGAAGAGATCAGAGAAAGCTAATAGATAACCAGTTATCTTTCTGGATATTTTTGTGGCCCAGTTGGCACCTTCATTTGTCATTTACCTTGAGTTACATCACAGGCAGAGACATTTCACAAAAAACGTGATCATAAAGATATTCAGACCCGATCTTCTCAGTCAGTATTTAATCTCCACTATTTTCCACTCCTCTGGTAGTACTGTTTGTATTATGTATGTGGAATTCACATATGATATACAAAAGAATACTTTATAGTTTATTTCTCAGCCCATGCTGGGAAATCTTCGAGTTCATCTTGAAAATAAACATTGTATTAGATTGTTGTTTCCCAGAAATGATGTGCACCCACAAACAAAAATGACCAAGCCTATTGTTCTTCACTTCTTAAACTAATAAATGAGCAGTTTCAATCTGTGTTACCTACGTTCAGGTATGGAAGTCGTCACAGTTTAATCCCCTCTCTATTGAGTGCACCCTGAAGTCTATCAAAGTCTGAACATTTTGTAACCTTTGATTTAGTCACTGTAGAGACTGCGGACCACAACTTCTGTGATGGAAATTGCTTGTTTGTACATCGTTAAAGTTAGTCAGTGATGAAAAACATGTCAGCTGCAATTAAAAACGGGTGGCAATGTCACCCGGCATGAGATGACAATATTTAGATCAGTAAACAAAAATATGTGCACAACATTCAAAGTAGTTCATGCAAAATGTTCCTTTTGGTGTCCTTGTTGCTCCCGTACTGCTTTGATATATGTGGCCATTTCTCCAGAGTGTCGGGCCTTTGATTCTGGAGGAGCACCACATAGTATCTTCACTTTGAAAAACAATTTCAGGGGAAAGGGATCTGAATAAATAGCTCCTTTTATGTGCGTCAGGGGCCGATGTGAATCTGATGTGAAACTTGCGATAGGCTTTTTAAACGGTGATGCAAAATTGATGAGTGCAGAGAGAGAGAGAGAGACACAGAGAGAGAGAGAAAGACTGGAGATATGACAGCACGAGGACATCAAGGCTAGACACAGCCTATCTCTCTCTGTCTCTTTCCTGCTCTCTCCCTCTATTCTCTCTCTCTCACTCTGTATGACACACAGTCTTTTTCTTTCTTTCCAAGACTTCTACTTTTCTCCCCAATTCAGTCCAGTGAAACTTAAAGCCCCTCTGCTCATCTCACCAGAGGGTTTACACTTAGCACTCTAGTCAGGGCTAAAGGCTTAATCGAGATGAAACTCCTGGAAGAAGGCAAGGGGAGGAGATGGTCAATCCAGTCCCCCTCCCTCCCCCCCGCCTTCCTCTCTCCCTCAGCAAGAGCCTTACTATCTCTTATCTCCTCTCAGCCACTGTAGTCCACTCCTCCCCACTCCTGCGCTTCCCCCCATCTTGATGGGTATTGGAGAATGTAAGCGAAGAATTTGCTGATAAAGCTGTCTAATGAACATACAGGAACTTTAGTAAGTTAAGCATCGAAACATCGAAGGCTGTTTGAACTTTGACCCCCCCTGCATTAGCCAGAGGCCTTATCAGGCGGCTTGAGTGGAGAGATTAGCCACTTCCTAATGAAGTGCTGAAATCGGAAAGGTCTTACTCTCCAGACAGAGTGGATTGCCTCCAACATTTTTCACTGTGTTATCTACACTACCCAGATTGCTATTGCAAGGCCAAAGCCCTCTTAGTTTCAGGTCACCAAAATGTAACATTGGATCACATACCTGCCAAAAGTAAACACTGTTTGAAAGAATGCAAACTTTTGCTAGCTAGGTACAGGACAAAGATTGGAGGTTTTGATATTATGTGTTTTTAGTCGTTGAACTTTTTGACTGTAATTTTTGTTTTGACTGGGCTGTATATTTCTAAATGATCCCCAGTGTCTTAGTCAATCTAGGAATCCCAGATGCCTTATAAATCTTACATAGCTCCCTTCCATTCCTCTCCAGAGAGGTCAGACATGCATTGCATATTTAAACCTGCATTAAGCCCCCCGCCCCTTCAAAATATACACACCTCTCATCAACATCCTGGTTCCAGATTATCATACAAATAGAAGGCATTCTGATATATGCAAATAAACATGGGTTACATTTGCATAATGAATGCACTTCTTCGTTAAATGGTCTTCAGGTTCACAACTCCCAACATCTGTAAAACTATTGATGGACATAAAGATGTGATTTTGATAGTGTTGACTGACTTACCTGCTTGATTAGAATTCGTGGGAGGTCACCTGTTACATATAACCCCTAATCAAGAGTTGTTGTTGAATTAATGTCCGGGCGCCTCCCTTCCCTCTACACAGTCTGACAGTTTCTTTCAGCATTATTTGGAAAATAACTCAAATACAGTCTCATTCATTTATAAAAATTAGAAAATATTTGACGTTATTTTCACATTTAAAGGTCAGTCAGAAAACATGTATGTTTAATAAATAAAGAGTTTCAAGGACAACCATGTGGAAAAATGTCATAAAAACAGTAAATTTCTCGAAGACAACGTTCCAACTGTGGTTCGAGAACATAAAGAGCAAACTGTTTCTGTCCCTTTTTTTTTATCGCTGTCAAGACAGCCACTCAAACTGAGAGTAACAGAAGTGTTGTCAGTCCCAGGTAATGTCGAACATCTCTGTCTCTATGTTAGCACTCCATATTCTGACACAGGTTAATAATTGATTGTTAAGTGAGAAATGCCTCTCAAGCATGAAAAATAGTCAGAGCAATGATGAATATGAAAAAACCCTGCAGTATAATTTATAAGGATGTGTTCGATTAGTGTAAAGTTCTCACATGGCAATGCATTATTCATATTGTAATGTGCAGCCTTTTCAAATTCTCCACCCTTTTGATGACAAAAATGTGGGTTCTGTTGTGTGTCTTACTGTGTATAAGTAAGAAGCTTTAGTATGACATATTATTTCAAAGGTTAAGGTCACGAACCAACTGATTTAATCATTATTTTAAGTTGGTCAAACTTGTTCATTGAGAAATTGTGATCATTCAAACAGTTGGTATCACGTTAATAGCAATAGCAATTTATTTAACACCCTCATATCAAACTGTTTAGTAAAGGTCTCCTGGAACAATATATTCAACACTTTTAGGGGGTATTTAAAAGCTGAGTTTACAGAGATGAGTGTTTGCAGGGCTTCTAGTGAAGCTTGCATCAGAAGTGAAGTGGTTCCAATCCCCTCTTCAGCCGTCAGCGTTCCAGCTGTCCGAGTTCCTTCCTTTCTGTGTAACTTTGCTCGTTGTCCTTGCATGCAAAACCGAATGACGTGACGGAGCCCTGAAAGCACATGTCTTCAAATGGTAGGTTTTAATAGACATGCTAACGTATCTCCATTACGACAGGCCTCAGGAGAGTCCTGGAGTTTGATTTCCGTCTGCATAAGGGAAGGGCCTAATGAGATTTTCATGGACTTCTCTCTAACTTCATTAGGTTTTCATGAGGGTTTTCCTCTCATGCCAGCCCCACTTCTCTGCGGAGGGATGGATGGAGGGATGGATGGAGGAAGGGAGGGAAACGGCGGAGGAGAAGATGGTCCATGGCATGAGAGATCTCTCAGGAGACTCTCGGGCGCACAGATAGCCCCTGTGAGAGAGACTTCCATCAGGCGAGGAGGAGAAGAAGTCTTAAGTGTTTTATATGAATTCAATACTGCGGTTAAAAACACCAGAGGGAATATCACATTCATATCTGTCGCTAGCTCACTTAACACTGGAGGCAGCCCGTTTCCTCCTGCCCTCCTCAGCTCTCTCTGCCTCATCCTTCAGTCGTGGTGAGAGGAGAGGGAGGTGGCAAGCCATTGTCTGCAGGGCCCAAACTATGGCACTGGCATTTTTATGACGAATTGCAATCATGTTGACTTTGTTGTGATGAGAAGGCTCCGTATATTCCCATTTGTTTTCAAATTGATCACTATCCCACATTGATATCCGATTTATTTAAGGTAAATGTTTACAGTGGGCCTAGTGCTAAAGGCCTGTGGGTTGAGAGCCCAGTAAGTGGGTCAACGCCGGAGCACTGCAGACCCTATCACCCCATTCTGTTGGTCACATGAACTCCTAATGGTAGCATCGGTCATCATTTTCAGCATTAGAGTCAAAGTTATTTTCCTCATTCCGATCCAGACAGATTGGTAGTTTGTCTTGCTCTCCTGACCTGACTTTTCTGTTTTCTTGTTTATGACCAGTGGGGATATGGAAAAGAGTGGTATATTATGCAATAGAGGAGTCATGAGACAGGAGAACTAAAACAATCAAGTGTTCATCATACAGTGGGACTGCGACATTCATGTGTTCATCATACAGTTGGACTACAGCATTCAAGTGTTCATGCAGTAGGATTACAATATTCATGTTTTATGAACATGTCACATGATACAGTAGGACTACGACATTCACACATTCATCGTATAGTAGGACTACAACCTTCATGGGTTCATAGCGCAGGATGCACAGCATTCATGTATTCAACATACAATGGGACTACAACATTAATGTCAAAAGAATTATTTTTTCTTCCCTTATATTTTATGAGGGGCGGACTTTTACGAGTTCTCCCAGCATAGGGACCTTATAGTGAGCGCTGGGGATTCTTTACTGTAAATAAACACTCCAGAATGCCTGGAAGCTTCCACTGCCTTTGTTCAACTCCCTCTATAGTAATTACCAGCTCCCTCTCCGAAAAAAATGGAATCGTTCTGCTGGCGTAGTATGCCCATTGTTTGCTTTGTCAATTAAATTAATTACCATTCAAATCCCTATTGTGCAGACTGACTGCTATCTGACAGCACTATCGTACAGGAGGAGTCAGGGTTTTAAATACTCTCTCTCTCTCTCTCTCTCTCTCTCCCCGTTCTTCAGAAATCTAATCAGACAATAAAAGGCAACATAGTATGCACGTCTTATTCTCTCTGCCCACACAACCATGTCTTCTTAGCCCCTCTTGGCTGCTCTCCAACCTCACTTAAACCTATTAAGTCTATTACCCAAATTATTTCTCTACCCCCACATCCCATACCACCCCCAACCCCAGTGTGTGTTTGGAGGGTAAATTTCATAGTTATCAATGCTATAGAGAGATTGGGGAATCTGTGTGTGTGTGTGTGTCTCTGTGTGTGTGCACTGTTCCTGTATTTTCCTTGGTTGGTTTCTTAATTACTGTTTTTTTTTTGTCCAGAAGGGACTGGAGACATGATACAGGGTGCAGGGAGTTGTTTTGGCCATGTGGGGGCAGTACTGTTCCAGTGTTCTGGGTACTGAGGTAGACACAGGGGTTACACTGCATGGTTTGGATGGCAGCACGCACTCCTGACAATGTTCACTTTTTTTTTTTTTACAAATATCTTTTCATAGAGAAATTGTCATCTATTACATTAACATATATATAAAAATGTAAATGATTGAAGAAGAAAGGACAACATGTAGTTGCTGTCCAACGTTATTTCTGATACGTTGAAATGCATTCAGAAGACCAGAGCTATAAAGATAGGATGTAAAGTAAGGTATTCTACGTGAGTTTTAGTTTTATAGTACTGTGTAAAGACCTAAAGAAACTTAATTGACTAAAATACCTCAAATTGTATATTGGACAATTGAAAGGTAGCTTAGTTTATTATAAATATAATGCTATAATCAAATATTGCCCGAAAAAACTTTTTTACTTTGCCAACTGACTGAAATATTGGCAGCATAAAAATATTTGTCCTGCCAATCTCATTACAGGGATATATCAGCTTTTCTCAAAAACACAATTTATCAAGATGTTGAATGTTACACACGTGGACGGATGGTGTGTTGCTCCTGACATCTTGTTGCCTGCCGACTGTTTGTCTCTTTCACCTTTGCAGAGCATGAGCAGGGTGAGACAGAGGGAGACGGAAGAATGTCGTCCACACACCCATCAACCATGATCATAGGGCCTTCTTAAAAAAAAAAAAAAAAAATTGGTGCATGGCATTTAAGAAAACAATAACTTTTCGAAAACTGAACTCCAGCCCGTCTAATCACAGAGGCTGCATTATTTCAGAAGTGAAGGACATGCTTCATAATACTGGTGGGCCCTGATTATAGTTATTGTCCATTCAGGGATGTGACCAAGTCCTCATTGTGGTATAGAGATATCAAACTGAACCGCTGATTTAAATGATGTTTTCCTTCAAGCTAAGAACGGCAACATATGCCAGTGGTAATACCAGAAGGATCAGTGTCTCCACACACTGTGCAGAGGGAACATTGAGATCAGGCCAGTGAAGTATCATTAATGTTATTGATGTCTACCCTAGGCCACAAGGATATACTCTGTGATTATGCTGAGGGGAAGTACCTTGCAGTGTAAGTGGGAGATTAGTTTAAAGGGTTATCTGACAGACATACAGACACATGCACGCGACCACACACATATATACATATAAACACACACACTCTCTCTCACACACCCGCACACACACACACACGCACACACACCCGGCGGAGTCTGGGCGGCAGTCCCAGGCCTGTTCAGCAGGCAGGCTCCACAGTGAGGCTGTGTTCTGGTTGAGTAAGCAGGGGCCACCACCACCCCTGAGCCAGGCAGAGGGTGGACTCAGCAGGGATCAGTAGATCATAGCATCAATCAGAGCTGGTGGAGATGTGTGGGCCACTCTCAGACCTGCTCTTTAGAGAAAGTGTGCATGTGTGTGCGAATGTCCTCCGTCTTCACCAAGGATTACACAACTAACAAGAATATAATAATAGATTATAATAATGACCAACTAATCAGTAAATTCATAAAAATCCTTAAAAGTTATGAATATGATGAGTGTATCAGTGAGCAGCTCCACATGTTCTTCAATGCCACAGCATTGCTCAGAGCTTTTTTAAACATGCTGAAAGGTTAACCAAGAGCGTCTGCTAAATGACTAAATGTAACCAACCCCCCAAACCCCCACCTTTACCCTCCTATCCCCCACCACCATGAATAAATACATAAAAGAAAAATAAATAAATAACAGGCTAATTCCAGCCACATCCCCTGTCATTGTACTTGAACAACACCTACCTCCTCCCAGGGACCAGGTCCTGTCTGCTTGTTTCCTGTGACAGGGGAAGTGGCAGTTCAGGATGACCCCTGACCCCAGGCTGGTCACTTAGGCAGGTCTGCGGGAAGTTGAGGACTTTCCTAAGGGCAACAAGGACTTGAGGAACAAGGCCACGACCAATCAGATGAGGCGAGACAACCAAGCTCAGATTTTGTTGTCGCGGGGTGGACGGAACAAGGCAGTGAGTCTGACTAATTGGGGAGCCTGTTAAAACTGCAGCTTCTATTAGGGAAAACAGAGGTCATGTCTAGTGTGAAAGTTGGGCAAACATAGCTATATAATTTCCGCAAATATTACAAACAAAAAACAAAAACAAAACAAAAAAAGATTTATTTGAAATAAAGTGAAATACAGTGTGCAAAATAAAGAGACAGTATTTTGTATGAAATCCCACCCGTCCTTTCTGTTTACCGCATTTCATCAGATACTGCACCGTAACAATATGCATAAAACAGCATTTGAAAATGTGTTCATATTTCAGGATGTGGCCTCCATTATTAGAGCGCTCCCATGTTGCTTGCTAGCTGCATTGTTTGTCTCTTTCAGGGACCATGTTCTCTCCCAACGTTCAGTTAATGAATTCCAGACAATCAGCGGAATTGAAATTTATTGACAAAGCGTGGGTCTCATTGTCCAGAGTGTTCCCAGCATATGCTAGTGAGGCCCGGGCAGCTAGCTCAGCAGCTAAGGAGGGCTTCAATTACATCAATGGACTGATGACTGAGAGGGCCCGTCGGGAGCCTGCATGCTACCTCGTGATAAGCAAACACCACCGTGGGTCCAGACGAAGCCAGTTAGCTAACCAACTCGGAAATACACGACACGAGTATAGTGTGTTGTCTCTTGTATTGCAAATACAGGAGCTTAGATGATTAAAAACAACAATGAGGTGTAGATGATATCGGTGAAGCTGAAATCCTTCAGATATAAATGCTTCTTGTTTTTCCCTTGTGGGTGCTGTGGTCACCACTCAACATATTAGCATGGTCGGAGCAGACAACAATGGCGTTCTATTAAAGAAAGACTAGGAGGTTTAGTGTAAAAGGTTAAGTTCCATGTATGGTAAGAAATGTCCACACCCACAGCTCTAATAAATGAATGTTGTTGTTTTTTTTCTCTTTTTTATGTCTTTTGTTGGGCTGAGACAGTGAACCCGTGCACTCATCCCAGCTCATCCAGTCATTGACTGCTTCGTATGGGAGCCATTGTTATGTCGTTGTTTGTCACAGAGTTAATGTCGTTTTGAACTCATTTGTATTTTGAGTAAAGTCACTCTTGAAGAACTTAAGGCAACACTTTACATTTAGCTGTACATGAACGACCACACCACTACATTGCAATATCTACAGTAACAACAACAACAATTGTATGAACATGGGAACTGCTTTGATTCAAACTTTGTGACGGTTGAACAAGATATTACTCAAGTGAAACTTGGTATGGGTAAGGTTGGGCTTTCCAGGAGTAAGTGAATGGTAACACTCTTCTTCTGGTCACAAACCCTGCAACTGCACCACTTCAGCCTCCCTATAACATCCACTTTCCCTTATACCCCATCCCTTCCAACACCTTTGTTCTAACCTATGCCACTAACACTTAATACCATTGAATTACACAGTCATTTCTATATACCTGCTTGATGGTTTTAGTAAAGGTACTACTATGTAGTTACACAGTAGTTAATGTAACCTTGGAACAAAGTGTTACTGTTTAATGTTTGATGAATTTATCTAAATGGACATGTAATTGCAAAACACAAATTAATCCATGACTTCAGTATTTACCTATTAAAGTCTGGACAACCACATTGATCCCCTCTTCCGACAGGCATCGCTGGTGCTTCCAATAGGGACAAATGTGCATGTGTTAGCACAGTGAGTTACAGTGGTGCACAAAGACACCCAGCAGAAGCCTATCTAGCTGGTCCTTTCCTTATCCCAGCCCGATGACAGTCGCTAGCTGGGTTGTGTTTGTGTCAACAGCCCTCCTTTGTGTTGGAAGGTGATTTATTATGTAAAAGAGAGTCAAGGATCTGAAGGGTGACACTGACCTTCCTTTAATTAACGTTGATGAAGACAAAGGTGACAGTCAAGATGATGAAGATGGATTTTCCCACATAAATCATCAGCCAGGCTGTTGGTTGTCGAGCGACTACAGGGATAACCTTGTGGTTCACAGGTTAAATGAACACCATCTAAGGTGCAGACCTCATTACTTACAGAGACGGCTCCCTTTGTAATACACTTCCATGTATTTACCTTAGCTTAATTAGCAATTTCATAATTTCTGTGTGTTTGTAGTTCACTCTTTTGTAGGTTGCATGAGCTGCATAATGAATGCAAGTTTCATTTAGAAAAGGTTAAAGGGAATTCTTTAATCTCAACAAACCATTCCAGGGTTTTTCACGTTCGCATCCTTGTATGGTAGAGGTGGCGTTGTAGAATCTGCGGGAGTTCACCCCAGTTTATGTATCGATTTGCATTTTGAAAGATTTGGCATTCCATTGACTCGAATTTGTGTAAGACAAGTTTGAAGATCAATGCTTGGACAGAGTAATTAGCCCAGGTTCTATATGTCCACAGACAGACCTTTGTAGTGAGCCTCTTCTGACGGCTTGATTTAGATAAGCCCATGTGTAATTACCCTCTGAACGCAACCCCGGATTTGACTCTTTGGAACCTTCGGACATCAAAGTCAAATGTACACCTTGAAGGAGCATGCTATCTGTTGGCCGTGGTAAACGGTCTTCCATTCCTAAAATCGCCTTGCTTCTCTTGATCATACTTGATGGCTGGGCCTGCCCCCCCCCTTCCCCACCCCTACATCACAAATACATACTGCAAGTGAATAAATTAAAATGTGTCCGTATCGTTCAATTCAATCCATTGTGTATGAGAAGAGCAGCGGTTCTTTGGACAGTGGATACAACTAGGGCCTCTGACCCTGGGTTACTAGCCTTATTCCCAGAGATGAATCCGATGATGAAACTGGATTTCATGCTGGTTTAGTCAAGTCTTGCATGTAAATTACCAATATTCACCATACTTAAGTTAAGTAACTAATATTGATATATCGGAAATACAGTATCATCCTGTAAATGTTAATGTATATGTTTAGATTGATTGTTACATTTAATAGGGTACTTTCTCATAATGAGCACTACAGCTTGAGTTAGACCATCCATGTACGGTTTCCACACACAAAACAATGAATAATTTTCAACTTGTTCATCAGATTGTTTAGAGTGTTCTGACTCGAGCTGAGTGCAGTATGTAATTCTACAATTCAAATTTATGAGTTGTGCCAGCAAATAAGCACAACAGCATATGTTTCTAATTTACTAATGCAGACAGCTCTGTTTGTCAGTCAGCTGGTGTCATTTTGCATCTCCTGACATTTGCACAGCTTAAAATGTTTCATGCATTTTTATTGTTGTCCTCCCTCCATCCCCCACGCACAATTCATAAATAATGTATTTATTTATCATGAAAATCTGTTTTGGAATTAAAGACTACCACACTTCAAAGACAGGAAACCTTTGATATGTCAGATTCTCACTGAGTATCTGTAGATTTATTCAATTTATGCAAAGCACCTCAGGGGTTATAAAGGTGGCATTTGAATACATTTGAGGAGACAAAATTATATAATGAGGAAGGCTTCTGTCCGTATCACTAAAGAAGTGATTCTCAATCCTAAATTTGACTGAATCATCTTGGCAGAATGTGTGCCCGGTAAACTGACAACACGAGATGTCTCTGAGCATGTCCACATGAATACATACAACCTAAATTAACCAGGAGAGAGATGATGGCACCTTGTTCCATTTTCTTCCTTCTAGGTTCAGGGGGGGGGGGGGGTCTTGGGGGAATGGCAGGATTCTTTTAACACTTCAAAACATGTTTTGAGTTACACATCCCTGCCAGGCCATGTGGATACTAGGTGGAGGAAGGTATAGGAAGGCAGGGTGGAGTGAAGTGAGGTGGTAATTAATTAGCGGGCGCAAGGGACAGATGACTGGCAGGGTCAGGGGGCTCGGAGTGTCGGACTAAAAAAGTGTCAAGGCTTTGCGGTTGGCTCATTTACTGGCTCCGAGTGGCTGGGCTGTTTACATGTCACCATTCAAATGACTGCAGAGCAGACCGACCGACCGGCCACACACACACATATACCGAAACATACAGTATGCATGCGCACACACACACCAATCAGCTGGCAGAGAACACACAGCCTTCAGCTGTCGAGACTCACTTTTGACCCTCTGTACAATTAGTCTTCTACACATCCTGGACAGCAGCCCACACGGGCAGGGAGGGAGGCTGCTGCAGGTGGAAACCAAACTCGGAAGTGAGAAGGCCAGGATCAACATGATTGTTAAGAGTAGGAGAAACATCCTTTCGACGCTCTTTTACTCCCGTGGGTTTACAATGATTCTTCTCTGCACACAATTTTTAAAATAACAATCGGTCAAGTTTTCATCATTTAGAATGATTACAGTACCATTACATAGACAGGTACATCCAATTGAGATTCAAACCGTTGGTTAATCCAAAAATAGTATAAAGTAAAAAGTATAGTATGTTTGTAAATATATAATGACATCATATATACAGCGTACAGGTATTGTGTTCATCGGAAACGAGGGGAAGGCCACCGGGCCTGTCCAGAGGCTTTGACAAACAGCAGTGGTGTTCCTGGACCACTAATTACCCAGACTGACCCACAGCTGTGTGCGTGCCATGGCCTATTAGAGACAGCAGGTTGAGCTCTTTCCCCCCCCGTCTTCTCCTCTCACCCTCTGCTTCTGAATATTAAGAATAGATTTTTACATGTTCTCTATGTGGAAGGGCCTTGGAGGTGTCTGTCCGTGAATGGCGGGTTGGAAATGACGAGGCCCTGAATGCTTGTCCATCACTCTATTCTATTGGTTACAGGTGGTCTCATTTTCCATCCAGCGCTGATCTGCCGGCTGCCTTATGACAGGAGCCCCGCAATTTGCATGTTGGACAGACAACAAACGGCACCGTGCATGTCAAAATAGGTGGCGATGCGTGACAGTTTCTACACAATGCTGTCTCCTTTTGGCTTGACCCCCGACCCCCACGCCATGTCTCCTTTCACAATCAGAGAGGAAGACAGGCAGAGGAATCAGTCCCGCTCTGCCCTTCCTTGGAATAAATCTGATACCGGTGCCATTATGCTTTCCCCTCGCTCACTCCTTTCCCTCAATTGCCCCTCTTTCTTTCTTCTTCCCCTCTCTCTCTCTCTCTCTCTCTCTCTCTCTCTCTCTCTCTCTCTCTCTCTCTCTCTCTCTCTCACTCTCTCACTCTCTCACTCTCTCTATCCTGCTGTGGTCCTTGTCATACTTAGTTTCAGAGGAGCTCTGTCTTTTTGAATTGCCAGAGAATGATAAGGTCCAGAAAGATGCTTTCAAATATTCCTCTGACCGTAGCCCTGCGTAATACAGAGCCGAGAGTGATGTAGGATGAATTATGATAATCTGAGGTATATGGTTGCTTTATAGGATCTGAACCCAGTATTTCCCTGTACATCTCTTCCTACATCTAATCATTTATTTGATCCAATCGCCGATGATTTAGTCTTAAACTAAATCCCATTTTAGTCAGCCCTTCATATGATTGTCATTTTTTTTACAGCTCTTATCTTGCATAAAAGCATTACTGTCTTTGAGACACATCATAAATGAGTGTCCTATCTTCTCGGCTTGATTCTTATCACTCCGTTAAAACAGGGAAACTAATTGCCTTTTAACACCTGTAACATTTCCCCAGTTCATCTTCTGTGTTAGAAAGTGCTTTCACTCAAATATGAGACTTGTCAGCGAGACTTCCCTTTTACTAGCAATTCACCAAATTGACTTTTGCTAATTTAGATATGAACTTTGTTCCTCATCTTTCCCTGGATAAAGGAATGACTTAAACGCTTGGCTGTGTTGGAATATATCCGGGAGAAGAGTTTTATACTTAAGCTGTAATCACACACTGGGTTTTAAGCATATACTTTACATATTTAAGGGTCGGGTTACATCATGAGCCTGTGTTGAAGCGGAAGTCACTCCTGTATCTGCCGAGGTTAAATAAAGGAAGCAGGCGTTGGGATTAAAATGTTCACTCAGAAGATAATAATCCAGAATTATACAGTAGCAGCAATTACCTACTACGTTCTACAGCTGAGAATGTGGTGCTGCCGGGAATGTGAGGGGTCAGACATGATGGTTGCATGACGGTCTTTGTCGAGTGACTTGCGGTGCATGGCATCTATGCCAGTAGAGTAGGCGTGATGGGAGGTTGTGTTTGGTAAGTGTTGGTCTCTGCTGCGTACCATGGTTTAGCTTGTTGTCTGTGCACATGTAAGTGGTTATTATTACATCGATTAGTGCTTGCTAATACTTATGAAGTGTATCTTAAATATAAGCATTCAATTGAGTTTTGGACCTGTCTTACTTCATGATGTGGGAGCTGGGAAGTGTGGTGGGAACGTGGGTAGAGGTGCAGTATGAGAACAGCTCAGGTTCATCTCTTGTTAAACCCCATTTGAAAATAATAAGCACTTGTGTCGGGATCACTGTTTGGGTTTATAACCTAAGTCTTGCATACTTTTCATGCAAGAGATGTTTCAGCATCTTGTCACACATGAGAACTCCTAAAAGCGTCCTAATAGAGACAAGACCATTTTCCTTTTGTTACTTTTTGTCATCCACGAGACAACGTCTGACACTTGGGATTAAATGTGATGTTACCTTAATCTTCGTATGAAATGCTTGATGTACTTCTACCACAAGAAGTTCTCTTTCACATCAGAGAACAGAGCCGTGAAACCGAATCAGATCTCCTTGTGAGTTGTGGTGTCGCACGTTCGCTGGAATTCTAAACTGCGGCTCGTTTTAAACTTAAAGTTGCACTCGTCTCAAAGACCATGGACTGGAGCCTGGAGCCCCAGAGAGATACTTACCTCTACCAACTCTCAGAGGTGAGAAGATTGAGTGGGTTTTTTTCAGAGAGAGCTAGCGAGGTCTGTTTTCACCCCAGTCTTAGCCTTCATCAGTCTCAGTCGATAAAACCTGCCAAAATGAATCGCTGGTTCGGATGATCAAAGGTGTTGGAAAAGACAGTAACTATGCCTTGAGTTGGTTATGTTATCAGCATCTTTATCTGAGTGTTAAAAGCATTGTGACATGACACCTCTCTGAAAATTCAATATTTTCACAGAAAGGCTTGGTGCTAAAGTGTCAGTTTTGTTCATCCTGCAGTTGTGAGAGTCATGCCCGTCCCAATAGCCCAGAGCACATGATGAGAAACAACCAGCAGAAAGAGAGAGAACAACACTATCACTCCTTCTAACCTTGAGGGGAACGAGAGCTTCTCACACAAAATGTGTTTACTGTAGCCAACGTGTGTGTGTGTGTGTGTGTGTGTGTGTGTGGGGGGGGGGGGGTGTGGGGGGGGGTGATACTTAATAAGGGAGTGAACTGGAGCTTCACTATGAGTACTGTGGTTTGAAGTTGAGGTTTTCTTGCACGTTCTTACATACACTTACCAGTCCAGTATCCTAGTCAAATATAACTGACACAAATCATTTCGTTTCAAGACAATGAGCAAAGAAAATAAGAAAGCCTTCTCTGGAAATCTTGTTGTCAAGGCTCGGATATAATTAATCAATCAACATGACAGAGCAAACAAACAAACAAGCACAAATCTCACAAATAATAATATTCAACATTCAATATATTCTGATTCCCTATCACCTAACGCAGGTTTGTACATCACAACAATTCTGTCTCATTAGCTTTGACAGGCAAACATCATCCACCGGAAGTTCTCCTCTTGTTTTCCCTCTGAATCTCTCTTCCCCTCCTTAATTCGGTTGTTTTTTTGATTTCCTCTCCTCATTAGTGGCAACATTTCTTTTTCTTTTGCCTTCCATGGGAGCCTCTCGGTGCCAGTTTCTTCCTTGGGGGAAAGAGGAGAGAGGCCCAGACTCCTCTTGGCGTGAGTTCAGCTAACCCTCACTGTGCACAGAAACAAAGAAGCACCCAATCTCTATAAAAGCTCCACCCTTCTCTGTTCCCCAGGCCTATGGGACTAAGACGAGGGGGAACCCCGGATGAATAATACAAGAAAAGAAGTAAAGATTTGATCATAAGCTCTCGTAACCTCGCTGTAATGCCATTCTTGTGAGCTTCTGTTTCTCCCAGGATTTCCAAACCAAAAAACACTCTGGCAACTTAAAGGGGTTCTCTGACATATTTGCAGTCATCCTCTTATTATGTCCCAGTATGAACATCAAAAGTAAGCAAAACACATAATTACCGGCATTAATATAATGAGCTCTTTGAGATAAGCCGCCCAACTAAGCTTCACCCCCTTGGAGAGAAAAAAATGGAAATAGGCCCTCGCAATTAGGTAAGCTGTTCTTCAGACACAAACAAACATATTTAGCAGATAATTAGTAGATCATTTTGCAGGTATGTCTGGCACGGGGCACAAAAGGCACTGTTAAGGCAAGCATTTGGGGAGAGGTGTGGGAAGCCCCCCATGGATTCTGAGCTCTGTTAACAGTAATTATTGGTATAGGACCCCCACCACCCTCCGCCCCTCCCCCCAAAAAGAAAATCATGTCTGAAGATTGCTTCTTTTTATTTTGGGGAGTCTAATTAATTCTACCCCTGACCCTACCCTCTTCTTACTTCTCAGCTCTCAAGCCCTCGATCCTCCGCCCGACTTACTCATGCCTTCTCCTCTGGCGTCCTCCAAGGAGCCGCGGATGAGCGCGTGATGAGCTCCTAGGGGGCTTCGACGTTTGGCAGGAGATTCTTTGTTTTTCGTCGAGAAAAAAGAGAAGAAGAAGAGGTGGGAAACCCTGGGCCCCTCGGGGCGATATTCCACATTGTGAGGATTTTGCCTAACAGCTCTGCGAGAGGTTTACATCTTCCTTATAACACCGGAGAGATGATCAGAGATCAAAACAAAGGACCTATCTGTAGTCTGGGGGTGTCTTACCATCAGATGCTGTGTGTTACATAAGATTTAAGTCTCTGCTGACGACTTCTCGGATTCAGAGCACAGGGCGAACTAGTCCTTTGAAATGTTTAGACCATGGGGTCACATAACATGTCTACTTGCCACACGAACTGTTAGATGTGTGAGAGTTCTTTTTCTTTGAGGATGACTGCATCGGGGTTCTTTTAATGAACACTGTCATGACATTGCCATTCTTCTTCTTTTTGCTGAGGAATTTGTTTGCTTGTGTAATAACATTGAATCATTGCATCTAGTATACCAGATTTGGCCGGCTACTGATCAACCAGCAGACTTTCAGAACATGCATTCCTTGTATGGATATGCTTGATCGTGCCAGCCACGCTACCTTTTCCTATTCACTGTTCCCTCCGGAGGGGAGAGTTGATGTCCCCACCATGCAACACCAAGTGTGTGTGTGCAGGTGTTCAGTCTGGAGTCTCACGACCGCAGGTCTCTGCCGTGCATCTCTAATCTGTACACTCACTTAAAAGAGGAAGTCCTGTCCCCATTTACCCCAGCAGAATTCATCTGCCATCTGAGGCCATTAGAGAGACAGAGCAACACGCTACCTCCTCCAGTGCGTCGAGGTGGAGGACGTCACCTCCATCTGACGAAAGCGGGAGTGCGTGACAGTATCACTGCGGTATCAGCCGTTCTCATCAATGGGAAATGAGCTGAGTTAGGCACCGAGTGGTCTTGATTTGAGAGATTGTACTGTTAGACTTTGGAAAAATGACCTGTGAAACACATTAGTCTACAAAGTTTTCAAAGTTCTAGTGGGAAGGAAAAGTTGTCTCGTCCAGTCAGGGTATTTTACCCCATCTTGGTGTAACCACCTCTAGGCTGTGGATTCATGTTATTTATGTTTGCTTGCTTCCTTGTAGCTGTGAGGCTAGCTATATAATCACAGGATAGTATTGTGGTGTAAATAAATATTAAGGGCAACGTTGTTTGGTAAATCCTGTTAATCCTGTTATAATAAAGTTTGTTTTGATTTAGTTGTTTGTTGTTGTTTTAAGTTGCCACCATGTCATTGCCTTATAGCGTTCAAATAAAGTATTGCATTGTTGCGACAGTTTTCTACTTAGCCATGCGACAGGATGCACGCGATCTTTGTTATGTCACAGACAACTCCAAACTCTCATCCCTGTGATTCTTCAGTCTTCTCTGCCCGTGCAGCAGCCAAGAATGCAAATTGCCACGGGTACTGCTGGCCCAGGCGAGTCCGGACACGGAGTACACCGAGGCTTTGGCAGACTGCGTCTGTGCATCCCCACCAGGAGATAATGACACCCCCCAGGAATGCTGTCCACGCCTGGGCCTCCACCCCTGAGCCTGGAGGGGGAGGCTTCCTCACCCTGGTCTCTACATAAACAAGGGCTTTGTTGGGACATCCACTGCCATTGTTGGGGGATTAGAACATCCTCTTTGATGTGAAGTCACCTGCACCTGCTAATATCTGTGTCGTATGAAGCTTAATCGTGAGACAGATGATGGGAGGTTAACCCGGAGGCAGGTGGTGTCATAATATTTTCATCCAGGTGTTCGGCACTGGGAAAGCATGTGGCAGTATTGTTAACATTCATGTTACACAGACAGACTCAATGGAGACATTTCCTTAAAATCAAACTCCTAAACAAGGACATGGAAAACCATCCCAACAATAGTAATTATTCTGAATTTTCTAAAATTCAGTTTTATTTTGGAAGATCGTCTCCTTGACTAAACAAAAGAAACAAAATGACTCCATCAAAGATTTGAATTATTTAATACATTCATGCTGTCAATGAGATAGCTATTGTTGTTCTTTTCTTTTTTAAGGGACACAGTGAAACTGAATTTGTTTTATCTCCAGCTGGAGTCAGACATAGTCTGGCTAGGCTTCACACCAGACCAAACAGAAAACAACAGGTCTGAGCACTCCTTGAGACATCAAGGTAGCTCATCTATATTGCTTTAGATTTGGTGCAGAATGGCTTTACAATCTCTGTGAAACTGATCCAGAGGGGGGATTAGGCATGGTTCTTCTTTCACTCAAAACAAGAGTGCCTGGTGGGGGTAGGGTGGGGGTAGGGTGGGGGCTTGGTGTGTATGTAGCTTACGCAAGTCTAGAAGCATTTTCTATCAAGGGATAGGTTTTGGAAATGAGTTCGAGGTATACACACCGTGGTGCATATACAAACGTTGCGAAAAATAGACCTCTCCAGCAATGTGGATGTTTGGAACGTCCATTCGGATGAAAATAGTCATAAGATGTGGAAATTCAGATTGGCATATTTTGTACTGACACAAGTATACGGAAGTACGTTTAATCCGGAGGCTGGTTAGCGGGACATTCAAGCTTGGTTCTGAATGCGAGCAGGACGGTTCTCATTACAGCTCTATTCCAGTATTTTTAGACACCATTATGGCGGGCTACCAAGGGCTGGGCATTGACAGTAGCCAGGATGGGGGTCAGAAGGCAGACACAGACAGTACGTCCTTGGCTTGGCACCTCTGCTTGGCAACGTGGCCACATGGCACCAATTGAGAATGAGTGACACCCAAACAGTGCCAGCAGACTCGGGTCCCTTGGCATCGGCTTCATAATCACCTCCACGTCGTGGGGGTTGGGAGTCTGGAAAAGAATCATCTCTCACTAATCACAGACCCCCAACTCACCCCGGAGCTCACTGAAATGTGGGAGGTTATCCGCGTTCCTCGGAGGCGCCGGTGGTCTGAAAGTCTCCACTTCGACAATGCTCTCGCAACCCAAGAGGCACAGTGTGTGTCTCCTGCGCCGGGTGTCCATCAATCACGTTGTTTCAGATGGTGCGAGAAGAGAAGCTCCCATTGTGCCCTGTGGCATCCTCTCCATGCCACTTTGATGGATGTGCGGGTGCGCATTGATTTGAACATGTCAAATAAATAAGCTTTCTCAATTACAATGAGAAAAGGGAGAGATTAGACTGTACACATGAGACAGCTGCCGATGCCGAGGTGAAGAATGCACCTGGCCAGTTAAGATGTTCCACGTGAGGGTGAATTGAAATACATGCAGCAATGACACATTCTGGAGGCACAGGAGTGTTCATTAGCACATAGGCAGATTTTGACACGGCTGCTGAATGCGACGCGGAGCACTGTCAAGGTCTTGGAATGTGAGACTGGCACAAACCGACCAGGCTGGAAGCTCACTCCGTGTCATAAGAGGGTTCCTTTTTTTGTCGTCGTAGCAACACACTGAGTGTCATCATTTGCATGAGGTTGACATGCCGACGTCTCGTTCCTATGCCCTCTCTCCATGTCTTTCTGCTGATGGCGGCGATGCCATCCATGCCAATTATGTCGGTCGAGCAGGTGGCTCCTCGCAGGTGGCAAGATAATCCCTGTAAAGATTTCGCTTCATTAAGAAATCCGTTTAATGTGGCCAGTTGATTGATAAATCTCCCGGACTCAACGCCCAGATTATGCCAAGTTAGGCTATTAGGCACTAGGTTGACCCTTCTACAATCAGAGCAACGTTAATAACTCTGTTCAAGTTTTTTGGGGGAGTGATTTTGTTAGCGTAGTAAAACAAAAAGTTTTGTTTAAGTTGTAACTTTGAATAACTGAAAAAAAACTATTTTTAAATTAATAATAGGTTGGCCAATTGTTTTCACTCCAGCTCCCATAATACCCCCAGACTGTAAACTAACTCCCCCCTAATTATAATAATATTTGTTTTATTGTGAGAGTATCACAACGTTAAGGTATTATTTTCAAGATGCAATTCTAAAAATCCCAATTACAAATATGAGAATATCACAACACCGTAGCCCAGCCGTGGTGTAAATAGGGCATTTTAAGAACGACTGCTAAAAGAAATAGCCTATCATCACGGCATTAAACAGAGTATTGTAAGAACTTGCCTCTGCAGTCTTGCAAAATACTGCAACTCCACCAGACCACCCACACGCAGCAGCAGCCTCGACGCTTTAACTCAAGTATCTCTTCTGCCTCTGTAATTTCCCTCTGAGTGTTTTCCCAATGACCCTCCAGAGAGGCCCTGGGTGGGTGAGCTGTCTTCGGAGGGGACACCGGAGGGCTGACGATCCGGCTGGATTGAAGAGACAACCCCTTCATCAGTGCTGTCAAACAGGACTTGACGAATGTGGCTCTTCATCCCAGGATGCGTACAATATTTAAGGCTGCGAGTAGCAGGGAAGAACGGCTCGAGCTCATGCTCAAGACGGAGCCCATGTCACACGGTGACGTCCTCAAGGCCTGGAGAGGCCGTGTTGAGTAACACGGCATGACAACGTGCCTTAATGAATTTGACAAGGCATATTCTGTTTCAGCATTCTAACGTGTATTCAAACGATTATCAATTCAACATCCTAACGAAAAATAGATCCTGTCAGGTGGCAGATTTAATGATTATCCTGGACTGGGATTTATTTTTTGACAATGTCGTTTTTGTGACTCTTATTGCAGTGGTAGATCTTTGGCTTTGTTGGTAGTAGTCAATTTAAATTATTGATCAAATATTGCTTCTAACAAATTAGATTTTATCATCAAATGCAGTAGACCTACAGTATTACTAGTGCCATTTTCTTACACACTGTTTTTCTATGACCACTTCTATAAAACAGAACCAGACCCTAATGAAGTCCTAGACAAGAGTGAATAAGTGAACACACACACACACAAACACAAACACACACACACACACACACACACACACACACACAAACACACAAAACCTTCGATCAGCTTCATCGCTGTCATCCAACGAAAAGCTCCAGGATTCGGTACGGCACGCTCTCAGGGCTCAGGTCTCTCTTCAGGTCTCTCTCAGGCAATCAAACATGAAGTCATTCTTCTTCCAGCTGCTACCGAGCATGTAACTATTTGGCTTTGTCTGTTCCTCAGGGCCTTGTCAAAATATGACAGAAGATGGCACCTTTTTCTCGGGGTGAGTGCTTTAATTACAGAGGAGCTTTAAGCCCTAGCACATCTGTACAAATGTCAGTTGAAAGTTCACCCTGCTCAGTGAATGTCCCAACGCCAACAGCATCTCATTGTCAGGCAACAGATATTGTTCAACTGAATGGCCGCATCCGAGCTTTCATTTATTGTGGCGTGACGTTCCCGGCTATGGCATCATTAGTTATATTCGCTACCCTGTTTATGTTACAGGGCCTGGCATCAGCACTTTGATATTCAATATTTTAATTGCCAGGGTCATACATCTTGCTGTCTGAGGACAATGAGCGGACTGCGATTCAATATGCAGTCTGAGGTTAAGTTATCTCCATGTATGCAGGCACACACTCTCAGTCAACGAGAACCTGGCTCTTTCAGATGCTACTCACACAGGTAGGATCAAATATGAACTTATTTCCACCGTACAATCATTTGTTTATCCTGCGACGGATTAATACTATTGTAACATGACATAATTTACATTTTAAATGTCAGACAAATAATTGAACTGCTTTATCATTTCATTTTTGAATTTGTTACTATGAGTTATTTGACTGTAATTGTCAGTGTGATGATTTAGCAGCATTTTACTGGACTCCTACATAATACCCTGTACTGTAATCTGCAATCAACTTGGCTCCTGTATGTCCCTGTGTTTAATGTTGCTACCCAGAGCTGTAGGTGGCAGTGTAGACCCAGAGGTCTATATTGGCCAGGTCCTAGATTCTTCTGGAATACAAAAGGCGCAGCTCCTTTGAGACATCCCTATTCCCCCTGGAAAGTGCACTTTGACCTTTGTTACCCTAAGAGGTTGACATTGAGAGGCAGAAGCTCACTGTTCTGCTTGTCTTGGTTTCAAGAGGTGTAATAATTAGCGGGTATCCTCTCTGCCTTTTTTAATGTCCTATAATTTAGCCAAAGACAGACAGGATTTGTTTGAGCTACGTGGTGTGTTTCTGAGAGGTTCAAGAAGCGGAGGCAGGTTTTGGATATTTTACACATCACTTTGCATTTCATTACCATAGACATGTCTCAGCGTGAGAGAGGAAGGGAGAGAGAGAGGTAGAGAGGGAGAAAGAGAGAGAGAGAGAGAGAGAGAGAGAGAGAGAGCGGGAACTGTTTATGATTTCAAAACATCTACAAGACGGTAAAGCATTTGGCCGCAGGGAAGATCTTTTCACACTCACAAACCAGTCTGGAAGCTTGCATCTTATTATTTTGACTGTTCTTTAACTTGAGGTGTTTAATTGTGTGAAACCACATAGTTAATGGGCTGCTGAGAGAAGGTTTCCCAGGCTTACCCTGAAGGGGTAGGAGGAAAGGCAAGTCTGTCCTCCACATCAACCCTGCGCTTCAGACAAAAATACCGGTCCTGACTCTCAAAGTCAAACACTTTGATGGGTCTGTCATCCATTTGAAACATGCCGCAATCAAAGTAAACCATAATTTGTCTGTGTATGTCCTTCATGTTGAATAAAGAATTATTGACTGAGAATGTCCTGGAGCAGTGTATGGATAGTCATAGTGATTAATTGCATTTTATTTATGGAAATGACCTTAGGTCACACAGGAATGTTAACCTCTCCACTCTGCTGGTCTAAGGAGGTGGTTCTTCAGTCTTTCCCCTGAGCAGCTGGAGGGGTGTGTAGGAGTGACTGTTAAACCCCCCCCACAACCGTCCCAAAGCACTGCACAGTTTGTGTGTGTATGTTTGTGATGAAGAGGGTGACAAAAAGAGAACCGAGTGTGTGTGTGTGCAAGAAAGAGTGAGACAGATAGAGATTACGCGCGTGACAGTGAAAGGAATGTATGTGTGTGTGTGTAAGACTGACAAAGAAAGAGGAGAGTGTGCGTGTGTAAGTGTGTGAATGTGAGAGGAGAGAGTGTGTGACCACGACCTTGTGCTGGCTGTGTGTCCTCCAGACTGACAGTATTCTCCTCCAGCCCCCAGTGTTAACACCCGGGGCCCGGTCCCCGATGGGACACCCCCCTGAGCAGGGCTTCACATCGGCCGCATTACCCAGCCAACCTCCCCACTCCCCCGCCTGTCAAAACCCAAGTGCAGGGTCAAGAAAACAGCATTCTGGGGGATAATAGGAGAGTACTCGAAACAGGGAACTCTTGACACATTTAAACAGGAATAAAAGAGACGAGAACCAATAACGAACCCTCCCTCTCCTGTGTCTATTATTCTATGTTTAACGAGACTGAAATCGGAGATGGGTACATTGTTCTGAATAATCGCGAAACATTTATTCATGTATCGACATTTTCAAATCCATTTTCGGAATTGAAATACAAACATACGGTGTGTTAACCCAACATGTCGAACAAGGTACAATCCCCTCAGTTAAGCTTGTATTCTAAGTCAAACATCTAATCTGTGTTGCTCTCCAACATAAGCGAAGAGATAACTGATTAACCCGTCCTGTTTGCATTATGTCAACTATTAAAGTCGTTTCACACATACAAATTTGCCATTGTTGGAGCTGCTGGAATTGACACCAAACTCAATAAAATTCTCAATGCCGGAGGTACTGAGTAATGATTGTGGAAAGACGTGCATATTCACCTGGACAGGTGCAGGTTCACGTGTCAGGGAGGTCTGAGATGGCTTCATACTCCATCCATTACTCCCGTATACCCTGCCTGTCACCTTAATGTCCTCTGAATATTCACCGCAGGCCCCCGCTATGTTTCCTGGTAGGTGCTGGTGGTTGGCAGGGGAGGTGGTCAGGAGGTTGGGTGGGGTGTGTTTGATTTATTCCCTGGGACCATCACCTGTGACTTAGCGCCTGGAAAATTAGTCACAAATAGCATATTAGAGCAGCTAATCAGGCGCGCTCCGGCACCTCGCTTTCTTTATGCTCCCATAAAAAGGGAGAGTATATGGCCGCCCTCAGGCCTTGGTGTGAATGATCACCCTGACCTCCAGTGAACCGGCAGACCAGGCCCACGCAGGCGGAAAAGCAAGCAGGCTGCAAAGCACGGAGGCAAAGCATGGAGGCAGGCAGGCAGGAAGGCAGGTAAACAAGTTTCAAACCACATGCAGGCAGACTGACAGGAAGGAAAGGTGGCAGGGCAGGCCAATGCTGACAGATACACAAAAAGACATATATATATATATATATATATATATATATATATATATATATATATATATATATATATATATATTAAAAAAATGTGTTACCCGATTGCTATCATTGCTGATTAACAGCTGTTTTATGTGCTGGTGGTTGGATATTTGGATGTTGCGTACTTGTTAACTCATTGGGGCGGTTCCTGTGTCTTGGAGTGTTAGGAACAATGGGGGAGGGGGCATCATCTTCTGAGCCAGTAGTTTTGGTCCATCAGGGAATAAGCAATTTCAAATCACAGTGAAGATTATAAGATTCTATACAGCGATCAGGAGGGCCTGTTTAACAGGGCTCACAACTCGACCCCTAATTGACATTGTGTAGCCCCTTAAATCGCCAGTATTTCAACAGCCTATTCAAAACAGCTTCTGGTAAAACGACATGTTCTGCGCCTCTCTCCTCCGATTATCATAGAGACGATGAATATAAAATTTCAATCACAGTGCTGTTAATAATTGATGGGTCCTCTAGTCTTTTAACGAAGAGGCTCACAGAGGAAAAGGGCTCTCCATCCCCCTTCCCTGCATCCTCCAATCCCCCCCCCCCAATCCCCCTCATCATCCAGCCCTGTCTTCATAGAGAATTCAGCCAGGTCAGAGGGTCACACTTCCAGACAATATCTACCATCTTCAGAGGGAAAGCTTTCATATCTGCAAAACCCCAGTGCTACATCAGCTTTTACTAGTTTTATCATACATTACCATAAAGTGGAAAGACCGGCTTGCGAATTATGCATGTGGATGTGCCCCCTCTGTGGCCGTTTCACAGTGTAATTTAGAAGAAGAGCAACCGTGAGTGATTTGATATGATAATAGAAATCTTTACCTCGGCTCGCCAGGGTATCCACGTCCAGATGGATCAGTGGGGACTGCCTCGGGCCACCATGGCTGAGAAGCGTTCAGCTAGTTCAATATTCCACACCGTAAAACAAGATAGAACTTTTCCTTTTATCATCCAGGAGGAGAGGAGAAGCATATGTCGTCCAATCAAATGTTATGGACCCTCTGTGTGATCATTAGATCTTACAAACGATCGGCTTAGTACGATTTGTCTGCATCGGGCTTGTTTACAGTTATGCCCGTCTTTGAATTGTTCTGCATTGACTCAGACGAAGAGAAGCATCATGTATATCTATATGTTTCAAAGTATAATATAACTCAACACAATATTTATCTTGATGTGGTATACAGTATACGGTAGACACACCAACAGCATAGAGTTTTTCTGAGTGTTTTGGTGACATTTTTGTGAAACTGTCTACAAACAGAGGTGACATGTTGTCATACGGGCCTTGTTAAGTTTTTCACTTTTCCCCCCTGTAACTTCTCTTGGTCATACTCTTAACTCTCTCTCTCTGTACGTGTGTGTACGTGTGTGTGTTTGTGTGTATGTGTGTGTGTTTATGTGTGTGTGCGTGTAAGCATACACACGAGAAAAAAGAACACAACTCCGAGGACTGGGACTGCGTAGATGTCAAAGAAGATAATACAATAAAAGCATTTTGGCAGTATCTTCACTTCCGTACTTAGCCTTGTGGCAGGGTTTGATCAAGATGGAATAAGCTGGTGACTTTTCAATTCCAGCCATAATTTGTTTCTATATTACATATTTGGATTGAGCATGTGATGGAACTTTTCCTATCCAAGGGTGAAGGACTGGGAACTGACTATGTTCAGTAATAGGTTATCAAGAGCCATATCTTTTGCAAAATAGAAAACTCAACACATGTACATCTGTGGCCCAGTGTCACTGCCCTAAATATACATCAGAAATGCATTAAATTCACTGATTGCTATTCTTTTCGAACACTGTGTCAAGTCTAAATATATTTTTGCTTCGCTGTCTTTCGATTACTTTGAATTACCAGTGGTCTCTCTTGACATTGGAAGCTTTGAAAGCAGCAGCACAACAAATTATTTGTGTGTGTGTGTCTGTGAGTGTGTGTGTATGTGTGCACAGGGATAGAACATATATTAGAACATATATCTATGTTTTCAGTGTAAGTGTATGAGGGGATGGCTGACAGAAACAATCCTCTCACATTGTCGGCAATTTCCAGTAACCACCCGACACAGACACCCCGAACGGTGATCATATCTCAGGAAGACCATTGTTTCTCCGAAGAAGGTCAGTTAAGAGCTTTATTTCGTTGCGCTCTCCAAAATGTCCTTGTTGATTTGAAACCACTCGTTGAACCCCAAGTGTCCACTCAAACATCTTTGTGTTTTTAAACGTATTACTGATACTGACAGCATGTCAATTAATTGTAACATACTGTATAGGAATAAAAAACAAATTCAAGGATATATCCACATGAAACATACCGATAGTCACTGCAACGTAATTATATGAGGCTCCCAAAAGTCGAGGAAAGATTCCTCGGAGTGTTAAGTGTAAAATTGACAGAAAATCATGTTGGCTTGTGTTGGCGTCACTTGTAAAACAATTTTCATTCGACATAACCTAAGATCTACGCAAGTAGATCCAAACATTTGTTTTCACTCGGAGACTCAAGTCTCTGGCCTTGCGCTGAAAGGTAAACCCAATGAGCCTTTATATTATAGAACGAAACCCAGCTAATGAGAGACCTCTCTCAGTCGTCCAGATATCGACCTCGGCAGTGCGAGTGAGCTCTTTCACGTGTAACTGTCTATAAATTTCACCCGTCGCCGTCAGAGTGTTCCATCAAGGCCTGGGCGACGGGGCCCTCAGACGGATGTCTCTGTGTGCCATTTGTCTGTTTTACACTCCTTAGCCTCTTTGTGCTCTCTAGATCAGCCCACTCTAGGCCTTGATTGGCTATTGACAACAAATCAAAGCACATAATATATGGAGATGTTGGCCCGGTTCAACAAGACGAGATAGTTGTCCAGTTCGCCTGGCGAGTTTACATGTGTTCTGTGTGACTGTCAGAGCAAAGCCGGTATTGATTCTGCCCAAACAAGCCAGTGGACAGAGCAGTGATTCTCTCACCAGCCAATACTTAGTTCAGTTAAGACTGTCATGATGAGAGGGGGGGGGGGTTAGAATTAAGCCATACTCGACATGCAGTGAAAGGCCCTTGAGTGAAGCCCTGTGTGACTTAAGTAATAGAAAGAGAAAGCAATTATTGCTCAGCCTTCAAGATTCCTTTGCTTGGGAGGGTAATGTGTATATCACAAAAGTTTGTTTTTCCACCCCTTAGGCCTGCTCAATAAACTAGCGTTACAGCGAGTCCCACTCTCTCTCTTTCTTTCACACACACACAAACTGAGTATCTTTGAAATGGGTTTTCTATTGATTTTTGTAACTACCCTGTTAGGTGACGTTATGCCTTAGTGTGTCATTTCTAGATGGGCCTGCCCCGAGCAGGTCATTGAGGTGATAACTGTCATTTGGTGGGACAGAAAAGCAATCATAGCTTTTTCATTACTGTTCCCCCCCCTCCCCCCATTTCCCCCACCCCTTTACCTACCCCCAGCAGTGGGATCACTTGACGTATTATGGCTTTTCTGATTTAACTGCACTCTTAAATTAAGTACTGGAATATCAAGCTATAGCTTCAGAAAAATAAACTCCATGTCAAGAGATCAAATGCCCTGTAGGTGAAAGTCATGAACTTGTAGTGGCACACTCATCAATTGCAAACTTGTATGGGCTTGTTCACTTTTAGGTGTACAGAGAGACCTTGTGCTCTAAGGTATTTTAGGGGTGCTCAGAGTGAGAGAGCCGTCTCTAAATGGACTGATGTAATATAGCGTCTGTTGTTGTGACATCGTCTCAGAGGTCAACCTGGTGGCCACAGTGGCCGTTGTCTGTTCTTGTTAGAACCAGAGAGAAGATTGAAAGACAGTCCTGTGTGTTAGCAACAAGCGGGGATTGAACCCGGGCCTCCCGCAAGACCAAGGTTAATCCACAGTTGAACTTCGGGGAGCATCTTTGTTGAGAGTCCTGGTTGTTCACATGTCCTTGAACCACCTCAGTCATCCTCATGTTGAAGTGATAAAGGATTCTGCCTGAAAGCAAGCTTTTTACCATCATCGAGCTACTTTTCAGCGCATGTCTTAAGAATGGAGCCTGAACTCCAATACTTCCGAGCTCTGGTTACATCACCATCAACAACAGAAGAGGACAGAGCACTGTAATCGTTAAACCTCTAGATGTGTTAGAGCACCCAAAAAAAGACAATGTGCAGCCCAAACTCAGCACTAACCGAGTCCTTTAAACGTTGATTCGAACCCTCTGGATCGTCAATGTGCACTTACCTGATTGGTAATCAGGATTCCAGCTTCACCCTGGGCTGTGGTGATGCCGGGCTCCGGCTGCTGCGGTGTCTGGGGCTCACATCAAAGGGACGGATGTGCAGCAGTCACGGTGAGGGACTGTGTGAAGGGGTCTCGTTGGCCTCCAATCAATGGGCCTCCTGACTGACACAGCCTGGCGTTGACTCCATCTCTTTAGAGGGAACTTAATCACCTGTATAATTTGCACCAGGGCAGACAGTGATGTCACTCCTGCTATGGGGAGGGGTTAGAGCTTGATTGCCGGGCATGATGTCGGTTGAAACAGTGACTTGATGATACTTCCAAATGAATGGAGAATTTAATGGAGTAAAAAGAGACTGAGTGAGCTGTTATTTTGGATAGTTTGACTATTCACTGGATAATTCTTTAGATTCTCTGGTCAACTTCACTGACTTTTCCCTCATTCCTGGCGGTCACCTTCTAGAACGGCAAGGCATGAAAGAGATAGAGCGAGCGAGCGAGAGATACAAAGAGACCAGTATTGGCTCATCTCCCTCCTTTCCACCCTCTCAAAATATTGTTCTTGTTCTTCAGCCAATGGGGAAGAAGAATCGCTGAGGCAGATTCATAATAGCATTAACGAGTAGGCATAAGGTTAGCCCTGTACATCATATGTTCAATGTGACCCCATTACTCTCCATCAAGTCCTCCACCCAGACATCCTAGGGATGAGCCCGAGCCCCCTTCTCTTCCTGAACGGCTTCCAGCATCCAGCGACGCCTCCCCACCAGAGGATTGCACGCCATTCCAGCGAAGGTGTTATGGACTGTTATCAGCAAGACCATTCCATGGATGGCTGCTCTAATTGAGAATAATGAGGGTCACATTGAACATATGGTCGCTGTTGTGTCCCCTTTCCCCTCTTACAAAAGGTTCAGTCAAACTTTGTCTTTGCCAAAGCCCAAGATCTGCTCGCTCAAAAAAAACAACAATACAAAGGACACAGAAGTTTTTCTCCTCTATTTTTTTTCTTTCCTTGCCTGGATTGTCCACTGTCACGCTGAAGGACGTTGGCCAGTCTGTGGGTGAAATGCTAACTCCACTGAGACGGTAGAAAGACCGGTCTAAGCATTGTGCTGATATCAAACTCCTTTGTGTGCATGTGAATACGGATATTTGCTCTTCATTGAGAGTGTCTTTGTCATTGAGAAGGCAGAACAGAAGTGCCAGCATATTTTAACATCAGATACAGTACACATACGGTGACCTGTGTGACAGTAGTGATTAAGCTAGCATGTGTGATGACCTGATTCAATGGGATTTGACCCAATGTCAAAAATGCATTCGCTGCACTTAAAAAAGAAGCACATTTGGACTGAGGAATCCAGTTGTGTTAAATGTTAAAGGTTGAAGACTAAGTTGACTGTTTCTTGTAGTAGCCATGAGATCTGACGTGATTTGTTCCAGAGTAAATCTTGGTAGACTGTTCTGTCATGTCATGTCTTTCGTTATTCAATACGTCTGCAGAAAAGCTGTGTAATGTACACAGTTCAAATCTACTGTGCTGCGGCAGTTATGTCCTGGATAGACACTTTATCAACAGTGTCTCTGAGAAATACAATTCCTGGAGTTGATTCTCGTAATAATATTACACTGGTGAAACATTCTCCACAAACTATGTTTGTCCACTTGCCAAAGGTCTTTGTCTGTGTCTCGGACTCAAACCTGGCGTCAGCCTAAAAAATGGTGGAGGTCTGGTGTTTTGCACTCTTGTCGAGGAATACAAGAAACCTTTGATGGGGTCAGGTCCAGTAAATCCTCCTCAGTTTGAATGAAATTAACAAACTATGACAAAAAGGCATATCGGTTGCAAAATGGTTTAAGCTATTTGCTGTCAGATGTGACCACATCCAGGAAACAACATCTCGATGCAGTCCAGTTGCATGACGTACATCTCTGTTTACATGGAAATCATGCTGATCGGATTTACATCAACAGTAGAGGAGCTTTATGAAGGAACAGTAAAACTGTCAATTGATTTGCTTGCGTCTCAGTTACTTGTGTAACATCCTTAGGGGTCTGGATTTATGACTATCGTTGACCTAGATACGCAGATCATTGTTGCCATTCCGGACTGGAGGGGTGGATCTCCAGTTTCATTATACAGACAGGTGTAGCCTCTTCACACGCAGCATGTGGGTCTACAGTACTGTACTGTAAAGCACATCACAAGAGTGGCTAATGTGTGCAAAGTTCTACATGAGTGTTTAACTGTTAAAGATGTTCAGTAAATACAACAGCATTATATTTGTTGTGACTTTAATATAACATTTTGACCCCTGGTAACTTGACTTGGAATTTTATTACAGATATCTCGAAAATAAGTTTGTTTATAAACTGTGTAAATCTGCCAGACAATGACATTTCTCTGCTTAACAAAAAGAGACAGTGAAATCTGAATACTGTTTCAGCTGCACTACCCAAGGGAAATAATCTGGTTCTCTGAATGCCCCTAATTGAATTCTCCTTTACTAAATAGAGTTTACTCTAATACATACTCTCATCTGAGATGATGACAGCCGGCGATGTGTCTCATATCTACCTGAAAGAGCCCCTAGACCATCTGATTATTTACCCTGTTACCCAAACCAATATCCTCACCTAAACACATTACCGTTCATTTCTGTCACTACATCCTATTCCCCCAATTCAAAATGGCCATGATGGATTTCTAACAAGACAACATTTTTTCATACAATATTTTTTTGTGACCTTCAACACATTTGTCCGAGATTAATATGAGACAATGGCATCTTTACCAAGGCAGTCAGGGGGCGAGGAAAGCAGGCTGGTGCTTTCTTGGGTTTAGGTTATGTGGTGCAAGCCTAACCTTCTTCTGAACTTACCTCATTACTCAGTAAACTTTCTTTTCAGTGTGTGTGTGTTTCCGTATGGGGGAGGGGTCTCATATCTTACATATGTGACTGCAAAGTAGTTAAGATAGTTTGGTCATTTAGCTAAATTTAAAAATAAACAAATGTGCACTTACTCCCTTGTGAAGAATGTCAGTTTTCCATCCAGGGTTTCATATGGAGCAGGTTAAATACCTGTGTTGTTGTTTCTGGAACTGCAAGCCTGTTGTAAAAAGTTCATGGAAATGATAAATCTTCAGTCCCCCCCTTTTCTCTTCAGAGCCAAGCCCTCTCTAAATGTGTAAATCACACTCCCCAGCGATATCTTTCTTAACATGAAATATATAGCAGTGTATTTTTCATCACAGCAACCACCACTGCTTCTGTAGTCATTTTTACAAATAAATTAATATTTTGATGTCAGCGATTTTCCTGTTACTTTATCTTTAGCATGTCCTCAAGTTAAAGTACAAACTGCACTGATTATAATTCACTGAGGTACTTACTGTCAAGGTAGAATCAGTGCTAGGTTGCTATCTTCTTTGAGTCATAATAGTGGTGGGGTTGAATGTACAATGGAGCGTAAAAACATCTTCTACGTTTTTTTTTTCAGTCTGTGCCAGTACAGGGTATGTGTACACTAAAGTAATTACAGATCTCTTTAAAGACATAGTGACAATTTCACAAGCTCGGCTCTAGGCTTCATAATGACATGGCCTGTGATGCCAGCATAGCTCAACACAACACTCTCCCAAACACAGCAGATTCATAGGAAAAAAAGTTGCATACCAAAAGTATCTCCTTAGTTAGCTTTGGAGAGCTTTCCCTCCACTTTATCAGCAGACCTCTGTGTTATCATGACTAATGCTGGAAATTCCACTCAGAGATAAGTAAAGGAGCTTAGGATTACCTCTGGACTGAGGGAAGCGAGTCTCCGGGTTCAGCCGGCCGTTCTGTGTATTTTCCCAGTCGTGAGGCAACCCTCACCATTAGTGTCAGATACTCAGATTATCCCACCATCGGAACGAGGATAAGTGGATTGATGAGGTGTCTCCGTAGTTGCAGGCTTCTACAGAGAGAGAGAGAGAGAGAGAGAGAGAGAGAGAGAGAAAGAGAGAGAGACGCTCCCCAGCACACTGGTTCCCTCAAGGAAGGCCAGAAATAATGAGCTACTTTACCACACCGTTCACTTCGATGCTGTCATATTACAGCCGGGTTGTTTGTTTATCGCAGACAGATCTATATTTCACTTTTTTTAATTGAATTACTTTGATACAGCCTAAAAGCCTCAAGCCTAATACCATGCCAATTACAATGAAGACCTACTTAGAATAAATATGAATATAATGCTGTAATTTATTGCTTTAAATACAGAGTGGACCTAGCTCCCTGGATGCCATTGATTATTAATTGTTGCTGCAGCCTTAAAGGCCAATTAAGGCAAGCAATTTCTGATCTTCACCGAGAAGTTAATGGCCATTTGTCAAAGAAAGTGGGTGCTTCCTACCTCCATAGCCCTACATCAACTGAGAATCAAATAGATATTCTATGGCATAATGTATTCCTCTGTTTAAGACTTTGGCATGCTGTATATCGAAAACAGTTCTGAATTGATAGGTCCCATAGTTGGGTGGAAATGTTTGTGGTATGTGGAAAGTGATTACCTTGCGCAATCTATTTTGAGCACTTCACTTGATGATGCTGAGACATTTGCATTTCTTTGTCATTTGCATGGATA
Source organism: Hypomesus nipponensis (assembly GCF_054491055.1). Taxonomy (NCBI): domain Eukaryota; kingdom Metazoa; phylum Chordata; class Actinopteri; order Osmeriformes; family Osmeridae; genus Hypomesus; species Hypomesus nipponensis. The sequence goes on from NC_140362.1 coordinate 15,371,465, forward strand.
TGTTCTTGACGTCCACACAGTCATGAATCTTCTCTTTCTCAATTTATTAATGGACTTGGTCCTTGCAACTTATCCGAATTCAGTAACATATGTTCCCTAAATATGCATTGATTTATTTTCATCTCAGATAATTTATGCACAGATAGCCAAGAGCGAGCATTGGTTACTTAGGTAATGAATCGTCTACAGCGAAATATAACTCATTGCCCGTGCATAGACATTACTGGACATCATATACTGAAGGCCATATGAACGATTTGCCACCAATATTTGCATTGCTGTCCAAACCATATAAAACCCGATATCAAGGCTGTTACCTGTGTGGCCTTACATTTCTATTGCTGTTGAATCAACTCCAGTACCTGTCTGGATTGATTAATAAAAGCCTAATAAAAATGTTATTTGTGGAATAGATTTACACCCTGTTCAAATCATTTGAGCTGACACACCCCAAATTATGATACAAATTATATGGACATCTTGTCAAATTATTAAGTCATAGAGCAGAGTTCTACTCATTGTGGCTGTAACAATATATAATAAATGACTATATTATAGTCACACCAACAAAACTGTAAGCAAAAGAAAAGCGATACAGGGGTACATGGTCAGCATTAATCCTGACCTTCACATTATTAAAATAAGATTTTTTTACAAAAAGAAACAAGCAATGTTCAAAAACCCTCTTCATTGCTTTATGTAAAGTTATGTTTCATATGATATCTCTAATTCGTCCCAGGAATGTGTTTGTAAATCTTTCTTGAAACTTTTCTGTGGAAGTAAGTCTTGGCCAGGGTTTCAGAGATTTATGTCTTGTGTATGAAAATAAAATCTATATGTAAAAAGCGTGCTGCTGTGCTCGGGGAATATAATAAAGAGAAGTTAATCATTGCTCCGCAGCACTGCTTGGTTTGTTTAAGGCCTGGGTCATTCACAGCATGTTAAAGATAGCAGCAATAACTATTTTATTAGCCCCAACTTCTAACAGCCCACTTGTTCTCTGGATACAGAGGATGTTGAATAAGAACTGTACAAAAGATCTACCAAAGCACATATAAAATATAACCACTTAACTTCTATAAATAGTCAACTTCTTCTGTTTCGTCCCAACGGTGTTCAACAGGGAGCCTTAAAAAACTGGTAATTCATTCTTCATGAGGCAACCGCAGTGCAAATAGCCTTGTAACCTCTGTTACTTGTGGAAAATGGCCCTTGCCTTACAACAGCAGACAGCACCTGTGAAAATAATCATTTCAACTCAGGATAACCATCCACTGCGTCAAAGTCATATGTAAATAAAGAATTCATACTCTGAAAACTCAATAGGCTTCCACTGTTCTGTCTGTGAAGGTGAGGTGTTTACTGTGTGCAGGGGGACACGGCTGCAAGGCCACGTCATGTCCTCATGGGCCGTGGCACAGGCTCCAGTGCCATGTCAATGGAGCTGCAAGGTCCTACGACCTTGCTTGGTGACCGGCCAGAGACACAGCTGGTAGATCCACCACCCATTGGATATGATAACAGCACTTCGCAGCCCTCTCAAGGCTACGATAACGACAACATTATCATTCTCATAGCTGTCCCCCTGATTCCTGGGCTTGGAGAAACGTCTTGGTCTACCAGTGCGAGTGAGATGTTTGACCTCGTCACATCTCATAAATATAATCTCGCCATTCATCTTCGAAACAGTTATTTGTCTTTCGCATCGAGATCTACAGCCTGGAGAATGAGTCACGTCGCGAGCGGAGATGGATTCAGCACTCCCGTGTACACTTCCTGTGGCACGATCGTCAACTCACCCCACTTCCTACTTTGCAAAGTTCTGCAATGTTAAAAGCAGAAGCGCTGTTCACATGCGCTGAGCTGCAGCGCGAGATCCGAATGATTTACTGCCACTTTGGTCTGGGCTTTGCCTTACTCTCAGGGTGAAGGGAAACAGGGCATTAATTCCACTTCATCTGGGCTGCTTACAGCTCCGGTCTGTCACAGGGAAGAGCAGTAATGGGCCTGAGAAGATCAAGTGATCTAAAGAGGGATTTGGGACCTTTCACCTTGGAGAGATCCAGGTGGAGAAAAAGCTCAAGGTTCACAAATACTCATGAGTGCTCATTTTCTTCAGATTTAATACCCCAATAGTCTGAGGAGCTCATGGAAATGTATACTGTAGGGCAGCCAGATTTGAGAACTTATAACACGTGTTTCTACCTATAACCAATTAAAATTGTCTGTGAATTGTGATAGAAAAAAAATATTTTGATCAACTGAAATGGCATACCTCCCCAAAGTGAAATAGAAAATAAATGGATCATGTTTGGCAAGCTTACCTCCTGTCAAGTAAAGCAGTTTTGAATGCAGCTATCACAAAGAATTTCATCAGAATACATTTAACCAGACCTTTATTGAATATTTTGTCAATTTAATAAGGAGGGCTATCTCACACTGTCAGAGGGGCATTTGACTTTCATTCTTCCAGAGCAGTGAAATCCATAAAACCAATAGATAATCCGAGGCTGTAAGAGCTTAAAAACATTACTAGAATCTGATTTAACATGAGACGCTACAAGCGGAATGATGTTACGTTATGAGCAATTGATCTGAATGTTGCTTGAAATAATTAGCAATGATTTTTGCATGGTGCTCAGATTTGTTTACCAACCTGTGCTTACAGTCCAGTATTTGTTGCGTTGAGAATGGAAGCGCGTGCTGGAGCTGCAGTCTAATAACCATGGTAACATTATATTCTTGAACATCTCAATGCAGTGGAATGTGTTTTTAGATGACTGACTTTGTTGGTATTTCCACCATATTTGTCATATTATTATTACTATCACTTTTTTTCCAGGATGCTCACAGTCCCTGTTATTTCTTTGTAAAAGACATCTTTCAATAACAGTCAAACAGGATGAGAACATGCATGGTTGTGAATATTTGTAAACCTTGTTTACAGAACAAGTGCGGACCGTGTGTTCATTAATGGCATTAACACAAATTATTCTATGCCCAACAGAGTGAACAACAAATCTACACAGCCTTATCCAAGGACCATACGAATCTATCCACAGCATTCGGAGCATACTGTATATATAGTATAGTCTACACACAGTATACAGAATGCATAATTTGCTTTTAATTTGATAAGAACCCCCACTAACAACAACAACTACTTTGATAGTGACAATCATTAATCAGTCTGAGCTAATTACTGAAGAGGTCTTTCATGTCTGACTGACTGATGTATAAAAAGGAAACTCCCATGTCATTCAATGGAATTTTTAAGTTAAGGACAAACATGAGCTAATAAGCTGTGCCCCTTTCAAAGGGAGCTGGCTCTATAAACACACACCCCTCTGTGGCTGGGAAACCTCTTCTTGATTTCACCATTGCCATGCCAGAGATTAAAGTAATTTAGACCACTGAGACTGCCAATGGATTGTGCTGTTTACCAGTGCGTGTGTGTGTGTGTTGTTCATAGTGCAGTGTGTGGTGGGGCAAGGGGTGGTCCCCAAGTTTAATAGATTGGAATGGAAATGCTTCAGCCTCAAAACAAATTCCTGTTTGTAGCAGGAACATCTCTTGTAAGATATTGTTCCACTGAAGTCGTAGGTTGTTGTAGGGTTTCTATTGTTTTGGGTTGTAAACTTTTTAATCTTTTTTATCTTCTAAGTAACAGATTCACCTGAAAAACGATATTTTCCTTGGGTCCCATGTAATAGGTTGAGAAGATGCATTTATTGAATCAGCCCTGAATTGTGGGTTGCATTTGGCAGATGGCCAAAGGGCAACATAGCATTGAAAATGGTTGTAATGGAGTTTATGTAGTCTCTATCAAATAAAAAATGACAAACACACTGTCTGATTCTGAAGATTACTGAGAATTACTGAAAAGTGCCCTTATTGTATGTTCAAGTTCTTTCTTTGTCGTCTGGCCATTTCTCACAACAGCATCTCTCTGCTGTACAAGGCGTGTGGCCCACAGCACCCTGTCAAGACAGACACAGTTGATAGTAGGTAGAGTCTAACCATGTGATGTACATTCTGTCGAATCTTTCTTATAGTAGCTCTTTTGATGACAGTTTTGATTAAAGTCCTCTTGTTTTTGAAACCTTCGCACCTTGATAACATGCATGCCCCATAGCAACAGCTGATCCCTCTTTCAGTACTTCTCATGGCAATATGTGATATATGAGGCACGGTTTACTGAGTACAAACTGTAATCTAGAATCCCATAATACTCCCTCTGGCACCGTGGAAACATCTAGTGCTTCTAAAGTGTAATGGAGTTAAGGAGAACAATGTGAGGAGCATGAGGTTTAGCCCTGGCAGAACAGGGCTTGGGAGAGAAAGAGAGAGAGAGGTGGGGGGGCTCTGCAATATCACATTGTGAAATCAAGAGTTTATGAACAGAGGTTTCAACGGACAAGAGGACCTGAGGGCCTTATCGCCTACAGAAAGACAATCACTTGTGGAGTTATTATGTTGTGATGGAGCATTAGAACCGGAAAACAGAGACTGTCATCCTGAAGAACATAGACTTCATGAAGCAACGTGAGGCCAGTCAGAGGACGGAAATTCTTCACACACGACACTACATCTCGACACTACAGTTTTATAATGCTCTATAGCCAACACGTTTCTGACTAACAATTATAGTTTTTCCTATATGAACACAGGTCAAAGAGGTCACACTGGTTAGCATGTAGGATCTTCATGATGGCTCTTTTTGGTGGACCTTTTTGATTGGTGGATCACATTTTGATTGGTGATTTAATGTATATTCCTTTGAGTTACTATAAATGCAGATGGGTACAACATGACATCAATGAAGTTCAGTAGCTGGAATACATGAGACACAGGGGGGCCTGGTGTTCAGTCCACCTACAGGACTTCATCACAGTCTTTCCCACACGTCACAACACATTCACATTTACACCATAGGTCATGTTAGTCCATCTGTTGTTTTTACAATATACTGTATATCCCTGGATGACATTCTTCCAAATTTTTCTACAATCTTATATTTTTCTCACAACTCAAGTGTTTACTTCTTTCCTGCCAGTCACAGTAGTTTGCCCAAAATATGACTTCATCTTTCACTCCATCTCTCTTTCTCTCTATATATATATCTACTGTATATATGTGTATGTTTTTTCAAATCTTTTTCCAAAACCGAAAACGACTGAGTGTGTGACAGCAGGGGCCATCTCTGTCAGTGTACCGTATATGTAATATGTCCCTATAGCACACCAGGTGGAAACTCTGGGGCTTGGCAGGATAGAATAACACCCAGCAGAGCTGCTCCTCCAAGCACCTGTGTCCTCTCCAACATGGCCGTGTTACTGCCAATCACCCCTCCCTGTCACTTCACCGGGTGTAAGGCAATTGCACCGCGTCACCCCTGGAGTGGACACGAGTAGGAGAGTGATGGAGGCTGCCACCTCTCAGCCCTAATAGCACCTGACACAGCATTACACAGAGCTATGATCTTTGTGCTGCCCAGCAGGTGAAGTTTGGGTGAGAGAGACTGGGGCTGGAGGAGTGTGTGTGTGTGTGTCAATGTGTGTGTGTGTGTGTGTGTGGAGAGAGAGAGCCTGTTTGTGTGTTGTTATTTGTGCCCTGGTAAGCTACAAGCCGCTGACGTTTTTGAAAGCTGTGGAAAAAACACAATTTCATGCCATGCAGACTACGAGAAAGAAAAAAACGTGCTACATTGCGCAATCATGCAGGTCATGCCATCAGTGAACATTATTCACAAGGACATATCAATGCATGAGTACAATACGGTAGCATTTACCAGTAATTAGCAAGCCGATCTCTGTTACTCCGAAAACACTGTCACTATCTTTCATACCCCCTTTCTGGCGTCATCCCCGTTTCACGTTCAAACTTGACTTCCTGTCCCGAAGGAGCAGGACAATTGCAAGGCGTCCTGCGTCCAACATCAAATGTGAGGGGAGGGGCTTAAGAGGAGATGATCCTCCTCGCTGCCTGTCTTCCTCTGCCAGCTGACACCACGGCTGACCTCAGAGCAGATGTTCCTTGTAATAATCGCCAGTTGAGAGAGGCATGCACACCAGGTGGACAACCCGGGGTCCGCTCCCAAACGACCCCCCAGCCCCCTCCCCCTCCCCCGGCCCCCCGCCCACCTCCTCCTATAAAACAAAAGGAGCATTGAGGTATCGCCTTTCCTCTTCACAAAGATCGCGGCGCACGGGAGGGCAGAGTGGAGGGTTACTTTTAATACAATTAGGGTCTTTAAGGCAAACGGGGGCTAGGTTACGCCCTGCTAGCGTCTGTTTATACACAGACTACACTACTGGGGTTGTACTGTACACGGTGGATGTGTCTGTGTGTGTGTTGGTCTGGGACAGTGAGCATCTGCATACTTGTCTGTGTATGCGTGTGTGTCCTTGTGTGTGAAGAGAGGGATGGGTAAAAGAGGAGGGATGGTGGCGATATGACATTCTGTAAAACTATCTGTCAGTATGTAGGTGGAGGAAGCGACCTAGTCCTCCAGTGGTACAGAGGATCTGGAGCCACAGGCCTGCCAGTCCCCTCACAAGGGCACCGCTCAGCTCCTGTTACCGTCTGCTAATGGAGTGGGGCTATTTCAGTAGCATTGATTGACTGCTTTCTTCCTCTGAGCAAGTTCTCATATCTGGGGGAAAATGGATCATAAGCGCCCCGACTGAGAGCTGTGAGGATGATCGTGAACACTCTCTTTCTCTCCTTCTCACTCTCTCTCTCTCTGGGTGAACGCGTGTGAGAGGTTGAGGGGTGGGGGTGGGGGGAGGGGGGACTGTATGAAGTTCTCCTCTGAACCTATAGGGGGTGCAGTCATTCCATCTGAAGACTGACAAGGCCTGTGTCTTTATGTGTCAAGATGGTAGCTGATTGTTTTTGCTGTGAATGAGGTGAGGTTTTGAGGTAACTTTAACAGTTTACCTGACGGTATTTCTGTATTTATCAAGCTATTATAGAGCCAGTTTGACTCTGACAGGATTACTATTCCTGACTCAGTTTTATTACCTAATCTGCATTGTGTTGTTACTAATTACTATGCAATAAGGAAAGGTTACTCATTACAAGTAATCAGGAAAAACTGCTGTTGACTGTGCTACCATTGGTAAGAAGGTTGCTTATAGTACAGTATACTAATGTTCTACAATGTGACTGAAATATGATGTGATAAGTACATCTGATTTACAGATAATTATAAAAATTAAATCAATTTCAAATGTATACCTTTTTGTATTTTTTAATTTAAATTAAATTTAAATTAGGGATTTAATAACAATCAATACACGTGTCTTCTTTGTGGAAAACCTAACCTTAAAAAGATATTCAGTAAAGCATGTGATGTTTTGCACTATTTATATTTTTATCTATTTATCTACACGAAAACAATATATTTTTCTTACACTGTATTTGAGTGTCCATGAGAGTTTACAAGCTCCTGGGCAATGTGCGTGTAGAGAATAATTATCTGATTATATATGTTTATTCAAATCTAAACCTCCGGAGGATAGACTATTGTCTGAGAAACAGGGGAGGCAGACGTGCCAGAGGCAAGTGTACTTCACTTGCTGCTAACCATCTAATAGTCCCACTCCATGGCTCCATTCATAACTCAACATATTATAGTGCTAATACTCAGAACTGTTTCAGCCTCAAACACCACAAACTGTTGTAGACCAGACCAGATTAGGCTCTTGATGTGGGAAAAAAAAGATGTTTTGCCTCATTGAACCAGTTGACAAAGTTGCTATAAAAAAACAACAACTAATTACTCATTATTATTGACGATCCGAAATACATAAATAGCTTGGAGGTCAGGTCATTTTGAAACATCTAACTTTATAATAATTGTATTACTCTCACACAAGGTAAATCAATATATTCCTAATAAAATATGTGCAAATCTGATTAATAAAAGAAAGCCATACAATAACTGCATCCCATCTAAAAGCATACTTCAGAATAATAAACAATTTAAAGCACCATGTTGATATAAATAATAAAAATAAAATGCTAAAACATTTCCCTCAAGTCTGAATTTGTATTTTCATAAGTTCAGACAACCACAACTAATAACTGTGGTGATTTATATAAACCTGTTAGTAAGTGTGGACTCCTCCTTAAGGTTTCAAAGGTGTGGCTTTGAATATTGCCTTTTTTCCCCATTCTCGAACTTTTTCTCCTGACAGTTTTTTTGCGCAATTTCTATTAGGCATTAATATTTTCCATAAACGATGCCGTTTTTTATTTCAATGGCTGCAGCTTTTTCAAATGTGGCCTACTCTCTGAATCTCTGCCACTGTCATCCGGCACATTTTAGAGGGACGTATTTAATGGGCTTTAACTACTATTGCCTTTGATCAAGTTTAAAGAGGAGCTAAAAAGGGCTGTGTAACTAATTCTGATCCCCGTGGTTTTCTTCACAGACCCTGTGCTCCCTCGCTCTATCGCTCTCTCTCTCTCTCTCTCTCTCTCTCTCTCTCTCTCTCTCTCTCTCTCTCTCTCTCTCCCTCTCCCTCTCACTCACACACACACACACACACACATACCACCTTCACATCGAATACTAACTCAGAACCCCCTCAGCACACGCCCCATCCCCCCAGCCCAACCGTGGGGTTACAAATAGCTAACCAAGGTGACTCTATCGATCTCTGAACAAGAGTGCTCTGCCCTGCAAAAGCTTGAGTGAAAATGTAACCAGTGGATTTCTATGTGGACAACCGCGCAGTCAGTGTTGAAAAAGCAGGTCTTTATTTTCTGTTCTTCACTCTTGTTTTACACAAGGCTTTTAATGAATTGCATTTTTTGTTTTACTCAGTGAAGACTGTGAAACACACTTCTAGACTGACTGGTAGAATAAAGTGTTATCTTCAAAACAGCAGATATTTTCTATTACACAGTAAAACTACTGTGCAATCTTAACAGTTACATATACTTCACATGGACGAAAGTTTCAAAGAGTCTGTAATACACCATTTTAAAAAAGTATTCTTCAATGCTCATTTATTATAAAGACATGATATCTCTTTATTCAGGAAAAGACAGTTATCCTTTAAGGACATATCATTTTCATCAACACTGCTACTGACTGACTTAGAGATTAAAAGCAATTATTGAACATCAGTAACAAAAGACAACATTTACTTTGTCATTGATCCCATTCAGACTCATGTTCTTTTGTGTCTATTGTCTGATCAACATTATAAAAAGGGCCCTGTCTGCTTTGACATATTGGTTATATTGTCAATTCAGAACTCCATTAAATAAAACGGCCTAATCTGAGTTCAAATCAATGTTAACCTGTTCCACGCTCAGTATTTTAGTTTAGGTCAGCACTTCATTCTTCAAACATGTAAATTGATTGTCTGTCGGACATTTAGAATTCATGTAATGGGCCTTTTTGCAAACAGAGTTTGTATTGATTAGATTACATTTTGAATAGCCCCTTGTAGAAATTATATAACAGAGGTTAAGGAACTTTGTGTACCCAAGATCATTTTTCCCTTTGCACGATTTAGTTTTGGTGCTTAAATAATGTTGGTTCATAGTATGTAAAGACGTCTTCGATTTTTACTTTAATTAAATTACAAAGATATTGATGTGCTTTTACCCATTTCTATGTAACTTTTTAAAATAATACGTTGTAGTTGTAATTGGGCATTATTTGACTTTTGTCCATCTTCATGATTAATAAGTGAGTGATACACTCTAGTTCTACAGGACTTTAAATGTGGCAAATAAAAGGATCAAGCTTGAATGAGTTTCACCATTATCGTTGTTTATGGCTGGATAATGTGAACTGCCAGAGTGTAGAACTAGGGGGGTCTATCTGAGCAAGATAACATCACCTCCCATTGCCCTGTCTCTGTGTGTGTGTGTTTGTTAGTGTAAGTGTGTGTGTCAGTGTGAGTGCGATTGCATATGTGCCCTTGCTTGTGTGTGTGTGCGTGTGCGCTTGTATGTTTGAGTGTGTAGGCGCCTGCATGTGCGTGTGTGCTTTCATGTGTGTGTGTGTGTGTGTGTGTCGGTGCTGTGCTGTGACATAGAGAGATCTCTGGGGGGAGTGTATGGCAGGAATGTGAGAGCCCTCTGAAAGAGCCCCATACTGGGCCGGGGATATTGTGTGGTGTCAGTGGGGGTGAAAGTGTCTGTGACAGACAGCACAACCATGTTTCATGGCATACGGTAAGAGACCCCGGCCGCTACAGACCTCTCCTAAACTACTAACCAACGAAGCTTTCTTAAAACCTGCCAATAGAAGAGTTCTGCTGGGCAGTATTCTTTGTAGTGCAGTCACCGACAGGTCTATGTATTGTCTAAAGCCATTGGGAAGTGAATGATCGCCTGCTGAATTTGTTGGGGATAAATCCAAGTCTAATAACAAATCTCTCTCTCTCTCTCTCTCTCTCTCTCTCTCTCTCTCTCTCTCTCTCTCTCTCTCTCTCTCTTTCACTATCACTATCACTCTCCCTCTCTCTCTCTCTCTCTCTCTCTCTCTCTCTCTCTCACTATCACTCTCTCTCTTACTCTCATGCTCATTTCAATATGAATTAGATAAGCTAATAAAACTGTGACGCCCAGTCATGTTGTCAGAGGGAATTCTTCAAGGCCTTCTTCTGAACTCCAGTGAATGGCAGCTCTCGGTCTGTCCCAAGTCCAGGCCTTTGTCTTCACCCCAAACTTAGTCCCGGACCTTGCCCTATGTAACGCATTAGCCCTCAGAGCCCTATCAAGCTCTCAACACAAGGTTGCACATCACAACGGCTTATCAGTTGACTCCAACACCGAGGTAGTGGGTGATAGCATAATTATGGGAGCCAACATCTCCTTTAGGAGTCCACTGAGCATGCTAATTAGCATCCGATGGATGGGGCAGGCGAGTGGTCTCTGTTCACACACTAGCCTCCTCTTCCATCCACTGGGTGCATCGCCATGGGGCTGGGTGGAACAACTGTGTTCAGGGATAGGGGTGTGTGTGGGAGTGGGAGGTTGAAAGTGTGTAAAAGTAATATGGAGAGAGAGAGAGAGAGAGAAGTGAGAGAGCGCATGTATGTGCGAGGAAGGAGGGGGATGGGATACAACATTGGCTTCTTTAGTGGGAAGGGGTTGAGATGGAGGCGGAGGTGAGGGAGAAAGAGAAAGGGTGGGCGCGAGGGAGGAAGGGAGGGAGGAGGTGTACCTTCCCTCTATTTAGAAACATTGTGATTCAATGAAACAGTCACCCTGGGGGAGCCAGAGCACTAATTCTAATTATCACCAGATTACAGAAATAATAGGAGACCCTGCTGTTAGGAATCTAACAATACTCTCTCTCTCTCTCTCTCTCTCTCTCTCTCTCTCTCTCTCTCTCTCTCTCTCTCTCTCTCTCTCTCTCTCTCTCTCTCTCTCTTCTCTCTTTGTCTCTCTCTCTCTCTCTCTCTTTGTCTCTCTCTCTTTCTCTCTCTGTCTCTCTGTCTCTCTCTGTCTCTCTCTCTTTCTCTCTCTGTCTCTCCCTCTTGCGCTTTCTAACTCTCTCTTGCTCAGTTTTGATGCTTTTTACAGCCTTTTGTGTCTGTTACAATGTGTACGTGTTTATGTGTGTGTTTGTGTGTTTGTAAGTCCCAGAGACAGAGAAACAGAGATCTGGATGCACCAACACATGGAGGTACGAAGGGCGATCACACCCTGAGGTGTCTCCAGAAGCCTGAGACAGCTCTTTGTTTATTTGTTATGTTGTTATGTATAATTCTGGAGAGCACCAGCTCTGACCGCGTCACACATCACATTCTGAGTGACAACGAGATGGTAATGATGATAACTTACGTCAGTGGCAGCCCCACCAGAAGTTCCTGTCTGTCTCCTCTTTCTCCACTTCTCTCTGACTGGCTGGCGCTTGGTGTGGGGACACTCACATACTGGGAAGCTCAAGTTTTATACCTCTGGCATGGTCACCCAGCCCCAGTCCTGCTACTGCAGCCTCAGTCCTGCTCCTGCAGCCTCAGTCATGTTCCTCCTAACCTAGAGCTAGTGCTCTAACCCCAGATCAAGACCTTGCCTGGACCTAGCCCCAGCCCTAGCCCGAACCCTAGACTAGCAAAAGCCCTTGTTCCAATCAACGCCCCAGGCTTGCTCCTCCAGCCACAGCAATCCGTCCCATCTGCCAGGGGGCGGTGGAGGGGCTTGGAGAGAGGTGGTGTTGGGGGTTGTGGTTTGGGGCAAGGAACCATCCAGCCAGCCTGTCGTCCAGCATGAATTCTGGCAGCCCGTCAGATCTCACCCGGCTCCTAGCTGGCCAAGTTTTTCTTCTGACGCGGGTGTGGGCCAGCATGTGAGCCAGGCTGGGCTACAGGTGGCCCTCCCACATTTGTCCACGTCAGTAGAGGTCAGAAGGGAAGCTAACGACTTTGTAAAATGAAGGCACTTTATGAGGTAGATTTATAAACTCACAGTTAAAACATTAAGAGTTTATAATGTAGCCTTCTGTGGAGCTCATGTATTGTCCACAGTTATGTCTCATGGCGCAATAAATATATTTATGAACATGTGTTTCACGGTGTAAATTTGATATGTTTATGAATATGGCGATAGCAAACTCATAAGTAATAAATACAGCTAATAGTCATGAAAATGCCACTCAAGGTGCAATGAAGATGTGTTTATAAATATCTCATATGGTGCAATATAAGATAGATTTTAACTGCAGGGATTTTACTAGGACCCAAAAAAATGCTGCACTATAATGTTAATGTTCTCGATGAACTGTTTTTGTGAAAATGCATTTGGTGTATCTTGTTCGTTATATTTATGTGTGGGAGTGTGTGAGTCAATAAAGTTACAATAGAGTAATCAACACAAAAACAGACTTGAGGTTTCTTTATTTCTGGACCAACAAAACAAATGAACAAACATAGAACTCTCAGTCCATCACAGATTAACAAAGATCAGACATCTAAGCTGGGCTGTGGAAAGAGCTCTTAAGGAAGATTCAAATGATTCCCAGTGTTCTGACTAGGAATACTGAAGTCAAATAGAGAGATGGATAGACCTCTCTTTGCACCCGAGGGAATAAAGGGATTTTTATAGGGCTAGGAACAAAGATCAGAAAGGCCCGGCCTCAGAAGAGCACAACATGGATCGTGGTCGATGCCAAAAAGCAGCCTCACGCTGCTTCGCCAATCTGTCTGAACCTTGATCCAGAAAAACACCTGGCGACTGAGGAGAAACCTGTGGTCGTCTTTGGTTTATCATTTATCCTGTAAGTTCATCATCTTAAGCTCCGCCTCGGTTTATCTTTTGCTCTTTCTTTTCCCCCTCTCTCTCTCTCTCTCTCTCTCTCTCTCTCTCGCGCTCTCTCTCTCTCTCTCTCTCTCTCTTCCGTCTGTTTATCTTTCTCTCTCGCTCTCTCTCTCTCTCTCTCTCTCTCTCTCTCTCTCTCTCTCTTCCGTCTGTTTATCTTTCTCTCTTAGTTTGTCTCGCTGTATCGCTCCCTTTATGTCTCGTGCTGATGACACAATTCATAGCATGGTTATAAACTGTACATTGGGGAGTTGTTGTAAGGCATTTACATTAGTTTCTGAACTGGTTACAATGGTCTGCCATTTACTGACCATAAAGACAGTTCTCTGTATCTACTTACACAACCCAGTGTATCTCTACAGACGCCCAACAAGCCTCGCAGCCATTCTTCAGAAAAATTAGTCAACACATAAAGTCAAATGCCAAGTGTTTTGCGTTCAGTTTAAATGACTATTCATCACCCTGATGGATTTATAGTGGCTGGAAGGTGAGGTGGAGAGCCCTGTTTTTATTCGCAAATGAATCTGTTGAGCTTCTGATGGGGGTCTATAAAGAGTGACATATTTATCACGAGGCTAGGTGGCGTGACAAGGACAGCTCTGTGAGTTATTACAGCTCAGGGAGCAGATGGGGAAGGATGGAGAGCCCACACTCTCCTTTGCTGTGATGCCACAAAAATGCAAAGCCCGGAAACACAATAGTCCACGAACAACAAAGGAACTTTGCAAAGTAATTGACACATCCAGAAAATTCCACCTCCTAAGAAAGAACAAGGGAGACAGTGAAAACAGATATTTGCGTTTTTTCATCCCACTGACAGTATAGTACTGCATGTGTACTGGGTGGGCGCAATAAGCGGATGTTGTTGTGACGTTTATTTAAATGTACCAAAAAAATATTGCTGAGATGTGTCCCATTAGCTAACAATATTCCATACAGTACAGAGGGTTGCACAACTGATGGGATGAGTTCGTATTTCAGTGAAAGAGGAATTCTCTCTTTCTAGGGTCATTAGGTCACACGGTTAACTGCACATCATCACAACAACAACAACCAAGTGTTCATCCTGGATCTGTGTCCCTATATTGTCAGAGTGTGCTGTGGCACGCGTTGAATGCCAACATGTTATTCTGAGACCGACTATCTGGGTTCCGCAGCGACATAAGTAGGCTTCATACTCTATCGTCCTTCCTGATTTGACTTTTCAGGCCCTATTAATAACATGCACCATTAACATTTATGAAGTAGCATCTGAATGCAGTGTATTAGATCCATCACCGGGGAGGCATACTAGTTTATGATGTTGTTTTTTTAAGACTGGATGTGTTTTCCCCCACAAAACCCACCTCCATTGTCTGACCCAGACTATGAATCACACGTTTCCTCAAACTATCAGCAAAACTACCAGTTGCATTTAAAAGATTGAATATTGACCACGTGAAAGATATTTGGGGGATTTCTGCTAGTTTGCTGTCTGGGGGAATGTGTTTCTGTGATAGATGTGCTCTCTCAATTCGCAAACAAACAAATAAACAACTAAACACTTGCATGTGCCATATATTACGTGCTGTTGAAGTCTGGTAAGAAATTGGATGGTCTCAATTGAATTGACTGCATGCCACCAGTGGAACCTTAGATTTCAGATCAATCATTTCTGTAGGTAAACGGAACAGACAGACTGTACATGAAAGTAGGGGTTCATAAAGGTAATGTAACAATGAGCCATATTCAGAGAACGCTTCCCCAGCCGTAGCCCAGCCACAGGACCGCCTGTCACTCTGAAGAGGAACCCTGCCCGTCCACCGGCTCAGAAGAATGAGACGGTTGTCATGAATGTATATATTTCAAAGGGTTGTCCTGTAAAGCAATCCACGACGGCCCCCCTCCGCTCTCACTGTTGTCTGAGAGCAGGGAGTTAAATGGATTAATTACCTTCTCTGCCTTTATCTTCTTTTATTTCACCGGCTCACCGGGAGCTTTTGAAATGCACATCCCCCCCGTCCCTCCTCCCCCGTAATGACATAATCACGTAATTAGGTGATTTTCAAATGCAATCGCCATATAAGTAGGGGGTTAATTTCCTTCCAATTCTCCTGGTTGTAGCAGTGGTGTACTGTAGTTCTCACAGTGGGAGGATGAACCGTGAGGGAGGAGGAAGAACCTAGCAGTAAACCTATAGAAACAAGACAAGAAACGAGTACTGAACATTGGAGAGAACCAAACCTCGGGATATTTGTAAATAAAAATAATTTTGAACCTGATTTGCTGAATTGTTCCATTTAAACTATATTAGTTTAATGATTACATTTTCTGTTTGCATTTACATATCAATATATCAAATCGCTACCGCTAAATTATGTATGAAATATGAGCATCGTATATAAATATGAAACATGTTTCTCCATATATATAAAAAAAAAAGTATTTGTTAAGCCTGATCAATTTCTCAAACTGTTGCCATTGTATCTGGTGCTGTGGACACTTTAGCAGTCAGTGTATCCAATTTCATGAAGAAAGAATCCTGCTTCACAGTCAACTGACGCCCAGTTTCCGGGCAACGGATCTCAAATAAAGATTTGGGGTTGGAGACTCAAGGGTGACACAGCAGAAATGTGCTTCTCATTGACTCTGGATCCAGGTCCAGCGACCACAAACACTCACTCTGGTTTGGAGGAGTCTAATATGTGATGAGAAACAAGAAGGTATCCTTTTATGCAGCCCACTATGGGTTTTCAGGGGAACAATCGCCGGCTCTCCACAGCGACAAGACGTGAGGAACGATCCCATTCTCCCCGTGACTGCAGGAGGAGAGGAAATCAGATAATTAAATGTGAGAAACGGCGGATAAAGAAAAAGGGGACGAGCCCTTTCTGCTCTGCCGGCTTCCTGAGGGCACCTGCTCAGGCGTGGGACGCCCGGGCCCGCTAGCGAGGACGGTAACAGTGCAGACCGTGACAAAAAGGAGGGTGCGGACCCCTCGACGCTTGGCCTGGCAAACACAGAGGGGTTGTCAGGGACTGGCAAGCCAGCCATGTCCTCCTCTAGTGGCACCATGTCCATCACGGATGAGCTGAAAGGGCGCTGGCTGTTAGCATGCTCACAGACCCAATGATATGCCTCACTCTCCTGGAGCCCTTGGACAAGGCCCACTAGGGCAACCATGGGAGAGGGAGGGACACCCATTGTGGAGGAGAGATAATAGAAGGGAAGGAAAGTGTTAAAAAAAAATGATTGTGTCTCTGTTGGGGCACTGTGAGGTCTCTGGACTGAATCACATCATAATAAGAAAAGTGAAGAAGAGAGGTCCTGTGGAAGGTAACACCCTTTTCTTATGTCCCCAACCAGACAAGGCAGCCATGGTTATCGCCTGTTCAAATATGTTGCTTACAATTGGATTAAGTATTGTCGGGGGAAACAAAGTGATCATCTACGAAGGCAAAGAAAATAGCCTACTGACCATTTATGTTCATCCAGACATCCACTACTATAAACAAATGTGTGATATTCAATTTAAACTGAGGCTTTTTCTTTCTGTAATTTAAACAGACAATATATATTAAATCAATTCATTCAGACCTCTTCCCCGCACATCTTGGTCTTTTCCTTTAGAGACGTGAGAGAGACCAATAGGTTCTGGGACAGTCTCTCAAGTTCGCATCACCATTCGAAACCCACCCGGCCCATTATCAACAAGCACAAAGACCGCATTTTGGAACAACTGAATATGAAATACTATGCAAAACGACATCTTTCAGTGAAACGGGAGCTTTTTGAATACTGTCATGATAAGTGGTGTGAGGTGAGCCATATCTGGGCCTTTGACGGGCAAAGCCAGTGTAACAGCTTCCCAAATGAATATTTAAAATATTTAGAGTAGGAGAGTGGTTGAAAGGATTTTGGTGAAGCATATCACACATTAGGCCTATCACATCATGTGCCATATTCCGTCTGGAGCCAGAGGAGCTGGGAAGCCATTGCTTTTAAAATGGAATTGATTATCAGTTAATGGATAGGCTGGGTGGAAAGCATTGCCTTTTGTGATTGGTTTGGTTTGTAATTCATTTGTTTGTAAGTGATTGTCTCATCTGTTGTCTCAGTCATTTGAGTAAGCATGTAGGTGCATTATTCTTGTGAGTGTGTGTGTGTGTGTGTTTTTGTGTCTGCGCACACGTTCTTTGTGTTTGTGTGTGCTCGTCTGCGTGCACACGCGCGTGTGTGCTCATTCCTGGGTCTCACATGAACACAAATACCTCTGTTAAGGGCCGGGGCTTTCTCCACTCTATTGACTGGGTCTCCAGTTGTCTCATCTCGCTCCCTAAGCAGATGTCTACCCAGAGCATCTGTTTGTATTAGTACTGTAATTGCGGTGATAATAAGGCCATTGATTCAGTATCTAAGGAAATAGTCAATCAGGACACCCCATTTGTCTTACTCTTCCTGACAGTTTGCCTCCTAGCTAAACAGCCAGTGCCAGTGCCGGGGCTTTGTTGACTGGATGGGAGAACCAGACTGCGGTCGCGGGCTGGCGGAGGCTGTCGGGGCTGAGTGAGTGATGGGAGAGGGGCAAACACACCACTGACCTGGTGGCCCTGCAGGACGCCTGGGGAGATAGATGTGTTGATTTGTTTATAGAGGGCTCCACCACCTCCTCCTCCGCCATTCTCTCTCTCTCTCTTTTTCCTGCTCTCTCTCTCTGTCACACATACACACACAAGCACACATCACTCCCTCTCTGTCTCTCAGGGGTAGAGACTGTGTCCATGTCACCTAATCTGGGCTCCAGGCATCCTGTCCTTGCTGGTGCAGTGCATCTGGAATAGTTGAGTATAGTTGAAGTAAGGGCTGGAGTTTGACCATGAACATGATAAATATGATCGATTTTATATAACCAACATGTGTTCTCTTTCATTGTATTCGTTTGCATTGATTTCTATGCTGTTCTATTCTATTACTGTATTCTTAGCACAATTACGGTGAGCAGTAAATGCATCTGAACTACCCCACGTGGTTGTGGCTACCCTCAGTAGTAGCCTGTTTCAAAAGAAAAGCTTAAATGTTATCTTCTCCGGATGGGGGCCACGGCCAGTGAAGTGCTCAGTGTAAAACAGCATACATCCATAAGTAGCCTTGTGTTCTTGCCCCCACAGAGGAGAGCAGAGCGAAACTGAACAGTGCCTTCAGTAGTTAATGATTGTCCCATTGAATGACCAATGAATCTCCCTCTACGACCCAGAAGCCATAATGTTGTCAGGGATAAATCGCATAGTGTTAGGTAAATGTAAATGTGTTCTTTGGAGGGTCAAGGGTCAGAGCCCCATTACTTAGTAGCCAAGAGGTCATTATTGGGATGTCAATGATGATACAAATGAGAGTTTGTGATGAATGTTTCGCTGCCTCGAGACACAAACATGTAATGCACCACAGAACATCTACCGTGGCAAAAAGAGAGAGGCTTAAGCTCTAGAACGTGAAAACTTGAGTTAATGCCAGCGGTAGGCAGGTTAAAGGAGAGGTGAGAGAAAACAGCTAGAGGAAAAAAAAACAAAAACAGCTAGCGTCATGAGAAGAAGACCCAGGGAAGGTACTTATCTCCCTGGGCAAACACTCGCGTGTGGGGGAAAGAGGGATTCTTTACTGCCTGTCGCGGTGTCAGAACCAAGTTCACGGTGAGCGCTTGTCTTATTATGCACAGCGCTGGAAAAGCAGCGTAAATTAACGAAACATATGGCGACTTAATGATATCAATGGAGTGGTCGTGAGCCTGCCTTGAGCGACAAATCTGTTCCATGGCGCTTGTGTAACAGGCCGCACCCCCGCCGCTCCCACAGACCGATAGGACAGGGAAAGCAGCGGCCATTAAGATCAATACGTCGGTCATTATGATAGTAAAAAGCACGTTTAACTGGGGTTGTCAGTCTCATTACTGCAAGCAGATGGCAGTCCTTGCACTCGCAATCTAGACAAGCAGGCAGTGACAAGACTTCAAATTAGAATCTATAACGCTAATATATGGCTCAGCAGGGCCCGCAGAGATAAAAACACATTAGAAAAGAATGACAACCTGAATAAAAATGGTCCCTGTGTTCTGAATTCCAGATGCTTTCTGGCTACTCATGCATAGTTTTGTGGAATAACAATTTACACTGATGTAAATCAAGCAATTCACCTGTTTTGTGTGGATTTTTTCCCCCCCTGATATTCAGAAATGAATAATATCTATTCTTATTCTTCTAAATCTTAACATATTCTTTTTTGAAGTTGCAATGGGTTTCTAAAATGTTCAATGCCCTCCCCTACCCCCACACCTACTGTTTCCAGCCCCCTCGGCCTAACAGTTTTGTCCTGTCCTCACCCTGGTCTGCACCTGGGCATCCCCGGTAAGATCCATTTAGGCCAGACTGTGGATTGAGTCCACCAAGCTGCTGTGCTGTGAGGCTTGGCGGGTGGGGGGAGGGAGGGAGGGAGGATGGGGGTGCCAGGACAAATAAACAGTTTGATAATCAAAGGAACAACTAAAGGGATCCATAAAGACATTAACACTTCATTCTGGGTCTGCCATTACCAGTAATTTAGGAAGCCTCGCTAAGACAATAACCCTCTGGACAAATTTAGGGGGCTGGGGGGGCTGGGGGGGGGGGGGGGGGGTTGAGGATCAATGATCTGGAGCTCCCTTGGAGCCTGGGAAAGATGCAGTCATAGAGGCCTGCAGCCACGAGGCTGCACAGATCGTGCAGCAAAGGCTGTCTGGAAACAGCCCCTTCGCTGGTGCTGCTACGATAACTTGGTCTCCGTGTGTGTGAGGATATAAATGTATACTAACAGACTGATCCATATAGTTTCTCCTTCTCTCTCTCTCTCTCTCTCTCTCTCTCTCTCTCTCTCTCTCTCTCTCTCTCTTTCTCTCTTTCTCTCTCTCTCTCTGTCACAGACTCCTTGTATAAACGACTAAAAAGACACACCTTCGTGAAGTCAGAGAAGGGCGCAGTCGGAAGCTGAGCCACCCCGCACAACCTCCTGGCTGACCCTAGCCTCTCGAGGGTCGCTCATGGGTGGGGTCGCTCATGGGTGGGGTCGCTCATGGGTGGGGTCGCTCATGGCTGGGGTCGCTCATGGGTGGCAGGAGGTGCAGAGTCACAGGTAGTCATGCGCCACGAGAACATCTCTAATCACACACGAGGAGCTTCACACCCAGAGGAGCACGCCCACCATCTAGAGTTTGACTATTCTGATGGCACTTGAAAATATTGCGATTAACACTGCTGTATTATTTAATACAGCATATTAACATTCCGCCATCATACTTTTTCTACATGGTCATTGACGACAGTGGCAGATGAAGAGCGAGTCATAAAAAAATGCTTTAAACCGATTCGGATCCTATCTGTGTTGTTGCATCTCCAGATGAAGATGACTCAATATTTTAGCGAACTGAATCTGTTTCTAAATCTCTGTAGATGAACCCTCAAGGACTGCTGAGTCAATACCAGCTCCACCAGAAGCTAAATAACTTCAAAGAGATTAATGATTCGATATGACCCGGGATGATCGACAAGATATGCAAAATGCAAGTTTTTAATATCAATATGTTGATGATTTTCCCCACCATTAGCCCAGGTATTTTAAATAATTGGCTTGGTTATTAGCCCATAATTAGTGACCTTTTCTCACAGGGGGACTTGAAAATGCTTAGAGTTAATATGAAGCAAATGATAAATTATTCCATCGCGTGATGTTAATCACTATAAAGGAGTCATAGGGCTTGGCCCCAAAGCGCAGTTTTAACATTAATACTTTACCTCCCATTAATATTTATAAATGCCTTTAGTAAGAGGAAGATAGATGTGGGCTCCCTGTCATTCAGCTGTGGGGTGATATAACAGTGGTCTCTCACCCAGACTCAGTGGTCACAGTGATCTGGGGATATTAGCTATCCCAGACTCTGTATGCTCAACAGAGAGCACCTCAAACACTGACGTGTAGGACACCAGACTGCACCAACTGGCTTTAGATCACGGAGCTCACTTACACTGATGGATTCCACCCTTTGTTTTCAGTGTTCGATTTGTGTGGGCATGTGTGTATGAGTGTGTGTGCATGTGTGTGAACAAGAGAGTCTGCGTGTGTATGTGTGTGTGGAGGGAGGGGGGGGGGGTTGTGTGTGTGTTTGTGAGTCGGTATTGGCGTGTTTTGCTGATTTCATACAAAAAGGTCTGCAGTTGAGGACGTGAGCGAGAGAGGAAAGGGGGGGGGGAATAAGGAGGAGGAGCCTATCCCGTGGGCTGGTCAGTAGTGGTGGTGGTGGAGGGGGGGGGGGGGATTTGACAGATGCTTTCACTGATGACCATCTGCCCTGAACAGCAGAGGTGCTGAACTGCAGGTTTTAAGCCATTGCCTCCAACAGCTCCAAATGAAGCCGTGGAGGAGACCTCTGGACAAAGGTTGTGCTGAGAGCGGGCTGAGGCCGCGCCACCGCTGTACAACTTTAATTTATGATGGATGAGTCCTCGAGAAAGGTCAGGTGGTGATAAATATGAGAGCGTCATGTCTGGGGAGGTCATCAATTATGCCGCGGCTGCTAACTTTCGATCTTGCGGCGAAATGGATCTCTTCTTCGTAAGAAAACTATCTCTCAGAAAATTGGGGCGTATTAATCAGAGCTGTGAGATGGACCAGGGTCAAGTTAAACTGGAGCCGTGATCCATAACAAGAGAGGGGCAGCACGGGTGTTTGGATGCATAACTACGTCCCCATCTGGGCTACATGGTCGAGGGGTCCTCAGAGTACACCTCATTGATTTACACCGTCTATATTTATAGAAATGTTTATACATTAGCTGGTACACTACTTCACCCATAATGTGACTTTCAGAGATTTGTCTTGGTCATTTGCCATTATTCTGCCATTTGTATGGAGCTAACTTATTTTCAAAAGCTGGAAAACACATCAATGCATATCATGTTGTAGCGATATCTGGTCTAGCCTATTAATAGCCTACTCTGTAAATACATTGAGATATGTTTTTTTCCTTTCTCCTTGTGAAGCCAAATACTTCTGTAAAAAGTATATTCATGTGTAGAGAATGGTGACAGTGTCAACTGGCCATTACTGTGTGTTATGTCACATATTACCCAACCACAACACGTTCAACACAGAGTATGGAAAGCTTTCAAAGCAAATTGGCAAAATTCCAGACCAAGGTAATGAAATACTGGGTCTTTTCTTTAAAAGACAGGAGCAACGACAATGAGATCACAGACGTGACCTTTGACCCGGCCTTCGTTCTTTTATCATCCCAGTCTTTCTCTTTCTTTCCCTCTGGCACAAACTGCCTGCCCACAGCCATTACTTGCTTGCCTTCATTGTTTCAAGAACGCTGCGCAGTAATGCAGGGAAGATCACCATGATTACGGGAACAGGCACGAAAAAAATAAAATTAAATACAGAAAAAGAGAAAAAGGGGACGGGTTGATGGGACAGGAAGTGGAAGGGCTAATTCTCCCTGTGGCGTATATCAAACGGAGCCGCAGGAAATAATGCTCTTTTCATTTAGCTGACAAGCGACTCTGGTGTTGAGCCTCACCAATCGATGGGTCACCATTGTCTATCCACAGCCCACATGGACAAAAAGCTCCACTTGAATTATCTGCTACAGCACCCAAACAGCTGTTTTCCAGCACTCCTGAAAAGATAAAGAAATTTATTACTGGGGCCTCTGTACAAGTCTGGTACCCCAATGAAAATGTATTGCCCTTGTGTGACTACCAATTCCAGCCCTGTTGGAATCTTTGACAGCCCCATACGCTGTTAATTGTGTTTCCTTTGTGCTTCACAACCAAATGTGTGGGCCATTCTACACTAACCGTCCAAGGAAACACAGCGGACACTGAAGACGCTACATTCACAAGCCATGCACAATTTATGATACCTCAATAATGGTTTGCATTCTCTAACATCCTGACAATATGCCAGAGCTCACAAAATGGGAATTTACCTGCTGATATTGAGTTCAGTGTCAGACTTTTTTGTAAGATCGTATTTTTCACATTTTATTTATTCTTCAATAGTTGTCTTCTTTTTTTTTTTTACAACTATGTCAGGACACAAGGGTCTATGTGTAGTTTATCTTGTTACTGCAGTGTAAGGCTTGTCCTGTTAGAGGACACCACGGTCGTTAAACCTATACAAGAACTCACACAAGCTTGTACTATACCAGCTCATCCAAACCCACATTGTGCTTTAAGCTTGCGATTGCAAGGATCCTCCATGTGTTATCCACGTGTTACTTCTTCCCAACAGAATTACAGGCTTTGGACGTGTGTTGGTTGGCTTGGTCATGCACTTGAACAAGGGTGGAGAGGGGTGGGGCGAGCTATTATTGTACTTCCACAAACCCGTCTAATCAGACGGAGGAAGGCCTGGTCCCAGAGCGCGGTGGAAGGGTCTCCTAAATGCGCCCTGCCGTATTGATCCACACAACCTCTCGGTGGAAAAGGAGCCAGACTAAGCACTCACCCAGGCTGAGTAAGGGCTTCCTCCATGATTCAATGCTAATCAATTGTCACAGTATAGAAGAGCACTCTGTGTGACAGTGTTCGTTCTCGTGGCTTCATTGCTGTTTGTTGACACTGCGTTATCAAAATTGTGATTTGTCAGATACTTTCTGAATTGAAGTGTATATTCTAATACCAAAGTGTTCCGTGTCACGTGTTGAGGACTGGCAAAAAGGTCTGGAGAAGTCTAAGAAATCCAAAGAGTGCTTTCTTTCATTTGGACTTTAAATCATTTTTTGTCAAACAATCATTTAGACCATGTGATCCATTGATATGTAAAGTGATGGGGTCAACCATTTTTGGCCATGACACGATTGTCAAAACACATCCGCTGAAATGTAATCTGAATGAAACTGCTTTGTCTTTTAAACTATTGGAACAGACTGTACAGAATGTACGAACAGCAGGGGATAGAGTGAGACAGAAAGAGAGAAGCCGATGGATGTGAGACAGGCAGTTCTCCTCTCAAACAGTAGATAGAAAGCCTGAGAGAGATTTGCTTGTGATTATCACCTGGTCAGCAGCCAACTGAACCTTATGAATTTGATTTAGTCAGCATTTTGAACTTAACCAAAACCATCCGCACCCTTCCCAAATTAGCACTAAAACCATTTTAGTGGATCCAGCTATAATCTGTTGTTGTGGCCACCTTTCGCATGTTTCTACAAGGATTTGAGGGTCTGAAATGTACCACGCCCAACTCCCACAGTCAAAGATACAGATTTACTCAGCAGACATAAATTGCTGCCTGTTGAAATATCTATAAAAACATCAACCCGTATCATAATATACAGTTTCAAAATTCAGATTGTAGTTTGCAGTGTGTGTAAGTGGTTCAGAACACAGGCCGATGTGATAAGGTTGTTCTGTCTAAAATATCTAAACCCAAAAGTTGCTCTTTTGGACTCTCTCTCTGGTGGAAAAAATTTGGGCTTGAGGGGTCTGAAACATGTAGTGCTTGCTCTGTGAGCTGAATTTAGATCATCTCATATGTGGAGTGCATTTTTTGGGATAGGTCTACCACTTCATGGTGTTTATCAGAGAAGTGTGTTTTAAAATGAGAGCAAACTTATAGATAGCAAGGAGTCAAGAAGATGTGCAACATATTTTTCAAAATAAGAAGCATGCTCTGGATTCAAAAACAACTTGGGGGTCAGAATAGAACTTTTATTGTTGTGATGTGCAGTGTGGAAGGAAGAAAAACACACAAACTCATTGCATTCCCTTTCGTCTGACAGGTATGTGACCATCTGATGAAAAGTTCTTCCTTGGAATTAAGTTGAATGTCCAGTGTTATCTCACTCTTGGAATGTCTCTTATCAGGCAGAGGGAAGTGAGTGACAGATTGATGCGAGGTCTTACCTGAGGAGAACTCTGTGTGTATCCTGCTACGGACAGGTACTGTTAGAGCACGTTGCCATTTTATACTTAGTCCTGTGAAAAGCTGTTGAGAGATGGGGGTAAGAGAGATGGTCTCAGGCATCTGTGTGCATGGGTGGTTGGGGATTCGGTTTCAGACCTCAACTGATGATTTTCAATAGGGTGGACACGAACAACGTCGAAAGAAAATATATTTTTAGACAAACCAAAAGTTGTTTCTCAGTTGGAACAACATTACTCTCTCAAACCTTGATTTATATGAACAAGGAAAAAAAAGGATATCAACCAACCTTGCTCTGAAAGAGGGACACCTAAGAGAACAATGACCTCTGCCTCAGTACCCCACACTTTAAAACTAACTTTGAAGGAGTCAAGTGGCTTACCTTCAGCTTCAATTGATAATCCTCATCTCTGGGTTAAGGAAACTCAATAAGCCTCGTTCACCCATTTGAGGTGACGCTTAGAGTTACTGTATCCATGATGCCTGATTAGTTAAGTGTATTTCAGACTCATTAGCTATTTCAAAGATGTCTCAAAATATAATTGACAGGCAAAAATAATGAAGAGGTGCACAGTGTCTCATTTGCTCACATTACAGTGAAGTACTCCACCTGTGCAATGTCTATTCCAATTATTTTTTTATCCCTGTGTAACATACAAATGTGTGAACAAAACTATAACTACATAATACAGACAATGTAAATCATGTAATTAAAGTGTAACTACACATATGTAATAGTTCATTTAAAAGTAGATTTTCCAGGTTACCCCATACAGTATCTGACCTTTGACCTTCACGCTACTCCAAAGAGATCAGTGAATGGAAAATATCTGAGCTCAGTGCTGGAGTTGGATTCTCTATACGACTATCAGAGGAATCAGTGTCTGCATACCAAGACAAGGCTTATACTTCAACAATCATGTGCACCTGGACAGTGTTGTTTCACTGCTCCGCTTATCTAGAAGTACTACGTTTTATCATCCGACCAGGTGCTAGAAGTAGCACAGAGTGGGTCTGCTGACTGAAACGCTATATCACTGAGATCAGACTTGAGGATATTCTGGGAGAGAGAGAGCCATGAATATGGAATGAATGTACAGTACACTATGTATCTGTATTTGTAGTTCAGAGATTCATTATTTACTTTTGACCGGTATAGTAGTACGACTTGTCCTGTCCACGTTGATGGGGGTTGTATTCAGAGTGCGAATTATACAATGATAATCGGGGGGGGGGGGTCAACTTCTTCTCCAGGGCCTGAAGTCATATTTACGATTACAGGTAAGAACGATATATAAATGTATCGACCCCCCCTGACTTGTTGTTTTTACTTCTTTTGGGGGAGGTCCAAGTCTTAATTAGGGGGGTCAAACCCCCCCCAAACCCCCCGGTAATTCGAACCCTGGTTGTATTCCAGACACTTTATGAATGAGGTGAGGTAAATGAGAGGGATAGTCTCTTGGATCATAAGCAGGAAACAGTGCAGGAAAGGTAATATTGTTTTTTAAGTTTTGGAGGAGAACCCAGACCCCAGTACATCGTCAGCCAGTTAGGGAGGAATAACGACCTGATCTGACTGCCCAGCCAGTAACAGCAGGTATGTGGTTTGGGTGATTTGCAGTTTGTTTAGGGGCCAGGAGATCAGGAAGATTTAAGATAGTGGAAAGAGCCGACAGGCAGACAGGAAGACGAGAGTCGATGACAAATACAAGGCATAGTTCGATATGGAATCATGGATGGATACAGATTTATGAAAAGTTTGAGGAATACAAACTCAATGAAGTTATGTATGAGAAAGCAATGTTTATAACGTCACAGTTAAGACTTGTGCCTGACCACTGGATACGCATTTATACTTTTTTTTATAACACCGAATGACCTCTAGATCATAGACTACAATAGTGTCAATTGTATGAAATCCCAGACAGGTCTAAAACCACATCACATTGCTATCATGTTCCCTGGAAAGATATTACAAAATCTTGCAGAACTTCAGAGTTCACCAAATATTTTGTATCTCCAAAAGGCCAATTCATCTTCGTCATATTTGGTGCAGCCACGGTGTGTGACATACATCAAGAGCAAAGCGTATCTCATGGGTGGAGAAGAAAAGGAGAAGACAGAAATGCACAAGGAGATCTATCTGGTGATGTATTACCCTGCAGGCATTGTAATTTGTTATATAAGCTTCATGTTACCTCAGCTGCGAGATTAAATACCTTCAGCTCAATGTATCAGTCACCCGTCAAACGCCAGGTCAATTTCCTTTTAACCCTTGTTTTGTGGTTCATAACCTTCTTATAAATATGACACTGTCAATCAAAACATAGTGGGCCCAACTGTCTTGGCCTCACTCTCCTTGTAGCTTTGTGAAATTACTTGGTAGCGTTGGGAAAATAAGAGGCAGAAATTATCTTTCTTTTCTGTCCCCATGAATTGTTTCTAGTGGAGTGAACGTCTAAATGCGAGACTAAATGAGAATTTCATTTTACAAATGGTGGAAATATTGCTTTATTACAGCCGAATGTTCGCCTTCCAGTCGATTTCCCTCAAATGAAATCCTAAAGAGGCTGATTATCAGTCGACAGATGAGCAGGCATTACACACTCTGACATAAATGAATCAGTAGATCTATTTAACAGTGTGTTCTGGCACACTGTGATATGATAAGCATATTTTGTTTTGAATACTAAAGACGGGTAGGTGCACATTCATCACAGATTATTGTCCTTAATTAAATTGAGCTGAAGTGATTGCCGCTAAATCACATTAGAGTGTCATTCCTCTTCAGAGAGAGGGACAAAAGCCTTCTGGCGGAGCTGTGACTGGAACGGTGGGTGTTGGAGCGTGCCACAATTCCACCCGTTGAGGGGAAAGTGATGAGGAAAACACCACATATTCATAACTCCAAATAATATCTCCTGTTATCAGTACTAACAATAGGCAGACGCAGCGCAATGAGAAAACCCAATGTTTGAATCCTGTCACATGTCTAGCACATCATACGTTCTCATTTGCGCTCTGAATCCGGTGAGCGTCAGGTGATGTATGTGTGATGTTTGGCAGTGTTTACCTTGGGCAAGGAGGTTTTGTTTTGGGGCGAGCTGGGGGTGTGTGCTATCACACCATCTCTGCTCTACACAGTTGGTGGATAGCAAGCTAGCAATTGGTGGGAAAATATGGGCTGACAGTGTTGGGCCAGCCCCTCCTAGGTGCCTCCTTCCCTGTTAACATCCATCAATAACATTCATTATTCAAATGAGATGAATGGGATATTGTCAGACCGTGGAGTGGAGTGGTGGTATTATTCTGACCTATTGTAAGTGTCGCAACCTTGTCCTGGTGCCACCGATGCTCTGTATAAATAATGGGCCCCAGGTGTCGGTTTACAAGATGGCTGCCTATAAATCACTACCTTGAACATCATGACATCATTTAGAACATCACAATTGACACGCTAATTTGTTGGAACTTGTTGAGAAGTCTAGTAATTAAACATTAGTTTTCCTGGGCCGTGAGGCGGTGGCCCTGACTGGGAATGTAACTGACGCTTCTAAAACCTCCCCGATGTGGGAAGTCAGTGTGTCATGACCAAGAATAGAGGACCTTGCTTGTTGACCAACACTGAACAACAGATGTATTACATGCGACAGTCAAGCAGGTCTTAACAACTGGAAGTTGTGTTTGTGAAAACACAAATGTTACTCACACAACAATGCTGTTAACAGGCTGAAGAAATGCCATGGTGAAAAGGGACATGGAGAGAAGTAAAGCCGGTGACAATGTAGCTACAAGCCTACTGTACGGCAGAGAGAAGAGGCCAGGTGTACAGTCTCCTCTCCCTGCCACACAACCCTAGTGGCCCAGTCACTATGATGGAGCACCCTTCTCCTCCTGAGAAAGAATGTTTGCTTACTATTTCATCATCCCCCGGGGCACAGGAAAATAAGCACATCAGTTGTCATTGTGACAGGATAAAAATGGAGCCATCATATTTCAGTAACACAATGCAGAGAGAGAGAGAGAGAGAGAGACAGGGAGCGTCCCCATGCAGTGATAAATTACACACTCCCTTTCTCACACGCAGACTA
Organism: Hypomesus nipponensis; assembly: GCF_054491055.1. Classification (NCBI taxonomy): domain Eukaryota; kingdom Metazoa; phylum Chordata; class Actinopteri; order Osmeriformes; family Osmeridae; genus Hypomesus; species Hypomesus nipponensis. The sequence goes on from NC_140362.1 coordinate 15,400,780, forward strand.
TAAGTTAATATTATCTCCTCAGGATAATTATAGCAAAGTTCAATTACTGACCCAGAATTACCGTGTGGCCCACTCCATGGGTTCTGACACAGGCCTCTTTTACACATTTATCTTTTCACCCAACACAGTAAATCTGCATGCTGGCAGTGATTTATCTACTAGGGGACTGTTCCCCTCTCCTTTGCCATTCTTCTTCACAACGATTGGCCGAGGTCCCTTGAGTCCCCTTGAGCTTAATGTAGGCCTTTTCTTTTACACAGTTTTCAGACCAATTTGTGTCCCTCTCCTCCCTTTTGTATCCAGTGGATGAAGTACAGTCTGGATCCTAGACTTTACTCAGCAAGATGTACGACCGTATAAATGTTCAGTTGCAGTATACTGAAAGAACGACACATCCTTCAGTGGCTACTTTACTTTTGGAACAGCGTTCCAAAAGAATCCCTTTCCTCTTGACGTGTGTTAGAGGACACGAAGCAGGAAGTCCTGGGATCTTGACTCTGACCTCGACCGTTTTGGCTTGTCACTGCCGCGTGCTGTCACCGCGAAGCCTTCACCGTGTCTCGTTTGCTCGGATAGCCCTGTATGATGGGTGTTCCTGGGGCCACCAGTGATGACGGGAGGTTTCCCAGGGCCAGTGAGCAGGGCAGAGTTAAAGCCACCACGCTCTCCCCAAGGACATGTTCCCAAGTTCACGGGGATAAATGGTTCAATGACTCCTGGCTTGTGGTAGACACCATGATATTAACAGTTTTTCTGAATATTTCTATCATAAAGGGTGGTCGTTTGTGATAGATTTGAGAAGATAGTCATCCTCATACTCTAAAATCGTCATGTTCTATTGACAGGATGACCAAACATTTTTGCTTCTAACCAATTAATATCATTTGACTTTTTGTTTCACTTTCTGTGCATGTTATTTCAATATTTATCATCACTTAACATAAAGGTTATATGAACTACCACGCAACTGCATAGCAATACATATGTTACAAACAGTTGGTACGTAAGAATTCCTATGTAATGAAATGGTATAGAGTGTTAATGATATAGGCTGTTAAAAGGAGTCAACTCTAATTGCAGAAAGAAAGAAATTTGTTCTACCTTTAGTTTTTTTTGCCATTAAGGGACCATATTTCCACCCAAACAGCACACTAGCTCGAACCAGTCAGAAACTATATCTTCTGTCACCCGTGTTTCCGCAAAATTGTTCATTAGGGCAGAATTACATCCAAAGATTAAATATGAATATTATATTAGCTACCATACAGTATATTAGAGATCACTATGAAAGTGACAGTCATCCATTTGTATATCTCGAATTCTGATAGTCCCAGTGACATTTGATCTACTGCACATATATATTTCCTCTGTGCTTCTCTATTTGCATAAGAATTGAGTATCTGACTGCCATACAAGGGCTGTTTAACACGTCGCTCTAAATGTGTGTTTGTGTGTGTGTCACAAATATGAACTGTTAAATCAAGTCAAATTTTAACCCTCCCATTCCAGAACAATTATTTGGCATACACAGTGATAGTCATGTTCAAACAAATAAAATTTCATTTTTTATGAGACACATGTTAAGGCCATGCATACTCTCAGTAATTACTCTATAAACTCTCCCATATTTTCATGCAAATGCATTAGATAGTGACACGTCAAATAAGAAATCCAATTTGTTGCTTATGAAACACATGTAGAGGAAAAAAAATGTGTACACTAATTATTTCAGAGGCATCCCCACTTTTCCAAGCACAAACTCAACTGGATATTACATTTGCTTAAAACTCAATCATTGAAAATGAAGACTCGATTTGAGAAATTTTAATAAAGATAAGTGGGCTCTATCATTTGATCAGGGAATGCTAATCGGGGCTTTCATTCGGTGGCAGTAGATAATGTCAGCGTAGCTCCAGGCTCTTATTTTGCAATAAAGCATTTACATTCTAATGGTTTTATTATAGCTTATACAGGCTGTCAGCGACAGACTCAGAGACCCCCCCCACTCTCGTTCTCACCTCCTCCCCCCCCCCCCTCCCCTCCCCTTCAAATCGCCTGGCAAATTGTATCAGCTATCAGCTCATACTGCTTTTATCAACCAAGCCCAGTGGCAAGCTGGGCCCACCACAATGAGATGTCTATTGCTTGAAGAGTCTGTATTTAATCATTTCTGCTCGCTCGCTATTGTTCCGCTTACAGTGCATAAATAAGTGCTTGGAATAACCCTGCAGTGCCAGTGACAATGAAACAAAGTATCTGTCTTATTTATCATTTTTGCATTCTTTGCAGACCTTTTTTTCAGTTTTTCTCCATAGCTTCTTTATTTGCTGCGGGCAATGTTTTGATTTGCTCACCTATCATCTCTGAACAGTTCAAAACTATTCACTGATGAGTAAAGAGCTTTTAAGATTTAGATAAAGAACACTTTTGAATGACAAAAAAATTGTTGGGTCAAGGGAGTTCCTGAGGCCAGTACTGAAGCTGTAGAGGACGGTGTTTGTAGACTGACACCCAAAGACTGGATGTCAAAATGTTTCTCTTTGCATTCCTTTTTCTTTTGTTGTCATTCTTACTAAAATGTTTTTTTAAACCACAGCACATCTGTAATTTTGTGCCTGGGACGCATGAAGCCAGCTGGCTGATATGATTGTAATTGAGCATCTACTTACAATAATTACAATGCTGACTTGTGGCCCCACAATCCTAGCAACCAGGCCAATGGAGAAACCGAGCCCTTCGAAACCATGGAACTGAACACAAGTGCCAATAATTCAATGTTTGGAAGACTAGAAAGTCAGTTCATTAGACTCTGTGGGATGGAACAGAACATAGGTACTATAAAACATAACTATGTACACTACAGAACACCCAGGCCCAGTCAATTACAAGGAGTGTGGGAATAGTTTAAACGTGGGGTTTTCCATCATATGGCTTTTCCATGAAGGAGCTGAAACACAGACAGCTATGCTTTACACCTCTAAACAGTGCAAGCTTTCAAAATAAACATTGTGCACCCCTCAATAATACCATAGGGTGCTCCATTTGACTTGAAGTTTCAGATAATTATCAGAAATGTAATACATTGTCACTGCAAAGGATTAGGGTTGACATTTCTTGTCACATGGCAGAAAGGGTGTTTGGGTGGAGCAATACCTGTATGTGACAGCATATTCAAACGATACCTTTTGTGTCACTTAAACAAGGTGAACAATAACGATGTGTTGCATATCTGTATGTCCGCTCGATGCATACAGTAGGTGTCCTAATCCATTTGACCATGAGGGATCGTGTTCCACGTTTAACAAGAAAGCTTTGAACTCTGAGATCTCCACCTTTACCTGAGGCTGAATCGTCACAGCCGCCTCATATATCAACAAAGGATAGAAAAACTCCCGAGAGGGACATTGACTAATTGGAGAGGTTAAAACTTTGTTCACGAATCTGGTCAAATACCCTCGATGTGTAATGAACCATGACCATTTTTCAAAAGTCAGGAAACATTATTTTGACCTCGGTTAAGGGCTGTTATTCAAGACATGGAGGTAAACCAAACCATACTTCTTCCGTAGGGCAGTTAAATACCTGTCACTGAGCACCATTGTCCTGATATTGCTGTTGTTCCTCTTTTCTTTTTTCTCAATTCTTTATTTTGGTGTATATTGTTACCCTGAATGAGCTCTTCTTCCTGAAGGCAAACATCAAACTAGGAGACAAGATGGCCTCCACCAAAGACGCTCCTTTTCTGTCTCTGGGCAGGTACAGTGTCATCCTTCTCTCAGGAATCGGAGAGAAGGTCGTGTTGAACGAAGGAAGACTTGTTTATGAATGAGCTCAGTGGTGGTAAGACTCTGAGATCATGGTCTGCATGATGGCACCTAAATTTCCCCTCGGAAATCCTGGATCAGGTGTTGATATTATGAAAGGGTGAAACAGTTGGCCTTATTTTACAGTGTTGTCCTAACACTGATTGCCACTTTATGATGATGAACCTATGACATGGCTTTAGTTCACAAGGTTGCACCTGGTGCTGTTTGCCATTAATACAGGAAGCCCAGGTTTGTAAGCAATATCTAATACACTATGCTCAGTTACACATCACTACTTGACCATTCCTGACAAAAGTAGATCTTTGCTATTCAAAACACAGTCCACAAAACAGAGCTCTTGAAATATACCCACAACTCCCTAGAATGAAACCCACAGAGGGTGAAATATGAACAGAGTGCTTTTATTGTTATATGTTTATAGGAGTAAAACATTCCTCCTAAATTGAGACATTTATGTTCTCTCTCCCAATGAAAGCAAAAACTCGTTCTTAGGTAGTTTGTGCTTTGTAAGTCATACCGGGATGGAGATAATATATTAAGTCATGTTCAGTGGTCCTTGTTAGCCCAGAGGTTTTACTGGTTGCAGAGGTGAAACTTTACAAGCTTGTGTTCTATGTAATTCAGCTTTCACAAGAGGCATTGGCAAGTTCTGACAGCCAGGGGTATTGTTTATAACAGTTGGTGCTAGTACAAGACTTTGTGCCTCATTATTGCATTTCTGGATCCAAAGACTTCTGTGAAGTGACTGCATAAATAGAGAACAGGGCACAAGCAGGACACAGTCACTGAGTAAACCAAAATATAACCTCGGTAGCCATTAGGCGTAAGACCACACGTGTAATACATATTGCATTATACATATCAAGGTATGACCATTTTACTAAAATATGGCATGCATACTGTACTTTGGCACTAAACCTATTTCGTTTCTAATTCATCTGTCAGCTGGTTGAGGTAAAGGTAATAAATAGCCATGGAGTCACATTGATAAGCAACACATTTCAGCAGAGGGAAGTGAGCATCTTTCTTTTGCTCCCGAGTTTATGGAGGAAATTTACATTCGCCACATCAGAAGACCAATCCCTCTGCCTTCACTCATTGCATTATTCACTGTGTGTTCATTTCCTGTTGATCAGATTGCAGGGTTGATGTATTCTTCCAACTTGACACAGTGATGCTGATAAAACACTGGCAAATTTACTTATTCTGGTGACAGACAGCAATTGGAGGGAAATTAAGTTGTATGACGATACCTTATAACACTGTGCAAATAATCCAGTTTTGAATAAGCCCAGGCACTGTCTATTTAAATGATTTTAGACCATTTTAAAGAGAGCCTTTGATGTGATGATACTAACTCCTTTCCTCTGACATTGAGCAGTAAAAGCAGGTAAGACTATCAGGATATCAGTCAGCCCTCCCCATCGTATTAACTGCTTTTAATTGAACTGTATCTAATACATGAGCTTCCATATTTTGGTATACAATATGTACCATTGTATATGTAACTTGGATAAATGTTTCCATGCAGCTGCTGTTCAGTTAGGAAATTTGATACAAAATAAAGGATAGCGGAAATGTGAAGTTTAATCGTAAATAATCAGAATCAGAATCTGGTTTATTGCCAAGTAAGTTTACACTTACAAGGATATGCTTTGGTAGATTGGTGCATAACAATAAACATAGAGAGGAGATAAAATATGTACAAAAATATAGCAAGAAACATTCTAAAAGACACAACATGTGCATGTTTAAACAGTGTTTGTATGCTATATCTAGAGATTAAATATTAAACATGTTTGTTCCATAAAAAAACAATTTGGCATAAATTGCTCTTAGCTACAACCCTTTTGAATCAAACAAAAACAACTGTTCTTGTTCCTCCCCAAAATAGTCAAAGTGAGAGTCTGTTTCATACTACGATGGTCTAATACATGATTTAAAGAGCTTTCAGGAATCACTTGCATTAAGATAATGGAGGAGAATTATAAAAATTTAAGCAGCATTAACATTTGATGCATACAATAAAAGACAGAAAAAAGATTCAAATCCGAAAAGTTAGTATTTTTGATACAACAATGTGAATATGTAAGGGCATAGCTGCAAAGCATGTATCATTAAAATTTGTAGGATTTTATATTGCATCTCTTACCTACAAAGCATACCCACTGAAAACATAATTCAAACACTTCCATTCAGCTGGAAAACCCATGTGGTGAGGATACAAGAATTTGTACTTCATTTAAGAAGTAGTACCCTGAATATTGATCTATTGTTCCTTCATTAGCTGGGCACTGACATCCCAGATTGATGTCTCTTTAAACTGGGTCCTGGTCTGGGCTACCTGGGGATTCACACTATTGACTTTGGATGTTTGCGCTGCTAAGCCTCTGGAGAATTTTTGTTGCCTTTAATAGGATCCATCAATTCAGCCTCCCTATAATAATTATTGTTTTACCGTTCACTGGAGACCCTACGTATCTGACTCTGCTCCATGGCTGCTTCTTGCTAACACCTTGGTCCGCAGCATAAGGAAGGGTCAACTGTTGTTTTGTACATTTTTCATGACAAGCTCTTCCATTTAAACCTGTTCTTCTTAAGTACTCTAAGAGAAAGACAAATGGATAAACTACAAGTCCTTTCAAAGGATTTGGCATTGCTAACCTGTTAACCTTGTTTTCTTTGGATAAGAATTGTGTAATCGACTGTTGTTAATGTCCTCTCTGAAAGACAATTGATTTTTCATACACTTGATGTTAAAATCTTGTTGATATCCTTAACAGAGACTGTGATTTTTTCTCTCTTTAACAAAACCAATAACCACAGGATACTGGGGCTTCACATAAAAGCCCAACCTTGTAGACCTTCACTTCACCTTGCAAGCAGGGCAGGGAGCACACAGTCAACAATGCCAAAGTGACGTTTGTAGGCTAGAGAGGGAGTGAAGACAAAAAAGGAATGAAGTGATCTTGGTAAAGGATGAAAAGAGATGCTAATGCTAAATACATTGATCACTTGCAGAGCCACACTCAACCCTGTGGTCCTTGAAATATCAATACATCGGAAACATCATTTGTATCAGCAGTTGTTTCTTTAATTAAGATCTAGCCCAAATCTTTCACATTGATTTGTGCCATTAACTTATTGATGTGTCTCGCTGAGCTGAGTCGGTTGCTTTCTTCCTTTTCAAAATGACCTGGCTTAAGGTACAAAGTACAAGTCTGTATTATGTCATGTGGGAATGGGCTAGGCCCGGTCTCCTAAACTGCATTCAAAGTCAGTGACACGTTTGCATGCCAAATATTAACCTTGTTTGCATCACTTGAAATGAAATGCCGTGGGAAAATAATGTACCTGTTTTGAATTTTAAAGATTTTAAATCTTTGAACTAAAGCAGGCCGGCAGGAGCAGGTATATTTAACACATTTTGGAGTTCCGTAGCCAAAACAAAAATATCAAAATAATTACAACATTTCACCGTTGTAATTGTATCATAAACGGATGAATGATCAAACACCTTAAAACCATGTTAATTGGTTTGGTTTAGTCTATGGTAGAGTGGTATTCCTACTCTCCCCAAGGACCTGACCAGTAATACAGCCAAGCTCAAGGAGTTTCTCTCCCGAGACCCCCTCTGATTCCCACATATGTGGACCTCATTTATCAGAAAGAATACTATTTACTTCATCATCATTAGGGAATCAATTCCCCAAGTCATCACTGTGATTGATACCTCCATTGGAATGTCAAGGGTATGTTTCCAACAGAACCCTCAACCTGGATCCAGGATTTCTTTCTGACTAATTGAACAATGGCACATTTTTGGAACCTTTCTCCATACTGTGTGGCTCATCCCAACATCAGCACTTCCCCCTCCCTCTCTCCCTCCTACTTTCCCTCCTTCCTTCCTTCAAGGCATCTGCGAGGCAACTCTGTGTGTGTCTCCTCCCAATCCAGCCCTGTACATGCGTCTGTGGTGGAAGAGGCTCCTGAAATCCACAATGCCTGCGCCTCAGGTGGGGTTCATAAAAGACTCCCGCCTCGCCGCCGACAACCACCGCCAGCCCCGTCCCGCAGAAATACTGCCAGTCAATCCCACTTGTCTCTCTGCATGCAGCGGTCCAGCACCCACCCACCTGATAAATGCACCCCCCCCCCAAACCCCTGAAGTGTTAAATTTGTTTCCCCCTCCTCAGCCCCCCTTCCTCCAATCCTTCCCCGGGAGCCCCCCTGCAACCCCCAAGAAGAGTTAAAAAAATGGGTGAAAAGGCTTGATGGAGGCTTTGCATCTCCATGGGCATTTTGAACAACGCCTGCTCCACTCCGATTGCAACCACCACAAACAAATCCCATAGGCGCTAATCTGATCATCTCCATCCACCACTTTTCATGCTGTGTATCCCTCAGAACCCCTTGTACTAGTTCCAGCCTGGGACTGTGTGATAAGACACTGGAAATGTAGTCATCATCTTTCCTGCTAAAGGAGCTAAGAGGAGGGATTATGATATTCCTATAACCTTACATTGGATATGGACAGGACCGGCTCCTAGAGTGGATACAATCCTGTACATTGCTGGCCGTCCCTTCTTCCTTCCGCCCGGTACGCCTCTCCTTTCAAAAGGTTGACTTTACAAGATTAGCTCCAGACTAGCCGTCATCACGTTAGCGGAGATAGCAAGGACAAACACAGTCTTTACTGTTGTTAAATATATTGTATTCTATTTCCTGAGATAAGAGGAGCGTTGATAGAAAACATTAAGCAAATGTTTTTTTTGTTTGTATTTGGTATTCATATAAAATGTTATCTTTAAGATCTGTTTGAGAACAGAACTCATGGATAAGGAGTGTCTGCTAAAATGACTAAATGTAAACTCATGAGATACTGTTTGTACAAGTTGTTGTTGTTACTGGGTCTCTGGAAGAGGTATTCAGAGGGAACATTCTTGGTGCTACAGTTTCTTATGAAAGTATTCCAAATTATCAGTCAGACTGTGTGCACAGAAAATGGTGGACAAGACATAATCATTGGGGCTCCCCAAAGACCTAATTTGGTACTGTTTGGCACCCTTTTTGACAAGTTCTGAAATTAATTTTAGGGTTTGATATTCTGATGTTTTGCAAATCAAAACATAATATTCACATTTTACAAACTTGTGTCAACTTTCATCAGCTATCTAGCAGATCATTTGGAAAACATTTGTGAATGTTGCATTGATGGCACTCCAAGATTCCTCACATTCACATGAAAATATACAGTGGCCTGTTAAGATGAAGCCTGTGTGTATGTTAGCCCTTAGGTCCTGGGTAAGTTTATTGATCCCACAGAAACAGAGACTTTCAAACCACATCCCTGTCATTATTATAATGCAAGACTTCAATCACAACTTTGGTATGATGAAGACCCAACAGCTACCATACAGTACAATATGTGAAGCAACAACTACTGCGTGTGGAGCTCAATCTCCAGAATAAATACGACAATGACACATTTCGGTCTAACTGTGCCTGGTTCCCAATACTACAGTAAAACATGCAGTTTCTTGATGTACTACAGTTATTAGTGAAGTCTTTTTGGGGGGCAAATGATAAAATGGCTGCAGACGCACCCAAACAACAATATGTTGACATGTAAGTCCTTTGTTTTGACACATTTTGAAATTATTCTTAGATATTTCTGACAGGTGCCGTTAAATATTGATTAGGTTCTGTTTGAAAAGATTTTCAGTCTTTGGGTATATTTCCTTTGTAGGTAGTACCCAGCAAGTTCACTTTTATTTCTTTTGTTCCTGTGATACAGACTCAAGTCAGATTAAATTAGGCCAGAACTGTCGCAGTCAGATCCAAACTGACAGATATGTCCCAGTCTACAGGAAGCCGCAGTTACGACTCCAACCCCCACACTTCCCACATCTCCCATCAATATTTCATTAGGGTAACCCAAGAAGCAAACTGTTCTTCCTCCCCAGTCACTCCCCTACAGGTCTGCTGAGTTTCCATCTCATCAAACGCGGAGAGAAGCCAAGCCTTCTCCTCTCCCAAGATTTAGCGTCCATTCATTCATCCTCATTCAGGATGACAAAAATCAATCATTCCATTCTCTCTGGATGGCTACCCATTAAGAATGGGGACACCAGCAGAAATAGAATACACATATCCCTCTCTTGATTCCCAGGCCTGATAGATCTGAAGACCTACAACTGGGTGGAGGTTGAGTTCTTTCAATCAAAATGGGAGTGTGGTGTCCTCTAATCACCTGTAGTCCAGGTAAATGGGCCACTGATAAGGTCCTTGTCACAGTGTGATGAATAAAGGCAGGCTATGGTTTTCTTAACCCAAACATAGAGTACTAAATTCCCCTTTAAGGGTTGGGAGAAGCAATATCTTTTGTCTAGGCCTACTGGAGACTTCAAGACAGACATCTAATCACAGCTGTGGATCATCCTATTTTTGTCATTAATTATTAGAAAAATAGTTTTGGATGTTTGTCTAATCTTCAGTGAGATACTGTGTGATGCATGACCTATTATATGAAAGAAAACAACAAACATTATCTAGCATTAGGGTGTAATGTGCACTATACTATATGTTTTTTCAATGTATGTTCATGTTTGCTACTAATCCTTACATAGTTCATGTTCCACAATCTATTCAGGAACAAAATCACTAAAGCACAGGAATGATCAAGGGCGTGAGCCCTTTGCTCTTACAAATGACTCTCGTTGTCAACGAAGGTGTTGATACAGGGGGCAAATTAAGCCAGGAACAGGCAAGATAATGTGGCTGTGATCAATTAACACAGACACAAGGTGTAGCGGCTCACTCCTAAACTTTCAGACGGCAAGGCCCTTTGTGCTTTCACGTGAGCGGTAATCATTTCCTCAGTCTGTCTCTAAAAGGCGGCGAGAGAGAACGTATGGATCTCGCCTGAAGACTTTCCCCAGGCAATGAACTGACGAGTCAAACATGCTCACAGCCATCCTAATCTTGCTCTGGGACATTGACTTGACATGAAAGACTATTTTTCACACACCGCTGTTGTTGGATGTCTTTTAACAAGTGCAAAAAGTGTCCATTTGAATTCAGCTCATGGTGCCAGTTGAGCCGGTCAGGATCAGTGGCTGCTATGAAGTCCCTCTGACCTGCTTATTACTCTTTGTCTGGAATACAGCTTACAGACAGTGGGCTGAGCTGCACAGGGAGTCACCACTACATCTGCGGTGTGTGAATTTCTCTTTATTGTGTTCCTATGAGGCATTGGTATGTATATAGTCCTTATAGGGACACAATATCCTGTAACACACAGTACACTTGTGGGAAGGTGAATCTTCCAAATTAATCACAGAGCAATTACAGGTCAATGTACTTGAAATTGTCAACAATGACAGTATCTTATAGCTGCAATTGTAAGTAGACAAAGGTATACATAATGTTTAAAATCTAACTTCCCTTTTTTGTACACACCTTGTACTCATTGACAGTGTATTAACTGTGCACACCATGTTAAACAAGACACTGAATTGAGATAGAGCTGCATGTGATTGTACCTTACATAGGCATTGTCAGCTTACTGTCACTGTCGGCCTCGTGAGAGCGCATTAATCTCGTCTCAGACAGAGTGCACATAACAGCCAATGTGAGATGATATATCTATAAATGTGTTAAGTGCCATAGTGAGGTAACATGATGTACCTTATAAAAGCTAGCTCGACTATGCGGAAGCGGCTTAATCCCTTTTAAAACCGTCTTAGAGAAGGACTGATTTTCTCCTGCTTGGAGTTGTTCCTTCTCGTCGGTTGGTGAGACACAGCGTTTGGAAAACACCCACATCTGCCATAGACCGCCTCTGTTTTCTTTAGGATTACTGTCTAATGGGTTGTCTCAAAGCACATCATCCAAACTGCATGGAACATTGTGTGGAAAAACCACGTGTGTGTCTTAGTGTGTGTGTTATGTGTGTGTGTGTTATGTTTGTGTGTGTTATGTGTGTACTTGTTTATATGCTTCAGTAGGACCCATACATAGTTTAGGATACTGTTTAGGATTTCATTTATTGGGATATGTCAAAGATTTCGTTCTCACCAACCCCCCCCAAAACTGACTGCTATTTAATTTCACATTTGATATGGCATTTGACATTTGATAATGTAGGCGATTAAGGGAGGTGATATATGTGACAAGTACAAAATGGAACAGGAATCCAATACCCTTAGCCGCCATGGTCTTAAGGCCTACACGAACATTTCAGTGCATGACACATGTTCCTACAATGTACAATGTACAATGTGTGTTGTCTTTAATAACTTACTTGCGGAGGAAACTAAACGAACACTTGCTCCTTCTACTATTTCTTGTGTTAACGCCAGGATAATGATATTATATGGCACCTATGGCCTTGGTAAAACGTATTACGTATCAGGGTTTGAATGTATCATACTGCAGATTATTGTGAAGCCTCTGGAGGGCCACAAACCATATTAGCTTGAATTACCAAATCAAAACTTTATGTGCAGCCGATCTCCCCACAAGGGGTTTACAGTTTTATATGTCATAATCCACCTCATTTCCCACCTCCTCCTCATACACTTAGTAACTGCAAGTTTTTGAAAACTATATTCGCCACAGATGTCACCTCAAGATGGATGTTGCTGTTCTGATGAGTGAGGAATGGAATCCAAGTGCGGGCTGAAAGACGAGAGAGGAGAAGGGGACCGGTCAGCTGTGAAAACACAAGCGATGCCAGATCCTGTACAGGGCTTGTATTTGGTCCACTCCTACATGTCTGGCATGGGTCCTGGACCCCTAAACTTCTGAAGGTGTCAATTAAGTGCTACTTAAGAGGCCTTGGACAAAAGAGATTAACAACTGTCCTCACATCAATATTTCATCTTGAGATTTCACATTTGACACATCTCAGATAAATATCACTACACTCTTTTGACAAATTGTATGAGGATGTAAACCACAGTTTAGAAGAGATTGGAAATTTTTCAGAAGCAATGTTTATTTATCACTTTTAAATTGTGTTCAACAAAAAAATGTCTAATGTGACTGTGCTGTTTTCTTTTTCCTCTAACCACTTTGACAGGATGCTCAGATCAGTTCCGCTGGGCTGTATTACAGACACTGGTATTTCTTATTCTGGAGGAAATGGATGCATCTGATTGCAAGCTAGGATTCATAAATTCTTCATAGGCAGTTGGAGTACACAGGGCAGATGAATTCAGTCTGTGAGGCAGCCTGCGCCAAATGCCCTGTCCACGATCAAGACAGAGATGAAGAGACCTCTTTTTCTGTGAGGAAATCTGATGACTGTATCCAGTTAAAGACAACCCCCCCCAGCCATCTTGCTCCAGTTTTCCTTTCAGTCTCTAAAGTGACTTCCAACAAAATGCACTTATTAGCATTACCTTGTACGACTAACGTTGTAAACAGATAGTGTCCTGAAACATGTTTTTTGGTCTTGTACATCCTGTATTTTTGGGGGGTTTAGTTCTTTCTTATCAACAAATCTATGAGCGAAGGCCTTCTGTGGAACCACATTGTCATACGGTGCCTTGGCTGTGCGTCACAACACATAGCACATTGCTCTTGAAGTTTCTCGATGTTTGCTTTGCAAATGGATAGTCAGCACCCTGCTGCCCTGCTCTCTCTAAACACCCTTTCCTATGGTCCCTCCCTTTCACACTAAGCTGAAGCAGTTCCACCGTGCCATGCAGAGGAGGCAGCCCCTGGCTTGGGCTGTTTTTATAAATGAGGACATTTTGACACCCCGGGGTATTTCACAGTGGGTTCTATAGCTTCAAACCACATCTGTCTGTATCGTCAGCTCCTCAAAGTCCCATGCCTTGTAAATAGATTGTGATGGATACGCTTTCCAGTTTTCCATTTATACATATATTTCAAAAAAATCTGTGTATATATATATATTTATATATTCAGGCCGGCCCACAGAAGATATTGGCAAGAAAACACATTGTCCGGCCAACCTACTTTAGTATTCACAAAATGATTTCAAAATGTGTGGGAACAAAAGTTGTGTTTGGTGCTGTTGCCCTTTGTAACTAGCTTAGGATCTTAGTATAACTTAAAAACTGATTGGAGATGCTTTGACCATTGGAGTGGGTAGCAGCTTGTTGTGTACATCCCTTGCCCAGAAGAAGTTTGAGTAAACAATCCATTTGGAGAACTTGTACGATTTCTTACCCTCTAACTGTGGGTGGCAGAACAAACACACTGCTGCATCACCTGGAGGAATGCATCTTCATCAGCAACATGGGATGGGGGAACAAGAAGAAGAAGAATGTTGGTTGTGTCTCACCCAACAGATGGTCACATTGCTACAGTGGAGGTTACGGTATAGTTTGACTGAGATCATTCCGAGTAGTGAATTTGAGTCTGAGTCTGGGTTGAATGACAATACTGATAAAAAGAAAACATTTTTCTTCTTGAAGTCCGGGATTTTACTCTTCTTATGGATTCCAACTGACAATAAATGCAGACAGGGAGAACAAATGTGATATCATGATTTTTTTTTTATTTAAAATCGGAGATAGACTTTATTAAACTGTAAACAAATGGACTCAAAAGTCCTGACAGGTCTGAACTGTGAACTATTGAATAAACATGTGTCTTGAGCAGACAGACAAACATTTCTTTTCAGCAAAAACAGGTGTCACCACTCATGCTCTTTGCAGCATCTTTCTAATTCCGGGCTGAGAAAGAAGCCCCTCTTGATCTGTCGCTGTGTGATGACTCCTAAAGGTCAGACAGGTTAAATGGTATTTGATTAAAATCAGGAGATGGCCAACTCTCTCTCTCTTTCATACACACACATACACACACTCACAAAAACACAGTCTGCTGCTCTCTGCAGGGAATATGGCTGGAAAATAGCCTCCCCATGTCTGACTCCCCAGCCTCTTTTGCCTTCCTTTGGGGGGGGGGGTGGGTGGGGGTATGTATTAACGTTGTGTGTGTGTGGGGGGGCAGAAGACCTGTGTTTGGTTGGGTCGAAAAAGAGACTTGCCACTGTTTATCAAGCCATGGCAAATCCAATTAGCCTGTGGCCTGCCTTCCAACCCTATTAACCTGCTCAGCTGTGAGAGCACTCACAAGCCCCTGCCAATATCTCATTTCTCCTGTCGCTGATAAGATCGGCTCAAGATATTCAATGGAGGTTCACTTCAGCTCCATCACAGATGCTGCTGAGCTCTAAAACCGCAGCATCCGGATCTCAGCACCCCCACCCTGTAACCCCCCACCCCCCCCTCCCCTTCAATCTCTCTCTCTCTTCACTCGTGTAGCAACACAAGAGACGACAACAACAAAAAGTGGGACACTAACTTCCAGGCCCCCATGGCTTGTTGCCTCCAGACACAGATCAGGCCCTACCCCACTGTCTGACAGGAGAGAAACTGATTTTTCTTATCATGGCCAGCCCACAAAGGCCCAGGCCAGGCCTGCACGATTAGCATTCCTTGGTGGGGATGTGTCAGTCTTATTTCTATCACAGAGACAGATTGAGTCTTTCACTCAGTCGAGCGACTGAGTGACACATGGCTTGACCGGGAGGACAACATTGTTATTTGAGTTAAGAAATCAATTTGTATCAAATGTACACTGTAATTTATTTGTTGGCTTTGAAGGGAACCTGGCTAAGATAAATGGGAATGGACTTCTTTTTTCCCCCTCTCTCTTTCTCTCTCTCCCTCGCTTGAGCCGATAAAGTTCTTGTGAAGCCCATGATAGTCCCCCACGTCAGAGCAAAAAGTGACAAACATGTTTAAAGTTACGCAGTGATCTTTAAATCTCAAAAAGAACACCTTGTTGGACATGATAGAACATTTTTACCTCTTTCCTCCCATCTGTCAGAGCTGTGCTGACATATGGCTTCAGTATTTTTGCTGACATTTGCTTTATCACATACATCTAGAGGAAAACGCATGAGATGTTTGTTCCTTATATATATATATATTTTTTCCCTCTCTTTCTTTACTCAATTCATAGTGAGCGTCCAAGATCAAGATGTTCTTTTAGGATTAAAGAGATTTGTCTCTTTTTCCATGATACCACTGAAACAATATTCATGTCTTGTGACATGTGTATCAACAACGGGTCACCAAAATATGTGTTTAAATATTGCAGAATAAAACTCAGTTTGAAGCCTCTTATTTTAAGAAGTAGTAGTAATTCTATGCTAATCATTAAGACCTCTTCTCATCCCACCTTGTTTTATATTGCACATCTACTGAGGGGATCAATCCTTAATCTCCCTCTTACTTGCCTTACTCGCCTTAGAGTATACCATCGGGCCAAGAGGACGCGTATGAACCCAGTAGGACATTAAAGCACAAATGCTGCTCATTACCTGCATGTCTCCGAACCACCTTTACTACACCGACATGTCATACTGTTAAGTTTAATACCAACCAAACATGTAACATTTGACCCAAACAACTGTAAATCTACTGCAGACTTCCTTGCTTTAAAAGGAGAGGTGGTTCCTACCATTCTATGAGGAGAAACAAACTCAACATTCTTTCTATATTGTAGGATATTATTTAGGAAGACGTTCTGTCTGCCCCATTATGATCAAGAGGGAATTTAGCATTTTTTCCTCTCAAACTAGAGGAAAAAAAACAGGTGGTTATCTCTACACATCAAACATATATTAAGCCTCCAGGTTGACCCAGCAAAGCTTCTTAGTTCATTTTTGAGGCCAAAGCTGAGCTGAGCTGTCCTCAATTTCAGTAAGAAAAAAATAAAACATTTAGATATGCAAATGTACTCAAAGGAAGCACGATTGAAAAAGGATGCCGTAATGCCTCAAAGCCACATACTCTAAAGCTAAACAAGATTAGGAAAATTGAATCATTTCAAAAGCTGTGGGCAGAATGTAAACTTGTTAGCATTTTAATCCTTAGGCCAGGTGACCAGCTCAGTGTGTCTCTACATGGTGAAGAGGGATGCACACAACACGCTGCTGCAGAAATTGGGTTTATTTGAATCAAATAATATCCCTGCTTTATAATCTTTAAAAAACATATTCATTTATCACCTTTGTATCGTGGTGCTTCAATAGACTGTTGGCCACATTCCAGACTGCACGCACAGGTATAATTTCAATTTTTTATATCTTTATTTTCTTCTGAGCCAGATGTTGCCTGCGGATGTGGCCTGTTTCCTCATTCTGTCTTCTGTTTGTTCTTTCTGGTCGGCATTTTCAATAAAGGGAACACGACATTATGGCCACTGGGCTGTGTTTATTCATGCTTGGAGAAATTATGGTTGATTTGCTTTTTAAGCCTTTTGAATTGAAACTATGAGGCTAAGGATTCCGTCATGTTCAAAGGGGAGTCATGCATTTTAATCAATTAGTTATTTTTATTTATCCTCTATTACAGAATGTCCAGTATTACACTGTCAGGTTTATGGAATTACATGCAACGTAATTATCATAAGACGGCACACGACGTATAGCCATACATCTGGACAGCATTAAAGATGAAGGATGAACAGAGTTCAGACATATTTTTATCTGCTGCCACCATCACATATTTACATAGCATGGTACATTAGAATACATGTGGTTCAGTTGTCCAGATATTACGGTAAGTGAAATCTGTGATTGGCAGTGTATTAAATGGAGCTTTTGTGTGTGCTCCAGACTGGTCTGAGAATAACCACCATGTTGAGTTACACCCTCCAGACAGCCAGACTCCATCAGATGGCCACATGTCCATTTTGAAATGCGCTTTTTTCTCTCTTGAAATCCACATTGCACAAGAGAAAACTAAATTCAATGCGACCATTATGCACTGACTGAAGACTTTATACGCTTAAGTTAAAAAACTTCTCAAAGTTGGTAGCCAATCAGGCGGTGCCAAGGTTTATAAAGGGGAGTGGCCCAACCATGTGGGAGGGGTTTGTGTGTCTGGAGGGTAGTAATCAAGACAGGTGGGAGGCAATATCCCAAAAATAGTTGAATCACCATTTGCCAATTCTCTCTGAGTAAGCAGAGCAGGTGTTACAATGCTCAAACCGTACTTCAGATGACATGTTTACCGACCCGTTTCTCAAATTTGAATCAACAGGCGGCAAATACGAATGCTTCTGCTGATTCTAGTATGTGTGCTTGTTCGGAAATGCTGCATCGTTTCAATGTGTTCACAACAGTGATAACGATGATTTACATGTTTTAACCCCCCCTCCTCCTCCGGGCAGAGAGCCTGGGGAGTTTGGTGAGGACACATATAGCCCTCCCCATGTCTCCCCGTGTGCGTTTCACACCACCACCACCAAACCTATGATTCCATTTGCCATGGAGGGACTTTAAGAGTCACGTAAAGATTTTAATACCCGTGACTAAAAATAAGCAGGAGCTGCATAACAACAAGAGAACACGATCCCTCAAATGTGATCAGCCATGTTTCTCCACCTAACCCGCTTCAGAGTCCTCTCATCAGCTCCCCGCACAACATGTTTTATCTTGAACACTTGTAACCTTACAACCTTAACCCAGGAGCTGGGTGAGATTTACTTTGGCAGTGAAGAGCAGGGTTTGAATACCGCGCCCATGACCATTAATCCCAAAACAGATTTACGACTTATGAGATATTTAAAAATGACACTGTGAGTAAGGGGGGGATGGGGTAAGGGGGGTTATGTTAATGGCAGCCGTGGCTGTCACAAAATCTTCACTAGGGCCTTGTGATGAACGTTTGGGTGTAGGATATTATGATGGAGGGATTGGAGGGAGGGGGTCAGGGTTGAGAGATGGGGGACATGGGTGGTGGGGTTGGGCAGGGGTTAAATCAAGCTCAGCTCGATGCCACGCAGCACATTGTGTTTATGGACTGCAGATGGCGTTCGGCTCTTCTCTGAAGGGTTGGGGTCAGGAGTGCCGGTCTGGTGGCTGTGGGTGACATATACTGTGGTTTGGGGTAGTTGAGATGAATGGATTGGACACTTAAGTCCATTTATAACACCACCTCCACATTCAGGTCAGAGTCAGGATCATGGATCAAACTGTAGATATTAGGGCTACCGATAAAAGTACAACTGTCCCCTGTCTAACATGTTTATTAGTTGTGCATTAACAGTATAAGCATCTTCCTCGATTTACTTCATGATGCGTTTGTCTGGGAAAGTCCCTCAGATGTGTCGTCAAACTAAAAACAGTTGACCTTCATGCTTTTATACTTCAGAGCAACTTAATGAGCCACCTCACTGTACAATATTAAAGATGCTTTGTAATTTGATTAAGTCCATGGAAATGAACGCAGCCGCAGATGGTTAAAACAAGTTATTTCAGCACTTCATCAGGGTGGCCATCAGCACTGAGGGCCAAAACATTGACACAATGTAGTCATGGGAACTCTGTGTGTTGTCTAACGGCACATTTTGCTATAATTTACATGTTCAATGAGAAAAACGTTTCTTTACTTGGTGCTGCCTGTGTGGCCTGTCTAAAACAATACTCACTGTGCTGTACTGAAGAGCTTCAGTTAGAAACTCACACATGGATCACAGGCGCCCATGGACAGACTGTTATTAGGGCAGTTTGGCTCTCCGTAAAAGAACTTGATTAGTTCCCAGTCAGTGCCTGTAAAAGACAGTACTGGTCTACCGTCTATACATATGCTAGCATTATCCACAGTGCAAATCTGAGCATATTTTAAATGTGTCGATCCGTTCTGTTGCCCTTCCACACATGGAATCTTTTTTTCAGAGGAATACCAAGCTGCAGAATGAACAGAAGGAAGTGAACCTGCTTGCACTGGATATTAGTTCGGAAATTAAATCTGATTCCAAGTTTATACATACCCGCCCCAAAATGTAGTATTCAGTGTAGAGTCTCTGTCTGTGTGCATCTTACCTCCAGCTCCGACTGGATGTCTTAGTTATGGGATTAAGAAAGCTGTGTCTGTGGACATTCATGCTAGAATCCCCATCTCCCTGGCAGGTTGAGGTTAATTTATATTTCTCAAGCTTGGCTCTCCTCTTAGAAATGGATTCAGTGGAGAGTGTTCGGAGCTGAAGCGTTATCACTCGACTATCACTCTGCCGGGGACTGGCCAGCCATCACAAATGGCCATTTTGGCGGAATAAAACATATGAATTAAACTTCATAAGCTTATCTGCGCTTTGATATGTAGAAAGCCCAAGGTTTATTTCCACATTAATCCCACTTCTATTGCCTTCGTTCTTTGATGCACAGAGGTGGGTTTTAAAACAGGGAATCTGCCAGGTATATATAACCACATATTTAACCCAGAGGGAGCTTAAAGGGCCCTTATTTTGCACAGGTTCCCCCCTGAAGAATTTCATTGTAAAAGGCGACCGTATGCATTGAAATACTGCCGGCAAGCTAGGGGTCATGTAGCCCGATACTGAATTTCCCTTTGCCTTTGTGCAATCTTAATTGTCTGTCATTTCTGTCTGCAGCTCCGTCTGTGGACGCTCCAAACACAACCTATGGAAACATAAAAGGTGGAGCACTACCCTTCACTTTCATCAGGGGATCGCCTTCCAGCCTTGCCGCTGCTACCCCGGGTTTGTGTTACGTACCTCATAAAAGTAGCTCTTGTTTCACCCATGCTCTGCTCCGTCTGGGTACTGGACTAATCTGTCAAGCCGAGCTCCCAGGCAAATTCTTCTGCAGAGTAATAGACACTGTAACAAACTCAGGCTTCTCTTCCACTGGTTTCCCTCCTGGTTTCTCTCTGTAGACCCTCAGTGGCCCTCCTCTGATGTTGCTGACAGTTGGGCTGAAGCAGGATGCCGAGATGTATTTTAGCGCCAGGGCTGCATCTGTCATTGTTCCTACGCAGGACTGACCTCTATGTGTCCTCCGCATAATGCTGCCACTACCTCGGCAGCCCACAACAAACACCTTCAACTCACCTTTGTTGTTTGGATTTACGCCACAGACACCTCTTGTTTAGGTGTTCTCGATACTTTTGGTGAAACTTTGACAGGCAGGAAGAACCCCAGGGGAATCAGGTCATGAAGAACCGGGGGGGTGAGGGGGGGGGGGGGGGGGATAGACACTGTGTGAGCTCAGGGTTCCTCAAGTCTAAAACTGTGTCATATTGTTGCTGTGGAAACAATTCTTAAACCAGAACCTGTGTACTGTCCTTCAGATTCTCCCCTATGACACTCTTTTGATCCTGCACTATTTCAACTCATTGTCAACCCCTGCCATCTTTTCTGCCTCAGCCCCGGTATTTGAAGATCCCGTCTAGCAATACATAAACATGCTCTGCATGCTCACACAGATGAGATCGAGCAGGCTGTTATTACAGTATAACCAAGTGGTGGCATAAAATAAGCTTTTGGTTGTGATAGTTTTTTGTGTTGTTCTCCAGAGCAAATTCTGAACTCTTTCATCAATTTATGGACATTTTGGCATTATTTTGATTATATAAGGTTATCGTTTCATTTTTCACAAACAATGTGATGTTGTTGGGAATTATATATTGCAAAGTCAGTTCATAATTAAGTTTAAAGTAGTTAATGACAGCAGTCATAAATTACAGAACAAAGTATGAATACAGGGATTGCAACAATGTTAAGGGTAAAATAACATATAACAGCTACCATGTATTGTGGGTCTTATCCCATTGCATAAGGTCTCAAAAGGTCCCTAAAGTGAACTCATAATTATCAAAGTTTGTGCTGTTGATCAAATTCTTCAAGAGCCATATACCACACAGTCACGGTGTTTTAAAGAGATTTACCTCCTGAAGGAGCGGACGGTGGGGGATTCTCCTTTAAAATGGCCTTATCACTCAGCCTGTCATCTAGCAGAGAGCCTGACAGCTCTGGCTAAGGCGTAAAATGGCCTCTCCCTAGCTCCAGCTGTTAGCGATAGACAGGCGGAACTACGCCACGCACCCCTCTATTATTCTCTGCGTAACTAAAAGTGACATGAACCTTTTGCTTTACTTTATGAGTTGAATGCCCGTTTTGTCTGAAGAAATCAAACAAAATTGCTTTGGATAGTGTGTTATAAAACCGATATGCAGAAACATATTGATATGCCGCACAATAACTCCCATGTATGAAAAATAAAAGACTGAAAGAAGTTTTAGATATCTCAAAGTTTTAAGCCCTCCCCCCTGCTCCCCCAAACATACATACACATACAACTTATCACCAATTGAAAACTGCTAACTTAGCTAAGAACATTTTAATAAAGATTTTGCAATTATATACATTTCTACCTATCAACCAACAATATTTATACTTCACTGGATACTCTTGTCTGGTTCTGAGGTCATATGGCAGTTAAAGGCTCTAGCCATGTATATAAAAGTAAACCAACCCCCCTCTGTGTATACAGAGAAGCCTGTAATATTCATTATGTCTGGAAACATTAGGCTGAAAGTTAAGCTCTGCTCACATTCCAGCACAGTTATTAGTCAGTATTATAGTTTATTTGTCCAAAGGTAAGATAAACCAGAATGCCTCTCAGACTTCGCTCACTAGCAGTTACACTCCTCGTTTGTTTGATTAGGGGAAGTGCTCTCTTATGACAAATAGTTCAATAACAGACGATAATGCCTACAGTCTCTACATCATGCTGTCCAGAGAATGCCGCTACATGACTTTAACTGTAGACTTTGGGGGAGATTTTATTCAGAGCAGTTTTGTTTCATGCTGTGTATATCTACATCTCTTTTAGTTTTACATGAAGAATATATGTTACGATGAGGTCAGAGTGAGATTGAGGATCTTTTTTTCAGCGGTGAACTCCTGCCAAGAGGGTAGCACACATTAGCAACACGAGTCAAACATGTCAGGATCGTATACATGGCCATGTTGCACCCCTCCAAGACCATACATGGCCCTCGAAATGACACAATTAGCATTGGCATCTATCTCTCATGGACTGTAGCTCAACAGTAGGTTTAGAAATATTTTGTTTTATGTACATCACTTGTCTTAGAAAGCCACATGGTCGTAGCTTTTCACCCACCCTAACCTAACAAGTGGCTTTGGTTAATACAGCAAAGTGTAGTTATGTTGGATGACGTCTGCCATGAGAATATTGTTACTTGCAAATCATGAAACCACAGCATCATTAAAAACATATTACATCAGTTGGCAAAATGTGTCCTCCAAATAAACTTAAATCCAGCGGCCTGCGCAAGTTGTAATTTCCTCCTGATCACATGTCGTCTCTGGTTCATGGAGTTCTCATTGGACAGGGAGATGATCGTGTGACTTCTTTACAAAATCTCTCCTATTATATGATGTACCACACATGAACTTCACATACAGTACCTCCCTCACGCACAAACACACATGCCTTTTAACACTCTTACACTCACGCAAACGTACATACCTATCCATACTCATTCATCCCACACAACACACAAACACACACGTGTTGTTCTCTATAGTCCATGTTGTTATGAGAGTATTTAAATGTTTTCAATTAGCTAGGAGACACTGTGTTATCTGCGTCTACTCACCGCATGTCTATCAATGCCACATCCTGACTTGTCCCACAGATGAACTTTGGAGAAAGCAGATCTACAGCATCTTTCTAACCAGAACCAGCCATGAGCAGTGAGAGCGGCTGTGGCAAGCACACCCCTCCACAATCATGCTCAATTGTACCGTAATTGTCCTGCTCTCTCCCATGAAGAAGTCACTGACATGAGAAATTAGGCAAACCAGATGGCATTAGAACATGTTTAGGGCTGAGGTTTATACAATAATATATGGGTTCCATTTAAGGTGCAAATAAGTAGAAAATACCCCACAGTCTCTCTTTGAAGTGGGTGCTTTAAATTAAACTGTTAGTCACACTGGTATCAAAAGGACATGCTTGTTACCAGGAGGGTGGCTCCGATCAGAGCTAGACTTCTGGAACTTATTACAAGGGGACCTCTGATTAATGCCCTGTAAAAGGGTTCATATATAAACAGATATATTACTCCAGTCTTCTAAAATCACTTCATATAGTACATACAACATGAAAATATGGATTGTTATTTCAGATAAGGCACAAATGTAAAATAAAATACAAAAATGTGTAAATTTATTTGGAATTATTTAAACGGCTTTAAAGTTCAGTATAATAACATGTACATTATAAATTGATTGTTGTGTTATAGTATGAGATATTGTATCTAATATGGCAAACACCGTTTGCATAATAGTAATTGATAATGGTACCCCGTTTCCCCAGTGGAAATTTACCTATAAATAGAATAGAATAACTTCCACTTAACACTTCATTGGCTAGTGCGGCTATGGAATCTCACTACAATTAGCATTTAAAACTCGAATTAATCGAGTTGCCTAAATTAGAGTGATTATAGATTCAGAGTTGTGCTGTAATTATTATTGGAGAACAGTCTTGAGGAAAGAAATGGGTTTTCAAAGTGGGTCAGGTATTACACTGACTGAAAAAGAAAGTCTTCAACTCCCTGAGGAGGAATAGTTGGAGATTACCTCAAAAGATTAAATTAATTCAGCAACAGAAAAGAAAATGCTAGAAACTAATGGTAAATAACAAGCTTGAGACAACTCATCTGGCAACTTCAGTGAGGGGCTAGTTTTTGTGGAATGTCAGAGGGGAGACCTTTCCCCTCCACTATGTTGTTCTAACAAACAGTGTCACTGAGATGGCATCCTACCTCAAACCAATTTGCATGGCTGTCACTGCAGTGAAAGCCAGTTTAAAGGTACATCCTTCATGAGCCGGAGAAAGGATTAAAACCCATTCCCACAAAGAGGCTTTGATTCTCTTTCAAATATGTAGAAGTTTTTGTAGAGAAAGTAACTTTAAGTCAAGCTTAAAATGTGTTGCTTTTCACCAACTTCTATTTAGGAAGAAACTTCAAACCACTTGAATGAAAACATTTCCACATCAGGTTAACTTGCCACATTCTCGTCTATTACCGTAAGTATAGTTTATTGATACATACATTTTAATCTATACAGTACATACACTAACAATAAGTAACTTTCCCTAGGGTATTTACAATTTGTAGAAGCAAATAAAGATAAATTAAAAGATGTATTTAAAATAAAAGATTAATTTACAAAAGTTTAATATTTAATGGGCAGTGTTACTAGCATTAATCATTACTAACACAATTTCCGGTGAACCAAAAAAGTGTTGATTTAATTCAAGAGTATCTTAAGGCAATGTTTCGCTCTTTTATGACTATTGTTCTTTGGTAAATAGAAGGAAGCCTTCGTTGACGGAGTTGTCACATTCTTTATGTCAGATTTGTCTTCCGTCTCTCCTTGAGTGTCACAGTCCCAGTGTGGGGCCCTTTGCCACCCTGTCAAGTGAATGATGCTCTTTTTAAATGTAAACACCTCAGAGTGTGTTTGTGTGTGTGCGCGTGTGTGGTCTGTTTTTGGTTGTATGTGTGTGTGTTACGATGCGGATGTGAGTATGTGCGTCCGTGTGTGTGTGTTTACACGTGTGGGTAACATATGTACTCAACCAAGGGGTGAGAGGGTTAGTCTTAATAGCATGTGTACACTTTTAGCATCAAGGGGTTGCCTTTGACCCCTAAGACATTTTCTACATATGTAGCAAAGAAAATGTTCAGTAAAAAACGTATCTCTGGACTAGACATAATGTATACAAGTAGAAGAAATTCATATATTGTCTCTCGCCCACTAAACATTTTGTGAAAATATGAGTTGACAAATGTCTCAGCAAATGCTCAAAAACGATGAAGTAGGAACAGACACCAAAAGGGCAAGTTTACAAATTATAGTCACTTAATCGATTGATCAGCATCACGGATTATTCACAACTTTGGTGTTGGGAAAAAAAAACCTTGGAGCTGAAAAAAGATCGCTAGTCAAGTCCCTTCGGTGGCAATCGGGCACAATGAGTTCCAGTTCACTTTCATCATGTTGTACTTGTGGAACATGGTGTAGCTTTCAGCCCTGCCCTGTGGGAAACGAGCCTGTCTTTTCTGTGAAGGCGCTGCTGTGGTATGTGTCCCAAGCTTTCAGCAACAACCCTGCTCCTCAGCCTCCAGCTGGGATTGGCCACACTGGGTCTGTGGCATGCTTCGATGAATGCTGCCCGATCCGGAAGAGAATGCCACCAATGCATCCCTCAAAGCATGTATGGAAATGCTGCACTACCAGCAGTGAGAGGCCTTTTTCTCGATCTCTCTCTCTCTCTCTCTCTCTCTCTCTCTCTCTCTCTCTCTCTCTCTCTCTATCTCTCTCTCTCTCTCTCTCTTTATTTCTCCCTTCTTTTTCTCTGAGTGCAAACAAAGCATGTGTCTGCAGGAACGCCATGGGAACTTGTTCCACACACACGCACACACACAGACACACACACACACACACACACAGGCACACACAGACACAGAGACACACACGCTCCCCCTTCCTTTCACCTCCCATGGTCTCATTATAACTTCAAGGATGGACTTCAGCAGGGCTGGCCTCTGTAGAATCTAGCCCTGGGATGTCTCCGAGATCACCCTTTTTGTTTGTGTTTGTGAGCCAGCTGTAAAATGAGATCTAATCATTTTTAATAACGTTAATTGTTTTGTTTACAAGTTTAACAGTGAGAGGTCCCTTCTAAGAGAAGCCCACAGTGACTGAACATCGCTGGTAGTCCACTGACAAATGATTCCTCTCTAATTGTTTGCTGACAGTGTCGGGTCACTGGATAGTGCAATAATGACTTTAAGAAGACTAAAGCGTGATGTTCTTCTTCTCACAAAATGTATGGCGAAACAGATGTCCAAGATTTAATACCGACTTCAACAAATTGTGTCAACAGGTTTATGAAAATAACAATGTCCTCATTGTTTGGATAAGACTGGTTTCCAGACAGAATGAACTTTAATTGTTGATATACTTGAAAACATATGATATTAATTCTTTCTCCTGTGATGACTTAACATGACCTAATAACAAGTGGCCATATTTTCGCAAATATACGTGACAAATTTAATCATTAAATGAAATCCCTCCCTCCACACACATTTCCTAAAACACAATAAATCAGACCAGTAAATAATAGGAACATAAACAAAAGTAATACAAGTGTGGCCTTCTGACGAAGGATGAAAGAACAATGAGAAAAAGTGTAATCTAATTAGAAACCTGTTTATTTCAAATCCATCCAACACCTTTTATATCATGAAATGCATGTACATGGGTTAGAGCTTTCTACTTTACAGCCCCAAAAAGGTTTGTTTCATACAATAAAGATTATATCAAGATACATTAGCTGCACCAGGAACAAACACAATGCCAGAGAAGTCAAATAGAACAGAGAACATCATCACAACTCATTAGTGTAAATCTTCACTAATAAAATAAAGTAAAAATATATATACTAACCACAAGGGATCTAAAGACAATGTAAATTACAAACTTTCTATTTCTGACTTTACAGGGAGTAAGAATGTGACTATAACAAAATCAAATGCTTTATTCAAAGACAATGAAAAACTGTGTTTACTTTGTGTTTCCATTTTTTATTCTCTTTTGGGAAAATGCCATAGCAGCAATAACACAGTGGCATACTTTTTCTCCTTTCTTCTGTAAAGGCTGTGATGGACCTTGTCTGACTCGACTGAGCAAAACCAACATGGCCCTGTGGTGTTTGTAAAAAAGACCTAATCAATTCTGAAGCTGATATGTCGCTAAAATAAATTAGACTTCCAAACAAAGTAAAGTAGTCCTTGAAGGATGGAAATGAGACACAAAGGGAAAAGTGCTTTCGATGACACGTGTAATGTTTCACCTGGCAAAACGCTGGGGAGAGAGGCCTGTTCAATGTAAACTGGTGGAGGTTGGGATTTGTTTAGTGTCAAATACAGTAAATAATTAATTGATTTGGAGCAATGTGGATTTCCTCCAAACCGTAACCTTGGAGCCAAAATAACATGGAGATGTAAACAGCACTACCATTGGTTAAGTCTTTCAGCCAATGAAAAAACAGCTTGTTAGTCGTTCTTCTTTCTTTTAGTTTTTGTTTTTTCTTCTTTCACAATGTTCCTGTGTCCAGAGCAGGATTGGAACTCAATTCAACTGCATACAAAACCTCACCAAGTTACTGGCTTGCCCACCAAGAATTCTTTCTAGCAGATCAACTCAAGACTTGTGCAATACAAGACATGCCTGATATCTGATTCATATGTTGTGTAAATTGTTTTGACAGTGCTGTGGCACTGCATCACTTCACAAGCACCTAGAACTGTGTATGACCTCAGAAATCACTAACTCAAGTTCTGATAAACCCAATAACACGGACAGCCAACAACAGTGGCGTTGACCAGAATCCACCAGAGCCCCCATCAATCATCAGGCGAGTCTGGGTCCCTCTTCACTCCTTGGGAATGAAATCAGTGCTCAAAAATGTCTCTACTAACCAAACATTATCTGTTGGTAATTACTGTGCACCCCTCCTTCCGTCGTGGAATCCAATAAACAGAAGTGTCCCCAGGGAGTCCTCTCTCGAAAACTAATGTTTACAATCGTTTTGGGGCGGCCATGGAAGGCATACAGGGGACACTGCCGTGTGTTTGTCTCCACTCTGAGGATTGTGGTTTGCTGAATCTCATCTGGCTGCCTCATGGCTGGCCCATTCTATCTAAGCTCCCCTAGTCTTCTACTGGATGGGTCTTTTTTTTTGCATCAGCCCCGTCAGCTGTCTCTAGTCCTACATGTCGTCCTCCGGTATGCGCTGATGGTCGGTTTTAATGGGACTTTCATGTGTGTGGCATGTGCAGTCATTGTTGGATGGGATGTAGCTATAGTAAATCAATTTGTCGTATGAGTAAAATCTGCTGAGTGCCTAGGTTCACGGACAGGTCTGCGGCCTGCTTGTCTTCTGTCTTGTCTTCTCTCCTAGAGTTGCATATTGCTCCAAACAGGCAGTGATTTCTTGCTGCTGCAACAGATTAGGTGCAGAGGTTCTCCGTGGGGTAATTCACTCAAATCCTTTTTCGATGAGAGCTGACATATGACTGACATAAGCCTGACATGACAAATATCATCAGAAGTTGTGCGTGGCAATGTCAGTTTAAGACAAATGGTTTGACACAATGTCTCAAACAGTCATGTGAACAGCATAGCTACTATGACAGTCTCCGCTTCCATCTTGTTTGGATGAGACCTATGTCACCCTCATTAGTCCTCTCCACCAACAGATGATCAGGGCATCTTCATGGTCCAGGACAAAGGTTTGACATTTGGAGCTTAAATGTTGCCTATTTTCAGAGAGTGGTTACATCCCATCTCCACAACCCCATATGTGCCTCTGGGTTTCAGGGGTGGCACGGCTGGAACAGGATATCAACCTGACCACCACAGCCCAGGGCTGGAGCACACAGTAGGGCTTGGTAAACACTCAGTTAGGCTTCACCAAGTGGCCTTAGAGAGGAGGAAATGGCATCCAATGGTGTTCAGCTGGACCATGTTTATTTTACTACTGTGGTGCAACAGGGCCTGAGCTGCTAAACAAGGGTGTGTGTATGTGTACTGTATGTGTGTGAATGTGTATGTGTGTGTTGCAGGGTAAGGGGGGGGGGCACAGGCAGGAGATTGGAGAGAGAACAGAGGGTCATTATTCTTGTACAAGCTTGGAGCTCAAATTGATACTTTATTGGGGGTTGTAGGACAAAAAAAAAAGTGAATTTATTTTCTTTTGCAAAGTCAGAAAAGGTCAGTTGGGCTGGAGTGAATTAGGATGACAGAGAGAGGCAGAGGATGTTGGGTAAACGTTTGCTTTCCCCCGCTGCCTCGGCCAGTGTCAGGCTCATGAAGGGAAGGTATACAGCACTCGAGAGCCTGCCAATTAACACCCTCTGCAGCCGCCACCACCCAGGATGCCTCATAAAGACTTACCCTATGGTGTCTGTCCCCGTGCTTCCAAGAGCTTTATCCGTGGCCGAGCCTCACACAGCTGTTAAACTGGCGGGTTTTTAAGCAGTGCCGACGGGCCTGGGAGTTCATAAAGATTTTCTCAGCAGTGCTTCCTGAGGAGAGATGGAGACCGAGCAATCAATGTGCCAGACCTTGCTCAGAGACAGCAGATAGCAGCGCCACATCCCCCCGTTCTTTCTCCCTCCTCCTTCTCCTTCTCCACTTCCCCCACCCCGCATCCCCCCATATTTGTGCGTGTGCGAAGAAGTACTGATTGCGATGGTCGGGGTCGTCAAACAACAGGACAGGATAGCTCGCTGTGGACTTGGAAGTTGGGACGACTTCATCGTCCAATTGTGAGGCTCCCCTGCCTGACACAAACCTACTGCTGACATTTCAACAGCTTTGATTCATATTTTAAAAGCTTCAGTGCATCAGAACTGTACTAATCTTAGTTAAAAGGCAAAGCACTGTACACCCATTTCAGCCTGGTGGCCCACTGACTTTCTGCCGCACATCTCTGTAAAGGAGAATCAATGGCAGCTGTGCAATGATCGATCGCATCATTAAAAAATTAAACATGAAAAAAAAATATATATATGCACTTGTCTATGTACACAGTACCTCTAGATAATGATTCTGACCGACGTTTTCAAGTACATTTGTGTTTCTCTACAATAGTTCAGATTATCAGTTTGTATAATCTCTCACGTTTTCCAATGGGACAAATTATATATATTAGATCACATTTTTCCCCAAGTAAATTATCAAGGCCTACTTTCCCCAAATCTGTATCTCTGTTATTTTTTGCTGCCCACTGACAGGAGATTTGAATCATATCATTTTTTCATTCACATCAAATCTGACATAAGCATCGTCCTCGATATCTCTGTTGGTACAAACCTGTCTTATCTAAGATGAACCCTGCTCACTGTGAATGAGGAGCCCTGTCTATTGTGAAAGTCAAAGTGACTGAGCAGATAAAGATGGAGTTTAGCTGACCATCTGCTGAACAGTATTGGTGGCAGATGTGTCTAGCAGATCACACTAAAGTCTTGGCATTTCCTCAGGATGGAGATATGTATTTTTGAAAACATGATTTGCCAGAGAAATATGCTTTGTTCATATAATTCACATGGTTTCAATGATGGAACTCATGCATATTCAACTGTAAACCCACAACCCTTGCCTTAAGCATATTGACATCATGACTTCAACTTCAGCATGTTGAAGTTGAGAGATCTGGTTACAAATGTACAGTATGTGTGTTGTCAAATGAGTCTACTCAAGGCTCACAAACAGCCATTATTTGTGAACAGGACAAGTGTTATCACTTAGAAAAACAGCAAGTTGTATTCTGACACTTGAGGTCAAACTAGAAAAATGTCCTCAGCAAAGGTTTGGTCTGTGGTTTGGGAGGGTGTAACGTAGTGAATACTTGGCAGACAGTGTGATCTTCTGTTACAGCGTCAGAAAATGTCATATCTATAGATCAATGTCACATCTGGGGTGGGTATTTTAGGCTAAGATTTTAGAATTTAGTGTAACCCCCAACCAATCATAATGTCTGTTCTTTATGTTTACTAAACAAAGGCAACATTTAACTGCTATTTACTTTTCACTAATTCTGCTTTTATTTTACACATAAAAAATCCTAGTGTTAGTTTCAACGCGTCTTAATCTGTGTCCAAATTGGTACTATTAGCTGTTCTCCTGACTGAATGTACCTTCACTACCCTGCTTAACCACTGCCATGGCAGGCTCTCGTTGAAATGTCCTCCATTGTACACCGTAGGCTCTGGGTAACATTACATGGGCGGTGCAGGCAGTGGCAGGCGCGAGGACAGAGGCTCCAGTTCACTCTGAGGGGAAAGATATCACTGCTACAGTAGACGGCCTTGCCCTAGCTGGCTTATTTGGTTTTGTTCAGTTCTGGTGTGAAGTGATAGTTCCTACACATTGTGTTCTTGTTCACTCGTCTTCTGTTCCGGGTTTGGCAAGAACGCCACGTTGAATACAGACTCCAGGGGGGGGTGTCACTAGGAGGAGCGTGGGGGAGGGGGGGAGCATTTGGACTGAAGCAGTTAAAGGGTGAGGGGTGTTTACAAAAAGTGTTTGCTCTGAAAAGTTACTTTAGATACAACGACAAAACCAATACTGCGTTTATTCTCATGTTTCTTTGTTAGGCATTGCTTCAAAAAATACTAAAATAGCAATCTTTCAATTTTTGGGTGCAATTCTCTAGGCCAGGTGCATGTAAACAAGGAACGGTATATTATAATTGCACTCAAGTTCCTATTCACCCATGTGCTAAACCTGCCTGTTGAATCTGTCCTTTGACTTGGTTGTTGAAACTCTCAGCAAATATCGACATGCTCAACTCAAAAAGCAGACACAATTTGATTGGTTGGTGGGCCTCAGTGACATTCACCACAGTGGTGAAAAATACAATCGAGGAAGAGAGAGAGAAATAGGGAGAAAGAGGGGAAGGGGGAAGAGAAAGGGGAGAGACTCATTTGATATCACCTTCTGCTGTGCACATGTGCTGAGAGAGGCTGAGAGACCATCCGCTAAATGGAAATTCTCCTGCTCTGGCCCAGCTGCAGAATGACACTTCAGATGGCTGTGCTTCCCTTTGTACAGCCCTCTGGAATTAGCCCAAAACCACAATGGCATCACATCAGAAAAGACTGCAGGAAAGTCAGACTTTATTATCTGTCGCTGTGGAAATATTTGGAGTGGAGGGGTGAGGCCCCTTCGTCGGTAACCTGCAATTTATTAAACATTGTCCAAAAACAAGAGCCACGTCAAGTATGGGTCATTCTGTCAGTTTATTTCAGACTACCTGTGTTAGGATAGGGACTCAAAAGAAGAAGAAAAAATTAAATCTACTTAATCGTCAACGGAGTCAACTTTCGCGTTGAAGAAGAGCAGCCGCAGACTAAGTAGCACAGTGGGAAAAACTTTTATCAAATTCTGTTTTTGAGTTTCGTTTCCCCTCAGAGACACTTCAAAAGAAAACATCTTCCAGTCTGTCTGATGAACGTTTACCCATCTGCCAAACTGAAAAAACATTTTGAGGACCACTTAATTACAGGGGAAAGAATGGGTGTCTATAAATAAGCATCATTACGACTACTCTCCTCCTGCAGAACATGATCTGCAGGCAGAATAATGAAGCCAGCGTATTTTAGATCCTGCAACAGGCTAAGTGCAGCGAGAGGAAACATCACAAGACTCTCTAAATATAGTCCTGGAGGAGCTGCTACTTTACACGGATAGTTCTGGAGTTGTGCTCCATTCAAGACAGGGATGAATTGGTTAGAGTCATTAACGTGATACAGTATGAAGAGTATACAAGTGTGTGTGTGTATGTGTTTTTGTGTCAAAGTAAATAGAAAGTTATCCCTGTTGTTTGAACAGCAACAACAGACAATCTCAATAAAAATAAATCTGATGAATGCGCATGTAGTAAACAAGAAAATAATAATGAACCACAAATACACTTTTGCTAGAAATAGAGTATTCCAATCATATATCAGATTTGATTATCATATTCCAAATTAAGCCGACAGATTAGCACCCAATACTTGGCAGTAAATATTGACAGGGGTCCAAATTCACATATTGTCCGCATGGCAAAACTGTTCTTCTCTTTGTAAATTGGCTCATCCTACCCCACTCTAACCCATGCTACAAATGCCTGTTCAGGACTTAGACACAAAACTTCTCTTAAATGTGTATCCCAGTCTCACTCTCTTGATGAAACTTTGTTTTTATTAGAACCCAAACAAGAGAACCTTTTTCTTTCCTCTCTCTGCCTTCTATCGAACAAGTCTCACCAACATGCCAAGTTTGAGATGAGAGGCAGAGTCTACTCATCAACTATGAGCTCCTTGTTGTTGTTTGTACGACGGCCGCCAATTGATATAGTTTCATGAGTGCGATGGCTGAATACTTGAAAATAATGGCTAAGAGGTTGGAATAAGTGTTTGGAATATGGCACGGAAGAGTTATGGTCGTATTCCAAACGCTTCCTGTGGAATGTTTTGCTGCAACATGTCCCTGTCAGTGAGAGAACCCTGGGAGCAAGGCCCCGGTCCCATTCAGCCCATTGTGTGTTTGAAACAAGGAGCAGGCATAGCAGTCAACTGAACACGGTGTAAAGCAATTGTGACCACAGTGACTACTGGACTCCCTTCTTCTGTTGTTTCCAGCTGGGCTCTGGCCATTGTGTTCAAGTATT
Organism: Hypomesus nipponensis; assembly: GCF_054491055.1. Lineage (NCBI taxonomy): Eukaryota > Metazoa > Chordata > Actinopteri > Osmeriformes > Osmeridae > Hypomesus > Hypomesus nipponensis. The sequence continues at coordinate 15,434,734 of NC_140362.1, forward strand.
CAACCAACACACTCATGAAACTAGATAAATGGATTATAGGGGGTTTGGATATACTGGCAGCATCTTCAAAAAGACAAGGGACATCTTGGGTGGGGGTGGGGGGGTTGTAAGACGGTGACTGTGTGAAAAGAGATGGCCTGGGTTTGCCAAAAAAGACAAGACAGTGATCAACTTTCCTCTCCAGTCACTGGTCTGTCTGTCTCTCACTACACACTCACATACTCTGCCATACTGCACCATTTAACAGCTAAATGAATGAACTGCCACACTGTGATACAAACCAGGCAGCATGGGGAGAAGGTAGTTGCTCAGAAACAAAAGACCCTGTTTTGTAGGGGACCACAGCTCATGACAGAATGGTAAATTGTGTGAGGGTCAACAGCATATTGTTTTGCATACAGTAAAATTTGCATAAAGTGTAATCTTTATCTTTTTTCATCCCGTCATCTGTGTTCCCTACGAATGCGCTACACATTGCTGTTAAAAGGTTTAGGAAAATTCTGAGCTAAAAAAATAAATAAACTTTTGTGGTTAAGCATAGCCTAACATTTTGTTGTTGTTTTTGATTATACTTAGATTTATCTTATTAACATAATTAGGCTGATTTTCACATTCTATCAAAAGCTTTAATTAAAATAACATGATTATAATTTACGGTTGTATATTTACAATAGACCATCTATATTTACTTTTTTAATTCCTAGGCTTCGTCTTCTTTTATTTCAAGGTCTGTATTTTCCCGTTCTTGTGGCCTGAGGCAACGTGAGGAAATTGCTGGAAGTGACAGCCTAATTATGGGTTCCAACCCTGTTTATTACTCATTAGACAATTCACTGTACATCCAGCGCTAAATGAATAATTTTGTATAAATTAAGAAACACAATATTATGGCCCCAAGCTACAGCCTCTACTAACCTCACGCTGGTTTGCTACAAAAGAAATAATGGGACACCGGGAGGTTATTCAATTTCAGGCACAAAAGCTCATGAAAAGATGTGATGTGCAAATGGCGGTGGAAAGATGAAATTTGCACACCTGCCCCGGTTTAATGGACGGACAACCCTTTCAGTGTATCGGAAGATTTCAGGGTGAATACCCTGCCTAGTTGACTTTGTTGAGGACTAGCCTACTCATATGCTTAACTACGATTTTATTTGTCTCCATTTAATGCCAAAGCACAGCTGTTATTTATTTATTAACATATTAGATAGATTGAAACCAGATGTCATGCCACGGTATTATTTTTTAAATGATTATTCGATAGGCTTACCTTAGCCTGCATAACGCCTATGGCATTGTTTTCCACCACAGAGCATAAAACGTGTGTTTGCGTCTAGAGTGTGAGTAAATAAAGTTGTTTCCGGTGTTGCCTAAACAGTTGGTCATTTGACAGAAGGTGTAACTAACACATATGACCCCAGACCAAGCAGAGCACCTCGCTGACCTCTGTTAATTTTTCTACAGACTCTTAACAGCGTGACTGTCCAGAGAAAGGGCATCGAAGTGCCACAGATTTCTGCGCTTGATGCTAAATAGGCTGTTACGCTGGAGAACATATTATGAAAATTAAGTCCTTTAGACCCCAGCATTTTGATGTGTTGACGCCGGCCCATATGGTAGGCCTAACCTATAACTGTTTGAATATAGCAACCCAATATTTCCTTTCTGTGACGTTTTAATCCCAATTTGACAACAAATAAAACATGTCACAAAGCTTCTCACCTTGTTGTCGCTAATATAGGCCTAGGCTATTGGTAAAATCAAAAACTGCATTTTATGTACCCAAGTGTAGCCTATAAATATTAAGGATTTTTTTTTTTACTAGCCTATATTATTATTATTATTTTGAAAGATTGGTGCCTTGTGTCACCTGCCAGTAACTACGGGTTTGGCTTATTTCGTCCTTAGGCCTACAGCCCATTCCAACCTCATTAGGCCTATTCATTTTTCATAAATAATATTATTGATTAGACTAATGTATTTGTATTGTATTTATCGCATAGTTCGAGAAGCATTATAGTCCAAGACGTTTTTTCTTAAATTAAAGCACAGCTCCATTTCGTGTTAGAGGGCAACTCACTCCGAAAATCTGGTTAGCCCATAGAGGTCGCTGCGATCTTGCAAATCAGATGTACGTTGCCATTCCACAGGTTCATCCACTTGGTCTGAGGACTTGAACAATGTTCAGGTTTAGTAGTAAACCGTAAAGACATAATATCATCTCATGTTCAAATTATCTTACGTAAACTAGATGTCAAGGTATTTATATTGTTCCTATTATTTTACATTTGTATATTGAAAAGGCCTAGTAGCCGTGCTATTAGCATCCACCAGCCTTATCAGTATTTGCATCATAATCAACAATAGACCTATTAGTAGGTTATTGCAATTGTTCTTATTACTGGTAAGGGCCTATTATTAATATTCAAACTAAATATTGTTTTGACATCCATTAATCCATTTTACAATGCGGTTTGAATCAACAGATTCAACATGGATGACTAAATCTTACTTTGCTCATTATTACCAATGCCTATTAGGCTTTTGACCTGAATCGATACATGTTTCCTGGTCTGTGATAGGACAGGCCTCTCCATAGGCTAATGATATCACACAAAACAGAACAGACCCAAACACTGACCCTTCTACAATGTCCATGTCCGCTATAACCTCACACAATTAATAATTTATTATCGAATCGAATTCTCTTTCTGACAGATTAGATTTTAACAATTTGATTTTGTTTGGACAGGGCGTACCCATATTATTACTTAATGACGCACACAGCTGCTGCTGTCCATTTTCTGTCACCAACAACCATCTGGCAACTTATTAGCACCTCAATGCATCGACGCTGCCCCCATTTAACGGAGGAAAGTTGAATAAAATTAGCCCAAAAGAGAGACGCAGACTTCCCAGAACATTTTCTTTCCTTCTCTTCTCACCCACAATCTCCATATAGGACGAATGTCAGGATTTAATTCTTCACATCAGCAGCGAGTACCTACTGATGAGAACATATAGGCTCCTGTAATAGCCTACTAATAAATACACATTGGGATAATAACAATATGCGTTACCAAAATACTAATCATCTGTTTAAGATAACCAGTTTCCTTGCTAAATATTAAAACAGAAACGAAATGTGTGTATTCTTTGGTTTTCTCTATAATTTCATTTAGTTTATTAGGCAAAATATACGATCTGGACAAATTCCGTCAATGCGCTATTTACAAATTTAAATCACTGTATTTACATAAAAGAGGACACCAACACAAGACAAAATAAAAAGCTTATCAAATGTCCCAGGGCAAACTGGAGGGAGTAACATAGGCGCGAGTATAGGCTACACATATAGAGAAATCCACCCAACAGGATTTATCAAATTACGCCATTTGCTCTGCATCGACTGAATGCTATACGCTGAATTAAGTTATTTTGCATTGTCCATTTATGAGTGCGTAAAGTCATTTCGGGGCATTATGTCTTGATCAAGCTGAGGACAGTGCCGTTAGAACTCGTTGCGTGGCATCTTGCTGAGTCCTGGTGCTGGAAAGAAAAGAGAATCTGGGTCAAAATAAAATCATTAAATCTGCTTATTGCTATTGGCCTATACAATTCGGTCTCTGACCAAACTCACAACTGAAACGATTCTAATATATTTGGCTTTTGAATGAAATGTCGACGTTTTCCTATATCTATAGTATATGTCAAATATGTCGTTAAAAAACTCAAATGCACTCAGCTCGTATTAAGCCAAGTACGAAAAAAGCCAGTCTAAGAAAGGGCCTTGAAATGATGGCACTCGAGACTGAGGAAACTTGAAGAAAAAAAAATGCTAGAACGCTCCCGTGGGTTCTTGTCTTCCCAAGGGTCTTTAGGAAAAGCACATATCCCAGACAGGTCCCGTTTTACTCGGTGACTTGATAAGTAGCCAGCCTCCTGAGAGAAGGAATTAAGGGGGAGGGCTGGATTCGAGACCCCATGTCACCCACAAAGTCACAACTATTTCTTTAGAAGCAAGACCCATCTTTTTGACTGATGGTGTGGAGAAGAACAAAACACTCAACCCTACTGAAGTCGAAATAGCCGCGTTTCCACCTCTGGAACCTTCTCCAGAAGATTCGGCAAATGTGTTCGCTGACGTATGCACCATAAGCAATAGAAATATAGGCTAATATAAATATAAACTTTGATTTAGCCTAATGTCATATAAATAGGCCTATAGATTTCACGGTATAAAAATATTCAGCTTGCTTAGCTTGCCACATATTTGGGAATAAGCCTGGCCTACACTTTGTTTTTGCGGGTCACCGATTCCAATATCTGCTGGATGTGTGTTTGGCGAGAAGGGACCAGCTGCAGACGCAGCACGAATGCATAGGCTACATATATTTGCATGCAGCCGCAGAATTTTAAAAATGGCGGTTGAAATACTTGTATGCCGCTGCGAGTATTCGACCAATCAGAAATGTTCAGCACTACAAGCCCCACCCCAAAAGGTCCAATATTTTAGAAAGTACTAACCCCGAGCAAGCTTCCCGGACTCAATTTAGACCCTGGTTCCTTGTTCTGGGGTAAAGTTCTTGAGGTGGAAACATGGCTCATTATAACAAGGTGTGTTGCTTATCAGTTCTTAGGGATCTCTAGGGCTTTACACATCACAACTGTTTAGGGAAGTAGGCTAGAATGAAAAATAACCCAAACTAGCAAATGGACCAATTGTGTCTGTCATTTTGAAATAAAGGTTTGTTTATAGACAGTTATGCCTTAATGTGAAACAACACCTCTGCTCTACAAACATTTGTAATGTGCTGTATGCTTTAGCATTGCGGAAATTTCTCACCTGTCATGAATTGGTCGAAATGAAGACTTCAGAGGCTGTGTCGGAGGCGAATCCGTTCTTAAAACATTGTCATGATCTACAAAAAATGAATTTGAGAAAATTAGACTTAATTTACTTATTTTAACATATGTTAACATTGTGTTGGTGTGTGTGTGTGCGTGCCGTATGAGTGTTTGCATTGCACTATCCATTTGCATCCATAGTTTTGCATTTGGAATAACTGAAAATGCTCTGTGTTATGTGCAAAAAACAAAACATTGGCCGCTACATACCTATGTGTTTTGGACTGAGGTCTTGAGAAGCTTTCTCATGTGTTGCCACTGGTGAAACCACCACCGACGCCTGATGCTGCACTGGTAGGTGGTGATTGTGATGATGTTGATTTACTCCCAGAAATGACCGCACGTTCAGCAGGGAATTTTGTCCCAAGAAAGCGCCGTTTGTCCAGTTGTGGAACTTTCCAATCTGGCAAGTGTATAGTCCATGGCTCGGCAGAAAAGCTGGGTGTTGAATCTGGGGTGAGGTGTGAGTAGCAGGCCCAGAGGGAGATGTGGGTTTCTGTGAACTGTCAGGACTGGTCGCTGTCTCAGCCAAGGACCATATTTTGGGTTTATTGTTCACTGGGAGTTGAAAACTCCCTTGTCTGTCAGGGGACAATACTCTGGTGTTGTTGCCACCGGAAGGTTCCTTTCCCACAGAAATGCCATTCTTTGATTTGTCAAACGCCTCATGCGCCTGCAGTGCAAAGGCTCGTCTTTTCTCTAAGCTGTCCAGCTCCCCACGATCCCTGCCTTCGGATTTATCGTCCTCGTCCTCATTGCTTTGATCTCCGTCATTGTCGTCAATCTTGTCTATATCTATGCTCTCCAAATCAATCTCCTCCTCGTCTTCATTTTTCTCTGCATCCCCTTCATTGTCGCTGCCAAATATGTTGCCGTCTTCATCCTCTTTACTCCTCGCCCCCCATGTCACCTTGTTCTCCTTCTTCAGTCTCCTCCTGGCGTTGGCGAACCAGGTAGAGACCTGCGTCAGGGTCATCTTGGTGATAATGGCCAGCATGATCTTCTCTCCTTTGGTGGGATAGGGGTTCTTCCTGTGTTCATTCAGCCAGGCCTTCAGTGTGCTTGTACTCTCCCTGGTGGCATTTTTAGGCCTGGCTGGATCTCCATACTGAAACTGGCCATATGGGTAGAAGGCTGGGGATGTGTGGGCAGCAAAGCTGGCTGGATGGACACCAGGACTGTCCTTTAGGTCATACTGGGAACCCTGAAGTGATTAAAGCAAGAGAGATGGGTTAATTAGGTATATATCAATTTTAAATAAAAGACAATGTTACATGTTTTGATGTTACAAAATAAAGTTGCTAAAAAGTTACAATACTTTTAAATGGTGCTGATCATGTTGGCTTGTTAATTCCCAACTATTCTAGTTGGGACTCATTTTGCAGTCAACATGACATATCCTGTGGATTTAGAACCACAACCCAACTAGGATGAAAACTATTTATTAACACTGGTGGGGATAGATAATTTGTAATGATCTGATCTCGTTTCCAATGGTGTGAATTAATCTAACGAGGAGTCTAATATGCAGCCCGTAACCGCTATACGCATTTCATATTAAGTAGGCCTAAGGCCTCAACACTTGTCTGACTGCATGCATGTCCCTATTAAAAATGTATACTTTCGTACAAACACATTTTTATCAAAGCAGTTGTACACCTAAAAGTATCACATAAATAGTATATAGATAGACTATAAAATTAAATATGAATCTGTCCTCTTTCCTCCGAAGGTATAAAGGCTCCCCCTCAGAACAATAATTAGGCTATATTTGTCCAAAGTGACAGTTTATAAAATGAGTGATTTGGACGCCGAAACTGCAAACAACAGTGTCGTATAACATACTCAGTCGGACCAATTGCACTTGATAATTACATTATTTAAGCATATTTATTTGGAAAAGTCGACAAAACAAAAATGCATTTTATAACGATTAAATCTGAGAAAATAGAAAATTGAGTTTACTGAATAGTAAACTTTTAGCTTAAAGCCTCTTAGTAATTATTAGGCTACACAAGCGTCAAACAATGTAGTGTGAAATAGCCTATGTAGACAACAATGATTATGTGTAACGTTCATGGCAATAATAATTATGTGTAACGCTTATGTTGTTGTTGCATTTGTTTATAGCCAAGGAGTAGCCTATTTCCCAATCGCAAAGTAGAGTAATTACTGGCAAAAGCCATTGAGTTGTTATAATTCAGCCAAAGTAAAACATTGGTATTTAAATAATTCTACAATTTATCATCAATTTGAAAACAGTTTTTGTTGGATCAGAGTAAGTCTAGTTGCATTCACTATGAATAAGTACCGCTGTGAATCCACGCTCCAAAGTAAACATTGAATCCGTAAAACGAAATGCCAGCCAAAGAATATTTTTTTTAATTTTTCTAAATATTCCTTTAATATCCTATAACTTGTAGTTGCAAAATAGCCTACCATTTACAACAAGATTTGACCAACAATATGACTACACTTTACTCATCCCATTTAGAAGTTAAACTTTCGGCGAGCGCAGCAGAGTCTTGACTACTGGAAGACAATATAGCAGTCGGATTTGAGAATGCTTTTTCTACACAGACAGACTCTACACATACTGTACATAGTGTAGGCTTCATCCTATAAACAGCTAACTTAAAGGTAATGTAAACAAACAAATAACGTTATTAACATCAGCGAAACAGACACTCACCATTTGAGAGAAAAGAGCTAAGTCAGCGCTGGTGTAAGGCAAGAAGGCGCTGTAGTTATGGGCTGCATACGGGTTGGCGTACATGCCCAACACCGACGTTACTGCTGCAGCCGCCGCGGATGGGTTTCCCGCAATTTCAGTGCTCCCTCCGCGGGTTGAGGGAGTTAAGACCCCCGGTCGTTCACCTCCGTACACCGCTTGGGAGGCACTTAAGTACTGAGGGTAGCCCAACTGGGGGAAAGACATCTCCTCCACCAAGTCGTATAAGCCCAAAACCGTGCGTAAAAAAGGAAACCGAAGAATGAAGAAGTCAAAGTGAATGTGCTCAAACAGCACGGTCGTACTATAGGTAAGAAACGGTTCTGCCCTTCTTAAATCTCAGCTTCTCTCTTTTGCAGCAAGTCCGTTGGATGTGATCAGATCAACAATTGAGCTCCAACTGACGTGCCTGCCCCTAGGTCTTGGGCTGATCTCTCAGATACAATTTGAAGTTGATGCTTTGATTGGCATCCTACTTGAGCTGCAAGCTCCTCCTCGTTGGGGCATGTGGCGAGAGCATTGGTTGGGGCCACTCTCTCTCTGTTTGGAGTATTGTATGTTAAATGTTTAGCATTAGAGTCCATTCACTGAAGCTTTGATTGTTGTATGACAACCTGTCTACACGATTTTACAGCTGTCCGACATCGCGGAAATAAACCCGATAAAACACGGAACTTACTCTGAATAGCTACAAATTAGTAATTAACAAGCGAAACAAAAACTCAAGACTGCAAATGTAGATCTCAAATTGGTTGTAGAGACGATTACGTTTTTCTGCCTTTAGAAATAATTAGTGTCCAAAAATAACATTTGCTTGCATGCAGGTTACTTTTTCTTCTCTGTTTCTTTTCTACGCTTGCATTTGGTGAGAGGTCTCCAAGCGAGGTAGGGATCTCTGATGTTCTAGTTTATTTAAAAGGTTACTAAAATTAATATTCTATTCTTAGTTTTGCATCAAACTGATTTGGTTTACAACTACTATTGCATTATATTCTGTTTTGCTATTTATATCCTATTATAATGGAAAAACATATTTGTTCACTTTATCGAAGCATGCCTATTGTTTATATTAAACATTAAAAACAACACTGATAAAAAATTATAATATATATATATATATATATATATATATATATATATATATTCTGACCAGCTTTGTTTTTCTTGCAGACATGCTTTAACTTAATTTTCTTGTTTAGGTTCTATCTGCAACACCCTCACTTTGTGTATGGGGAGAGAGAGAGATAGAGAGAGAGAGACAGAGAGACAGAGAGACATAGAGACAGCGAGAGAGAGAGAGAGAGAGAGAGAGAGAGAGAGAGAGAGAGAGAGAGAGAGAGAGAGAGAGAGAGAGAGAGGGGGGGGGCTGTGTTTACTATCAGAAAGACTTAGACCAGAGATAGTTCAAACAACAGAAGCTGTTCACTTAAATGTCTCCACGTTGAAAACCAAAAGGAAGCCAGAGGACAAACGCGTGGAAAGTTGACCAGCGGTTGGAGACCATGTTAAGATTTCAAGCGCCTGTGTTTAATTTACAATACAAATAGTGCGATATATTCAATCAGTGCTCATCATTGAAAATTACGTTTTTGTTAGCTGATAACGCCTTTAAGGATTCTATAACACACAAAAGGTAGCAAAAAGCAGTTAACGCACCTGTCAGTGAACAATGGGGATATTAAAAACAGAAACATTTATAGAATACATTAATTCGGCTATCATAAAAAAATACTTACTAGCATAAATAATACATTCACATGTCACACTCAATGATAAACAAAATACAAAAAGTAATTGAGCAATATTGACCATATTTCTAAATTGTCATGTCTAAAACAAGTGTTATTTTTGACAAGTTGGATATCCAGCTCGGACGTACGACAAATTTAACCCCGAACACTTTTGGAACACCAGGTGGACTCACCTATGTGGGGTCGCTGTTCATACGATTTGAAATCTCCCAACTCCAAGTCATGGTGGTTGAAAGGACTGTGTAGATTGAATGCTTAAGGACTGAGCCGGAGTCAGTGATTTGGATCAGCACCAGATGGTTGAGAGTGGATATTGCAACGCGCGGATCTGTTCAAAATATCTGAGGGCACTGATGGTAATCAGCGGAACACATCAGAAAGAAGGAGGAATGGCAATTGTGATAACCTGCTGGAAATGTGCAGGGCTGAAGATGGGGCTGATAAGAGACTGAAAATATCTACAAATGGGGATGACAGAGACGTTAAAAAAAGAGAGCAAAAATGAATGTGCTCAAAATAATTAAATAAATAAAATATAGAGTTGGAATATTACTACTGTTAAATTGAATGACACTAACAATAGACTAATACTATTTACACGGTTTTCTGATGATACAGCTAATAATAATATGGTGAAATATAAAGAGAATTATAATACAATTCAAAGACGAATACAATTGCTGATGTATTTTCCTAAAAAGGTGAAATAAATTAGAGAAATCTTTTGCATCAACCAAACTTGGTAAAATAAAAATGGGAAAAAGATGGGAATTAAGATATTAGAATTGGAATATTTAGTCGGTACCCCAAAAAATAATCTACAGAAATTTTACTTGCGGACAATACACGTGAGGGAAATACAATATATGTATTGTTAACTGATTTATAGGCTTGCTAAATTCCCATTAGCACCTGCACAACCCTCACTGAAAGTGTAATAGGCTAGTGCTTGTAGAAGACACCCGCGAATACGATACTGTGTCCTGATGCTGAAGCCCAGACTTTGCATGAGCTGTGGATGTATTTCCTAGAAAACAGATGGACTTCAACCATACACGGATGGTGGCACGCATGGTAGCCTATCTTGCCTTATGCACACATACACACAAGCGCGCGCGCACACACATACCACACACACACACACACACACACACGCGCGCGCGCAAGCGGTCGTATTTATAGGATTACCACATGAAATGAAATACACTTTGACGGAAATAAAATTTGACGTGTCAAAGTTTTTTTTCTTTCTATTTGACCCATTCACATTGATCTTAATTAACATAGCGTAGCCTATATTACTAGTTTCGTTATTTCTCTAGAAAACCACTACCTGACACTGTTAGCGTGGATTTCACAGGATACTTCAGAAAATGCGTTTCATTATCCCCGAGCTCAACAACGTAGCCTAAATGCTTCCCACTTGGCAGGTGTGGATGCAACTACCTAGACCTCCTGCATCACAAATGAAAACAGTGAATGGCATTCAACCAAGACTGTCAACTTTAAACATCCAAAAGGACTGAGATCAAAGCACGGAGTGGGAGTCTCCTCTTCGACCAGATTACAGCCTTTACGGTCTGATCTTCTAATGCTATTAAAAGGAACCAGAACACCTCACATTCTTAGTTGCTCAGTGGAATCCTCAATGCAACTCAACAAGGCCGTATGTTTCCAGTCAGCAAGACCCAGTTTCCCGCATCTGTGAGGTGGACTTGATGATCACTGTCTATAATAAAAACATTCCGTCAACAGTGAAAGGTTTTTGGTCAGTGGAAACTTCATATATGTATCAACATATATAACATTGTTCACTGTTCACTGTTCATTGTTCAAACATTTTGTCAGCTAAAATACAAAAAAATGTTTTTCCACTGGTCACCAATTTTAAGAAGATGAATACAATAAGTTTAATGAATCAAAAAGTTAACTGCACTGCATCAAACTCCTTCATATTAGAAAGGTTCCGCTCACTAATTCAAAAGTACAAATACAAATTCACTATTATTTAACTTGAGATGCATACTTGTTGAGGACATTAGTATAAAGGTGTCATGTCAAGTGATAGTCCACTAATACTTTCAAAATTAACAACTGAACATAAACAAAGTAAACTTTCATTTGAACTAACATTTGTCGTGCTGAGAACAGTCTACCACTGTGCAGCTCAGCGGTGTCTAAAGGAACTAGTAAGTATGGTGAAAGACACTCTTTCCTGCCTTTCATAGTGCTAAAGTTGAGTTGAAGTTAAATATCTGTGGAATGTCCCTTTTCACTTCATGCGGATTAACAAATTATGTGTTGAAATGAAACTTGTTCCCTACAGAGAGCAGAGGATGTCTAAATCATTGAACCACTGAAAATGAACAATTCCCATTCCAATCGTCATTCCTCTAATGTCCCCAAAATATAAATGCGCCTTCATAAATAAATGTGAGAAATTTGATACAGAAGTTTGGTACCACACCCAGCTATAAGGAAACCAGGAATTTCCTGGGTAATAAAAGATGGCTGTTGTGGATGTCAAAAGGTCAAAATGTTATGTACTTGACAGCTAAACACATAGAGGGCAGGTTTGCTTATTCCTATTTTGCCGGTAGAAAGCTATGACATCACACAGCTTCCATACACCAGCAGGGTCCAGAGGGAGAGGGAAGAGACTGACTCAAGCAGCGTTTGAAACCACGCTGTTAAGACAAATAATACTTGTTATTCCTTGCAGAGTTCTACCATTTTAAGTTCAAGGTTGGTTTCTATGTTTGAAGAAGTGGTTTGGAGTTGCATACTTAAAATAAGAATGTTCTCTGACTACATTTCCCAGAATGCAAATCAACGATTTCCCACAGAATGAAGGGATCTTGCATAAATGCATTATGGGTAATGTAGGAATATCTGAAATGGTCAAACTGATCTATTGTGCTTCTTGCATTTGAAATGTATATGTTATATAAGAAAATATGTTTGCATTATATTTGCATGATAAACTTTGCATTTCTTTTCTAATAGTTTTGAAAATAAAAATGTTTAAACACTGTGTAAAATAACATATTATATTATTTCTTAACTACACTGTACGCATACATTTTTCATACATGCATTGCTTATGTAAAATACATTTAACTGATTATTTGTTTAAATAATCTGTCTCTATAAAACATTCTAAAACAGACTTTGATAACAGAAACCCAAAACAGTCATTTGAAGTCACAACATATTACATTACTGACAACTCTGACTGAGGGTATGAAAAATACCCTAAACGGTGAAGAGCTCTCCTCTAAACTACACTCCCCATGTATCAAAGGCTGCAGCCAAGGACGGGGCTTCCTCCCTGGGGCATGACCACCTCTGAATAGAAGGTGGGCCCCAAGTCGGATGTGGCTGGGCTGAAGTGGGGGAGAAGTAAGGCGAGCAACGGGTGTTAATTGTTTAGGCATTTTGTTGGGGAAACATATCAACATGCAATCTAATGGTGGTTAAATACTCCTACTGCCATAGGGGCTCAAGATAATGAATAGCTGGAGAGGAGCTGCAGGCTTCTGTGCCTGAGCATGGGTGCTGTTTCGGTTTTGCTAGCTACTTCATGTGAGGTGTCCACTGACATTAAAGGATTAGTATGAAGACATCATTAGGGCACTCAAAGTTGAAATCAATGTTTGGGATGAAAGATCTATAATCATCAGCAGTCGTTATTTTGAACGCTATGATGAGTGTCCTCAAGGGCATCTTCAAGCATGGATTATTAAAGAAGGTATTTCCACAAACTGATAAAGATTATGTTTTTTTTCCCCTTAATTGAATGGAGCTGTACAATGAGTCCCTGTGCTAAGATTTGACACATCAAGTCTTGGATTTAGTTGGAAAAATACATGTGTTGAGTACTAAACTCAGAGATTGACTAATCCTACCTGTTTGTGTCCATGTGTTTTGCAGTGTCAGTTGAATACTTTGCTTAAAATCTTTATACGTCATATACAACCATACCAAGTAATAAATCAGCCTTTCTGCCAACATTCAGTTTAAGTGTAGAAAAAGCCGTGTACAAAGAGAACATGGATATCAAAGTCATATTTTTATGTCCATGTATACTTTTATGTTAAGTCTGAATGTGATAGACTAAAATATTGAATTCAAATACTCATAATGTGCTGTAAGTAGGTATCCTGTTTCAGATGTTTTTTCATCCGCACACCAGAATAAAAGAGAGCATGCAAATCGGCTTTCAGATTATAATTCACACTTTCATTTATAAACGGAGTTAATTGAATTTTAAGGAAAGGGCTGACTCGCTGAAGGATTTCCATACACAGAGGTATTCTTTTGAAATGACATCCTTTGATAGTGGTGGATAAGGATAGACATATAGATAAAATGATCAACAGACAGCAAGACAAATGGAATTTTAATGAGACGGATGCTTTTATCTGTTATTATGTTATGATTCTTCTTTTTTTCAGCATGTTTGTACAAACTATTGATTCTAGGTGAAACCTGCAGTTTTTATGTTCATGTTAGAACAGTTATGTTTCCCCAGGCTTTTTCCCCTCTCACTCTAAACAGGGATATTACCTTGATCATTGATTGGATTTGACTCAATCTTATTTGAATAGCACGTGAGGTTTGATTACATGGAGTTACTAATAGGTTGTAGGTCATCAGAAAGAAATTAGTTGAAAAAAAAAGTTTTCCTGAGCCCTTATCTGTGATACATGGACCTGTGAGAGATATGTACAGTCTCAGTTAAGTATAACTCTGAAAGTCCAGGGCCCTGTTGGTTCAGATATAGTGAATCCTGTTATTTGGTCAAGACCTAATTACGACATAAAAATTAATATTCACAATTGACAACAATAACCGACAGCATTTTCATTGCCAATGCAAGTATTGGTACAATCAATGTTCAATAACTATAAAACCTTTGTCCAGACAACGGACACAAAGTTCATACAAATTACTGTTTAGACTCAGAGTACTCTGGTGAACAGCTATGAGACCGGAGATACAATATTGTTTGCTTTCACATTACAGAGATGAGCATCTCCTTGCTTCAACTAGTACCCCTTCTGGACCCTATGATTCTGGGGCCTCAGATGAGAAACAACTCCATGTCAAATTCACTTATGAATGAATGAGCTGAAGGACCTGGACCTGACTGGAGGTCTCAGAAGGTGCAGCTTTGAGGGGTGGCAGGTTGCAACCTGGGTTCTGCATCATCTCATGTTAAAGGACCATTGATCCCAGCTGAAAAGGAAAATTTAATCCGGACAATGAAGTTGAATAACAACCCTATTTCAAGACAGGGTCCAGCTGATTGGAGCAGCCGTAATGCTAGCATTAGTGGCACTCAGCTGAAACTGTCACATACTGGGCCCACACCGTGAAATCTCTTGTTACAGAAAAGAAAAATAGTGTTTGCTCAGTAATTGAACAATTTTATATACCCCCCTCTCTGTCACCTCAAAACCAGCTATCCTATGTGTTACCCTCTGCCACTCGGATCCCCCCCCCTCCTTTCCTCTCACAGACACACACACACCCTCTTTGTCTGAGCACCCATCAAATCTGGATCGATCCCCCCAGTGTCATTGTGTAAAGGAGGTTATTTATGTGGGCATCCAATCTCCAGCTGCCGTTGTGTTTGAGCAGGGGAACATGGCCAGAGATTTTGTTAACACTGAAAGGGAGATCAAAGGGAGCCACCTCTGCAAGGGCCCCAGAGAACCTGTGCCTTTCCTCTCGTGAAACAAGCACTTTCACAGTCAGTTAGTCTTTAAGTAATAGATATATTGAGTTCATCCCTTGTAGCGCAAGACAACTAATTCATTATTATTTTCTCCTCCCCCCACCCCCCCTTTCCCCTCCCCTCCCTGCGTCCCTTCCCATCAGCATGGATTATGAAGGTTAAATAAACTGAGCGAAAATGAATGAGTGTTTGCCACCAACCCTGGGTGCCCCCCTCCCCTCCAATCATGCCCTCCTACCCCCCCCCCCCCCACCCACCAGCCCCCTTTCCCAAACCCCCACACACCCCATAGCCTAAAACAGTTCCACCCCTATCAGGCAGAGAAATGAACGATCCTATTTATGTTAATGCATACATGAACGTTACACAGGTTCTCCCATGATAAGGCGATAGGTTAATGAAATCCTCATTTCATTTTACCAGTTGTTTTCTCTGTGAAGTTCCGATAAGTAGCGAACCAATGAAGCTTGTAATTACAATCTTACAGAGAACCCGGCCAATCTGTGTATAAATCTCGCCATCCAATTACAAGATGTAATAATTTTGCAGTCAAGCTGGTAATGAGGTCTAATACTCATGCATGTGATAATCCCCTCTGGATGCTGACTCTATCAGATGTTAGCTTTGTAATTATATGAGCAAAAAAAAAAAAAATCATTATTTCATGTTCAAGTAGAAAATGAGGTTGGTGGGAAGTTAATTTTCTCTATGCTCTGTGAAGCGTAGACAAGAATTTAATGATTTAATTACAGTTGTTAGCCTTTTTCGCGAGAGGCTTAAATTGAGCTAAGCATTTTTCATAGCCTGACATCAAGAGTTGGGGAACATCAAAGATTTTGACAGCATACAAACAGATGAGCAGCCCGCTGGCCCTAGAATTTGGAGAAGGAGGAGAATCTTCTTGGTATTTCTAACAGCAGAGGGGGGGGGAGAGAGAGAAAAAATACGGTTGTATCCTCATTGCCAAGGTAACCACTGCCCAGGGACACAAACCTGCTAGATAAAAGCAACATCAACAAATATTAACTGCTTAGGCTTTCTCCACTGCCAGCTAATCCACTGTATGTGAATTTGTCATATCAGATTACTATGACAGTCATGGTGAGGGCAAAATGGAAAGCATCCTCCTTCCTCAAAAGGACAATATAGTTTTCTCCGCACCTTTTTTGAATTTCAAAACAGGCCTATGAGTGGTGACTCCAGCTCTCTCTGATTTCCATATTTCCTTTATGGAGGAAAGAAACAGTAAATACATTCCACAGAGTAATCCCTCGAAAGGGGAATGGTTTTTGCCAGTTGAAGAACTGCTTTGAGCTATGTAATTGAACTTCACAGCAACAGTAGCTACTTGTTTATTCAGAGGTGGTGTGCTTGGAGACTGTGCCGTGCCGGCCCTCCTAACAAGTCTCTGCGAAGACTACCAAATATTTTGACTGGCCCTCTTCTTTCTCCTTTTATCAGGCCTTTGGAGCTAGCATTTGGGCTGCTCTCCTCTCCACTTTCCAACACCTTTGCCTACCATTTTGAAAATTGACTTGGCAACAAAGGAATGTATAATATGATATTAAAGCACAATTCTGGAATATTTTACTTGAATATGGGACATTTGACTTCAGAGCCACTTGTGAAACACACATCACATTTTAACTTGATTCTGAAAGGGTGGCATGGACTAGTATGACAGTTTTTCTTAAGCGGTATTTTGTCCTTATGAATCTCTCTGAATCTGACAAAAAAAAAAAAAGACAAAAAAGTGTATGTCATGAAAAAGAAACAAGAACACAGGGATTGGGCCATTCACATTTCCAGGCAGTGAGAAGACAGTAAAAATGTTCCCTTTGAGAATTCAACCGAGCGGTGGTCAAATGCTCCTGTCGGTCTGGCCTGGCTAGCTTAGCCTCCCTGACCCCCGGTCCTCTCGCCCTCCTCTCCCTGCCTCTCTCAGTCCTGTTAAACAAGGAGTGTTGTGACCTGTAATTGTGGGCAGCTTCACAGCAGGCTCCAGTGTCTTTTTTCTGCCAGGGTGTCCACTCCAGCTCCATCTGCTGCAGCCCGGTGGGGCTCCCACAGGGGAAGCAAGCTAATTTTGCAGTCAATTAGCAGAAGGCCTGCTTTTGTTCTCCCACTGCCCCCATGGGCCCCCCCACCCCCTTCTCTCCCCCTCTCCCTTTCTCTGTCTCTCTCACTCTTTCCCTCTTTGCCTCCCTCTCTCTCTCCCTCTTTCTCTCTCTGTGTCGCTCTCTTTCCCTCGCTCTCTGTTCTTTTTCTTTCTCTTCCTCCCTCTCAATGCTTTTAGAGGGTATTTTTGAGGATCAGTTTTTACCTTCCCATCTCCCCCCTATTCCCATGCTCAGTGACCTCTGTGACATTGTTGGCCAACCACTGTCTCTTGTAATGAAGAACGTTAAAAGAGGATGAAATTATAGACAAACAGACAGCAAACACAACATGTATCTTTACAAACCATTAACACTCACAGCAATTGAAATGTTGAAAAATGAGAGAACTATTGTTTCAATATCATTGATTTCAGTTACTGGTGAGAAATTGTTTGTCCACCAAATGTTTATTCCTCTGAATGTGAGGTGTACACGCTACTTTACAAAGCCAGAAAAAAAGACATTGACAGTGACGTGCTGTCTGGCTTCATAACCGTGTAAAGCAAACCAGATGTACAGATTCGAGGATTATCCATTTGTCAAAGGCGCTCCTTTAAATCCATGTACCTTACTGAAAAAAAAGCTTGTCTTTCTTTAAACAAGATTTTTTTTTTATCAATCTATCACCTAGTGGGTCGTAGCCTGTACTGTTTCTTATGCCTTCTACCTGGCCCCTTCAGAGCCATACCTGTCTCAAGTTAATAAATCATTTTTTTTTTGGTTATAAAATATTCAGGGGATCAGGCAGGGGCAGGTTAAGGAATTTCTTAAATTTTCATGGCGTGACAGTCTGGCCCACATAAACCCCACAGCTGTCTTGTGTTCTGGGGCAAAAAAATGATCTTCTGTGTCACTCTAATAGTCTCGAATTACACTTGTATCACTGTCACTAGCATATGGGACAGCGTATACCCCTAGGTCTGGCTCCACTCCTCCTCCATGGCATTTAGAATGATAACATTTGGCGAAGCTAGTTTGGACAGAAAAGTGAGGTCCGTTTTCCTCGGCAGCGACAAAGACAGTCACCAGGGGCCTGTCGCGGAACTACCAATCAGTAAGTTGTTACTGGATAATGATGGTGAGGTTTTCCTCTCTAATAAGTGCCTCTGTGCACAGGGAGATTCAGATGGCATGCACGGTCCACTTAATTATACAATCTTTTTTTATTAAGTCCCTCATTCATCCAGTGAGATTTATATTTAACAAGGAGTGTGGCATATGTGTGAAACCTCCTCTTAGTTATCTACAATTGACACAGTTCATGTATTTAGAAGTGCAATAAAAACAAATTTTGCTATAAAAACATAAACAGACAATGCATGACCTGCATGTATCTCCGATAGGAATTCAGACATCAAATGACAGTACACTCCCATTTTCTTTTCTTTGTCATTCAGTGTGACTTTGCTTGTTTGAAGACAATCATGTTAGACATTTGTATTTTAGATGTAAATCAGTGTTCTATGGACAGTAAGAATTCTGTGAAAAGAATCACAGCTTGGGTAAAGTCTGAGGTCTCTGACCATTTTAAAGGTTAAGCTGCATATGAAATAGTGATGAATATGTGGATGGTGGGGGCCAATTAAGGCTATTATTTTTTTCAACCCAACCTCCCCCCGCTCTCCTCCTCCATTCCCTCTCCTCCTCCTTCCTCCCCACTGTCTATGTGGTCTCACAGGAGCAGACAGCCTGGTAGCCACTGTGTGACCTGTTCCCACTGGATTTGGACATCTGAAGTTGTTAAAGTGCAAACCAGGGATAGACAGGTTTTTGTGAACCGGACCATGAGAAGGGGTGGTGGTGGAGGAGGACAAGGAGTGAAGAGGAAGAGAAGCATGGGGAAGAGGTGAACGAGGAGAAAAGAAGAGAGAGGAGAGGGAAAGAATGGGGAGAAATAAAATAAAAATGATTTTGCTTATTAAGCATGTAGCCTATGTATGACTGCAGTGCTCTCCTCTGTGAGGTACGCCCTCTTTAACCATATACAGTTGATCATCATGTGACCTCTTCTACACCTGGGATACAGCTCCATCCTGGCCCCTGCCGCTACAGGGAGATTATTCCCTGCTGATTTCCTCAGTTTTTTACACCCCGGGTTAGGACAACCTCTTTGAAATCCCTCATAAATGTCAGCAATTGCGAATCAAACTTCAATGTATTATTTCCACCCCAGGTTGTCTCCATCCCTCCCTCCCTCCTTCCATCCCTCCCTTTCTACACCCTTCCACCCACACACCCTTTTGACCAGGCCAGGATTTGTATATTCTGATGATATGAAACTTGACTGCATTTACATGCAAATCGAAGTTCTAGATTAATGGGAAACAAGTTGAGGGAAAAAGAAGATTGCATGGTAATATGCTATTATGGCTTTTAAATACATTTACCGATGTTTTGACGCTGAATTAGCATGGTTGGAGCACAAGGAAATCATGTCGGTCTGATAGCAATTTTGTTTTCCAATTGGGAATACAATTTCATCAGGTCCAACTGTCATTTCTGATAATGACTTAAGTTTTCTCACTAAACTGAGGATTTTCAGCAGTACTTCTATGGAAGTGTGAACATGAGGAATGTTAACGGCAGTTCATACTGGTCTTGGACTGTGTCTTCTGTCATATCTCATCTCTTAACGGCAATGAATGATGAGTAAGAGGGAGAGAGGACTGGTGGACATGACAGTCAGCAGACGTGTCAGCTGCTGCTGTGTCATATTGTCAACATCATGCAGGTGTAGGGGAAGATTTGTTCCCATATGTGTTTTTCTTCTTCTGTTATCATTCTCGAAATTCACTCTGATGGATTTGAACCTACACCTATTTGAAAATATATAAAACATCTGCAGAATGTGGAGTACAGAAAGAATAAAGGCATTGGGTCTTGTGTCTGGACTGCTTTATGACTAAAATGCAAATCTGGATATTTCACAGTGAGCCAAATGAATTGCATGCTTCTTCAAGTGATGAAGCAATGCGACTAGACATAACGACTCGTCACAGAGAGCAAAATGTCAATCATTTCTCACCCAAAATGATGCTGGCAGCAAAATACAGATCTCAATTTTCCAGAAAAGAATTCATTACTTCTGAATAATGAATGGAAAAATATATTATTTATCTTTGGCTTATTTCATATTTGTCTGCAAAGCGATGGATTTCAATAGTTGTTAAGAAATCAACAATGTACAGACAAATTATGGATTTTGTGTGACTGACCTTCAGATAACCAACTGAAAGCGTTATAGTTTACAATATAAAAACCATGTTTAGAATGCTTACTTTTTAATTTGCACATTTGAATACTTTGTGGAATTATGTACTTTGAGCACGTAAAAAAAATGACATTAGTAAGAACACAAAACAAAACAAAGAAAAGAGTCAACATCCATCTCCAGGCCTTCTGATGAATTCCTCTAAATTTTCACTCAAGAAAAACAAATAATTAACCATCCTTCGGGAAATAACACAAATAGAATAATGTATTTGTGTCAGTCAAACGCTCGCATTGCTGCACCCTGAAAAATAAAAAGCATCTGAAACAAGTAAACACATTCAGCATATCATCCAATTAATAAATATATATTTTGTATTATGTCTTCTGGGCAAGAATACGTCTGAAAAGTTGAGTTTGCAGCTAATGTAAACAGACCAGGAGTCATCATTGCATGAAGAGCACTAGTATCAAAGATTATAACTTGAGTTGACAGAAAAGGCTTTGTTAGAGGGTCAATCTCCATCCCTTTGTTAGTTGGCATTTGTTACTGTACCAGACGCTTGGAAACACTCATGGTCTCACATGGTAGGCCTCAGACTCATGGTCTCACAAGGTAGGCCTCAGACTCATGGTTTCATAAGGTAGGCCTCAGACTCATGGTCCCACAAGGTAGGCCTCAGACTCATGGTCTCACAAGGTAGGCCTCAGATTCATGGTCTCACAAGGTAGGCCTCAGATTCATGGTCTCACAAGGTAGGCCTCAGACTCATGGTCTCACAAGGTAGGCCTTAGACTCATGGTCTCACAAGGTAGGCCTCAGACTTATGGTCTTACAAGGTAGGCCTCAGACTCATGGTCTCACAAGGTAGGCCTCAGACTCATGGTCTCACAAGGTAGACCTCAGAGTCATGGTCTAACAAGGTAGGCCTCAGACTTATGGTCTCACAAGGTAGGCCTCAGACTCATGGTCTTACAAGGTAGGCCTCAGACTCATGGTCTCACAAGGTAGGCCTCAGACTCATGGTCTCACAAGGTAGGCCTCAGACTCACATTCCTGACATTCCTGGTCAGATATGTCGCTCGCATTCAGGAGAAAATGCTGCTTTCACAATTCCAAATGTAAGGCGATGCTGACGATTAAGACTTGCACTCTTTTTTTCCACGCTAGAACCCAGTGAGGGTCTCTAAGTTCCCAATGTGTGTCTTGGGGGAGAACAGGATGGCTCTGGAGGCCTAGATGTGAGGCTCAGGACATCAAGGATCAATTGCACTCCTCTAAGACCTTGGCTGAACGTGAGGAGGGGTGGCAGAGGAGCTGCAGACACTGCCTGTCCTCTGGGACTGCAAATCGAAGATCAAACAGTTTTCCGGATGTTTCCACAAAAATTAGTAAAAAAACAAAGAAGCATTTTGGCAATTTATTTTTTGTTAGTTTATCCAACTAATGTGAATGCACTCAAACACAAAAATATCATAAAACATGACACAGTATTTAAAAGACACACACACAAACACACACATATGTAAGTGCTGACTATCCAGGTAGTGGTAAACAGGATTGCTCCCTTAATTAATTAATCACACACACAGACACAAGCGACTAGGAAACTTTAGTCGACAAATAGGCTGCTTTTCTTTACACGGTTACACAGCAACCAAAAAGCTTTCTGATAATGAGCTTCTAATCACCAGTTCAGTTTAGTCCATCAGGCCTAATTTCAGAAAAACAAAACATCGTACACAAGGATGGTAATCACCACTTTATTTATATATTTCAACGAGGCTCATATCTTGCCTAATAAGCCTTGCACACTTAAATGTGTTGTGAGCCAACAGAAGGAAGAACAAAGTGAAGCTAATGATAATTGGCTAGCCGGTGTCTTCCCAGCGGTAAGGAGGAGCGCGTTGCTGAGGTGATGAGTCCGCAGAGCGAGGAGGCCTCAGATCCTGGAGTCTATCAATGAACCCCCTCTCTCTCCCTCACTACCTCCTCCAATCTCTCTCCTCTGCCTCTGTCTCTCCTCTGGTCTCCTCGGCTCTCCTCCTCTCCCTCCTCTCTCTTCCTCTCTCCTTTGCTTTCCCTCCTCCTCTCCTTCCCTCTCTCTCTCTCTCCTCAGAAGTTTCTCCTCCTCTGTCTCCCATGGCTGTGAGGACTCAAAGGAACTGCTAAGCACTGGGAAGAGAATAGATGAAGAGAATATAGATATTTTACTCAAACCCATATCTACAATTGAGTAAGGAGGTCAGCCCGCACACACACACACACACACACACACACTCAGCATGCATGTGGACGGGCATGTGTGTGTATGTCTGTGTGAATGTGTGTGTTCTTATAGTCGACGATGTTCAAAATGTGCTTCACCTCCAACCGACAAATGAAACAAATTCTTCAACTAGCTGAATGCAAATTGTTCTTGAACAGTACCTGGTAAAATAACCAATTATTTCCAACAGTTTATCAACATTGTGGTTAGCCGTAAGCCGAGGTTAAAAGCGAAACTGGCATTAACTGCTCTGAAGTACCCTAATTGGCGAGGCTTTTGGTTCTCAGCAATGCTCAGTCTTTGTTAAGCTGACAGTCACTCAGCACTTGTACTCGAGGATTGAGAACACAGTGCAGGAAAACAGCTCTCAACGTTGGAATTAATGTCTACAGCGGGACTTGACATGATTTTTAAAGTTTCATGTCTCTACCCTTGGCCCAACTCTGCCAAATGAGCCTATGTACACTACACTGTCAAAGCAAGAGAACACTCAAGATTGTGTTCGGTCCTGAATTAATAATACAACATCAATTAATTAAAATACACACATACCAGAGCAGACAGAGCAAACTCCTTCATGTTCAGCTGAGTGAGGGAAGAAAATCATTGCGAACGTAGGGAAATGTACCCACCACTGTGTATGCAAGTACCATATTGGCTGAACAAGTTTTAAACATAAAACAGGATATATGACTCAGTCCTTTTTTATTTTAAAGGATCCAAGATGTTTGGTAGTCTTTATAGCTAGACTGTGCTTATATAAGTGCAGGTTGCTCTAAAGATATTCTCTTCATTTTCATTTTTAACTTCAACCAGATGACAGATATGATGGGAGATGGTATCTAGTCACTTTTAAAAGGGTCAAGCCATTTAAACCTAATTCTTTGTGGTCCAGTAGCACTCTGTTACACTGCACATTATTCATGCCACAACATGGGGGTTTGTGGGATACAAGCTGTCTGTCTGTTTGCTCTAAGGCTGAGAGCAGTACCATTGGTAAATCTGTATGAGACCACCAAAGGCCCAGAGATCATGGCTAATATGACACCCCCAAGGCCTAATCTTCTTAGTGGACCAGGATAAAATGAGTATCCATTACAGAATCAACCTTCATCCCACACCCCCGCAAACACCACTCCAACTCCCCCCACCCCCTTCCCTCCCCTCCTCCACTCCAGCACTGCTGGAGACCAAAGCCAGTCCGATAGCCAGCAATGAGACAATTGGTTGATTTGGAAGGCTCTAATCAGGTATTATCCACTAAAGCTGTAAGGGGAGGCAGATAATCTCCATATTCCCTCCATCTGTGGTTGCAGGCCCTGGACCGCTTTGGCCCTTGCCAGATCAAAGATGCCTGGTAGAAATCAGATTAGAGGACAGGAGTGAGGGGGCGTGAAGCAGGGTAGGGGGGTCACAGACCTCTCAAAGCCCCCCCCCCACCACTTCTCTTTTAAGGCATTTTGCATATTCAGTAGCACTGACTTACCCATTAAAAGTAACTTTGTTTAGGATAAAACAAAACATGGCCCAATCTTCAAACGAAACACACAATTCATTAGTTGTATTTTGGTCACGTCATTATAAATATTGCCAGATTGACGAGACCAAAAATATTGACACACACTGATGTTAGTTTAGTTTCCTGTTCTTAGCTTAATGCCTCTTGTTGGTCCCACACGGCATGTTAGCATAGGCTAAACTACAGTCGCTTACATATTTGACAGGCATAGTTTAACGATAATAAGTATTTAACTATAATCACCTTAAATGAGCCAATGGGCTAATAATAGTTTCCAAAACGAACAGTTACGATGAACATGAGTTTACTGAGAGACTTAAGAGAGTAGTTGGCTCAGTAGTGAAGTTGGAGACAGCTGCGAGGCTTCAAGCTCTGTGGGCCAGAGGGGGTCACCAACACTGGCTCTATCTTAAAGTCACACAAGGCCAGAAGACCACTGGTAATGCTTTTACATTTTAAGTTTACTCACAAGTCACTGCTTTATGTACACAGTCCTAGACATAGATACTGGCTTCAAAATCCAATTTGCAAAAACCCACACACACATGCACACATGCACACACACACACACACACACACACACACACAAAGGCTTTAGCCAAAAGAGAGATGTGTGCGGCCCCCCTATGTTGGCAGCCGAGTTGGCTTCTCATTAGCGTGGATTAGGCAGTGATGCTTGGAGGGATGAAAGGTGAAAGGCTGGATGAGAGAAGGGGTGGACGTGGGTGTGTGTGTGTGTGGTGAGAGAGAGCCTGGTGAGCTGACATTATTATTGACCAGAGCCCAATGTAGCCCACACTCCTCCTTGATGGCTGCAAAAAACCCAAAGGTGGCCCTTTAATTGCTGGGGCTGATGTGTCAGGGGAGACCGCCCACCCCCCCCCCCCCACCCCCCCATCCTGTCGCCTGACTTGGGGGTGCTCAAGGACAAGCTGGACCCTCCTCGCTGGCTGTTTTTTCTTCACAATCACACTGTCCCAGAGGATTCAGAGAGCCAGGAATATAACTCATAAACTAAAATATGGTACAAGTTGATATGCCTTGATGATGTGCCTTTATTTATCTTTACATTTACTTGATTTCACCTACATCAAATTAAGTTGTACCGAGCATATTTCATTGATAGGAAAGATATGCAGAGTGCTTAACTAGTAAATTTGGTCAATCTGTCTTCAACATAACTCACATAAGCTAGAAACTAGGCCGCTAAATGGCATAACAGTCACATATGTTTCTCTGTTGAACTGGCCCTTCTGTCTGGATGAGGACAAATGTTAATTCCCCTCAGTGAAAGCAGACTTGACCTCCAGTCAACGAGGCTTCTCTTCCCAGAAGGTCACTGAATGGCCGCTTCTTTTCGATTGGACAATTCTTTTCTCCATCGTTACCACACACCACTGTGAATAAGAGTGTGTGAGTTTAGTTTTTTTTTTTCTCTCCAGAGCTGCTAAGTGCTGTTGGTGCAGTTCTATCAACGAGCCACTGGCAAAGCTCAAGGGAACAAGGGCTATCTCTTCTGGCCCGAAAATTGATATTGAACACAAGGAGGAAAATCTCACGAGCTGGTAGCAATTAGCTAAAAAGGATTTGCAACTCTGTGATTCATCACACCAGAGATCAAAGTCATTTAGAGACAGTGTTTTTTCACTTTCCTTCCTGGTCCCTGATCGCAGACCCTTGCAATATACAACTATGTTGGTCCCCTTACAAGGCAGTGTGACATTTCCTATTTTAAGGTCTATCTTGCTGGTTGAAATCATGCTGTGTGCTGAAGCACAAACAAGGCCTTTGATTCCTCTGTGTGTAGGTACTGGATGCCAGGGCTCTAACATGGCTTGGCCAGAGCATTGACACACATTCAGGAGAGCCTAGAGGGTGAAGTTCATTAAGGAAAATAAAGTTGGTTGTAGTTTAGTATAGACAGAGGCTCCAACAATGGATCTTTTATTTGGGCCTGCTAGCTTCGTATATGTTGTTCCCATGATCAATACTTTCAGCAATCTAAAATAATCAAAAAAATAATGAAAATTCCCTTCATAGTGGAGGCTACTACCTCAAAGATATTTAATAAAAAGATATTCAACAATGCCTATATTAATAGACAGAAGATAGACAGAAGACTTAATAGAATGAACTTCTTATGGTACTATGTTAATGCAGGTTTATTTTAATCTATAGGATTATACAGCACACTAAGGCTGCAGGTGATGATGTGCACTTAATGTCCTGTGGAAATGCAATATGACAAACACAATGCATTCAAATATTAACTTTTTGAATCAACAATCAACAATTTGTCATGTCGAATACCGTAGTGTATTAGTAAAGAGATGTCGTAGTAATCCTATAATAAAGATAATATTTCAAACATTGAAATGGTAGACCCTAAACCGGGTGAGACAAGGTTTAAGTATACCTCATAAATCCAGATAGTTATTGTACCGTAGATATCGGCGGTGGAACAATGAGAAATGTATACAGTGTTCCTCTTCTTCAGTCACTTGGGGTGGGGGGTGGGGGGGTCTATAGCCATAATAATACGGATGCCGTGGAGAGCACGGCCTAGAGAAACCTCTACATTTTAAAAGTGAGCAGCGGCCATTTATAGAGAGGCAGATGACAGATGACTTCATACACCATGCAAGCGTGGCCCAGACAATAGCTTCGGCCATGACAGATTGCCTGGCTGTAACCCACTTTATGTTAAACTCATTCTCACTGTTCAATTTCACAAGTGTAATTTTGTTCCTGTGCGCTGCATTGTCCTCCGTGGACTAACTGGCTTCCTTTGGTAATGATTCCCCTTTCTATTGTATTGTTTTCTGCATAATCAGGTTGGTAGTCAAGGGTTTGGGTGACACAGCCATCTGTCAAGTTCATTTGCTCGCTAAAATGCAAGGAATAATGGACCATAGAACTGCAGGCTATCCGTTATCAAAGAGGGGGATATGGCCCTGTTCTGGCACCCCCATGGGTGAGGAGATATTTTCCTCCAGCTTATTATCCCATACCCTTGGTTCCATCATCCCATCTTTTTTCCTGGCCACTGTCACATGGGCATCTTGTATTATGAAATTTAAAGCCACGATTCAATTAAGGCCATGAGTTATCATCCTTCCCCTCCTGCTACGGCCCCGCTCTTGGGGGGGGGGGGGGGGGGGGTGAGGCCGCCTCCTCACTGACGCCGAGGCCGCTACGGTTTGAGATGTTCACCGCCAACAATCTCATTGACCCTTACCGATCTCATTTCTGGGCAGCGGTGTTCTAACCTGGCGGCCCTGTGACTGAGATCTCATGTACCATGTAGGAGTCAGACGGCTGAGCGGTGAGGGAGTCGGGCTAGGACTCTGAAGGTTGCCGGATCGATTCCCTTCCGTGCCAAATGACGTTGTGTCCTTGGGCTAGGCACTTCACCCTACTTGCCTCGGGGGGAATGTCCCTGTACTTACTGTAAATCACTCTGGATAAGAGTGTCTGCTGAATGACTACATTTAAATGTACCCAAGATGGCTGTGATTCCCTCGACTAAAAATTGAGAGGAAATGTTGACATATGTGGTGTTTGATTGTTTACAACACTCTGGACAAACAGGTTCTCACCTCCTACTTGACCAGGTGGATTATGGTCCTTAAATACTCGATCAAGCATTTGCACCCACCTTTCAATTAGACAATCATACCTTCCTCTGAGCACAATGTGTAACGTATAGGCACATCACATGATTGGAAGACAGTGAACTCTGTTTGGATGAAAAGTTCTGGTCAACACCTCTTTGGTGTTTGGTAGCAAGGAGAGTATTGACCTAGTTGTTGATGTTTTCCTGAGTCATTGGTAGAGGCATAATGAGAGAATGATTAGCATTGTCAATACTGATCAATTACTGTAGGTTTGATTATTAATAGTGAAGACATCTCTTTACATTGTCACATACAAAGTTAGGTTTTACTGTAGTAACATTTCTGAAGGCATCTGAAGTAAATTGTTTTTTTCTAATAACTTTTTTTGCTGTACTACACCCCAGAGTAATGTAGTTGGAGCAGCAAATCTAGCTGCTAGTGGAAGGATGAGGGGTAAAAATGGACCAAACGAAAACCTGAGCTGTAAAAACAATGAGTGAGTATGAATAACAAATACTGTGGCTTTGTTATTCATCTCTTTCTCTCTCCCTCCTCTCCCTCACCTAACCATCCCACCCCAACGTGCGAGGGTGAGGGTAATCGTTCAAATCATTCAAAGGCAACTATCTGTGTTTGACACGGGGGAGCAGAACATAATCACAAGCAGACACTAATGGGTCTCTCAGGATCCAGCAAAGCTGCAGCCACCACCACACACCCGAGCCAAACGCTGTGGGCACTACAATGTGCCTGACGAGGCCAAATTTCACCCTAATGAATTTGGACCATGCCAGGTAGCAAGGCGAGCCATTACCATCCAGTACCCCTTACAGATGATCTGAAGCGAGTCCATCCCCTTGGCCTTGCCAGAGAGAGGGATGGAGGGATGGAGGGATGGAGGGAGGGTATAGAGTGAGCGAGAGAAAGAGAGAGGGGCCAGTGCCATGTGAAAACGTGGGATATTGTGGCCGTTTTGTCTGGCAATGGTTCTCTTAATTGAGCATTCATTCCTGCACATCACATACTGATTAGCACAATAATGAGGCCTGCAGAGGGAAAGCATGGCTTGCTGTCATTTGGGATGTTTTATTCTGGAGAAGGAGCACTTTCTATAATAAAATCAAA
This sequence comes from Hypomesus nipponensis, assembly GCF_054491055.1. Taxonomy (NCBI): domain Eukaryota; kingdom Metazoa; phylum Chordata; class Actinopteri; order Osmeriformes; family Osmeridae; genus Hypomesus; species Hypomesus nipponensis. The sequence goes on from NC_140362.1 coordinate 15,463,767, forward strand.
CATATTGGTGTTTTTCCCAATGGCTTGGAATCGTTGCTGACTCTCCGGTAGCCAGTGGTGAAATCAGATACAGACACAGATTCATGGCAGTAAACACTTCTCTGCTAGCCTTCTGTTTTTTTTTCTCAATCCCACAACCAAATCCAGCCCTGTCTCTTAGCCAATGCCGACTGTCCTACAGGTGACACAGCCCTGCTAAGCTGAGCCACAGTGCTTGTTATGCTTGATTAGTGTACCACATGATTGTATTAAAGTTTATCGACCGTGTACAAATGCCACGACGGAGGCAATATCGGTTTCCCGCAAAGCTGAAACAATGAATGGAAAATGAGCTGTACTTCCCTATCCCAATATGCCCCAGCCTCCAGCTGTGTTACAGGTAGCGAAGCCTCCTTCAATTAGAGGCAATCATCACTCACGGTCAATAATTGTGCTAAGGGCTACTTCCAGTCTGTGAGGGCTTCACATTTAATGCACTGATTCAGCTTGTCTCAGCCAACTTCTCTGTGTAGTGAAACCAAAGCAATTTAGTCGTCGCCTACGGGTCTTTTGGCAGTTGGTGGAGTGCGCGCCGCTCTGAGGACTCAGAGATACAATTTAATCGGAGACATCTGTGCGCAGGCAGGAGCTTTTCCTTAGAGGAGAGTTAAGTACAGTCTTAGACCCAGCTCTTGTTTGAAGTGCACAGCATTATCACTTTCTTGTAATAACAACAGAGAGGAGAGGGGGGGAGACCTTGGAAAAACAGAGGGAACCAGCCCTAATCTGATTCATCCCATAGGAGTCAGGGTGTGCTCGACACATGAGAGTGGAATCCTATCACCTGACAGGAAACACTCGCAGCTGACCAATCAAGTTACCACCGAGGCAAGCCAAAGGGACAAGGCCAGAGGAAATTAAATCGGTGGACCTTTGTGTGTTTGTGTGTGTGCCTATTACCTTGAGAAATGATCTGTCTTCAGTTTACCTTTGGTTTGATTCGGCTCCAGAAGAACGTCGGGCATTCCAAACTCATGTCCAGAAACAGAAACTCCTACACACCATAAATACATCCTCTTTATCTTGAACACAAAAAGGACAAAGATAGGCGTATCAGTTTTACATTTAAAAAAAACAACATCAATTTCCAAACCTGACACATAATATTAAACATCAGTAAAATCCGAGTATTCTGTGTTGCTGAACAATGTTACTGTGAATTAATGTGATGCCATTGTCCTCCCGGGAACACCACATTTCATTCACATGCCCATGTTACCAGATATCAGATCAGTGAGGTAATTCTCAGAAATAGCACAGGTTTCCCTGTTCTCTCCTGCAACCTGTCTGTCCAGACAGCCACCTCGGGACGGTACTCAAACTTTGAATGGCCATTATCTGTCCCAACTGCTTGGAGAGGGAAGTGATAAGAGAACCAGAGTAGGGCAGGGAAGGTTAAAAGGATAGATAGTTCTTGTCATCGTGCGTTTTAGCTGATGTGAAAAGGAGGCTACCAAGAACAGCTCCGTATCTTAAAATAGCCGAGTGACGGAGTGCAGATAGAGACCTCGAGCGGTTCGAGTCACAGTTCAACAACTGCCGGTGTCGCTAGACAGCACTGTCATCAGGATCAGCATCAAAGTCATGAAATGTTAAAAGCAACGGCTGCTCTCGTCCTTTGAAGTCTGCCTCGATTATTTTTTACCTGATGGATCTCTGATTGTGTTTAGGGGTCGTGATTAAGTTTACATCTCACAATGCTCCATCTGTGATTGAAAAAGCTCTCTAAAGAATGTAAAATGGTTTATAAGGCCTCTATCATCAGTGCATAACAAAATACTCATGTCAGATTATTTCATTTAAACAAGCTAAATAAGGTGAAAGTTAAGTATTTGACCGTGTACTGGCGCCAGGGCTAGGTCTGACACACATGAAACAAAACTAGAAGGATAGGTACATCAGGAGCAGTGTTTTGTGTTCTCAATGCACTACGTTAAACAATACACCTTCAGCATGCACACGCAGTGATTTCAGCGTGTGAAAGTAGTCATTTACTTTTAGATTGTGATCTGCATGCCTGAGGCTAGGCTCAGAGCAGAGTCTGAATGGCACTTTAATAAGACGAGTTTACAGCCTGGCGGCTGGAATGATCACCTCCGAAGAAGGCAACGACAGTGATTACTTTTAACCCTCAGAATGTGTCAGCTATAGCAAAACTTACTCTAAACTGCTTCTCGATCTTCAGTTGTCATCAGTAGCAGGATTACAATCAAGATGCTGAATACTTCAAATTATATATATATATATATATATATATATATATATATATATATATATATATATATATATATATATATATATTGTGTATCCCTCATGCAATGATAATGAATTTCTGGACAGATTTATGCCTGGACTTCCAAGATTATTATTTATATCTTTCAATAAAAATGACTTCAGTATCAATAAATAAAAAAAGAGCCATAAATCCCAGAGAGATGAAAATAAGAAGGTGGAGGTTGTCAATGAACAGCCAGCTATTATTAGCTATTAGCCTTGTTGTACGTAGGGCAGATGAAAGTGGCACATATAGTGCCTTTGGTGCAGCAAACATTCCTGTCTACTGAGCACAGACAACCAATCTGTCCCATGACATGTTGAAATAAATCCAAGCCATCATTTTGAAGGAGACTTCATCAAGCTACCAATCTCATACTTCAAAGACATCTCTACTCCCACTCTGGCACATGTTCTACATAGTTTACCTCCACCAACAACTATTTCTTAGATATGTAATGTTAATGTGAGCACTTTTCCAATTTGCAAACAATTGCATTCACTGGTTTATGTCAAACACATTGTCAGAGTTGTTATTGAAAGTAAATTACACATATTGTTTTTTGCCATCCTGAATCACCCTATATTTGAAACATGCTTAAAATATTCTGTTACCTTAAAACACAGATGTGAGACTTTGTAGTGTAGCAGTTCTACTGACAAATATGTTAGGGATGTGAGGTGTCTATGTAACTAAAACATATAAGACTTACAGCCAGCCACAGCTTAAGTAATGCCTTTTTTCAACAGCAAGAAATGGTTGCATTTTGGTCACGTTTTGTAATACATCTCAATTACCCCTCCAAAATCTAAGACAAATCACAATGCCTTGGAACCACAGGGGAGGGCCGTGACTTCTGTCTGTGATGGGGTTCCCCATGCTGCCTAGACACACACACACGTGCACACACACAAACACACTCTCCCTCCCTCCCTCCCTCCCTCCCTCCCTCCCTCCCTCCCTCCCTCCCTCCCTCCCTCCCTCCCTCCCTCCCTCCCTCCCTCCCTCCCACACACACACACACACACCCTTCCTCCCACACACACACATGATCACCACCCCCCCCTCCACACACACACACAAACACACGTACACACATTTGAACATACACACAACCCCCCCCCCCCCTCCTCATCCCCCTCCCTCCCTCACCTCCCCCTCCCTCACCTCCCCCTCCCTCACCTCCCCCGCCCCAGCGCTCCCCTGTCAGCTGGGCAGAAACGGCAGGGTGGCCGCGAGCTTCCTCGTCTGCGCGCCCGCTCACATATTCATGGCCACATCTGGGACAGTTTAATGAGTTAATGCAAGTTAATTACTCACTCCAGTGCGGCTGACCAAGCTCGCTGAAGCTCGCAGCGGCACGGCTGATTAATGGCAGGGATGAGAGGAAGAGGAATCCACATCTGAGTCAGTGGAAATGCCTAGCCAGTCTGAGCTGTCCGCCAGATCGGGCCCATAGCCTGTTTAGACACTAATTGAATGACGGTGATTATACTATTAGTCAGTTGAGCAAGTTAGCCTTTCTGCTTCTCGAGTGGGCTGGTGTTTTATTGTGTTTGATGATCTCTACCTAAAAATGGGAAGGTGAAGCTGACTGGCCACACCATAACACTTTCGCTAATGACATCAATCAACACAGATTGACTTATTTGAACACACTACCGTTCGGCGGTGGGGAATATAAGATAACTTCTCTGTGTTTGTTCTGTGGATGTACTGTGCTTCCTCTCTAACAGTGAAATGCTGTTTTGTTGAATGTTGTTTTCGTTGTGACTCTATGAGTATTCAAGCAGCATTTCTAAGGACAACAGTGATTTTTGCAGAACTTAACTGTACAAGATTTATGCAACGGAAAACAGGATGGAAAGCAGACAAAAAAACATTCGTCTTTCTTTGAAATTCCCAGCTCTCTTCCAATTTGTCTGAGCCACATAGACACAATAATTTATTGCCTTTGGTTTTACTGCCATCGATTGAACTGGCTCTGCTCCCTAAGACCCTGTGGTAGCCCTTTAGACTGTGTGTGTGTACGCGCGTGTGTGGGAGGGGGAGGTTATTCAGGGTTAGAGGCTGTTTCCTTTCAGTAGTAAAAGGTCATGCAGAGTGTCAGAGGGAGTGCCTGAGGTCATTACAGTACAGGGGGAGGTGGAGGAGGTGGAGGAGAAGAAGGAGGAGTGTTTGGGTCAGCAAGACCAGCCCAGCCACACCTTTGTTTGATGGTTGAAATCTGACCCATCAATCTTCATCTGGGCAATTAGACAAATCCCCACTCAAACACCTTCTGAGAGTATTGCCATGAGGTGAAGTGGGCGTCGGGTCATTATTTAAAGGAACATTTTGCATTGTCCCTTTGGTGTGTAACCGGTGATCCATGGTGGTCATAAAACAGCATGGCAATCCAGGAGCCTGGCTGGAAACAGCCACCAGGGGCTATTCACTCACAGGCTGGGTTGAGTGTTGTTTAAAGGACCACAACATTCAGTCTCATTTAAACTGGCGGCTTTATGAGAAGGGCCCGGCCCCGGTCCTTGATTCACCTCATTGACGTGGTGCAAGGAGAAACAAAGAAGAGGTAAAAACAAAAACAAAGAATAAAACAGGCAGACGAGGGGAGAGGAAATGAATCACCCCTCACATATTGTCCGTGTTGCTTTGTGAAAGAGAACAAAAGGAGGCCGAGCAAAAAAAAAAAGAAAAAAAAAGAAACGATGTAAGGTGAAAGAGAGAACAGAGGAGGAGGAGGAGGAGGAGGAGGAGGAAGAGGAGGAGGAGGTGGAGGAGGAGGAGAAGGAGGTGGAGGAGGAGGAGGAGGAGGAGGAGGAGGAGGAGGAGGAGGAGGAGGTGGAGGAGGAGGTGGAGGAGGAGGAGGAGGAGGAGGAGGAGGAGGAGGAGGAGGAGGAGGAGGAGGAGGAGGAGGAGGAGGTGGAGGAGGAGGAGGAGGAGGAGGAGGAGGAGGAGGAGGAGGAGGAGGAGGAGGAGGCAGAATTGTCCTTAATATCAATCTGTAAATTTGACTAAACATTAACTTCATTACATGGCAATTACTAGCCATAAGTGGCGGAACGGAAAATTCCACTCTCTCATCACTATATACTTGTCCAGGTCTCAGCACTTCTTCCTCCTCTGTAGGTGAGAAAGGTCAACCCATTACAAACTCCAAATGAAATGCTCTTGACGGGGTGTGATGTATGGGGTCAGCCCAGTTCCTCGACTCCTTTATTGTCCACCAAACCCAGTTGTAATTAATAGTGAAGGTGGATGTTTCTCTGCGGGGAAGACAAATGTGAACCATAAGCCTTCCAGGTTTACACCTACTGAGTTGTTATCAGAAGCACTCCTTGATTTGCTGCTATGCAGATGAATTACTTCTTCTCAGATGATCAGGGTTTGTGACGCCATAGAGCATTGACCCAGAAAACCAAGTGCCTTTTTAACGTGTTCACTCTATGTCTGCGTATTGACGTGTGTAGAGTAGACAGTAAAAGTAGTGTCCAAATATCGTTGACTTTATATTCACAATCAACATTTCACGTGCTAAGTATTGGGCATCCTTTGAACTACAAAGGTCCTCAATGATTATTCCTCAGGGCCAATTTACCTGATGTAAAATAACTGCTGTTGGCTTTGTAATGTTTGTTTAAGATAGGAAAGGGCAGTTGTGTGACTAACACAGGTGGTAACAATCTTGTGATATGATGCATTTGTGATATGTTTGTGTGGCGGCACACTCTCCACCGCTGTGACTCGACCATGGACACTGAAAAGACAATGGCCGCCGGACATGTTGACACATTAAAGCAGGGTTATCTTTTTGATTCATATGCACACACATATTGTACACATAGAGATGAGAGATTGGGGGAAAAGGTGTCTTTGAAGTCGAGCTAAAAGAATGGACAAAAGAAAGTTGAATAATAAGTGGTCAGCAATCTAACTTCAACACGTCAACCAGAGGATTGTAGATTAGGAAACGTATCTGCAATTTTCTGTCGCATATTCTTGTTTTCAATAACTTCAATAGCCTGACAACTGAAGTAACAGTAAATAAATAAATGTGTCATAACTTGTAAGTTACCTCTTTGACCTCAATAACAGAGTTTGGCCTGGTTCAGTTCAAATTACAAAGTAGTCTCTACTTTTTGCCAGATAGTAGAACTTTTCCCTTTTCAACTCCCTATATTGCATGTTTCTAGTGTTGAGTAAAAGAGCAGATAACAAATGAATGACTGGAAGAGTCTAGTCTGAGGATAAGCCCTGATCTACAAATGAAAATTCCCTTCCAAGAGACTCAAACAGTTAATATTCTGGTGCCCGGTAACTAATTTACTTTTGATGGACGAATGTGGGACAAAGGGGCACGTTAAACGTTAAACTGTGCTCAGAGCGTCTCATTCTCCTTACAAGCCTCTGTTCCTAGAAGCCTTAACTCATTTGCTCAAGTCACATCTTTTGGAAGATAAATTAGATAAGCATTCTTGCTGCATGAGTCTTTGGCCTACTGAATGTAAGCTGGAATCCCAGCAGTAACTTTGTTGCACAACATACTGAGATGAGATGGCTATGGCTCTGCCACAGCATGAGCAGATGAAGCAGAGACTGACTGACAGAGAGAGAGAAACCCTGTCATTAAAAGAAACGTAATGAGGTGTCAAGTGACCACGGCGAGTGAAGGATGAGTTTAAACCATCAATTTAATTTTCTGAATGCAATACTTTTCTTTTGAGCATTTGGGGATTTTGCTGTCAGGAACTCAACTGACCATTATTGTTTTTTGAGCAGAAACAGTATCTGCACTTGAATGCACAGAAAGGCAGTCAGCGTGCCTCTGAAAACTTAAATACAAAGAATCTGGTCTTTGATTTTTGGATTCCAAAGAATTGACGTAAACTGTCCCTGACATCAACATTGTCAGAAATAATCAACTAATCAATCACTTAATTCATTATTTTGATAAATAATTGATCCCATTTCACCACATACTTCCTTTCACATTTTCTTTGATCCTTGTGGTTTGGGGAATTCCACAGGGCTGTAATGTATACATGACTCTTATCCAGCTTCTGATCTTCAGTACAATTTGCCGATAAGTCAATTAAAACTAGGCTGCCAATGATGAATTATACAACACGTTTATTAAAACATTTATCAGCCAGACTAATTCATAATAGATGAAGAGATGGTCAAGGCAGCTAGTCTAGATGAACAGGTCTCCCAATTGGGTTCCCCATCCCTTGTTGTCAGAGTTTGTTATTGGCTATTTCCTACCAGCTCCAATTAAACCAATGAGGTATGACCAATTAGCCTGATCATTGTTTATGTTGACGCTAGTTTGAAGAAGATTTCCCATTATCATATACAGCGTTTTCGACTTAGAATGTGGTCCAGCTGGAGGACGTTTGTGTCCTTCATGTTCTCAATTGCCTTCATCTAATGCGTCTAGATTTTTTTTCTCTGTACTTATCTGTAAGCCACAAATCCAGATTTGGCCCTTGCAGGGTTTGAGGCTGGGCTCCTGCCCCGGGGGCATGTTGGAGTGTCAGGGAGCAGGCAAATGCCCCCCTGCCTCCAGCAGATGTCAGGGAAAAAGCTACCGCCAAATCAATCTAGCATGGACCTGTGTGCTGGGCTCCAGGAAGAGCAGAGAAGAAGATGTTGTCACACTGGCTGTACAGAGAAGAGTATGAAACAGCGTCGCTATACACCACCATTTCTACCATGGTTGTCTGTATCCATGCCTTGTCTTCGTTAATGCTTCCAACACTGTAAGATCACAGAAAACATCACATGAACATGAAGAGACGTAAGATCACGTGAACACATCCAAGGAGATCCAAGTGGCTTGTGAAACAGATAGGACCATTGTGGGACCTTCATTGTGTCAGTTCCTTCTTTCTCCACCGCCTTGCTGCTTTCTCTCATATCTTCTCTTGGCATTCTCCAGATCGCTATGAGGCACGACGTTCTGCATAGCCGAAGAAGAGGTACCATTTGTGATGGAACGCTCTGATCCTTCAAGGCACACAACAACACACAGGCTAAGTCCTCGCTCTGGGTGCGAAGAGGTTGGGGTGGGCCTGGCTGCCGTTAATTGGAGCTCGGAGTAAGAATCAGGGGGACAATTACTTTGTAAGTGTTTCTTTGTTTACCCCCCCCCCCCTCCCCCTCTGGGTTTTTTGGAACCTGTTGACACAGATAATTCAGGTGGAGACCTGCGGGGCTAGCTGTGGGCTGTAAGCTGGGCCAGTGTGCACATCTCAGCGCCTCTTTGCTGCGGCTGCCAGCTCTGTCTGCTGGGCTGTGATAATGAAGCGCCCCCACCTCCTCTGTTGTGTGGAGATGTTTCCATTAGCCTCCAACAAGAACATTCCTCACTGCAATTCAGTCCATCTTTTATGTCCATCTTGTTTCTTCCAGAATGCTGATTTGGTGCCGTGGCTGTAGCAGCCCTGCCTTGAGCACAGCAGGAATGCTCCAGCAAGATAAAGGCTTTGCTAAGCAGGTTCAAGTATTTCGCTCTTTCATGTCAATGAACTTTGTTTGTAGTAAAAAAACGACGAAACAACAACAATAACGACAACAAAGCGGAATGGTTTGGGGATAGAGTGACTTGAGCTGATTCCAATTCCGTTCTCCTTCCATTTCGGCCGTGTCGTTTTTCTTTGACAAAATGAATTTAGTTTTATGGCTAAAGTCATAACACAGCATCGTTTCAAATTACAATTTCCATTTTCAAATACAATAATATTCCAGCATCCAGCGTCATGCGCACATCTGGAAATGGTGATGTGATGGGACGTTTATTTGCATTTCTAAACTCATCAATTTAAACAATAATTCCCACACTCATTTTAAACTAATGTGAAATATTTGGGCAAGAGACAAATTGAGTATAATGCAAATCTTGTGGCCTTTGTTCTGCAGCACAACCAGGGAAAGCAGCCAGAGACTAACAGTTAGGCAATAATTCAGTTTTACACTGTAACAGCACACTTCCACAAAGCATTTTGAGAAAAGAGAGGGCGAAAGAGATCCTCTTTGTAGACATTTTGTTCACTGGACATCCATGGCTTGTTTTTTTTTAACCTAATCTCAGATTACATGTGGATTGATACCGATTGAGTGTGTGTGTGCATATGTTCATTGTGTGTGCATCTGTGTGTGCAATTGTGGTAAGGGGTGGTGTTGGGTTATTGACAGCGTTCTCTTATTTCCTTGAGGGCAAGGTTACATGTTATGTTTCCTTTTCCTGTCTAAAGAGACCACCAGTAAGAGCATCTGAAACCCACTACCCCTTGGTCTTAATTACTAACCTTCTAATTACCGACCTTCTGATACCAGAAGATATGAAGGTCACAGATCAACGTCTACTGATACTATGCATTAAGCACACATCTGGCTGTATAAGCAATGTTTTTACATTATATCATCAAAGCTGTACAATATCAACTCAACACGTAGCATGGTCTGAAATGTGCCTAGAGGCATTCAAAGGTTTGTCAATGAACTGTGAATGATCAGGACAGCATGAAAACACTATATTGACGCCGACACATGAGAATAGTGTCAGAAGTCATGATGCAAAACGTTGATTTGTTGCAGTGAAAATGGCTCACAAGTATATGGAGGGAAGTGCTAAAAGCTTTTGCACCCTCAATGTGTGAAACCGAGAGAAGTTTTGTTCACACCAGGAGCAAATTGAATAAGAATTGACGTCAGGCATTGCACCAAACGCTGAGGTCAAATATGGGATAATTTAAATGTCTTAAACTACCACTTGTAAATCTTCAAGAGATGGCATCATCTACAACAACTAGATCTATTAACTTGGATTTGCATAAATACACAGGCATGGGGGTTCATACTGGCTATAGCTGTTTACATAACTTGTGAAAAAACAAATGACCTGTGATGAAAGGAGGTACAAAATGTGGAGGAATTAGCAAACCTTGTTGGTACCTGAGATACAGTGAGACGCTGAAGTCACAGGTGTTAGCATATTTGTCTGCTTCCCTGGTTACGGGACACAGAGCTGGGTCAAGCATAACGCTGAGCAGCTAGCATCCCCAGCATGTTGGTCTGCCTCTGCCTTCTCAGGGAGGGTGTTTGCAGGAGAGTTTATGGATTTGTCAATGCAAAGACCAGATTTCAGTTTTCCAGACCCACAATGCATCAGTTTGAATCCAAATAAGACTCCGCTTAGGCTGTCTTATCAGGAAACATGTCCACATCAGTCGCGAGATTTAGCCACAGCAAATTCCTCTGTATTTAGGCTAGAGAATGATATGGACATTGACAGAGTCCAATAGCTGCAGGCTGTGCCTCTTGAATAGCATTTCGTACATAAGCTTAGCTTACTAGCCTGGAATAGCAGGCCAATGCTTATCCATGTCAACAGAGAACCTTCTAAGACAGGATTAGTGAAGATAGAGACTAACAAGGAGGACAGTCCATCTCCTGGGACACTCAACACCACCCCATCTGTAATTGCATTTGTATGAAATTGGAAAATCACAATTAAATTGAATGTAATGTTAACAAAATGGACTGTACATGTTAGAAATCAGATATTTACTGTAATTTATAGTGTACAATACTTAAATTCAGAAGGCTATGTTATGTTATCATACAATTGCAAATCTTATGGCTGCTTGAGTTGTTCATGAAAGTATACTATTCAGTGTATTTATTTCAGACTTTACCGTAAAAATAGTTAAACAATGTGTTAGTACAAGTGTAAATGAATAGTTCTCACACTTTCAAAGATGCCATTAGATAGTAATTGATTGCCCACTGTATTCAGGGGACAATAACATACACTGTTTACACTGCATTTTCGATTTTAGCTTCCTAGATGTAAGACAACAAGGAGAAAAATCTCCATCTTCCCAGTCAGGTGTGACCTTCTACCTTCCCTACCTTTTTCTCTCCTGATGCTTTATGGGTTAACCATCCTTAATGCTTTATGTATGCCTCGTGTGACACTCTTTGCATAAATGATACCAAATAATTGGGATTGATAAATAATTCATTGTGTATTAATGCAGGTGGAATGACTTTTTGGCTTGGAATGCAGCCTGTCGTTCGGAAAATAAAAAGATGGGGAAAAAATCATGGATACTTTGCTGTTGGAAAATAATAACTCCGCAAAAATACCTGTGATAAAAATGCATAAGGCGACGATGCCTGGCATCGTGCGGCGAGCACGTTCTGAATGTCTCAAGGATAACTGCTATCCCTTCAATTTCAGTCATAAAAAAAGATGATATGGCACAAGGATTTTTTTTAATAAGGGGCATATAAAGTAAATGTTTACCTCAATTTACCATCTGCATCGTATTATGGCATGAGTCACTGAGGTTGGACTGTTGGATAGCACAACTGAAGATAATTTGGGTACGTAAACATGCATGCCCAGTAAGCATTGTGAGCAGTGTCTTTTTCTATATCCTAGGTATTATAACTCAAGTGTGTCTACATTTGGGCCAGTCTACAGGTTTCTCCCTTGACAGAGAGCTTGTCTGTGGAGGAGCTGCAGACACTGGTGTCTCCTCCCCCCAGGGCCAATGTCCCTCCGACCTGCTCCTCAGTTCTCTCATTCTCGTCCTAAATGCCTTGCATAATATAGTAATTACAGGGCTCTTCTTGACCTTACCTCAGCACACACTGACCCAAACATTTGAAACCAGGAGCTTTGGGCTAAGAAATATTTAGACTGATAAAAGGGACCCTACCCTGTGCGAGTTTAGTGCGACATAATATTTCTTTTGGCAGGGGTCACCGGTGCTCAGCGTACATCATCACTAACTTATTAGATCTTGAGGCAATTAGCCCAAAACAAACAGGGCAGACAAACCAGGCATTGAGCCTCCTGGAAGGGGGGAGAAAACAGCCAATGGTGCTCACTCATTTCTGACCCGCATCAAAGCAGAGTCAGTGGCAGCCACAGAAAGAAAGAAAGGCATTGTTGTGGTGTAACACCTATACAGTAGATGGGCTTAGCACATTATTTTTCCACTGATTCAGGTTACAGCCCAACTCGCCCCACTATAATGGAGTAGTGGAAAGAACTTTTCACCTGAACACTATATGCAATGTGCAGCATGGTTAGTTCGGGATTAAGAATCCATTCAGGCCCTCCTGTGACATGGTAAATCAAGCCTGCAGATTATGAGGAGACCAGTTTGCTGTCATTGAGGTCAAAGGTAGATCTTGATGTGAAATAGTATAATGGTTGCAACAGGAGCGGCCCACTGGAATCTTAAACTGCTTTTCTTTGCTCAAAAGAGGGTATCACTTCCTCACATAATTGTCCGCAATAATTACAAATTGACTTTGAGACTGAAAACAACACAGTCTAACATATTGTTTCTAGAAACACTTTGTAATGGAGAATACGAAATTGAGAATTGTTTTACCTTAGCATTTGGGAGGCTTTAAAAGAAATGGGAAAAGCATTATAAAGAATAAGAACTTAGACTGTCTTTGCAGCAATGTTGAAGTGATTTTAACTGTTTCAAAAAAAATTACAGCTTGTGAAACCGAATCACCAAAACTATTGTCGCCACAGAAAATGTGTGGGAGACTCAGGTTGGATACATATCTGGTCCCACGATCCCATTTACCCACCAGTTTACAACTTATTGCATTTTCCATGACAAACTACTTCGGGTAAACTTTACATTAGATGTGTTTTTATGTGTTTAGTTTGTTACATATTTGCCACATCAATAATTCTTTTACTCTAAGTTTAAGTCAATAACGATTTTACACATCAGACAAGCATTTACGTTTGACCAACAAAGGATACTTTCATCAGTCCCCAAAGAGGTGGAGACAGGGAAGAAAAATGGGAATCGTTCGGCTTTTCAAACTTATCGGTTTCATGTGAACGGCCACTTGGAATGCCAAGATTCTGGTCAGCCTCTTTCCCACAAGATTTCTTTCTCTCTCTTTTTTCATAATTTGTTCATCCTTCTCTCTCGGGATCTGGTTTCAGGACATGATATGCTAAATTACCTGCCATATCAGTTGTGTCCATTGGTAATGCATTAGCTTGTAAATTCCTCACAACCTCTTTAGGATTTGTATCACTATTGTCATTAGCATCATCGTCTTCGCATTGCCTCAGAACAAAGGAGTTGAAGATACTCTCTGATGTGAAGAGCTTAGCCTACTGCTGTAACAACACAATCCGTCCACTGACTGGAAAAATGAGGAGCTGTTGCAAATTGGGAGATTCCGGAGATTTTAACATGGTCATGATTCATATTTGGGCCATGGATGCAATTTCCTACACAGTTATAAACCTCTGATATGACAATACTAAAATCATGTGCCTAAACTTGCTTTGACTCGTTATGTTAATACCATACACGTTACATACAATACACGCACAAGTTGCAAGAATAATATCCCCGTCAGAAATAGCCATGTTATTTGAAGACCAATGTATTAGAATGATTTTGTAAGTAAGTTTGTGTGATATGACAGCCCTAGCTCCAATGTATGTTGTATATACAACAAGAACACCATTGAGACTAAAACAAAGCCTTCTGCTTTAACAGCTAACTTGTTAACTGTAGTCCATAGTGTTTCATATGAAAGAGGCGAGAAACATGCTTGAACACATCAGGCCTCATGTTGAAGCATGAAGCCTTTGGTCATGTCCTTTGGTCCATTGAATGTTCTTGTGATATGCAAGATGTATTCAGAGTTCAATATATGCACCACTGTGATAAAATACCATGGTGCTTGTTACTCCCTGAAGGAATTGTTGCTGATTTTATTGGACGTTGTATTAATTGTGGCTGTGCATGCAATTTATTAGGTTTACTGAAGTGTTTTTTTGGATTCCCTCCAACGACTAACAAAGCTGAAAACAGAGGGCTGGCATTATGTAATTGCACCCCAGTGCTGTGTATATCTGTGGAGACTTCAAATTGCTGAAGCTTTTTTCACATTATTGCTTTACTTGCTTAAAGTGACCACAACCCAGAGTGTTCATGACAATTCAGTGTCCACATTAATTAGCGACAAACATCCTTAAACGTAACGGGTGCATCAGGTAGTGTGGTTTGTTGATCACCAGTACCTGGAAATACAGAGTCCTAACCGGACCAGGTATCTGTCCTCGAAACAAACAATGTTTTAGTCCAAGGCCTACCTACAGACCTAGAATTCATTATTAGGGCCTCTGTGAACACTGAGTAAACTCAAAGGAACCAAAGGAATGAAAGCTCCTTGTACCTTGTCTGCATTACTAAGTGTTTATTTATTGTCTGGTGAACGTGAGAACACCACATACCCCATGTGGAGGGGACGAGGCAGTCACGGACTACTGCGTTCATAACGTGTCTGTTCGTTTGCCTTGAGCACGTCTGATGTGCATGTTTGTTGGTGGTGGAAGACTGGAGGATCTCCTGAGATGTGCAGGGTAGGTGGTGGGGGTGGGACGGAGGGGCTCATTGTCTATGTATGGGGAGGCGTTGTAGGGAGATTAAAATAACATTGACTATATTCTGTAAATGAAGAAGAGAACTAAGAGAAGCCTCCAGAGTCCATTATAGATTTTAATAATACATCAAGGTAGTGTAACTGAATAACCGATCTCTGAGGGAAGAAGAAACACGACATTTGGCTAATATTACAATATGAATTATAAAAACAAAAAGCACTTTTAGTTAATCTCGTTTTATTCTTTAGGCATTTTTTTTCTCCTAAACTTCCCCCTGAATCCAGAACACCATGTAAACAAATAAAAGTGGAGGAAAAACAGTTTGGCATCTCAGTAGATTAATTAATGTGCCTCTGACTTGGCATCACCAGACGAAAATTATGTGCATAAATAATATCACTAATTAAAAAGATGCAGATTAACATGCAAATAATGCTAATGAGGATCTGCAATTCCAGAGTGTATTCGCATAACATCAACAATTTAATGTGTTGGAAGGCTTGTGTTTGCATTACATTAATAAAATTCAAAGACCCTGCATCGAAAATTCTGTCTGAGTCTCTGTTTCCACTCCTGAGTTGTAAATTCTGTGGGCAGTAACAGCCTCTCTTCTGGCAGATGCAAAAGTTATTATCTCAGAGGCTTGCTGTAGTGGTGCCATGTGCCCGTTTGACCAGCTGTTGTAGAGGCCGGCTAGCCAGAAAAGCACTAAGACAATTAACTGTATTAGTTGTTGAGCTGCAATGTTTATTTCTGGAGATTAATTTCACATGGCTGACCGAAATTCGGAGAGTATTAACACACTCCCAATTGGGACAGGTTGTGTATGAAAACTCACAACCTGGCAAAGAGAGTGCATGGTGTTTAGGAAGTGTCATTAACTACTGTATGGTGTCTAATTTGGCTCTCCTGCCTCAACCAGGAAGTGGAAGACAATGATGGTATAAGAAAGATGCTAGACATCACCAGGTATACATTATGTATACCTTTGTTTATATTTGTGATCTACGTCCGAACCAGTGCAATGTTGTATTGCAAAATCACCCCACTCAAAGTGTAAAATAACTTGAGATGGGTGATTTACTGGGCCTTAATTATAGTATGTTATGGGTTTCTCTGTGGATGTACAGAATAATATCTGAAGTGTGCTTAAGTAGGAGGCCTCATCGCTCAACAAAAGAAGACAAATACATGCACGAAAAAATACAGTGTCTGGACTTAATGGATTTCACAGTACAAATGAAATGACAAACTTGAGTGAGCGCTTCTCTTCCTGTGGGGCAAATGTCTGCAGGATTTGGATCGTTACCTGTAGAATAAACAAGCCCTTTCTTAACAAGGAAAAATACTGCCCGTGTCTATCATCACAGCAGAGCAGAAGGAGAGGAAAAGCCTCTCCACTCTGAGGCGATATGCTTCGTCTGGTCTCAAGAGGACATTTGTTCAGACCAATTCATTTTGGACTGGGCAGAAGCTCAGTATTTGCTGTCCTTTTTCCTTCACATAGGATGTTGCTATATAATATGGTCGGTAATCACTTCCTAAAAGATATTTTTCACAAGTATGAAATCAAAGATTTCTTCATTGACCATCTCCTAAATCGCAGTTGTGCTACTGGCATGAAATGCATTGCATTACATCATGACAAGCAGAACATTTGGATTCAATAAAAACATGTTTATTGTCGAACATTAGGTATTTATGGCATTGAAATGGAAGCAGCTGCATCACATAAATCTAAAATTATGGATATCAGCATCTGCCAACATTCTGTTGTTGTATCATAGGAAAATTAGAGTTTGAATCTTGACTGAAAAATAAGTTTTACAAGAACAAGTAACCTCTTATTGAGACAGCGTGGCAGTTATCCTGTTAGTGAAAGACATCTGTTATATGGCATTGAATACCAAAAATAAAATGTCTACCTTTTGGATAGTGTGTGAATAAGTATAACACACATTAAACTGTGTGGGGTTGAGGCCTGTTAAAATATTCAGACATGGCTAATGCAAGCGATCGCTTCTTGGGACATGCGGTTTGTATTATGTTTGGCTTTGCCTGTGCAACAGTGTGATATTCAGAGAGGAAGGGAAACACAATGACCTCTTCAGCTGGGCACAGCAGCAGCTGGTTGCTAACTTAGACCAGGCCTTGTAATATGCTTGCTTTGGACCAGGGGGACTGCACAGACAACACATAAAAAATATGACAGGAAGATGATGGATTAGGGTCATAAGTCTCAGTTCAGCCCCTACAAACAAAACATCATGATCGTGTGTTACGACAATACGGCCAATAGACGGAAATTAACAGATGTTGATTGCGTTCCGGGCTCTGACAGCATAGCAGAGAGCAATGTACTGGAGAGGGGGAGATCAGGGGTGATTGGGGGATAGGGCAGTGGGATTTGATGCCCCCTGGCATGTGTAAAAGCAAGGTTTGAGTTGCCCTTTGTTTATTTGATAGTCTGTGGTGTAGGTCCCCCCCTGCCAGACGTGCCCCCACTATGGAGTGACAAGGCCAGATAAAAACACACCGTTAGAAAACGAAAGGGAAGTCCTTTTTGATCTGTCATGGCACTATTTCAAAGTTGTCAGGCAGGAGTCTTTCAACCCGTTTAATGTAATAATTCAGGTTGTTTCAATGTTTCCCTCATAGCCCGAGGTGAAATGCACAATTCATCAAGGTTATCGGGGGCTGCTGTAGCACTTGTTCGTTTCATGAATGCAAAGTTGGTTGGGACTCTCTAAAGACTTGCAGTGGAGTTGGAATGTTATGGCTACAAAGCACTTGTTAGCGTTGAGCTTGGCAGCCAATTAGCTTCACCCTCCAGTATCTACCAACATCATACAGAACACTTGAAATGTCCCCTCAAATTAGGTATTGATCTTACAGAAGGTCAATCAATAACATTTAGACTAAATTATTTTAACGTGTGTCACAAGAGCTCTGAAGACTACAAAAATGCACAACACTTGCTATGCAATAATTGTGATGACTTTGCAGGAGTGAAGTATGCATGCTCTGTAAAATTCACACATTGCACCAAGTATGTAACATGAGTACTGTCCACCTACAGCACAAGCATTTGAATAATGTATGTATACATGCATTATCTGAACTGCAGAGAAGTGGGTCAAAACATTACTATTAAGGGGTATCATTCAGCACAGACATCAAGGAGTTGTAGTTACCTGGTACAGCCTGTACAGTGCTAATTTTCCTGCTTGAATAGCACTCAATTTGATTCACTCAAACAAAGTGCAACAAGAGATTTCCTGTTCCTCAAAATGATGATCACTTACATATCTGAATCCAGAATAAATTAATTAAACCGGTCCATTCAGCTCGAACTAATACAGAATTAATAGCACTCAGAATGACCAAATTATTTTCAAAAAATCCAGACAGGAGAAAATTAAATCGCAATTATCATAAAAATCCATCATTGTAATTCACATAGTGCTGCAGTGTTTGGATAGGTAATGATTTTCTAATATGGCAATTTGCATAAGTAGCCCCGGAGATGGGTTATCATCGTTTTCGATCCCCCACAATTACAATTCAGACTCCATACATCAGAGCTCATAGCTACGTAAAACCACAGCACTAATTAATAAGCCATTTACAGACTGCAGCTAGTTCCAGCGGTCCTGCTGCTGACCTCACGGAAGACGAGCCGTCTCAGAAGTGCCTGTGTGTAACTACACACATAATGATGTGCCAGGGGGGAATCATTAAAAATAATTTACACAAGCCTTCATTTACAAGATCTTTTGATAGCGAGCTTCCCCCGGTGTTTAGATCCGTCGTGGAGCCCTCCTCGCCATTTGGAAAGCACGGCGCGGGTGAGAGAGAGAGAGAGAGCGGGGATACCTAAGTGGTTAATTAAGAGCTGTTGGGGCGCTGTGAGAGTCTCCTGAAAAATCTCTCTGATGTCTGCCGTGTCAAGTGTCTCTCTCAGGATGAGCCACACGAGGTGGCAGCCTGGGCAGACTAATTACTGGGGAGGCATGGTGCAGCTGAGAAGAAGCCCCTAAATGAGCCCCCTCTCCAAGCACACACCCCAGTTCATATTTGGGCAATCACAACGCCCCCTCCTCCCCCCCCTTTTGGGGCCACCACGAGTGTCGGAGCACAGAAGAGGCACCAGGGGTGTGTGCACAATCTGGGAGTGATGTGAAGGGGTTAACTACTCCTGGATTGAAATCATATGATGCTCTGACAGAAGGGGAGGAACACGTTACCTGAGGGCGGGGGGGAAAGCGAGAGAGAGGAAGAGAGGGAGGAGAGAGAGCTAGAGAAGAGACAGAGAAAGGGAGAAGTGCCTAAGGAAAACATAAACAAATGCTCTTGATTTAGGGGTGATTTCTAATGATGGGATACACAATTAACAAATAATAATATGAATTGGGACTTGGAGAAAACCATCAGTAATGACATTTGTGTTCATTACATTTATGTTTCAATGATAAAAAAATAAAATAAAACGTTTTCTAATTTACTAATGATTACAGCGTAACACAGAACCTGCTCCTCATAGCCATTTTGATCTTGAGAATTCCCTGCTGTAGCTTTCAAATTCTGTTTGAACAGAAGGGATGCCAGCGAAGAGCCTGAACAATGCTACAGGATGCAGCAGGACCAGCCATGAGAAGCCGTGTTGATCATGATATGCTGGACCAGAGCGTGGATGCACTTGGCTCTCCCTCAGCCTGGCTCTCCAGGACCATTTCAGTGAGCAGAGGGAGAGGGACTGGGACACACACACACACAGAGACAATAAGGGTTTTAAAGCCAGAGCTGCCTACAGCAAAGCCGCTTTCCAGGCAGCCTGCTAGCTCCACCGCTCCAGCCACATCAGCGTTGACAGAAGGCTGGCAGAACAATCATCTTAACAATATGGTTGAGCTGCTGACCCAATGCTGAAATTCTTCATCTTTCCAACGGGGCGCTTGCTGGAATGGGTCTGACCATCCATTTGGGGTCTTGCTGGAACGGTTCATCTATCGAACTGCAGGCTTGTTGGAATGGTTGGTCCATCCAACTGGGCGCTTGTTGCAGCGTCTAATAGCAGCACACAGTGCCAACCCTGCTCTGTTAAGGAATGTGACGTCGCCAAAGCACAGTTATTAATACACACCGTGAGGTAAACATGCATCCGTCCTGAATTAAGGAGATCGGGGGTAGGAAGAGAAGAGGGGGAACAGGAGGAAGAAATGGGTGGGGGAAAAGTGGATGATTGTGATAATGGCCTATAGTAGTCTTACAAAGCAGGCTTGCTTCTGGATCCGACAGTTGTAATTCAATTCAACAAGAAGCAGGTTTGCTTCAGGTTTGCTTCCGTCAGAAATATGCAGTTCAGAAGAAGTGCTCATGCCCCAAGAAATATGGGCTTGATTGTCTGTCCTTCCTATGTCTGCTCAGGCATCCAAACTCCTCTTCTTCCAACCTGAATGAAGACAATAGTAAAAGGAGAATCCAATCTTTTCAAGAAGACACACATTGTGCTTCCATCACAAGAACATTATAATCAGTTGGAATTGGCTAAATCCATGGTCCCAGACAGGAATGCTCTCTCAGAGGGATACAGCGCTTTCACAGGAATGCCCAAGGTTACATGAGGAGAGACAATGTGTCATTAAGTGATTTCTCCTTGAGCATGTCCATATGGAGACCCTCTCTTATTTTCTCCTCATACTAGATGATGATGGTATTTCAGTTCAAAAGGTTCTTCTCTTTGCTGGATCCTATGTGATGGCTGTTGCATATCATTTGAAGAATTAGACTACCAAAATGAGGACAAGCACACCGGTGTGTGTATAATCTTACAGAGACTGTGCACTCTTTCAGTGTTCCAAGTTAAATCTACAGTGACTCTCCATTGGACAGAAATCCGTCCTTCCCTTCATCCCCTGTAATTTCAGAGGATTTGGTGTTAACCACAGCTGTCCGCACACTCATTGTTTTATTCCACTCGAAAACAGAAATTTGCTAAGGAGGCAGGCGCAGCCCAGACTAAAAATGAGGGGTGTAGGACAGGCTGGCGGGTCTGAGGGCGTGGGCACTGTCTCCAGTGTGCTCAACACAGCCGCCGCATGCATGCTCAGGAAACACTGCTGTAAAGGAGAACAAGTGAACTTCATGTGCAGAGAATGCAGCTGCCTTCCTCACACTCAAACACACACAATGCTCTGTTTGTCAGTCAGGGCGGGAGGCCTGTGCAATACAGCCTGGCCCAAACCATATTTCTATGTATACATAAATGTGTGGAGATGTGTGTGTGTGTGTGTGTGCGTGTGTGGAAGTGCGTGTGGGGGAATGGGGGTGGAATTCAGAGGCTCAAGAGGCTTAGGAAAAGCTAGAATGGAGAGTATGAGATTGTACCACTGATCATGCACAAAATATGACTCTATTAATGCTTCTTTATATTGAGACTTAACATTCAGTATAATACAGTTGTCGAACACTTTGAATGCTACCATTCTGCGGGCAAATTAAATCTACACCTCAAAGATCCATGGTAAATCCTGATATATCTTCTATCAATCTCTGCCCCAATGTTTTAACGGCAACCAATATGCTCTTATGGAAAAAAAAGAATGTTGTGTGCCCATTATTTCATATTTGCATTCTGCTCAGGTTGGTATTAATGAGATGAAAATGAAGGATTCAACTTTCAATGCCACATTTTCATGCTTGCCACGCTCCACGCAGCCCCGTGAATAAACACTGGTATCAATGCTTGGCCAGAAAGTATTGCCATAAAGGCTGCCATGAAATTTGTTTATCTAGCTGCAGAATTGTATTCAACTGGGGATATAGAATAATGATGGCAGGAACTGTGGGGTTCGTAATTAAGTCAGTCTTCAGATGCTTTCATTCATTAACACCA
Organism: Hypomesus nipponensis; assembly: GCF_054491055.1. Classification (NCBI taxonomy): domain Eukaryota; kingdom Metazoa; phylum Chordata; class Actinopteri; order Osmeriformes; family Osmeridae; genus Hypomesus; species Hypomesus nipponensis. The sequence goes on from NC_140362.1 coordinate 15,485,430, forward strand.
AACACTCAAGTTAAATGTGGAAAGAAATGGTATTCATCACAAAAAAAGCTAATATAAAAAACCTTAAACTTTCAGGCACCCCCAAAAAACTTTGCCATTTGTCATAATTCGACTTTTTAATCAACCAGTGAGAGTCGCGTACAGTATTGTTGAAATTGTACCCACACTCCATAAGACATTAATTTTGGAGTGATTCAAATCAATATTTTTTCTGAATTTGTTGGTGATTGTACTCTCCTCTTGGACGTACAGTACTTTACCGGTGTTATGTTTTAAAGTGCTGCATGTTGTCATGCAACTTTATTTCTGTAATGTCTATTAAGGCACCTATCTAATATATGCTAAACATGAGACCAAACTTAAGATTCAATGTGGTTGACAAGCTTAGATCTTACACTCATGTAGGACACAGCATATACATGGTGACTTGTTATCAATAAGGAGCACATTTCCTTTTCTCATTTTGGACACTTCTCAATTGGAGTTGAGACTTGGCCAAATTTTAAGTGCCTACAAATTATAAAATTAGGCTTTTGCCCTTATTGCAGTCTTGCCAATTGGCTGCCAATGACAAGACATTCAAAAGCAAAAAAAAAGTTTGTTTATTAAAGCCTGTCCAATTCAATGAATATGAAACCCAACATAATTTAAAGTGTGATCATGTGGCCGAGGCTCGGCGTGAGCAGTGGCCTGTCATGGCCCTGGTAAAGATGGCGGAAACTGCCTAAGAGGCTGCTCTATGTGTTCCTCTCAGAGAGGAACTATCATCTCTCTCCCTCACCGGCTGATTTGTTTCCATCTAATGTTCTTTTCCAGGCCAGTAAAAACTAAATAATGATATGCATATAAACACATATTTTATGAAGTGCTTTGAAATTGAGATATTTTTCTTTTTTACAAACACAAACAATAACGATAATGTCTTGTCGAGATGCATGTCAGTGATTAAAGCATAGCACGACGAACCTCACAGTCACTCCTAGACAAAGCAGTCATCTTATTTACACGCTTCACAATAACCTGCCGCAAATGTCTAAAAGAGGAATAAGGTGGGGGTGGGGGGATAATTAGCATATTAATCTTTTTTATGCCGTCATTTTTCAGGTCCAGGAGACCACGGTGTAATTTAAATCTAAATGCTTTGCCTGGCATTAGAATTCATTTTAGATGGGTCAATTGTTCCATAATAAAAGGATAGAAGGTGTACTTCATGCAAGAGATTTATGTTTGCCATTTGTTCATATTCATGTGCTACTGAATACCCTCAATTCAAATGGTGATGGAAGCCCATATCAGTCGAGCTGCAGCCCCACAGATCACTAACCGGCAGCAATGAATTTCATTTGCGGGACAAAAAAAAGGAGAAATTAGCTCCAACAGTTTATTGATTTTTGCTCAACAGAAGCCTGTATAACAGCTCTATTGCCCTCATAATGATTAGTGACAAAAGTTTAATTAAGCAATTATGAAGCCAATAATAGAGTTGTCTGGTTTGCTTAGCTTCAGACTGTTTAAGACTTATCTCCTTCCTGCACATCATAGCAGCTGGAATGTGCTTGAAGAGATTAATGCTGGGAGAACACAGATGCCCACTTTAATGCTGCTTCATGATGTCGTCTGAATGAAGTTGAGAACACAAGCTCCCCTTTATCAAATTACAAGTCTGCTTTTCATGAATATGGAGAGAGAAAAAATCCAGTTATGGCTTCAAGGTGTAATTATAAAGACATACAACAGAAAAAACACACAATTCCGTTTTAGTAATCTCCTGTATGAAATATGCATGATAATGTATTTCTGAATAAAGACTTACAATGTTCTAAGAGGCTTTGGCATTGTACGGCTACTCAAACAATTGGTGGATATTTCTGAATGTTTCTTAATGTTTTATTTCATTTGTCTCTGTTGTTGTTTCCAGTATTTATTTCTCTAAATTGATTAGATTATCTTCCTTATGCATGCAGGCAGAAATGAATGAGGCTGTACACCAACAAAGTCATAATTGACTTAAATGTGGTAAGTGTGGTAGCTGAAACTTGGCAGCTACCTGCAGAAAGTTTGGTGAATATGCCATAAATGATCAAATTTGTTGATGTAAAAACACGATTGTATATGTTGGTACAAAACTTGACATTTCATGCTCATGAAGTAAATAAATGTTCAAATATCTAAATGAAATCTCATAGACCTATATAATAATATATAAAAAAAGAACAGCACTACAAATATCCAGTACCAAAGCTCAAATATGCACAGCATGCTCAAAGACGTTGTTTACAAACCATATTACGATATTGTGGAAAAGACCTGTTGAAGAAAATGATCACATTAGCTTTTTTAATTGGTTGTCAGACAAGTTGACAAGCTTGTCAGTGGTGTAATGCGCTTGTGACAAGACAGCCCTTCTCTGCATGCATAGCAACACACTGAAGATAGAATGGTTTTGCCAGCAGTGTGAGCTCTAAGAAGTAACACCAGCAGAGAGATAGACATGGCCCAATGCTCTACAGAAATACAGTATCAGTAGAACTCTCTGCTGTCTTAACTAATCCACAAACATTTGGGGGACAATAACATGGAGTTGTGTTCTGTCACGGTTGGAGCTCTGAGAGAGGATGAGCCAATAGGCTAAACACAGAGGCCACAGCTACACACCCTGTATTTATATGTACAGAAATACAACCATTATAGATACACATTTGAGTGGGCTCTCTGACATATTTACACGATTTTCGATAGTACTGCATCTTGCTCTACATATTGAATCACAGATTAACTTAATACCATGTGATGTGTCTTTATGAAAATGTGCTCTTAACTTAAGATAGCTTTATGCATGTATGCACATGCAATTTCAGAGTTTCCACACTAACTTGCTTCGTATGCATGTACAGAGACACCAGGAGCTGGTCTCTAAGATACAGTATGTGAGCCACATAAGAGTGAATATGAATGTCACCCAAAGAACCATAAAACCATTGTTGCTTTGAAACAAAACCATCTCTGCCAATTATTATGTACACAATCTCTTAACTAATTAAACAAAACACTTAAAACCACAATTAGCTACGATAAAAATGGGAATTAACTCATTATAAACTAAATGTTACATAAAAAAAATATGTAGGCCTCCACTTCAAGTAGCCTAAAATGTAACCATGCAAACTGCTACCCCCCAAAAATTACAATGACAAAGGTAAATAATAGCAATATAGATACTCTTGTCTACTGCTAAACCATAGTAAAGTAGATGGATATCTAGTTGGATATTACATGTAGTAACCCATTTTCTTAATAGTGTTATAACTCCACATGAGTGGTGAGACCCTTAGCAAGGGTTAAAACATTGTCTGGCTGCTCAAGGTTGAGGTCAGTCTCGGTCACCTCCACAGTCCTCACTCTGCTCTTCAGCCAGAGCAGTTGCATTCTGGGTAGGAAAAAAAAGGGAAAACAAGTCCAAGGTGTCATGGTGCTGGGCGGCAGGCTCTCCCCCTGCCCCTGGTTTAGACAATGAAATGACATGCTGAAGGTGGAACTGCATCTGGCAAGATATTTAAACAGGCCTGCCACATCTTGGGAACACGCTCCATTGCCAGATTGCAGGCTAATTAGAGAGCTCTTGGATGACCATCAGTGCTGTCGGTGGGACAGGGCTGGGTAGCTGATCCCTGCTCTCCTTCCCTTACACAGTGTGAGGCCTTGGAAGACAAATGGCCACTGCAACCCACCCGAGACCTCATAATGCCCCCCCAACCAAAATGTATTCCTTATAGATGTATTATTCCTCCAAGCAACAGTAAATTATATTGGTTCCGATAGGGTGTTCTAACTGCCTGTCCACACTTATTAACGGACAGTTGGTAAGCAAATAGGCTGCAAAGTAAGTATTTCACAGTTTCTACCTGCTGGATATAATTATGAACAGTGATTTAATGTGTTTTGAAGGCTATTTAACGGCCATGTCAACTACATTTACAAAAATAATTATTTGGTAAAATAAGATGAAGTAATGAAGAAGAGACTGGTAAGGATAAGAACGTAGGCTTTTCAAAAACTGCAATCAACAAAATGATGCTCACCGATGCAATCCCTACCTGCTGCTATTTTACTTGGCACACATTTCCCTGAAAAGTTCTGCTTTACCAAGCACCTCAAGCAACAAGAACCGTTCCATTGTTTTCTTTTTGGCATAATGCCTGTTTATGACAGGCTATATAACACAGGAAAATGTGCCCAGTTTGACAGCAAGTGGGAAGCTAGAATTGTTTACTTGACTCCGTCCCTTCTTTTTCGCCTGCTGCCTTTACATCTAGCTGCTGTGAGAAACATGGACGGGGAAACAAGACATGGTGGAAAATGCAGCTGCTTGCTAATAAGACGCCCATCATGCTACCTACCGCCGCTGATTTGCGTTTCCCTCTAACTCACTATGATTGCATTCTAAGAAGCCCTTCCCCTCTCCGCAGCTGATCCTCATCTTGTTACGTGGCATTAATGACACTTCAGTCATCGCGGCTTTCAAGCAGAGCCTTTCCACGGCGAACAGAGAGTTGACATTTCCTGACATTTTCCCAACTAATTACAGTACAAATAATTAAGCATGTTCTCGTATGTAACAAATGAAGGCGAAAACCGTCTGTCAGCTAACGTGATTGATGACACTCCGGGAGACTTTATCTGATGGGTTCTGCCACGAGGTACAGAGGAAGCAAATTTATTAGAACGAACAATGCAAATTTAGAGTCATCTCATCCAGTTATGCGCCAAGGCAATATCCGTGTCAAGGTGAATGTGACAATGAAAGCATAATATTAGCATTTTGTGGAGCGGGGCTGTGGGGGAAATCAGAGCAAGGAGATGACAGGCCTAATTATTTCGGCTCACACAGGCCAAGACAGCTGTTTCTGGTGTCCTGAACAAGCCTGTCATGCAGGTAACCAAATAGGTCCTGCATATGAGTCTGTATTCGACACTCTTCCGATGTGTCTGCCACTAATGACCAATGCTAATGTTGCTGCCATGTCTTAAAAACTGTATATGTGTCACTGTGCACTTTCTGCAAGGCAGTCAACATTTTGCCATATAATTATGTGGTCGAGAATTAATGCCTGTCTGTCACCTGTCCATGGCCCCAGTGCGCCACAGTATTTTGACGATGACGAATGGCAGTGTTACTATGGAAATGTAAATTAAACCTCAAAACTAAGCAATCTGTTGTTAAAAATAAGAATCCAACTGTTGGTTGTTTAGTAGGCTATGTATTGCCTTTCCATAGGGCACCAAGTCATTTACTAACTAAAAGGCATTGCATATGTTCTGTAAAGGGAATACCTTAGGTTCAATAACAGAGTGAAGAAAAACGAACATTTACATAATGTTGCCTTTTATAATGCAAGAATGCCTAAGACCAATAACATCATCATGTAGACATTATTTAGGCAGCTGATAAAATGCTAAACTGAAATGTCGGTTAATAAATCAACATGAATAGATTAAACAAAAACCTGTAGAAGTCAAAGGGTTCGGTTGGTTGCTTTAGATTAAATCATTAACGACAACAGTTAACAACAACAATTTATGGCAAGTTCTTTGCTCTTACACATCCTGCATTTAAGAGCATGTGTAACATACAAACCAACAACGAGTAGTGCTGAGGCTTTTATGCCACCAAATGGCAATATGTTGTGTGCATGCTTGCTGCTTTGGGCAATACAAAGGTTGCCGCCCACTCTTATAATGAATCTACAATTCGTACTCTGGGGCAGGCTTACAATGGCTCTTCAGGGGCAGGCAAATCCGGGAGGGTTTGGAGAAATCTACATGGAGATCAAAGTTTGCCGCTCTGTGTCTTCGTTCCTGCTGGAGAACAGATGGGCAGTGGTGGCAACACAAGCCCATTGAGATTCAGGCTCCAAAGTGACTGCTGCGCTCTGTGCCCCAGCAGACGATGCCTCCGTGTTGTAGAGCTGCAGAGATGCGTTAAGGTAGGATGATAGGGAGTAGCGACACAAAACATACTGACAAATAAAAACAAATATGAACTGAGTAGGCTTCAGGTGTAATTTTTAAAAGATGTATTCACACAAATTGTTTGTTTGTAAAACGTGTTTGAGTATAATTCTTATTTTTCTAAGTTTGTATTAAATGTTTTATATTAGAAATATAAAGATTCAAGATAGTGTCCAGGCATATTCCTGAGGTTATTTTTGACATAAATCATGGATGTGTGCTGTCATCCTCAATGCATTGTCCTTATCTTTATCTTCATAATATTATCTGAAAAAATGTATGAGCACTATGTCACCAGCTTACATGAACCTTCAGCCTCCTGTCCTGCATTAAATGTTCCTAGTAGTTTATATATACAATAAAATATAAAGATAGAAGCCACAATCAATTATACGATTAGAAAGTTGATCGGCAATTCCTTTGTTCTCCTTTTTCAACCTACAATAATGTCATAAAAATCAGACTTTTTCATAGTGTTAGCCAAATGCTGTGTTGTCAAAATCAAAATGCCACAGAGCAGATCTGGGTGTTAGGCCATGCCAAAGAAAACTGATTCACAGCTTCTTAGCTGACTCTATGATTCAGACAAGACAATTAGTTGTAGAACAAAGAATGTCATAGGACTTAAGGAAGAAAAGATATGAAACGGCGTAAAACAGGTTTAACATTTCCCATTATGAAGACAAAAATGATCCCCAACCCCCTGGGATACATTACTTTGTTCGCATGATCCAACAAGGTGACTAATCTAGTTTTTTTTGTCCCTTTTATTCCATTTTATATTTACACGTCAGAAATTCAATTCTACATTTGAGATGCTTACTGTTTTAACGCCTGGTGCTGGAATGTCCTCAGTTCAATGTGCCCCTTTGTCTATCTCATCTGGTGTCATCCTTTTTAGATGTATAACCACCAGAATGTCTTTAACCAAACATGGAAAACTAAAAAAGGTATCTATACTGAACATTTATATTTGCAAAGCAACATCATTGTAATCAAGTTGATGGTTTGGATCAAGGTTACATGTACCCATGTGACAGGTAGGCCACTACAAAAATGATTCTGCTACATTAAACAAACCATATTAAACATCCCCTCTGGACTCCCATGTAGATGACTAATGTGTTATTGTGCAACTCTGAAACATTCAACATTGTATCATGGTATGGTTGGAGAAGAAGGTAGAGAATGAGGAGATGAGTATCCCTTAAAGGTCTGTATTCATTCTACAAATCCCAATCAATGCCACAACTCCTCTGCTCTCCAGTTTATCTGGCCAGACTTCCTGGAAGTGGCCGTTACAAAGTACGCAACAAAACAAGCACCGGCTAATGGGATGAGATGCAAAGAATGACTTTGCTGACAGTAAATCATATTACATTCCTAATAAGCATTAACTGGATAACTGGGTCAAAGCAGTATTATCTTAATAGATTTTTTCTAAAGAAACCTGACAGTGAAATGTCTGTGCTTGAATATTTCTTCATGCATCATTAAAACAAGATTGGCTTTTAACAAAAAAAGAATCCTTTCGGCTGAATTGATTCTTGCTCGGGGCTGCCTGGGAGTAAGTGTATTACATAAAAATCTATACAGGATATTAAAACAACACCATTCTGCAAGACAGTTACAATTAAAAGCTGACACCCGGCTCCTTGGTGACTGCCACAGCAGGCTGCCAGCAAATACATCTCAGTCTTCTGAGTCAGTTCAATCAATGGGGCAGCTTAACCAGGAAACCTCAGTAAGGAGGTGTAATAGACGGGTGCTTTCCTGTTCACTGAGAGCTTGCTGGCAATCTCAGCATGTGACCCAGGACTTTGTTCAAACTGTTAAATAGTGTCTCCTTTCTTCCTTCCATCCTTTCTTAATCCCTTCCTACCTAACTACCTACCCACTTACCTTGACGTGAGCACTGATCTAGTTATGAGCTCTTCACCGCCTGGCTCTCACCAATCAACTGGGAAGATCAGTTATTCCTTCCAATAGAGATGCATTGGGGCAGTGTAACAGTCCATGTATTAAGTGTTCTCTGTCACTCACGACTGGAGCCACGGCGAGCCCAAGTCTCATGATTCACGGGTGAAACTGACACAAGGGAATCTCTCCAGCTAACTGAGCTCTTATGCGTCCATGTCCACACACATCTGAAACTTGTTGTTCCTCCCTGATCCATGGATTAGGCTGGACGTGTTTATTTGTGACCATCCTCATCATTCATGACAACCGGGGCGGCGCTGACTCCTTGTAGAGATCACTCATGATATCACCAAGTCACGTCTTATGCGAAATTCAATCTGAAATCTGTGAAACCACACCGGGATATCAAAGGGTAGAGTTACAGGTGCTGCGGGTCCTATTCTGAGCGCAAGGGGAGCTCTCGGAGGCAGTGGGGGACATTGGCAAAGATGCGTAGCAAATGCTCTGGAATAAATCGGTCCCACTGACACAGCGCTTCTCATCAGCTGACATCCTGTGGCGTCCCCATCAGTTAGGGACTAATAAAGACATATGACTGGAAAAGCAATGTACAACCCCACCCCATGGCAGGGTGGGTGGGTGGAATGCCGGCTATGTGGGTGGACTTGTCACTCAGACACAGCAGACTGCTATCAGTGGACATAGGGGTACTCATAGGTCCATCTTTTATTCATCTGAATGACCTTTAACTAATGCTGGTGCATGGCTTTCTCAAGTGCACCCTGTGACCTGTTTGAGTCTATCGTCTCCATGGACAGTGCTAGTCAGCAGAGCTGAAGGGTAGACATGAATGATGGAAGCATGTTTTGTTAGACTTAGATGATGCTACATTTTTGGACTGCATGATTTACGAGTAAAGTAAAACAAACAAACTAAAACAATTAGCCAATGTCTCCAGTGTGATCATCCCACAAGACATCTGCACATTTACTATATCATGGAATAATTAGTAGTAATAATTAGTAGTAATAATTTAGTAGTAATAATTTAGTAGGTACTTTTATCTAAGGCAGCACAAAGGGGGGGATTTTAAACTGCAACCTCTTGATCTGCAGTCAAATGCTTTGCCACTGAGCTACACCCATCCCCTCTATGCCAATATGTCCAAAACGTTGTCACTTGTAGATATCAGTGCTAAGTTGGTTAGCTCAACATTGACTTTTGAAGAATAAGATCCTCAGAAATGAAAACCTGTATAGATGTTAGGCTTCTTGACTAGTCAATGGTGTGTAAATGTTGACTTTGCAGGTGCTGCTCATTTAGGTGTAGAGGCTGCTTTGCTGCCACATACACAGCTTGGGCCTGGGTAAGGGAACGTGCATGTGTATTTATGGGTGTGTGTTATATGTGTGTGTGTGTGTGTGTGTATTGGTGGAGCAATGTAATATGCATGACAATCCTGCTGCAAGTTGTCTAGTCTGAGGAACCCTGAAAACACACTGCTCACCTGACATCTGCATATGCCATTCAGAAGGGCAAGAGGCGTCTGCATCAGTGATTTCTAAACACTTTGAGGTCAACAAATTATTAATATTTAGTATTAGCACTGATGACAATGTGGCATCCTCCCGAGAGCTTGGCAAAATGTTGGCCAGGGCTATTCTTTGACATCAACAATGTTTGGCAGATGGTGCTGTCAGTTTAGCTCTGTGCTTATTCCTTCATGCATATGGCAGCATCCCTTTAAAATGAACACACTCATGTATTATCTATGGGGCTAAAAGCATGCAACACAGCCAGAAATGTATCGGAGGAGTTAAACTTCTGTAAACAACTTGCCGTGGCTGTGTAAATGTGATTTTACTGACATAAATAACAGAAACATATGGCCTTGGACAGGAAAAGGCTGATACTGGGCTGGGCCATTCTCCTGTAGGACCTGGGACTGTTTGTGACATGATGCCATATGACAGTGAGAGACACAGGGAGGAAAATGAATGACTTTTTTATGAACTACCTGACAACACACATTCGACCACTAAAATACCTCCATGGCTCCACAAAATTCAATCCTTGCTGAGGCAGAAAAATGCCATATTTCAGAGGGGAAAATTCTATCAGTTATGTTTTTGGTAACCTATCAGCGACTCCTTGACAGTTTGACACTGATCAGACTTCCATGTGAACTTCGTGGTGGATGTCCATCATATTACAACAGCTTTTGATGGCTTCTAGTAGAGCTTGATAGACCAAGATACTTACTTTAGCTTTACTTGTAAGAAAGCTTGTATGACAGGGCTCACAATTTAAGTGAACATATGTTCGGCACATATGGTTGCATGAAACTGTCTGACTCGGAATGACTGTAATGAAAGGAAAGTCTAGAAAATGTTACCATATACTGGTCTAATGTAACTAGTCTCATGTGGTTTTGACATTCTTGTCTTGAAGCTGAAAATGCCTAGGCTGCTTCTGTAATGGGCCATTGTATTATTGATTGTCCAATGTAAAGTCAAAATATTTCTGCCTATCTTATCTGTCCGCTCAGCTAGGTGTTACAGTGCTCCTTCAGCTCGGGCTAGCGTTGGTCACCTAACATTACATTTGACAAGCTGGTAGATCCGATCTACCCAGAGATGAAAGGATGTCGGATGAAGAAGGCCCTACTAAACTTCCGGGCCGCATCCCAGGAAGGAGTCTTCCCCTGTGATGAATAAACTATGGGACGGTCACCAAGGCCAGGTTGTGGATGAGACGAGGTAGAGGGTTTCCTCCGTGACCCTGCCACGGGCCATGGTCCATGCAGAAGATAGGTGTTGGAGGACAGATTTCCAGCTGGTGCCGGCACCAGAGCCAGTGGGGAAACACTGTGCAACAGAGAGAGAGAGCGAGAGAGAGAGAGAGAGAGAGAGAGAGAGAGAGAGAGAGAGAGAGAGAGAGCTGGCAGTGCTGTTAATGGGAGAGACCCAGATTCAGGGCTGCCACACCACCAGGAAAAAGCCCACAAACGTGCCACTTTCATGTGGCTGCAGAGGTCTAATCTATGTGAAATGTAAAGCTATGTATGAGATGGCAACAAAGATAGTCTGATCAATAATTAAATATCATCCCCCACTGGTTGTGCTGCTGGGGTGGAATGACTGTCGGATTGACTGACATATTTGGAGCATTTGATGTTCAGACTGTGGATCCTGCTGTTACCTTGACCGTCCTGCTCTGTAAAGCTTCAGTGCTTAACATCTCTTGTGGGGGAGGTTTGGCTCTGAGCATGGTCAGCTCCCCCCTGGCCTGGAATTTCACATTTACCGGATAGTTCCAGGTAGCATATTTTACAATTCATAAAATACTTTTATCACATTGGTAACACAGATGCTGGATGGGATGATATTTGTTCAGAACGACAAGGGATATCTGGATTAAACTGTCAGGGAATTGCCCAGAACTCTCTAAACATTGCTCCTCTGTGACATGTTAATGCTATGATGAACATACAATGTACTCCATCAAAATGTACAGAAAATTCTTGCACCAACAAAAATACAACGCATGGGTTGCTATAAGTGCATATTTTTTTTCAAATTTAAAAGCATGAAAATAATAATTATGCGGTTTTCTAAAATCTTATTTCCCTCCATTGAACGTTGTGTTTACACTTTGTCAGTGTTGATTTCATATTAGCGTGAGTAATAACTGTATTTACTCAAGTATCACACCTATTTATGATTCATATTCTGTTGAACGGCTGTCTATCTGTGAGATTGAATAAGTGCAAGGTGCAGGGGATAAATCACTCATTTTATTTATAGCTTGAATCAGAAATGACAGCTGGTGTTTATTTTGCTGTGTTCGAAAAGTTATTTTCAGAGTGTCAGAAACACTGTAAATCCATGGCTGGCTGCTTGACTGTAGAAGTCACTCAGCGTTCTGACTAAACAAGGCCCTGGCCTAATAACTGGCTCTCTGCTCAGGCACCAGCATGGAGGCTACCATTCATTATTCATGCTCATTAAATTCTGGGCCTCATATGAGCAAAGACTGCCAGCTTGCTGCCAAACTGGGTTGGTTTTGTGATGTGCCCACTTGAGACCTAAGGATTTAAATCCAGGACACCACTTGTGAATGACTAGCAGACAAACATTTCCTCAAAACAGTCTGCCCCCAGTTTAATTTCATCACATTTGACAAAATACACAATTATATTTACCTCAATTCTCTCTGTAAATCAGATTTAGAAGTAATACAATCGGTGAATGCGACATGTTTTCATTATGAAATGGATTTGTAGTAAATGTAGCTTCCAAATATGAATATTCATCCTGTTTTGTAGATCTTTCAAATGTTATTTCTACTCACATATTTCAGAAGAAACTAAACTCATCAACAAATACCTCAGTCAATAATTGCATCATATCCAATCCAATCCAATTATCTTATTTACAATATAGAAGCATTTGATCAGCTTTTTTAGGGAAAAAAAATATAAACTAGCGATGAAAAGTGTTTATTAGACTATGTGGATCACTTGTTAGAGAACGTAGAAATGTTTTGCAAAATATTTGTTTTACATTATCTGAATGTGTTATCTAGCTATGTTTTGAAGGAACACATAGCCCCTGGACCAGAACACATAAAACATACCATAAAGTCAACCTCATGCAACGCCATGTTGGACCCATGCAAAGGAACCAGCAGTGACCTACTGTACACGTTCATACCATTAAAAAGTCCTCAAAGAATAGTTTTTCATCTACTCAACAGCATGGAGCTGAAAAGTGGTTTTGACAGACAGGAAACAATTATTTATCTGAGAAACAGGAGCACGCACACGCACACACACACACACACACACACGCACACACACACACACACACACACACACACACGCACACACACACACACACACACACACACACACTAGCAGCTGTGAGTTTCCAGTTTCCAAGCTCCAGCCCTATCCATCCATATTTGTCTCTCATGTACAGGATTCTAAAGACTAATAAGAAGGGGATCGTACAGAGAGTCAGCCATACTGCTTTCCCATATGTCCCTCTGGGTGGACACAGCCATATCAATCTGAGACTGGTCAGCCCCGCTTTCATATACTCCTAATGTACTGGAAAGACTTCCACAGTCAGCTGCCCCTCGTTGCTGGTCCAGAACAAGAGTCCGGACCACCTCCACAATGGAGAACAATCTGGCTTTCTGTAGGCAAAGCCCTGTGGGCTGATCATTGTCAGGTTAGGTTATGTTTTAATAGCAGGCACTTCAATGCTGGTTTTTGTGCAGAACTGTGTCAGAAACAAGAGGTCTAAATAAACAGAGAGGCCACTGGAGTGCTTTCATTCATCATGGCCGTCTGACAGCAACATGCAGAGAAATCATCTGGAATGGTCCTCTGTTGGCCTGCCTGAACGTGCCCCCCCACTCCTCACTGAAACGCTGCCAATACATGCAGGACTGTGTGTATGTGTGTGGGTGTGTGTATGTGTGTGTTGGTCTGTCTGTCTGTCTGTCTGTATGTCTGTCTGTATATGGTTTGAATACACACATTCCATAAAACTATACAAACGTATCCACAACAAAAATAAATAAAAATCATGCATCACTTTGTACTTGTTGTAAATATGTCAGATTTGGTGTTAGTAGGTCCTATAAATTATCTTATATTATTTTGATATGACACATTTTAAAACTGTGTGTTTTATATGTTCTCACAGTTTCAGTATTGATTCAGTCACTAAGACTTTAATTGGTTACTCTGGATCACAGTAGTTCAAACCTAAGTACCAATATGGTGAGGGAATTTCCTGGGCTCATGAACTGGGAGTGTTTTTGAACAAACAAAACTTCAAAGGGGGTTGTGCTCGGCAAAAATAAGGTAAAGTTGAACGCAAGCACACATTCATTTAACAACATTTCTTTTTTTCCCCTCCTCAAAGCATCTGTTTGCTCAGATCAAAAGCTTAACCTTTCGACCATGGAGAATTCCATCACTGGGTTTGATTTCATAAAAGAAGCTTTCAATCGCTTCTGAAAGACTCTGGAGGGCACAGTCTCTTGCCTGGAGAGATTACAAATGCCACATGTTTGGAGATTGAAAGGAACACGTTGTCACAGCCTAAAACAACAACTCCCAATTAGTTGCGTTCACTCTCATGTTCTCTCTATAGATGCAGACGCTTGTTGGTGGGCAAGTAGTTGGCTGCCTACTCCAAAAAGTGAAGTTAAAATTTTGCTAATACAGCTAATAAAGCTTAATGTATTTGGAGAATATGGGTAGATGTTTATTGCTTTTTTTACAGACGAAGGAGCTAAAAAGACTACTCCATGATTCATGATCGCTAATCCAGGACACAAAAATGTAATAAATTATGTGAATTTGGAGGGCGCATCCTCTGATGACAAAATGTTGTTGTTTGGTGATCGCATGGTGATATACCTAATACACTTATATCCGGTAATAATGTAATGTGTGTCAAGATTGCAGTCTTGGAAAGCTCTTTCAATGAAATTAAGGCTTTGACACTCATTGAATGTCATTTATTCATTGAAATAATTCAAAAGAGACTCTTAAGCTTCCCTAATTTGAATCAATGACTGATTGAAATAGAAAACCTCCTGCTTGGTCCATGATGTTTATGTTGACCTGATTTGATCCCTGGTTTTTCACGACAGAGCCAATCCTCTGTGAAAGAGGAGGCCACAGAAGGTGGTAGAAGAGGTGGTTGGTAACCTTGTTCTCACGTAGGCCTAACTGACTCTCCAGGATTGTCATGAGCAGTGTCATTGAGTTTCCATCCTCAGGCAAAAGGTCACAAAGGTTGACTTAGTTTCCCTCCCCTGGCCTCAGATCACTCAAAAATAAATCAATACTGTAAATAATTGTTTGCGGGATGTCTAAATGGGATATCTTTGCTTGAAGGGATAATGAAAGATAACCCTTAACAGTGACTTACAGAGCGAAAAAAAAGTGTTTTTAAACGTGAGCAGTTTGAAATAGTTAGTTGTATTCTCCATCAGATTATGTTGTTGGCTGGTCAGACTTTCCAAATGTTATGGTTTACAGAAAAAAAATCAATCCAAGATGTTCAGCTGCAGATTAATGGTTTCACTTGCATTTACACATTTATACGATGGACAACTTTCAAAACTATTTTGAGATTGTTCTCTCTGGTAATGTCTCTCACAATGAATGCTAGACATGATAAAAAACCCAATGTGAAAGCATGCAGTTGTTATGAGGAATTTGTTCAGTGCTAGTCTTCACACATGACTACTCTTCATAATATTGCCCTTCAAGGGAGAATTCCCATTTAGGGGTACGATCACACAGAATAAGCAGACATCATACTGATGATGATGCTCCAGTGTAAACCCAGCGAGGAGTGATTATGTCCTTAGAGGTCGTAGTCACTGGTGTGTCTCATGATATCATTCAAATGATCCATTAATTAGGTTTCACACAAGCGCGGTAATAACCTACAAGCTTCGGACATCAGCCAAGGCACATTAAGTGTTTTAAAAGGTGTTTCTCCAGTCACGTGACCTCTATCTCATCTCAGCTTCATTTTCTCGGCAGTATGCATCACTGACTAGAGATATGTTTACCTGCAGATAACACTCTCCTGCCACAATGGAATTATGGGGCCTTGTAAATAGGGATGTCAGCTGATCCTCGTTTTTATGATTGCGAGAACGCAAACTGTTTTGCTTTATGGCCCGTCTTAAAACGCATTGAAATGATGATTACAGAATAATGTTATTGCTAATAAGAAGGCTTACTGCTCACTGATGCAAGATAACCATCCATGCATTTTATATGCTCAGACAACAGCAACTAGAGAGTCTGTGCTGTAAAGAAATATTGTGACATGGGTAAAATATATATGTATATGTGCATGTATAATATGAATATCTTTTATAGTTTTTTGGGGGGTGTAAATACAAACAAATGCAAGAAAGATTTTCCTTCTCAACAATAGAGATGGAGATGGATATTAGATGATTATGTAACTCTCACCAATGATTTTCAGACTTCATTACTTCAGCTCTCCTAAATATTAATGTGAAGGGAGAGCAGGAAAACACGAATCTCTGTCTGCATGTCATTTCCTATACTAACATTCAAAACATAACCAATGAAGACATTCATCAAACACTGAGGAACAGCTACTCTTTAAATATCGCTCTGCCCAAACCAGAGGGTATTAGTTTCCTCGCCAAACTGTCACAATATTTCCAAAGATCCATTGTGGTTTATCTAAAACTGGGCAATGGTGAAACTATGGTTACAAATAATCAGTTTCACTTCAATGAAAAGTATGTGTCATGGTGGGTGACCAAGCATGGGAGAGCTCTGAACAATGAAGGCTCCACAGGCGTGTGTCCAATACCCTCCTTCTGCCTCCTTCCATCCCTGCTTCTGTGGGTGGGACTGCAGTGGCATGCTGTTCACAAAATTAACCAAAACTGCTTGCCGTTTTAATGCGTAATAAAATTACTGCCCTCACACTAATCCCCGAACATCCCAAACCGATGTGCTTGTCATTGTTTTGTATATTATAGTCTTGTTCTGAGCTGTGAAAAAATATGGACTTACATACTAGACTGTATTTTCTCACAATGCTAATTAGTCACCAACGCTAAGTCACTTCACACTGTAGGTTTGAGGTATTTCTCTCTCTCTCTGTCTTTCTCTCTGTCTCTGTCTCTTTCTCTCTCTCTCTCTCTCTCTCTCTCTATGTCTCGCTTTCTCTCTTTCTCTCACATACACACACACTAATGAAGTCTTGCACACACACACGCACACATTGACATACACTCAGACACGGGTTACACTTGAGCAGATGAATTGTCAGCAGGATTAACAATTGGATCAAGACATGAAAAGTCTCACACTTTTTGTAGTTGTGCAATCGCTGGTACCATAAAATTGTACAAAGACAAAGAGATGTTGAGCTTTTTAGAAATATTTGCAATATGCAATGTTACATATAGTTTTGTAGTTGCAGATCTTTTTTTTCAAGTTGTGTTCGCTGGTAATGGTTAGGCCCAAATGTACTCTAACCCTACCCAGAATTCCCATATAATGTGACAAGTAAATATTTCAAATAATAGCAAAGCAGAGTCCGAAAAAAATGATAATGGACGGGAAAATTGAATCACCAATGTTGTGTTTCGTAAGTATCCTCTTACACCTGCTATTCTGCTACCTACCTACGGTTACCATGGCCAAAGCCAGAAGCTTGCAGTATAAGCAGTTGTGTTTTGCTGAATACCCTTAACTGGATTTGAGAAGCAGCCATGGCCCACCTCCAAAGAAAAGGCTTGAGAACATCTATCAATTTGCAAACAGACTTAAAAGTGTCAACAGTAGCACACAAGCCTTAGAAACATTCTGCTTATCCTACACCAATGCACCCTTCATGTGATGTAATTTCATTCTCTACAAGATTCTCTTTCTGTCCCTGTACTTCTGTCGCTATCAAATGCTTGGAACAGTGGGGGAGAGCCCATTCCAACAGTGACAGAAAACTGCCCACTCTTCCCCCATAAAATTAGAAAAGCTGTTCATGTTTTTATCTTTCAGATTTCCTGGGTTTTATGGCTAAATACTAAAGCACTGGAGGCTGGTCATGCTTTAAGCTACTAGAAAAAGTTAAGCTTCGGCGTTGGCCAGCCGAGATATCGGCTATAAGCTGACAAGTAATTAAACCAGCATATCTGTAACAACTGTCATCTCTTATTTCTCTGCAGCTTGGACGTAAACCAAGGCGAAAGAGACGAAAAGGAGGGAGGAGGGAAAAAAAAGAGAGAGTGAGAAAGAAAGAGAGACTTCACATTAATGGGCAACTGCTGGGTATCTCCCACAGAACAGTTTAGCAGACTTGAGCATTTAGGGGATTGTGGAAGAGATCACAAGGGTCAGGAATCCTTTTACCAATTAACAGCAGGGAAGAAGGGTGTCAAATAAGGTGTACATTTCAGTTCTGCACTTTTCAGTGACTCAAGCATGAAAGGCATTCTAATGCTCTCAAGCAGCGGCTTCTTTCAGGCACCAGTGATGTCACCGCAGTTCTCTCAAAAGTCAGCTTAATCGTTCACAAAATGGCATGTAGCCATCTTGTTCAGCGTAGGTGTCAAAGCTAGTGTTGAGTCAGTTAGAGAGATAATGCTGGAACAATACGACAGCACTCAGATGACAGGATGGCGTGGAGACATTTGAGCTTTCACTCAGGAAGATAGGAGTTGATGGGTGATAGGCTTATTCAGCAGTTATTTGATTGATATTTATTTTTATTTATATTTACGCTATGACATTTAGAGAGTTACATTTCAAAACATACTGCAATGTGTAACAGCTACTTCTCAGAGTGGTTACTGATCTTGGCCCATGAGTAAATCAACTATGGGCTAATTAAGTCCAAGTACGCACATACTGTACCATGAATGGAATACAATCTGTCCATCTGTTCTCTGTATCCCTGTATCCATTCATTGTATAAATCAATATCTAAATCATGTTTACTATCATCGTTATTAGCAATGTAAGACTGCTGGCATGCCTCTGCTGTCTGTATACCTAACAATATCCTAAGTTACCATTGTTAAAATCATAATTTCCATGTAACACTTTTCCCCCCTACAGTAGCGAGATATTGCACCAGCTCCATCTTCTTCTCCTCCTCATTATGCATGCAGCTGCAAGAGTTAGTCAAATAATCGTTTGTAATTCAATAGAGCAATCTTAACTCATTTAGTTGTGCTAAAGGCTGACTGGGAGAGACAAAGAGCCCAACATTTTGCCGCTGAGCTCATTATGCGTATTTTATAACAATTTGCAATTCAAGGCCACACAAAGTGATGGGGAAAGGTAGGAGGCTGGCTTCAAAGGCTGCTGCCAGGGAGTGACCCCGTACCCCGCTCCTGGGGTCACCGCCCCAATGAGAGCAAGGAGGATGCAATTAAAAGAATTGAAAAACAATGTGTAACCAGAGATACTGCTGCTTATTATCCTGTGGTGCCACACAATATCGATGACCTTAGGTTTTTTTCAGTTCTCTCGATGGGGTTAGGTCACCCATTAAAACAGCAGGCTCACCTCTCACAGAGGTGGCACACGATCGTAAAAGGCACCAGGAGTGCGACGACTAATTGCGTAACTCATTAATCTCCGTGCTTTCTTTGCAAAAATGCCCCCCCCCCTCCCCCCGAGTGGAATTCTGACTCTGTTTGCCTTTGAGAAATATCAATTAGAACTTGCAGGATGACCTGAGGAACACAAACACAAATGTTTTGGATGTGGTGTGTGTGTGCTTTAGAAGTTTACCGAGCCAACAGTTTGAGCAACTACAGACACACTGTCTGCCTGCATCCCCTTTCTTTCACTACAAACTAAGAAACAGTTGCTATCAAATTACACTCGGCTGCAAGTCTCATTATTTTCGGTACATTAGATATGATGTCTGGTCCTACAACAGAAGTCAGAGTCACTACCGCGGATCAGTGATGTGTTTATTTTTAGGGAACATCGTCTTTCCCTTGTCGCCGAGACAAACGCAATCAAAATGTCATCGCAGAATGGAAGGGAGCTGTTTAAAAATGCATCAGTCTGCGTCGCATGTCATTAATTCTTCTCAGGCTGTAAGCAGCTGTGCAGAAAGTTTACTGAGACTTCACAGTATTCCACACTCGTATCTTTATGGTGTAATTTCCCATTTAGCTGGTTAACACCTAGAGATTCATGGGAGAGCTTCCTGTTGTTGTTTTAATTGAACAAATGAAAACACAATACCAAACAAGTACACTGCAATGCTGCCTGGCTTTTATATGAACTTCCACAAGAGGATTGGTCACAAATTGAGTTTGTGACCATCTTTGCAAACTGCATACTGCAAAACACACACATAC
The DNA here is from genome assembly GCF_054491055.1 of Hypomesus nipponensis. Taxonomy (NCBI): domain Eukaryota; kingdom Metazoa; phylum Chordata; class Actinopteri; order Osmeriformes; family Osmeridae; genus Hypomesus; species Hypomesus nipponensis. Next base: position 15,505,269 of record NC_140362.1, read on the forward strand.
TCACACGCACACACAAACACACAATGTAACAACAGGGGGTTAGCACACTCTGATCAGTCAATTCTCAACAAACGATCAAAAGCCAGTACACTTGATATAAATGAAAGGGAATCAATTTCCCTAAAGTGATGGAGCTTGAATTTCAATACTCATCATTAATATCACAAGCAGGAAAAAAAAAACCAAGACAACTGGAAGCCATGAATATCCAATGACAGGTGTCAGGAGTCGTTCATTCCAGCTGCCACCTATCTTCTGTTTCAATAAGTAAGAGAAATAGACTGCTGGGCTGGGAGGGACTATGGTGGGAGCCCCTTATCAGTGGCAGAGTGATTCTGACTGTACTGACAGTGACACAGGTAATCCATCATGTCATCAGCCCCTGTGACGGATGGAGCTGGTCCTCATCCCTGGACGTGTGCATGGGGAGGCGTGTGTGTGTCTCAACACTTTGTGTATGTGTGTGTGTGTGTGTGTGTGTGTGAGGGTCTATGAGCATGTACATACTGTATTGCATGCCTCCAGATTGTGTGTGTGTGTGCATGTCTAAGTGTGTGTCTGTGTGTTTATTGTGTGGCACGCCAGCAGGTAAGTAACACTTAACCCCTGCATGGCTTGGTGCCCTGCTGACTCGAAGGCCTTAGCTACCCGCTGTCAGACACAGGGAGGGTCTTCCTCCACTGACAGGAAATCCATACCCAGCTCACACGATCTGCAATCATGACAACTCACCACTGCGTGCTCCTGCAACCTCTGTAATCATGACAGGTGCAAGGACGATGTGTCCCACCTCCTGGCTGCATCATGCAGCGGCTAAAATAAGTACAAGGGATCAGATAGAGGGGTTTAGATACATATATGGAGTCACCACCTTGTGTTGTGACATTTATAGGAGACAAATATCTTTGAGTGGTCTATGACTGCATGTTTTAGGGATTGGGACAAGTGGTAAAGTTCTACATGAATGATACAAAGGTTGTACAGTCTACTAAGTGTATTCTTCACCAGGTGTCTGCTTGTTCTAGTTGCTCATTGATTGTGGTGCATTCCGTCCAATCAAAACTGTAGCAAAACCGTTATTCCGTATTATTGACGAGTGTATTAATGAAAAGTATTCCTTTTACAGGTCAAGCTTAACACATTTACACAATCTGGATGTACGATCATGCTTTGAAACACTTTTCACCCATGCTTTGCTTTGAAAGAAATACAAATGAATCAACTCATCTGGTCCAGCCAAATGAATTATCAGTAAAAACAATTCAGTTTATTCTCTATCATCCGTTTTAGGCAACATATGGGTCGTGAATGCGGGAAAAAAGAGTATCTTTGGTTTCTGAAAAGTGATCTGTCATGTAGGGTTAGGAGGTGATAAAAATCAACAGTCTGAATAGAAAATTGCCTGGTAGAGCTCACCAACAGTTGGAAGATAAGAGGAAAGATTAAAGATGGGGGGTACGCATTGCTTTGTGCATTGTCTTCTTCCTTATGCCATTCTCCTCATGTGGTGACTAGCTGGTCTCAAGCAGGTTGTGGGTTGATATGAGGAACCAAGCAACGCTCTTTTTGTCACATGCTCCTTCCTGTTCAAACTCAGACGGCGCATCTCTGACCTGAGCAGCTGATGTTATCAACAATGTGTGGAGTGTGGGAAGCGAGACATGTTTGGTTTTGGTCAGGTTTGGCTTGTGTCAGAAGCATTACCGTTAAGAGTTGCTTGACACCAGAAGGCAAACAAGGTAAATTGAGAGGAGAGTCTGAGGGGAAAAACACAAACATGCCACATGATGTTGCTCATGCAAATACAGGCATCAACAACTCTGGATATTTCTGTGTAGCATTTCTCAGTCTATGGTTGGCATGATCTCAGTTTTATGTAATATTGCCAGATATCCAAACAAGGAAACAAGCAAAACTGAAACAAAATCCAAACAAATTCATTCAAACTAGAGTAGCAGAATAAACATTCTGTGTTTAATTATTTACAACTTTTGCATATTCAGAATGATTATTCACAGAGTAATATTGGGAGAATTGCACTAACAAAATGTGCATGAAGTACATTATGTATTATAAACTTGTTTTTGTCTAACAAATGAACAGACTTTTTATTTTTATGCTGATTTAATTACTGACAGAATCTTCAAAGTTATGTATCTAGTTAGCATTGTTTGTTTGCAGCTTTGTTCATTCTTTGGAACTTTAAAGACATCTGTCAGATATATTAGCATGACAAGTGTGTCACAGGACTACTGCAACCCGATCCTTCTATCCCAGCAAAGCATCAAGCGTCCTGCAAAAACCCTCGAGTGAGGAGCACAGTGTCTGATTGTGTGTGTACAGAACTGTGTGTGTCCCATGTAAAACCCTGGATTTAGTTCCTGCAGACAAATATTCACAGGTCATTCTTCCACACACGCACACACGCACACACACACACACACACACACCCTAAGGGTTATGTATAAAACAGCATGCTTGCCTGCAGAATGTTAGTTTTAGGTGAGCGCCTCTGCAAAAATAACAGCCCACTGTGAACACTTGTCTTCAGTGCTCATTTCCCACTGTTTCCTCATCTTTATGATTATTGCAATGATTTTAGCAGCAGGCTCTGCTGTCTGTCTCCAGCTCTGTGTGAAGGGAGGCCCCTAACCGGGGCCCTCATTCAACTGCAACCGAACACCAAACAAATAACACATTTTGTGAAGTAAATTACAGCACAATTGAACAACTGCCTGGGTTGTATAAACAAAAATGTATTTCAATACGTTTTAAAGGAAGGTTGTTAGGGTTGTAACATTACGACCCATCAACACATCCTCAACAGGAACCTCTGGGGTGTAACAGGCAGCGTGCCCTTGTTGGTGTTGGTGAATGCTGACGCCGTGCAGCGGTAGGTCCAGACTCCTGCCTCAGCGCCACGCGCCTCCTGCCTGAGGAGCTCCGAAGAGTAGTTCTCGGCCCGGCGACCTCGGTGACCTGTGGCGCGAACGCAGCGCCACAGGAAGCAGGGATGGGCAGGCGGCGGTTGAAGCGAGATCCCCGCACTACAAACACTAATCTAGGATAAAACGAAAGGAATGCAGATGAGGATATTAAAAGCCTCACGCCGAGAACAAGAACGATGCAACGCTGAGATCAATGGCCGATATTAGCAGGTAGTCTCTAATAGTTTTTAAATACCCCCATCAAAACCGACTTATAAGACAAAAGCCTCTTAACAAAGTGAACGGGCAACGAAGGAGCAGGATTCATCATACAGGTTTTGTTCAGCCTGACAGCCGGCCGGCGTGGAGCATCAGCTTACATTAGTGGTAGTTTAACATCATCTGAAAGGAGAAGATGACCTACTGAGAACGTACATGAGTAAATGTGTAGCAATACAGCGGCTATTACTGTTCCCCCCCAGGCAAATACCTTCCCCTTAAGCCTGTGCATGGGAACATTTTGTTTTATTACCTCGCAAGATAAGTCGAGAGGAGAGAGAGGAGAAAAAAAAGCCTCTTAAGTACCTGGGGAATTAAAATATTCGGGCTCGTCATATCAGTGTCTGTTCTCAGTTTCATGCAGGGGCACATAATTATAACAGCGTTTTTAAATTGAGCCCAGAAGAAAGATGGGTTCAAGTGCAAATTAATTTCAGATTACCACAACAAAGACAATCAATTCTCAACGAGCTTGCCAGCAAAATGCTTTCGAAAGGGCCCAAGGTCCCTTCCTTACCCCCCACCCATCCACCCTCCTTCGCAACACCCCCCACCCCTAGTACTAACTCAGGGAAAACAAAGACCTTTCTACTTAAATTACACTAATGATCTAACACAGTACCCATGCATACCCAGTACAGCTTCTCTCCCTCCCTCTGTCTCTCTCTCTTTGCCTCTCTCTCTTTCTCTCTTCTCAGAAGAAGTCCTCATTAACAGTCCTATCAGCTGGAGAGAACAGCCACAGATTCATTAAAGCAGCCTTAAACCACATCTGTACGGCCAACTTTAAAAGTCACTCTGAAAAAGAAGAAGTCATTCAGGCCCCGGCAATGGAACACAAGGTCGCGACTGAAGAGTGTCTCTACTTCATGAGGATAATTTCCAATTTTAAAGTCAACATCTGACATTCCCCAACGAGGTGTTAAAGAGGGAGTGGAAAGGCTGGTGTGGTAGGGTCAGAGTTAGTCATAGCTGTTAAATGACAATGTAAACACTTGCTGGTCCAGACACGTAAACTTCAAGACCTTTTTCCAGGAAATACCAAACGCTCTAGAAATAGGCCTTTGAGCTACATGTTCTAGAACTTAGTTGTTTTTTTTTATGCATGTTTGCTGGTTTTGTGAATAAGGGTACCCCCACAAACTGCTACCTTCTCTCCATTCCTCCCTCTCATCCCCATCCATCCATCCTCCTATCCATCAGCAGGTTCTATACAGAAGCCTAGCCTTTCCCCCTGGTCCTATGGGAACCTGCTGGGGAGTGAAGGCAGAATGGAGTGCTGAAAAAATGCAAGTCAAGCCTCATTAGCTTCTCATTACCTTTTGCAAACTGAAAGCAAGAGAGATTTTTTTTCTTCATATAATCGCAGGGAGCTAAGGGCCCTGGGAATCACTATGAAGCCCCCTCCCCCTCCTCCTCCTTCCTCCCTCCCTCTCTCTCCTTCCTCCTTCCACACCATCACCACCAGCTACCCTTTTTAGCGCGTGCACATCCAAGCGTGCTGATCGGCGTCGCTGAGGGAATTAAAGTTTTATTTCCATCCCACTAACACAATAATCTCATCATTAGAGCCCTTCCTTAAACTTAAATGTGCCTGCGTTTCCCTCCGCCTGACTCAATTTCCACCTCCTTCAACAACAAGTGGCAAGTTTTATAAACCTGTCATGTTATATTACACAAATGTGAAACACCACCTTTTGAAGTTCTCTCACCAACCCCCTCACCCTCCACTACCCCCCCCCCCTATTCTTCCCTGTTTATTTTTAATAATGTTCCCCCTGCCCCCCTCCCTATCTTACTGACTACCTCATCTGCATATTGTAGCCCAGGGGGACTCGTCTGTCTGAATGAGAGTGCTTGAACTCACATCTGGGGAATCCCTCCACCACAAACACGCTGCCTCTGTTTGACTCAAACCCCAGTGTTGACGATAAGTGAATTAACGCATTGTGTGGAATAGTTGTTGAAAACACAAGCAGACGTGCAACGCCCAGGAGACCGGCTTCAGTTGGTTCATCACACAATCTTGTTGAAATTGTCGAATAAATATGACCAGGAGTATATTCTATTTCATGCGATGCTGTAGTTTACTGGTGCAAATTTACATAGAAGAGCGAATGGAAATATAAATAGCTTTGTAGTTGAGATAATTAAGCATGGGTTCGCCATGGTTGAAGTCAAAGGTTGGATGGAGTATGACAGTGCTCATGCAAAACAAAAGACAGAGGTGGTTCACATTATTAATAAGGTTGCTGGAAAGCCGGCTTCAAAGGGAAGTCACCGCGCAACAAGCGCATTGAAGTCGAAAGGCATTGAAGTAAACAAACGCACAAGTAGGAGTTTAAGCTCTTGACACGGACACAAAGGCAATATCACAGACCTGTTAACACTTGTACGCCTTATCCCGCGATGATGGTGAATCGTGTTACAATTAGACCCCACGTGTAACGGGGAGAGCTTCACTTAATTGGAGTGACGTTGAGGAGTTGAGAGGTTGGTGGAGGTCCATAGACAGGTTACCAAAAAGACACAGGGTTGTAGATTTAATGGCTGCTAAACTTCCTGTGAACCCTAACCCTAACCCGCCGATCTGGTGAGCTCTGTGGAAAAGTCACAGGATACCGGTGATGGAGCTGTAACCAGATGGACAGGATGATTGCTGGGGGTGACCCATCGTTGCTACGAGATCTACTCCCAATCGATCACCATTCGGATTCATCAAGCAAGATTTAAGTAGGAGCTCAGGAGTGTGTGAAGTCCGACCAACCGGACTGGTAGCAGGGGTCTTTGTGGGCAACAAAACAGGATTATCTTCCAACAGTTCAAGGCCACCTTTCAATGTGGCCCCCCCCTAATCCCTACTGGGTCAGGGGATGTTCACACCCCGCAGGGTCGTCCACTGATAGGACCCATATGCTGGGGTCACGCAACACACACCCAATCCTCCCCCTCTCTTGCACTCTAACGACTTTCAAAAAGCCAAGGAGAGCCACTGTGTTTTAACCCCCCCCCCTTACCCCAAACAAAAACAGGCATCTCTATAAAGTGGACAGATTAGGAGGATGAGGACCTGCATGAGTGGACATGCAATGTTGCGGCTCACACTGTCGAACAGCTCCATACAGAGCGCTGTGGGAGAACGGTGGTATGCTGCTGTAAAAGCAAATCCAACCGACTAGAACGTTCTCCACCGCTGTGTGTGTTTTGAGGCTGCTCTCAGCGCCATCCGTTCAACTCAAGATAAGTGTGTCGTTGCCATAGGAATACGTTTGTTCTTGTATTGTTTTTCCTCAGGACCCATCCGTGAACTTTTTGTGGAGGTGATAAAGAGGGGTGTGAAGGGAGGTTCTCACCATATTTATATCACGGACAGGAACCCCCAGCTATCTGGACACAAATGAAGAGGAGCTCTGTGATTAATGAAGTGCCCCCTGGTAGTGAACTCTGTGATAACAGTCTCACACAAAAAATACACACAAACATTCTCTAGGAGAGAGATGGGAGAGAAAGAGAGAAGGAAGGGAGAAAAAGAGAGTAATACCAAAACAGTAAAGAGAGCACTACACAGTTCCTTCAGAACAGATTATCTCACTGTCTTCTATAGCAAATTTAACTCCAAGTTATTATTCTAGGCCGGCAGTTATGGTGACATAAACTTATCATACTCTGCTTTGTTTGGCTGAGTTTCTGTCTGCAGATCAGCGTTGGGATATAGCAAGGGGGAAAGAAAGAAAGAAAGAAAGAAAGCGAGAAAGAAAAGAAAGATAGAGAAAAAGGCGGGGAGAGAGATAGAGAGATAGGAAGAGACAGAGAAAAAGAGAGAGCTAGGAAGAGAGAGAGAAAAGAGAGAGGGCGAGAGAGAGACCCTGCACTGCAGTGAAGTGAAATAGGAGCTAGTTACTGTACAGTCTTCACCCTGGGCCCTGACCACTGAGCCAAAGGAAATTGGAATGCCCAGAGAAGACGTGCAGTAATTAATCACGGTACCACCTAGCCTGTCAAGATACCTCCCCCTCTGCTGATATTGCTGTCAATTACACCTCTACGTCAAGCGCTCCGCCATCTGTAATTGTTTAAAATGTGCTACTTTGAACTGGGTTCAACATTCTTAACTCGAACGCAGCTCTGTGGACACGGCTGCTGATAGTCTCTGAGGTAGTGTGCCTGAGTGGGAGAATTGTGTTGCAAAATACGGTGTTAAAAGAATGATTGCTACAACCTTGTCACTGCAAGGTTGACACGGCAAGGTCTAGTTTGGCCACTTTAGAATGACCATGCACAGCAAATGCCCTACTGTTTGGCTCCAAAAGGAATTTGTGACCAAAATATGTTGATCCAAGACTACAATAGAGACAGATTTACCGGGCCAAAGTTTGAGTCTGTCTGTCTGTCTGTCTCGTTGTCTTTTCCTCCCCCATTCCCTTCCCTCCTTGCTCCCTACCTCTCTCTCCCCCCTCTCAGTATCCCTGTTCACCTGGGACTAGGCCCAGTCCGGCGCTGTAGCTGCTGCTGTCACGAACAGATGTCCAAGAAATACCAGCTTCTACTCAGGGAGAAAACACATGGAGGCTGATTACACCAAGCATAGACCCCCTCTTCTGTTCCTCAGCACGGGAGAGCAGTCAGAGGATCTGGGTTGCCTTTGCTCTTCCAATGTGCTTGGATATGTATGATTTCTCTTTATGACGGGGAAAGATATTTCTCTTTGTTTACCACAAATGTGTAAATGTTTTTAGGCAATATTTACTGTTAATGTAAGAATGTTGTTTCATATAGCGTTGATATTCAAATGTGTGTGTAATATGAATATTCCAAATCATCTATACGTCATTTTCCTTTGTTACATTGATTTAACCTGTCTACATAACAAAGAAAAACAAGGTTTGTCAAACCGTGAATGATGACGTACCTTGAACCCGAATCCAACCGGCTAAACTGTCATTATGCCCCACATTTGAGAGTCCCCAGACTGGGGGATCCATGCATGAACGTCTTTTAATCAAGTGGAATCCATCGCCCGCCTAGCAGAAGGGGAAAATGGGGGTAAGGGGAGGGGGGGAGGGTGTAGAGTGTGGAACAAACCAATGACCCTCACGGGGTCTCAGTAGATTATTATAGCGACTGTGTGATTGGAAAGTATTACAGCCACCCTGATTAGCATAATGATTGTACCCCCCACCCCCTCCTCCGGCTCTGTGTTGCTAGCCACCAAGTCCCAGAGCTCCTCAACTCTTTTAAGCTTGTTAATAATAATTATGGATGTGCAGTGAAGTGGCTGAAAAGAATAATTAACTCACCTGAGCCAAACTAAATTAACCCTTTTCTTTTTTTGTTTGTTATCTATTCCTCTTCAAATTTAGAGTCCATTAGGGACCTATTAAGGATGTCTATTAAATCTGAAAACGATAGTGCTAGAGAACAGTTTGCATAAGATAGCAGGTCTCTCTTTTTTGGAGGGTGACTGGACCTAACAAGCATGTTTCAGTACATGAGTTCATCTATATCCAAATGTTTTTTTTCTGGAAAGCTATATACATCAGTCTTCACAATAGAAATGTTTCTACCGTATGTATATTATTAAACTGGGAACAGCTTTCATCCATTCAGACATACAATGTCAGTGAATACATCCTGCTGACACCCTGTATCTGAGCCAGTGTCTGGAGTTATCAGTGGGAATCTGATACAATGTGTTCATCTATTTCTAACGTATGCTATGCATAGTCATCAAGGAGTGTTCGCCATTACAAATGCCTGATCTCTTAAGCCGCTTCAACAGCACAGCTCATCACTTCTGGTCAGATTATAGAGAGGTCAGGACACCTGGAACAGACTAGCTAAAACAGCTGAAATGCTGTTAATGCTGATATTGTGTCAGGAAGTTGTCCTTGTCCTTGCACAGATAGACGATGTTCACCTGGATGTTTTGCATTAAAGACTGCTGAATTGAAATGAAGCGAGAAAGCAGTTTATGGTTTTAGGCAGATGAAGTGGGTGGAGTTTCAGTATGAAGAGAGAGAAAACCTAAATCCAGACTTTTTTTACGGAACCTTACTGTATAAAGACAATAGTGGCCAGGTGCCATGTTTTGTTGCACTACCCTACTTACAGGAGAGTTCCATATAGATGGGATGGAATACTGTAAATTAGCAAAGTTGGTTTTATAGCTTTTTTATCACTATAAAATATCTTAGCACACTCGTCAAAATCATGTTTTCTCCTTAAATATACCATACCGAGGAAACATGTATGTTATATGAGCAATCTCAGTCTCAACACAGAAGAATCATAGCAGCAAACCATAGTAAATGAAAAATGTTGACATTTTTACAAAGCTAATATTGACGATATTTCACTGTACATCAAAATGACACTTTCTTTAATGTGAGGAAGCAGAGGCAAACCTACTTCTCATTTGAGTCCGCTATGAGATGGACGGGTGTCAAATAGAGCTGGCTTGGCAACCATAAAGAAACCCAGATGTTGCTCTGTTGCTCTGCACCATCAAAATGGTGATGCTCTCCAGTCCATCACTATATATTTTTAAGAAAAAAATAATAAATAAAAAAAATATATATGTTCAAGAGGACATGAAGTATTTCAGTCAGACCACCTGAGGTTAGGGGCAGTGAGACAAGTTGCTTGTATAATCAGATAATGAGAACTCTTCCAAACTGAAACTGACTGTCTCAGCAGTTAGCTCAGTGATAGTTGTCCTTTCCAGGAGGGATTCTTCCAGGCCACTGCTCCAGAGTGGAGATGAGGTCACAAGGAGAGGGGAACTGCAGTCTGAGACTGAACCTCTAGATGGCCTTCTAAAACACTCCACCATAACGTTCACATGCTGCTTCAAAGCATCTTGCGAAAGGAGAAAAATAGAACAGGGCTCAATGTTGTAACCACAGCATGCCTGAGCACATGGACTGTACGAAACATTCCAGTCCAAACCGCTTCACACAGACACAGAGGAGCTAAAGCTTAGTCTGAGGGGGAATCTGGGACTTCTATAAGCACCTGTCAGAACACAAACAGAGGTGTGTCCACTGTGACACAGTCCTATGCATTCAAGGGACGGCGAAATGAAAGCGTTCATCATTGCTGTGTGGTTAAGACAGAGATCAAAGAGGCGGCCCACAGACAGCGATCCACAGTGCACCCAGACCTCATGTTAAAGGCAGTGGGTATATTAAGGGATGAGGCCAGATTAGGCCTATATGAAAGCTTGAACACAAACATCAACCATACAAGAAACAACAAGCTCAGAGTGTGGGAGGCCGTGCTTGAAGTCAATGTTAAAGGAGACTTTCCATAGGGAGTTTTTTTTTGTGTACGTTGTTTACAAAAGGTACCATTAAAACTACATATCAATGTCACATTGCTTAATTTGGTATTGCTATTCTTCACTCTTCAAAAAGACAAACATGGTATCTGTGAGAGGAGGTTGTTGATAAGAGGCAAACAAGGAAATGCGTCTACAATAACATAGAGATTGTGTGTGGCACTATAGGCCAATGTTCCTGTGGAAGTCCAATTTCTCCCTCTTCCCCCCGCCACCCCCCCCCACACACACACACACACACACACACCACACACACACACACACACCACACACACCCCTTGCTACTTCCATCACTTGCATCCAGGCAGGCATAATGTTCACAGACGAGACTCATGTTTTGTTTTGTTTCTCTTTGTGTTTAATTGCTACCAGGGAGGTCAATTAATTTCACTCCCCCCTCTCTATCTGGTGCCCGCACAGCTGCAGTGTTATGTTTGTTACCCCTCTTTTAAATCAAATTCCCTGTCACTTCAAATGGATTAATCGAACCACTTTGTTGTTAATCTCTCACGAGCAGGACCGAGGGAGGGGGCTGAGAGCGATCAGACACTCTGAGGCTTGTCTATCTGCTGGGCTGACAGAAAGAAGACAAACATATGGAATAGAATGCACTGAGGCACCTTCCAATCATCCCCTCTCACTTCCTGTCTGGGCCACATCGGACGCCAAAAGAGGCAGATCCCTCTGTCACTTGACATGGGTGGAAGGAGGAAGGAGGAAATGCCCAATCCACCAAATCATGCGAACCCACAATGCACTCCTGAGGAAGGACTCCACACAGGATAGCTGCAGAGAGGCTGTCAGGCTACCGTATGCTTGAATGAGAGACAGCAGGTTTCAGCACAGTGTCGACTCATACAGTAACTGTCTCACTGCACCGCATCAAACAAAAACAAGATTTTGTGTTGAGGTCTGTTTGGACTGGGAACAAAGCAAAAACGAAACTGTAGTGTCCCACAGAAAAGACTTGCGTGAGCTTGCTATCCTAAAACCTAGGCATTAACTTCAGGTGTCAACACACATTTCAGGTTTAAGACAGGGTTGCTTATTACTGGAGCAACCTTTGAATTGTATAAAACATGAGTTCAAACTACCTGATGCCAAATGCTGACACAGGTGAAAATTCATTTCTTCAGTGACAAGCGTAATTCTGTGCAAAAAGATCCGTCCCTCTTAATGTTGCACCAGAATGATGCTCTTCTGATTGGTGACAGTGAATGGATGTCACAGATACATCAATAACTAATATGAGCGGGTTGAGGTTGATGTGACGATACCTGCTTTGTTATTTACAACGCTGACAAGAATCCTACATGTGCACTCGCGTACACAAACACACAGACATGCACAAGTAGCACCAGCACCACGCCCCCTCCTCAGTCCCTCTCCCCTGCCTCCCCCCGCTATACACACACACACACACACAATTAAAGATCTGTTTGATGTTTTCCCAGTTCTAAGCTTTCAAGTGTGATGACAATTTCATCGAGGACGGCGTGCCCCAAACCTCCCAGCAGTTTTCCTCTGATGTGCTGAGTCAACTAAAGCCCTTAAGACGCCCCCCTCTCCCAGATCTGGGCAGGGTTGGAGGACAATCCAGCCTGCTTTGTAGTTTCTCAGTGAAAATCAGTAACTTGGCAGGAGAAGAATCTGGACCAATGACCTCCCTCTCGCGTTGTTAAGGCGGCGCTACGGAGAGAGACAAGGAGTCTTTACGCCATTGTAACGTCAGCTAAACCTGAAATCAAAGGTGAACCCGTCTCAGGGCGCATGAGCTCCTTCAAAGACGTGCAACGTCCCTTTAATGAGGTGCCTGGAACAGAGAGCCGAGCTGTGGTAGGCGTCATCCGGTTGTTCCTGATCACTCGTCCTCAGATGCATGATGAAACGGTTACGTAAACAAAATAAAACCCAACCGCTGGTCTAAGTCAACTGTCAAGCGTAACCTGCCTGAGACAGAGAGACAGAGACTTCAGCAGGGAAGAAAGAGTCTCAGTGTCAGACAAGGAAGGCAGGCCGTGGTTTCCTCTGTGGAGCAGAGCACTGGGTGAACTGGTGAACAAACGGTTTTCAGTTAGCGCTAAATGGTGTCAAGTTCCTTTAACCGATAAGGAGGGCTTGGGGAGAGCAGGCGGGAGAGAAAGAGAGAGCCTGTAGTTTTGGGACCAGATAACAGCTCGGCTCACTGAGTGGTTGAGCTTTGCTGCAGGGATGTGGTGGTGTGTCCCACACAGGCGACAGTTGAGTCAAAGGAAATGGAGCGTAACAGGCACATTAACTTAAGATAAACCAGACCATGGAGATTTGACAAACAAAATCATACTGTTATATCACAGTTATCAAGCCTGCGTATAGCAAACACCCCCTCCCCTCCCCCAACCAAAAAACAACAATTCATATTAGAAAATGAGTTGTAAAAAGAACAGCTCTGTAGAAAGTTGATGTATGTTTGTACACTTTGACAAAAATGCATATAAAAATGATGATTTACGTCACCCGTTCATATAACGTGTTTACAATGTAGTAGTTTGATACAATAAGTGCACTACTACTTGATTCTCTGGGCAGTGCCTGGAGAAAAGCACTTCATTTCAGCTAGATTGTCGTTGTCACCACTCCCTCCAGGAAGAGAGAGAAAGAGAGACAAGGAGCGTGATGCTCCTTTTCAACTTCCAAGTCATCCCCAGTCGAGACATATTCTTGCTACTCCATAATCCTTTATTACACTAAACCGTACACACATAGAGTGATGATATAATAACCCCCTGTAAAGCACCGTAACTTTCTAATCTGTTTATAATTACCATTTCAATGATCCCTTGCATTAGTGTCTGACCTTCAACAACTCTGACCCATTCCTAATTGGCACTAATATCACATCATCGCTATACAAGAAACTAGCCATGACCAAATGAATGAACCCCAGGTACGGCTAATTTCTGGAGCAATTATCTTTTCATGTTGAGAGATTTAGCTGATTATCTGCACAATTTCACACAGTTTTATGCGATTCGGCCATTACAAAATCTGTTTTAAATCACTTTTCAAAGCGAAATGCAGAACGGACGATTAGATAAGATTCTTTCTATCAGGCCAGACACTGAACCTGGTGCTGAGTTGTCCTCATGTCTATCTGAACTTGCCGGATAGTTCCCAATGAAAAAATATACAGTGGTGTCAAGTGAGATGAGTCATGTAGCTTACAGCAATTATTTTCCTTTGTGAATGTATGAAGATGGTACAGGCCACAGAAGATATACATATAGAATCCCTTCTGTGATGTGACATGTTGATAATGTAGGCTACACAGTGTTACTACAGGGAGGGTTTAGACAATATATATTAAATGCTATTACAGAACATCATACAGTATCGAACATAATGTCCAGGACCAACTGTGGTCCTGTCCAGCTCTTCCGCCAAATAACTAATTCCTTCTTATAAAAAATCTCCCTTTTATCGCATTACTCTGCCATTAGGATGCTTTCCAAGTGGCCCAAAGTGTTGCAGAACTGAACAAGAAAGCTAGCTCTGTTAGATCTTGCTCTTGTATAATTGTAAAATGCTACTAATATTTCATACCATCTCACCAACTGGTAGACAGTACCACCTCTTAGATGGAACTGTTGTGGAGGAACATTTGTCCAAGGAGTTGTCTGATAGAAATAACAACATAAGTAATGAATTCGGCCTGTTTTCTATCAAATATTTAGTTCAATAGTCTATGAACCAAACTAACAATTTGGAACATCTGCTATTTTACAAACAAATGCTGTTTTCTTTGCTCATTGTGTGGCTCCTCATTTAAAATAGGTCTGTGTGACGGTGTTTATATGATTATGGATGTGAACACTCCCTGTATCTCAAAGATTTTAATAAGAGCACAATAATACTGGTTTGAACAAGCTAAAGCTTTTGATTGCTAATCTTATCAAATCCACACAACACAAGGCTAATCAAGTGAACCTATTTTATGTGGTGGGTCTGAGAACAAAGTTAATGGTTTAATTGAGGATTACAAGGTTCAGGGCAACATCAAGACAGGGAAAAGGGAAATTCATAAATAAAAATAAAGTAATACATATTTGACACAAAACCCATCTCTGAGGCTTTTCCAGGAAGCATAATTAGGCTGTCTCTCGTGATATCTTTGAATTGCCTATCTAGAAAATAATGACGTTCTGGGATTTCATGAAGGGTGGTCAGAGGACAAATTAAACCTAAGTTGTGTGACTACATTAAGCATTTAAGCAGTGTAGCTAATATTTCCCTTAATTTTCTAAATAACTATGCACTGTATGTGGTCACTGTATACTGCACAAACAGGGATCATATAACCCTTCACCCCCCACCCCCTCAATCCCCAACCTCAACCCCTACCCCTTCACCCTTCTCTCCAAGTGAACCTCACAAAAAGGATCATTTCAAAAATGCATTCTCATAAGTGTCCCCGGCTTCCTCTCAAACTGTGTATTATTTCTTAATGCATGAGGGGCCATATTCAAATGAGAGGGAAAGACCTTTCACACACACACAAGGATATAATGGAGAGCTTAGCATAACTTCTACCTGATTTCCAATGCAAATATTAGCAGTCAAGTTCAGTGTGTGGCTGCAGATTATAGTTTATCCTTCTCACACACCACAGAATTCTTTACGGTCTGGAAACAGTTTTGCTTATCAGTGCAACGCAACGATCAACTCCTCACATCCCCAATCCTGCGGAGACTTCAAGAGGAGGATCATCAGCATTCAAATGCAGTCACATTCACCCAAACTTCAGCCTCCCATGTTTCCTACTCATCTGAATGCTTATTGCTCAAATCCTTAAATTAAACATCTTAATTGCTGTAAGCCTTACTATCAAATAGGGAATTACAAACACCCTGTGTATCCCACCCCCTCTCCTAATAACATATCACATACAATTGTTTAAGTAATTAAATACTGTCTTTCAAACACACTGAGCAGTGCCCTATGTGCCCCCCTGCTTGAGAGCGGAACAGCATAAAGAGAGCATGACTGATGAGTTATTATATCAAACAATAGGTTTAGAACTGCACAGATAATTCTATTAAAAGTTCTGTGTTCATCAATGGGTGTGGGTGGAGCATATTTATGATATTTCTCTCACTTTCAAGAGAACAAATATTTCTAGTCTCCTCAGGGCAATTTCTTTGTAACACAGAGTACCACTATCCTATGTTGAAGAAATTCTATGCCATACCTCAATTTTTTTTAACGTAATTCCAGCCATTGTAGATAACTTCCTATAACTATAATGACCAAAAGTCAAAGAGTAGCCTCCAAGCTAGGCTAGTGTATTTATGAACTGGGTTGGGGAACAGTTCAGCTTTATTCTGTAGCAACAGCCAATTAGAAGTTGTAGAGGGTCAGAGTACTGGTCTCTCAAGGGAAAGGAACTATAAATTATTTGGAGGCAAAAAAAGCAATGTGTTTCCCAGAACAAAATGCATTGTGTTCTTTAACTCTTGACAATTTATTTCCCTGATGAATTATACATGTGGCAGAGCAGCAAACATCGTCAGGCCCACTGAGGGGGAGATAATCTTCAATCTTTGTAAGTACTTCAACAATGGTGTGTATGACAAACATTGGAAAAGATTTGGCACCACACGAAGGAGACGTTAAGTGCCCTACATACCACAGTTTCACAAAACAAAGGTCTGAAAACAACCTCATCCCAGGCAGCGTTTGGTCTGGAGTACATGTCGACGCTAGGTTTCTACTGTGTGGAGCTTCTATGGGTTAGTGTACACCAGACGTTGGGCCAAAATGAATGAGGCTCCAAAAAATGTATTTCGTACATGTCAAAAAAACGTATTGTTGCTACAGCCATGACCAAATCAATTCAGTGTGTTTTACATATGTATGCCTGCAAACTGTATTTTGACAATTAATTTGAAAACTGTAAAAGCAAATTCAAAATGTATTCAATCAAGGCTGACTTTGTTGTGTAGTAAAGACAGTGGAGAGGTGGGGGTACTCCACATTCTAAATGTATAGTAGGCACATTTTGAATGTACACAGGGAAAGTGAATGCTTTTGTATTCAAAGTTTTCAGCTGTGAGATTAGAAATTTCCAGTTGGAAATATCATTGGGAACACTTCTTCAGAGCGTGTACATTCTTTTCAACCAAATCCAGTCACGCAGTGCTTTTGGAGCATTCTGCTTTTCCTACTCTGGTTTTCCAAAACATTAGCCTTGCAAACTCTAATGTGCTGGCATACAATGACTCAAGAACCTTTTCTCTTCTGTGTTTTGAAGGCGGTTGGTAAATCATCTGGTCAAGGTTGTGTGAAGCCAGAAAATAATGAGATCATATTGCATTCTCTTTTGCCTATCAAACTTTATACAAAAGCAAAGCTTTTAGTTTCAAAACCCAAGAAATCTTTGCCATACCATGCATTCACTGCTTCATAATGTATGGTCTATGGCATTAGCGTACCTTCACAGTACCATCCAAAAACCATCCAGACTTCTGTGATTTAGGGTTGGACCAGTATTAAAAACGTAATAATATAAAACTAAGTTGGGGACTTTGGATGCATGATTACATTGAGAAAGTGAAGAAAAAAAAATGTTAGACAAAGCTGTAAATTGTCAATTATTCAGCTCATTTTAATGGAATATTTACCATTGATATTTCAGATGTTTATCTTTACTATTTTGTCTCCTAACTTAAATGTGTCCTTAACACGGTGAAAATGTATTGAGCTATTAGTAAAAGTGGGATTCAATACAACAACATTGCCCAACAAGATTTTACCAGTTGACTAATTTATGGTTAAATCAACCCAAACAGTGAGATAAGGAGCCTTCCAAAATCCTCGCATCTTCCCCTCGTCTGTCTCAGGACTGTTTTTCAAGGACATCTGGAGAACAGCACCACAGAAATCATTCAGTATCTTTGCATGACTGCTTTTTGGCAACAGCTTGGATGCATATGGCCGGGTCGTCAGCATAGAAATCATACCGAAATCATAACATACTCTGTGTGTAATTACATTGTAAAAAACGCACGCCGGGCAGGCCGGTAAAACAACGAAAAGATTTGATGGAGCACCGAACTGCTCTGTTTATAAAAACTCTTGAAGGCTCACACATGAAGGAACACACGTTATGTGGAAAGTATAATACAAGATTATAATTTAGTGTAGTATATGTCTGGGATGATGATGTCTCCCATTGTACATAATAGAACATCTCCCAGGGTCAGTGAGAGCAGTAGCTCTCCCTGGCCTGGTGCATGGGCCATAGTGGAGCTGATTAATCCATGTGAACTATATGCTTTGTCTTCTCCACCTCACTGAACAACTTCATTTCAACTGATGAGTTCAAACGAGGGTCAGGACGCTCATCCTTTCTGACATTACAGCAGATGAGAATTAATTTGGGAGCTGAAAACACTAGAGGGAGAGCTCTTCAGAGACATGCTATTGCAATTAGACCAAACAAATCAGACGCGAGTTCTGCTCAAAAGCTGAAATGGGGTTTTCAGTAAACAATGATGGCTATTTTTCGGACCTTCCCACATTTGAGAGATTGTTGTTAGTAGTTTTTTCTCTCTCAGTGCAGTTTCTGAAGTTCCATTGGAATGAATGCAGTCAAAACAAACAGGTGATGGAGACCTCAAATGCACATTCTCACAAGAAAGTAAATGATATCCTGCCATGATGTTGTCTGTGTTGAGGTACCTCCCCACTGTTAGTCACAAGACCATTTGCATGTAATATTACCACCGCAGAATCAAAGAAAAATGAAAATATATATTTGATACGTGCTTGCTTTGCCATCTGTTCACAACACGTGGAATTCTTACAATCCAAATCTCATAGGCATATACCGGTACTTTTCTATTTATTTTTCTTCCCCTCGTTCATCGTCAATCCTACAAATGTGCCTGACTCATGATTGGCTGGCACAGAAGATATTTCAATATGAGCGATATAAACCTCAAGTATCCAACGTCGGCCTTTAGTCTGTGTTTGATTGATCGAGCAGATCATTGTACATAAAACAGATGAAGAAATGTTAACAGCAGAATGTATCATACATTTCAACTGACTGAAAATGACCACCAATGACTGACTTCCCTATATATAACTGTCCATATATATTGCTTTAAATAAATAAATCAGTGAACTCAGACCATTTGGCGTGCTCTCGCCTGTCTGATGTCTGTAAAAGAGAGACCACTGGCATCAATACCAATAAATATTTGTTTGAATATGTAACCTGTCACGGCACCGCGTAATGGCATGGCTTTAAGAATAATAGACTTACTGCTGATTATAATCTGGCTGAATTAATAGATTGTTCTGGAAGACGGAAGTGAGTAAGGAGGCTGAGAGGTGAGTGCTGACACCGAGGAATCCATTTCTCTATGAAGAGCTCCAGAGCATATTGTTAAATGGGAGAGAGGTGTCCTAGGATGTATGTCACAGTTTTATCACAGACATAACAGTAATCTACAGTTGACTGCATTTGAAATAATGCTTTGTGTTATCTCCCAGACAGTGTTCATCCCAATTGTTCAACCCTGTAGAACCTACATACTGGACTGTTTATAAGATAGTTCATGCCATTTTTTATTAACACTTTGTTCATTTTATAGACTGTTTATTCCAAAGGGATACACAAAGAGTACGTAAACATGTATAGCAGAAAATCAAGGACCAGAAGTATGATATATGCTGTAGGTCCAATACTTGCAGTGACAAGGAAGTAAGTCAAGTTACTTTTGACGTTTTATAAGAGACAACGCAAGAGACAATGTAAGAATAACCTCTCACCTACAATATTACATGGTGCATCAACATCATAGACGTAACAGCTATTGGCCGGGTTTCCCAGATTCGTTAAGAAGCTCTTGACACTAAGAGCTTCTTAAGAGCGTTAAGAACGCTCTTAAGAAGCTCTTAGCGTTAAAAGCTTCTTAACGAATCTGGGAAACCCGGCCATTATATGCACACATCTACTACATTGTTACATTAATGCTAAGTGATGATCTAGATATGACATCATCATTTCAAGAAGTACTTTCAAATGGATATGTTGGTGTAATATGTTTTATCATCTTCCAACCAAAACTAACCAAGAAACTAACTTTTGAAGAAATGTGTTTTTCTGTATGTCACACTAGACAAGATCCAGACCAGTGAGGAGCTTGAGAGGAGCTTGAGATCCACGAGCATTCACATGGAATTCAAGTTGGACCAAGCAAAGACAAAGCGCTTGTCTCCTTCAAGCATGGGTGAGGACAGAGAGCATATTTACCCATCCTTAAGTAATTTTGTTTACCGGCTAGGCTCCCTCCATCCAGAGCTTGGTCTCCAGGCTCCATGCAGTCTATTGAACAAAACTCAGCAAATTGGTACCTAAGGTTCATTTCTTTTTGAGCTCCCTCACCTGGGATATGTGGAGGAATTGCCTTGTAGGCCCAAACTGCAAACAGCTTTTTCTCTGATCCGCTCCTTCGCTCTCACACTATTTGAACTGTGTTTTCCCCCGGCGTCCCAGGCAACCGTTTGCTTTCTGTTTCTCTGTCAAGAAAGAAAAGCAGTGTTCTTCATACATTTTTTAAAGTCTGCACATTCTCCCCGCCACTTCCGCCACCTCCTGCTCCCCCACCTCCCCCACTCCTCTTTCTCCTACTCTGCACTCATCAATGCTTTCAGGCCAGGCACATCAGTACCTGGACACCAGACTTTTCAAGCCAAAGGCCTGACTCGCCCCGATTTGTAAACAAGTTTGGAGGACATGAACACATTAGTGTCACTTCTTGGTAAATTCAGCGTTAGGAAATGCCAGGTACATGAACAGCACAACACTTTGATGAAGCTGTCTCGACAATCAATAATTCATCATAGTTTGCCTGGCTACAGGCGCCTCCATAAGTTTGTAAGCATTAATCCAGCAATATAAATATATTATTATATATACGTTTGCTTTTTGGAAAATGCCATGTAGAGGGTCAGCATGTTTCAGCCAAGACAGGGAGAAACAGAGGATTACAAACACCACTGGTTTGTTCTCATTTTTTATTTAGCTTTTAAAGAAAAGGGCGAAAAAGTGCTTGGGCCACCATCTTTGGGAATTTTCTGTTAATCTCTGCAACCCCCCTGTCTGGCGTAGAACAGGGTGGTCAGGGTAAAGCCATGCCACGACAGCAGTGCTGCCTGAAAACACGTCTCTAATCCGCTAACCTTCGGAACAACAGGGAAGAGCTGAGGGCGCCAGACCGGGGGGCAAGGGACGGTATTCACCCAACCCCCCCCCCCCCCCAGCAAAGAAATGGATTTCTATTTCTGGGTTGATATCTCTGATCATGGTTCATAGCCCCCTTTCAGGGCTGGCGTTAACATCATTGCCTGATGTCAGGCATCTACACTGATCAGCGCCTGGAGATGGTCTGATGGCCTCCCAATCTTCCACAGCCATGATGGCTGTTTTGCTGATACGATCAAGTAAATTCTATCACTGTCACTGTCTGTTTCTGTCTGGCTGCACTCAGTGTGTCAGTGGCCTTACTTAGCAATCCTCAAACTGACATCTGATGACATTGTACTGCTCTGTGTAACTCAAACAACGCCATTTCTTTTATGGGGAAGAATTCTGCAACATTAGGAATAGTGCTGATTCAGAGTGCCAAATATTTAGATCAGCATGTTTTGTTGGAATCCTGAGGTTTTACCAATGCGAGAGACCCTGGTATGTTGCATGTATCAGCATGATCAGCAATGATCTGTTTACAAAAAAGGAATTAACATAGCTGTTAAACCTTTGTGGTGTTCATATGTGTGTTACACCCAATGTACATGGACCCACAAGATTATTTCTTTAAAATAAAACCGCTGTAAACCCTACTACAAACTTACCAACAACTAGCAGCTGGCTGGGCCGCAGAGTTTTACAGTGTATCGAAATACTATATTGAAATAATGTATCATACATTGGCAGTTTCTCATTATTCATTATGTAGTTTCACACACTACAAAGGTAAAGAGTGTAAAAAAAAGCAGGAGACATTCAGTCAGGCAGGGAGACAAAGAGGTTATTGGTACTGTATTGAAACAGCATAAATGTAGACAAACTGAAGGTACACAGCAACCCTTTTGTTTAAATTGATTTTTTTCTTTCACCGAAATACATACTTTTATCACCCCCAGGTCCACTCAATGAAAATTATGTTTAGAAAGGCTAATGGGTCTCAGGTTGAAACAAATAATTAGTTGTATCAGAAGTTCAATATACATTGAAAATGTAACCCACCCCACCATACAGGTTCAATAACTAATGCTTTATGGAACGACAGTTGACATAAGTGTTTTTATAGGCTGGGGGTTAAGGTTAGGGTTAGTGTTTAGGGTTTAGGATGAGTTGTGTAGAAGGTCAGACACAAACAATTGCATTGTGTAGTTGAAAGCAATGAGATTTTGGTTAGGATCATGCACAGTAGACCAAACTTGAATTCAAAAGTGTGTTGTCTTTTTGCATACAATTGAGAATTTACTAGAATCTTGCACAAAAACACTATCATTGCCATCAGACCAAGATGACCAACTCATAGGTCCACAGAAAACACAGACATAACATACTCTCAGACAGGTCTACAGCATCATTATTGTCATAGCTGGGATTGCCATCCCTGTTTCCCAGAATTTTCCTAATTGTTCCATCTCCATTGAAATTGAGTTTGG
The DNA here is from genome assembly GCF_054491055.1 of Hypomesus nipponensis. Lineage (NCBI taxonomy): Eukaryota > Metazoa > Chordata > Actinopteri > Osmeriformes > Osmeridae > Hypomesus > Hypomesus nipponensis. The sequence continues at coordinate 15,527,538 of NC_140362.1, forward strand.
TTCTTTTCTTATTGATGTTGTTAGATTACCCTGATAATGAATTAGCAAACAAATACTCTACGTCTGGTCCAGAATGCTTTCGAGTGCCTCTCTAACTCACATGAGGCAATAGAACAAACAACTAGCCTGTCTAAAGAAGCTTTGCCAGAGGCCTTAAACACACAACATACAAACACAAACAAACACACACACAAACATAAACAGATTTTTGTATTTTTTATTTCCCTGAATCAAGTTTATTGTTTGCAAGCCAACTGTTTTAATGCAATCAACGGCTTTGGTTCCAAAGACGAAAGGGGGTTTGCTCCTGAAACCTGGCCGGGTTCATTACACCCTCTTTATTTTCCCTTCCAACTTCCGCCAAACTATAGGATTAACTACTTAGTCGGACTTTTCGCTGTGCTGTTCCCTTGTAAATACAAGCAGTACAGTACCTCTGGAAGGAGAGCCCAGCTGCCTGCTTTCTGATAAAGGTTGCTTGTTTTCACATCCTGAATTTGATTGCCTGGGTCTCATATTAAAGGAGGTTAACCCGTCCAGAGGGGGGGTGGGGGGGGGGGTGTAGCTCAGAGAGGCTAACTGTAGTTTCACACCCCGGAGAAAACCTGCCTGTCGCCTTCATTCTCTTAAATACATCTGTCTCCTGAGAGTCAAGCTAGTACTCTCGGTCAAAAAAAATAACTCAAGATTTCTTTTCGTCCCAGCAGAATGCGGTGGGATATTTGCGGTTAGCCGTCTGTTTCTGTCAATCTTGGCTGCTACACCTCGGATGGCAGTGGCTCAGTGGCTTGGTTCTGATTGCTACATCTATAAGAGACTAGCATATTTCCATGCGGGATGTAGGCAGACTTCAGATCTGGAATGTATGCAAATTGTAATAAAAAAATAAATAAGACCATCAACTTTACATTCAAAAACCCTTTACGTCCAATGTAAAGTATACCACTGCCAGAGATTAAATAACCAACATGTTTTGTATTTCAGCATATCTGAAGTATCCTTCAGGTCCTCCTTTAGGTCTTTCAGTCAATGTACCATGTGAAAAAAGCACATACTGTGCCATCCAAGACACACTTTCACATCAATGTACATTTGAATCAAACTTAATCAAACTCAACGAAAAAAACCATCCAAAGAAGACGTCACCTTGCTAAAATGGTCGTTTCAACACTGACATCAGCTCCCAATGAAAACTGACAGATCTTGTACTTTGTCTTCCCGCAGGAAGCTGTTCGGCGCATTCCGTCCCAGTGGCAGGGGAATCCTCAATAACATTAAAGCCATCAGGGTTGACTGGATCAATATCTATGTTTAGGCCCAATGCCCTGCGAGAGATAGCATGTCATCAGTGACAGACAAATATCACAGAGCTGGCGTATGACAGACGGAAATCTCAGTACTTCTCGGTTAAGACCATCTAACATGTTATTGATTCGTCCTGTGCAAATCATATATCAGAGCTGGAATAAATAGCTCTGAGGCAAACCCATAATTGTTCCCGTTTCTGAGATGTAATAAAAAAGAGACCTTTCTTTTATTGCCGGTAACTCCGGGCCAGTCACATAATCGTCCTTTGATGGGAAAAAGGTACACCTAGGTCTATCAAACTGTCCAAGGTACTTTCTAGCGGTCATTGTATTGACAGAGAGGAACTCCTTCCAGTGTAGGAGTGACAGTAAAACGGTCAACGGACATTAAACAGAAGCTGCGTTACCACTTTTCTAACACAGGATAAACAAATGATGGTGACAGAACCTTTTGTATCACGTACAGTCATGGGAACCAAGAAGAAATCTGCCCCAAATCAAAAGATTCATGTGAAGTGTTACCAGTGTTACTGCACTCTTGCAATAATCATTTTTACAATCTTAGAAGGAACTGCACTGTTGTTCACAGTATCTGTGTGCATATTGATCATATTGGGCACTAGAAGCTTAGTTCTGTATCCAAACCTGAGATGCTGAATGGCTTGTGAGTGATAAAGATTATTTCAAGTATGTTCTACACGCTCATTGAATCTAGCCCTCAACTGAAGTAAAACAGTCTTATTCACTGCTGCTGCTGATGATAAAACATACAGGGCTTGGTTGGGTTGTAAGAGGATTGTTTCCAATCCTAGGCCGTCTACAAGCAAAGTCTGCCAGTTGGGCACCAGTCACTGCTCATCTACGATGCTGGCAACAAGCACTTATGGATAGACTACTGAGCTCCAGGGGGTTTCTTTCAAAGGTAGCCAATGTCAAACCATTACTCCGCTGTAGATGCAGGGTCCATCAGAGAGGCTTCTCCTTTTCTAAGGTTAGTGCAGTGCCTGTGATATATATATATCATACTGTGACTGGTTGCTGATTTGTCTAGTTTAACACACAGTGCTTTATTTTACATTTCCCTATTTCTAATCAAATAGCAGTTAGGTTGATAGTGCAGTGCCCATAGTAGGCTATTTAGTTCAGACCATAACTGCTAGGCTAGTTCTTCTTGTTAGACAGATTGTGCTTCCTCTTGCACATTTCTGTATTTCTAATTGAAGAACAAATTCCTCCTGCATAACCTTGTTAGTAGTAATTAGCCACTTCTAAATACTTTATTTATTTGACAAGTTTAGATATTTATACATACAATCACATGCTTTCACATACAATCAACACTGTGTGTCCTTGACGCCGGAGACATACATGTGCCATATTTCAGCTTCATACAGTGCCCGGTTTGCAAGGTAACCCAGCCACAGATGCACACACAGACACAGAGATTGCTGGAAAATATAGGACCAATCACAAGAAAAAATACAAGTAAATTTACATTGTGTATTTTTTTTTTTTTTTAAGATGCAGACTTTGGCCTTGCTCTAGTGCTAATTTGTAAACAGATAACCGGAGCATTTACCATCTGAACAATGCATAACAATATCATAGCATTGGGTTAAATTACAGAGCACCTACTATGGTTTTAAGGAATATTCACAGGACACTGCAGCATAGTGGGCATGATTCAGGAAAAGAAAAATGATCTCAAGGTCTATATGTCAAAGCAAAAACAAGAATGTCTACACCAACAAAATATAGTGAGATAATTAGATGAGCTCTCGTTCTTGATCCCAGCCTCCCTCCATATCTGCTCATTCCTTTCTTATCAGGTCCTCTCCATCAAATACCACAAAGATAACGGACTTGAGAACTCATCTGACCTTCAAGCTGCTGAAGACTCTGTCATGCCAGACTGGAGAAAGGCTACAGTTACAGGGGCCAGGTAGACCTTTGATTTACCGTGTCTTAGTTTCTCTCCCTCTCTCTCTCTCTCTCTCTCTCTCTCTCTCTCTCTCTCTCTCCCTCTCTCTCCGTTAATCTTTCTAGCTGTCTCTCTTTCTGTCTGTCTATCTGTCGCTATATCTGTTTCTCTCACTCTCTCTTTCAGTAAAAGAATGACCTGTTCATATTTTTTTTTTCCTACCATGGAGTACTTGCACACTTATAAGAATATACCTTCCATTAATGTATTGTGTATCTGCCCCTCAATCTTGCTCAAGCTAATAAACTGTCTGAAACTGACAAGAAAGTTTTGACACACACGCCTTTCAATACAATGCAATATTGCCAAATCACAAACCTTTTTGCCTGCCATAGACAATACAACCCCCTCCCGCTCCGATCCCCACTTGATAAAAACTGCTGACCATTAAATTATTCATGTTCACGCTATGAATAAATAAACTGACAGCCCTTCTCCTCGCTACAAATCTGGGAAGTATTTGCTCATTTAATCATTGAATTTTAACAGAAGCTGCAACACATTGCATAAGCACTCTACTCCCTGGATGGTTGAAACTTGACCAGCGGCCAATAAGTTGCCTTCCTAATTTCAGGATCCATTTGCTCTATCCTATCTGATTTCTGTGCCTTGTATCAAGGCTTGCTGCAGAAAACTCTTATTCTCCCTAGATAATTAGCTAGGCTTAATTGTATGCAGCACACATGCACACCCATTTCTAATTAGTGGCAGTGTGTACACAATATTTTATAACAGTCTTGTGATTTTCCAAGAGCAATGCTACCTTCTGAAGTCAATATCTCAGTGAACCCATGCTAAATGACTTAAATTCTACAGAAGCCTTGCAGCTAGTTTCAGTAATGGCTTCTCAACATGTAAATGTCCCCTATCCAAACTTTGATTACAGATCAATGGCAGTTAGTTTTTTTTTTCTCTCAACACTTCTAGTTACTGAACTGCAATGCCGGAGGGGGCAAATGTTGAACATATAATTTACAGGTTGCTATCGAGCTCAATACAGAACAATAAAGCATGGTATTAAACAAACTAGTGGATAAACCGTAACCCAGATTAACACGATAGATACAACATCGGGATGGTGTAATTACTCTTTGCTGACATGCAACGTTTAGCCTCAGTCACAGCGGAACAATGTTTACCACAAACAGAGCACAGAACACCACATGCAGGCTTGTGTTAACCTGAGTGGCACTGGAAAATATATACTGAGACCATTGAGGGACACGGCACCACTGATGGAATTACACGTTACTTTCCTTGATCAGCCCTCTTCTACCTTAGAATATCAGATCACTTAAATGCAAACAATTATTAGCATTCTGCTTTTTTTGAATAAATGATCACAGCTATTTGCAGTGTGTGGTCATGTATCCTAGTGGGTATTCTTAAGGGGGTGTGCGTAGGTATGTTCTCTGTGCATGTCATCAGTATAGGCCCAGCAGGAATCTCTTGGGGGAAGACTTAGTCAGTTCTGCCAAATTTCTGACCGAAATTGACAATGTCTATATTGTCCTGCCAATGTATTAGAGCTCTGTACTAAACTCCACCTTGATTAGAGCGAGTGTCTGACACATCTTGTGGCTGGGTACAGAGCTTGGCTGGCATGTCACCTGATGTCCTGGGTAATCATACAGTCCGCCTGTTTTGGATTACTCCCAGCTTCAGGGGATGTGAATTCCATTCAATTTACAGTTTTCTTTGGCAGTGGGTCTGCCTCTTAGGCTCTCGCCTGCAGGTGAGGGTGGTTTCCAGCCCCAGTGTTTTTCCAGACAATTGTGATATCCTGGTCATGCTGACTGCCGTCGCTCAGTTCTTTCCAGACCAGGTTTCCTCATAGATTCCTCTGCCCAAAGCCATTCTTCATTGGGGCAGGATAGAAATATGATGTACTATACAAGCCCGACAACAAACATCATTCTGTAACTTGTATCTCATATTATTGTCAAAAGAGTGTAGGTTTTCCATTTGAAAGACACATATTTTTTCAGTTTTTCTTTAGAAAGAGTGCGTCCCTAATTTGTTGGCTTTTCATCCAGTGGTACCTTTTCACATCAAAATATTTGTTAACATATTGGAATGGCAGAGTGTAGAGCCAGCATCAAGGTTTTGATTTTTGCTTGTGACACTGTTTGTGAGAGCATGTTTTTCTGAACAGTGACATTTCTATCGCATCTAGTCTTTGGCGACAACATCAAATCTCATCACGATAGGATTTGTTTGATGTTATTTAAACACTCCCGCACAAGCTGTGACCTTCTGAACTCTGAGATACAAACTTAGCTTCTCCATAGCCACTCTAAATGTCACCTTTCTTCCGCCTCAAACGTTGTTTATTTGCCGTCCCAGACATGCAACCTGATAACACAACAAAAGAACCGGCTGAGAGTCCTCACACAGACATTACATGTCAGTACCGTCATACTGTTCAGTTGTCCAAACTGTACAAAGCATCCTCATTCAGGGCCTGGCCAAGGTCAGGCGGGATTAGCCCGTGGTAACCCTATCAGGCCTGGCACAATGCTTACAAAGCCCACTGACACAAACTGTCAGCAGACTCTTTCTAGAGAACCCTATCTGGCCGACCCTTGGTTATAGAGCCACCTGAAAGGGGTAGCCATTTCTAATTGTCCCTCTTTGTGCCTCCTTTTATTTCCCTTTGATTTTAGGTGACTCATTTGGTTCGTCAATCAAACCGTCTGGATGTCTGTGCGTTTCTAACCCATGCTGCACATGATTCCTATAATTTGTGGGGGTTTTCTTTGCTCCTCACACACCGCCTCTTTGTACTGGCACTTCCGAAGCACAGATGAATGGACCACTGGATTAATACAGCACAGCTCAGATTAGGTGTGTGTTCCCATAGGACCGTCTACGAAGAATTATCATAGGGGAGAAACGCTTGTGCGTTTCAATACTACTTTGTTTTTGTACATGTGCACTCTTTCTACATGTACACTCTTTCATAGTGTATCTTTTTCTATATTAATTAGACACAGAGAGCTTGGAGAGAGAGAGCATTATGTTATTTTATTGTAGTTCTGAAACATTGTAACTCTCTTGTGAAATAGCAAATATTTTATTTCAAGCTTTAAATCTCTCTAGCATAAGAAGCCATAGTAAACACAGCAAGACAAAGGCTGGTGTAACACCATAGTGTTATTCCATCGCTCGACTGTTTCAAGAGAGAGTTTATGCTCCAAGCCCATCGGTCTTACTTCTCTCTTTTCCCTAAAACTGTTTACCGAACATCCATGTCCTTTTGTAGCATGTTAAACAAATTGAACCTGAGAGTAGCTTTGTGATTCTGTCGACTGTGGCAACACGGCATGTGTATGAGCACACATCTCGCTGTTCCACTCTACATCAGAGACCCCTGCTTGACTAGCCGTAAGGTACACGTTTACAAAGTGATAGGGCTTAGGGTTTTTTACTTGGGGCGAGGGAATAATTTGAAACCCCCTCTGCTGCCAAGCACATGGACGGAGCTGATTAGGGGCCTGGCACAGGCTACAGATGCCAGCCAGTGAGACGACAGTTGTCACCAGTCGCTGGTTGCCACCCTCATCCCGCAGGCCCCATTGTAAAAGACCAAAGACATTTCCCCAACAAACCAGTGAAGAATAGCCACAAACCCTATTCAGCTCCATAACAAGATGTGTAAATATGACAGTTAAATGGCTGACACTATCAAAGTGGCATTGTTTTATTTGTTTTGATTATTTTACTGAATTGACTGTTTGTATATGTGTTTGAGATGCTCTGTTGTATTATTGTGAAATACGTAGCTGTGAAACAATGCTACCTGAGCTTCACAATCTGTTTGAAACAAATTCTCTCTGTTTTCCATCTCTTACATTCTGTGTGTCATAGTCTCTGCAGGCCCTCATTCCTCATACATTTTGGGATTCTGCACAATCCGAACAGGTGAGTTCATAGAAACGATTTTGCCCCTTCAAAGCCAGTGCAGGGTATAAAACACAGGGCAGTTTGGACATCTTATAGGAACTTTGGGGGGATTCTTACACAGGCATGTTGATTAAAGACACACAAAACAGTCTGAACATACATCTCAATTTACTATTCACATGTTTCCTCCACAATCCATGGAGGCTATTGAGGAGCTGCAGGTCCTTAAGCTTTAAAGCATGAGACTACTGTTTTATCAATCCATATTATGTAGCGGCCAGCTAGCATTGTTGCTCCCAGCCAGTTGATCAATAAGAACATTGTCTCAAGATTTAGCACTGAAGTCTATCTGGGATAAAGAGAAGCAGGCCTACAAAAACAGTTTTTCACACAGACAAATTCAACGTGCAGCCCTGATCAGTCAAGATCACTTCGAGGCTATCACTGACCTGAGCTAAACAATACACAGTCTGTAGGTTGTCCAAACCCAGTCCATATTGATTTTAACACTGCTCAGTATGACTGCATATATAGGCCAAGCCTCTGCTCCTGTGGCAATGTTGGTCATGGACCCCCTGATAGCCACTGAACACACACACAAGCAAACATACTCACTCACACACCACCACCACACCTGATGTCATGCCAAGAGTACATTATCATCCCAAAGTAAACAAGTTTGTTAAAGAAAATCAATAATCATTTCGGTCAATCAGGCTACATGACAATCTTCATGAAACTGTTTGTTTGAGTGGAGAGTGGTTTAGGACCCTTTTCACCTTTTAACTAATCAACTTTATTGAATAGTTTTATTAGAAATGCGTCAGTAAAAATCCATCAATTACAAAAAGGCTGATACAACTGGGAAATGTCCCTAATTGTGTGGCATTGATACACACAGTAAAAGGAGAGAGTGCAATAGCATGGCATCAGGACAAACATCCATCAAAATAAAAAACTGAAATTGAAAGAAGCTTTTAGGAATTCCCTAAACTACGACTTTCATTTTGAGAAATTCCATGATACACTGTAAATTAATTATTGTTATCACTTTGGATCAAACACATACATAGTGTACATGCTCATTTACAGAATAATTTGTATTTTTAAATAAACTACAAATTCCCTCTCTAGCTGGACAATTCACATTCTCTTACTTAGTGTTGCTGAGACTGAAATATTATATAGTCTATATCATGAGAGGTAGAGAGAGAAAGAGTGTATGTGTGTGTACATGTGTGTGTGTGTGTGTGTGTGTGTGTGTGTGTGTGTGTGTGTGTGTGTGTGTGTGTGTGTGTGTGTGTGTGTGTGTGTGTGTGTGTGTGTGTGTGAGAAACTGAACCTTGGAATGTGCTACTGAGCGCACCATATGTGTTAATAGACGATCCAGCTCAGGCCTGCTGTGTGTGCGTATGTGTGTCTTTGAGAGTGTGTGTGAGTACATACGTGTGTGTGCGTGTCTCTGAGTGTGTGTGTGTGTGTATGCCTGCATATGTGTATGCACGTATGTGTGTGCTTGTGGGTGTGTTTCTACTCCTAGCTAGAGGAGACAGTGCCCCCTGCTGGGGAGGCCTCAGTACTCCCATACCACCTCACTCTCACCTCTGAGGCACACCTAACACTGATCCTCACAATGTTTACCCCAGCTAACCCTATAGGTCTCCATTGAAACATATACATTTGCCTTGACCTTCCCCTTCATAGGTGACAACTGTGGGCAAACTTTGTTCCAGACTGCAGCCTATACTGAATGTTTGTCCTTTCTCCGCTCTAAAGATCTATGTGTACTAAAAAGGGTAGGGCTCCATCTGACTGAATGAGTCTAGCAGATATATATAATTGTATTGATATCCTTCAATGGGTTATGTCTTGATCTGTCTCTTTATTCAACATTCTTGAGTTTAGCGTATTCCTACATTCACATGAACCACTGTCTATGTCCACGTCCTCAGTTTACTAATGGTCAATAAATGTATGATGGCACACAATAGACAGGGTAGGATAGATGGATCTGTTTTATTTAAAGTGAACAAACCTATTTTGAAATTAACTTAATACGCATTCACCTGCCTAATGTAATAACAATATGTATTATAAAACATAATTTAGAGTTTAAGGTTTAAAGTTGAATGTAGAATAGTTTTATTTGTTGTGTCCATGTTTTACTGTTTCCTACATTCACATTATCATCCTAATTGCTCTGCATTCACATTTATTCGCATCATAAGTATGATCATAGCATATGCAGTATGTTTTGTGTTTGTGGATTGTGATAACTGCAAGATGCATATCCATATTCTCACACAGATATTCTATAAATATGCATATGAAACAGTTCCTTGAATGTGTGTCAATGTCTCACTTGTGGTTTAAACAATGTATTCATACTGGTCATAAACCAAGCATTTAGCCTCTGTACACCTGTAAAACACTCTTAACATTCAATATATGCTAATCAAATGTAAACAACTGTAAAATACTATTTGTACAAAGACTGTTATTATAATGCTGTAGATTTAATTTTTTGATTGGACAGAAGTCCAATAACAGGAAGGTAGTCAGATAAGGAAATGAGTTATAGGGGGTAAACAGTTACGCCTCCCACAGGTGTCTGCGCACATTGCATGGAGAAAGCGAGCTTATTCCACTGGTTCCAGTGTGTTTTTTTTGCGCTGAATATCATATTTTTAACAGGTTATTAAACTGCGTTATCTACTTAAGGTGGGTATCTTAAGATATATATAAGAACATATGATATTTTGAAAGAAAATATAGAGTGAAGATAACAATTGCGTTCGTTGATTTTTACGTTTTACGCAATGTTGTTGTTCAGTTGATTAAGCAAATTATGTCGTCACCACAATAATAAACCCATTTCAATACTAAACAGGAAATTAAGAAACAATTCCGCTGAAGTGTGTTAGTACAGGGAACAGTCTTTGCTTCTTCCCTGTCTCAACTGTTTTAGAGTCGGTTTTGTTCCGGCGTTCCATTCCACAGGGTGAGGGGCGGAGATGGAATATTCAGATCAGCAGAGTGACAGCTCCTGTTTCCCAACGCTCTCAGAAACTCCACTGGCGCCTTCCTCTAACTCCTCACTTCATAGTTCTGGGTAGTAAAAACATCGGACGCTAGGGGATCAAGACGCATGCCTCTACGTGGGCACTTTAGTGATCTTTTGGGGTCGTTTTTTTCCCATTTGATTCTTTTTCTTCCTCTTAGTGGCTGCATGATTATTCTGCGCGTCTGATTGTTTAGTTGATTTCTCGTGCTTTTTTCCTCTGGAATAGGCGACATACACACACTCACCAATGTCGTATCCTCAGGGTTACCTCTACCAGCCCCCCGGCTCTTTGGCTCTCTATTCGTGTCCAGCTTATGGGGCTTCGGCTTTGGCCGCCCCCAGGAACGAGGAGCTGGCACGGTCTTCGTCCGGCTCAGCCTTTAGTCCCTACGCTGGATCCGCTGCTTTTACGGCTTCAGCCAGTGGCTTCTCAAGTCCACTGCCATACTCAACAGATCCGACCACGGGGTTCCCATCGTACATGGTAAATACGCTGAGAATGAATATGATACAATCGTTGAATGTACTTTATAAATCTAGACCAATTCAAAGAGTAATGTTAATCGGTTTGCGTGGGCCTAATTGTCAATAAAATAAAATAAAACGATAGATAGCCTCAGTGTTTTTAGATTATTTACAATTTAAAATGGCAATAGGATTGTCCTGCCAGAGATTAAAAGGTGTCAAGACCACTTTTGATGTGGTTGGTGAGCAAAATGTTTTTCATAGCCTAAATATTAGTCTATGTGAACATTACAAGTGCAGATATCTCAAGAGTAAAACAAATATTTGTTATTTTCTATTAAATACGCTTCTTAGCCTATTCTCAGTATTATTATTATTATCATTACTAGGCTATTTTTTTGACCGAAAACGAATAGAACCGGTAGGCCGTGCTTAACACACGCATTTCGTCTTACTAAGCCTACGTTTTAGTCATATGGGCTTTGCACATAACAAAAAAAAAAGCCTTAGCGATTTTTTTGAACATTTAAGGAAAATAGGCCTAATTAACCAAGTTATTGGCTGTGATGTTAATTTTGTTTTATTTTTATTGAACGCTTGCCATGCGTAGCCTAATTAAAATGTGTATTAGTTTAATGCGCAGTTTAGAAAAGAGTAACAATGCTAATATGTCACTTCAATGCTTTTTAGAGGTGTATTTCCACTGATTTGCTAATTGGATTTGTTATGGTGCTGTGCACATTATGCTAACAAGTCTCTGTATAAAACATGCTACCCAAAATATAGCCTAAAAAGAGGAAGTTATCCGCGATGAAAGAACAATTGTGAAATGGCATTTTACCGTCGATCTTCCAGTTAACATAATACAATCCAATTAATCAATCCAATAATGATCTTGCTGTAGCTAAACTTTCCTACATGTTAGGCTACTTAGACCACTTTAACATTGGAATGACTGTAAGTTAGGCTAGCAGTGAGAATAGCGTTAGTGATGATAATGTATTAATAGCCTACCGTTATGTAGACTAATTAAAATAAAATAATCAATTTCACTTTTTAGGGCTCTCCATACGATGCCCACACTACAGGCATGGCCGGTGCAATAAGTTACCACCCTTATGGAAGTCCTGGATATCCCTACCAGCTTAACGACCCGGCATACAGGAAGAACGCAACCAGAGACGCTACAGCCACCCTGAAAGCCTGGCTACAGGAGCACAGGAAGAACCCCTATCCCACCAAAGGAGAGAAGATCATGCTGGCCATTATCACCAAGATGACCCTGACGCAGGTCTCTACCTGGTTCGCCAACGCCAGGAGGAGACTGAAGAAGGAGAACAAGATGACTTGGGCACCGCGGAATAAGAGCGAGGATGAGGATGAAGATGATGGAGACGGGGAGAGAAAAGACGAACGTTCAGAAAAGAACCTTGACAATAGCGAAATATCAGCCGAGGACGAAGGTAAATTGAAATACTAACGACGTTAATGATTTGTTAAAGACTTCTCGGTTAGAAAAATAAATGTATTTTATTAACGGGTAGCCTGTTCTGCGATGATTGATGGCATGACGATTGAGGCATATAGCCTATATTTAACAGCACGTGCATGGGTCCAAAGGCTGTAGGCTATCGGCTCTAATGATGTAACAAAACGATTAGCAGGAACATTGTTGGCCCAATATAAAAATGCCTATATTTAAGATAGTTTTCACCCTATTGTTCTCGTTTATTCGAAGTGTTGTCATTTTTGTCAATGTTATGTACATACTACCAACTTGGCCACTTTGTTGTGTTTTTCTTTTAGGTATCAGTTTGCACGTTGATACACTCACAGATCATTCTTGTTCAGCGGAATCGGATGGAGAGAAGGTGAACTCCAGGATAGGAGATGCGACTTGCGAGTCTGGATCAGATACAAAGGACAAATGCGAGGATGAAGATCACGATATAGAAAATGACGAACGCCAGCGAGGCCTGTCACCGAAGCCAGTGACATCATCACCCTTGACAGGAGTGGAAGCTCCGATTCTGAATCACCATCATCGGGAAGACTCCCAAAACAACAACAAATCATGCATTGACAATAGAATGTCTTCAGTTCCACAGAATCAGACCGTTAAACCCAAATTGTGGTCATTAGCAGAGATTGCCACCTCGGACCACAAGCAGCACCTGGGGCAAAACTCTCCCTCGAGCGCTGGCCTTCTGAACTCCACTTCAACGACGTCCCCAGCCGGCGCTGTGTACCCTGCGTCCTCCATCTTGGGAAGACCTATTTATTACACATCTCCTTTTTATAGTAATTACACAAACTATGGCAACTTCAGCCCGTTGCAGGGCCAAGGGATTCTGCGGTATAATTCGTCTGGAGCGGCTGCTGCTGCAGTCGCCGCAGCTGCGAATGAGGGACTCACTCAGTCAGTTCTTGAAGCAAGCTCCATGCACAAACAACAGAGCAATGACTCTTTCATTAAAAGTATCTCAAACCAGATTGATCAACAATTCAGACCCTCAAATTTAGAGTCAAAGAAAGGTACGTAACATGCATTAATGCAACAAACAATATTTCCCTTTTTTGTGCAATTCATTTCGAATAGAATTCACGTTATTTATGCATTTCTGATTAAGCATTTTTCAGTTCCCCATGCACGAAATCAAGTAGGCTATTCGATATTCTGACCTTAATTTATTTGTGGCGGGTATCTCACAGTGTAAACACAGTAGCCTATAGTTGCACAGGCCTCATTTATTGTGATAATTTAGCAACGTGTACATGCGCGCTTGCACATACACACACACGCACACAAACGCACACTGGAAGTCAATCTGGCCTGTTATGAGAGTGCAGTAGCTATATAGAGAAATGTTGCCATAGCACTAAATAGGGATTCTATTTTGACAAGACCCCCGACATCTGCACAATAAGAACCCAGCCTTATATATTAATTTAACATTTATTAAGATGCATCACGTAAGTTAGCTTCCAGTAATGGTGTTGTTGTGTGCATCTGCATTGCTTCAACCATTGACTAATGGTCATTCGACTGCAAGTTGCGCACGTACAGTAGCCTATGTTACCGGCAGGACACTCTTGTGAGAACAAGAAAAAGTAGGAGCAAACTTTTTTTTCTGTGTCGGGGGTTTACTACATGGACTTAAATAGGTTATGTTCCCTTGGTCTACAGGTAGGTGTCACAATTGCTTTGAATAAAGCAAGCAAGCCATCACCTCTCCACCCCGTTCACCCCTAACCTTTTCTCTAAACTGGAATGCAACTCGTGCCACCGTTGACAAGAAGGCTGCTGCGCACTAGAACGTCTCATTCCTCAGTGACTAAATAACCAGTGTGATAACATAAACACGAATTATTTGTATAATTTAAGTTTCGTTTTTATGAAATGTGAATATGCTGGTTCAGTCAAATGTAGTTAAAGTGATTTTGGAAGACATGTTATTTCTCAGGATTTCTAGTTTGTTTCTTTGCCACGGTATGGTAGCCTATACTTTAAGTGTGAAAATGATTTGGCCTTCTGTACACCCGTAATTTGTAAAGAGATGTCTGACGTATAAGGCGACCGAACATATTAACTTGAGGACTTAAGTGGAATACATTTGATATTTATTTTTTTAATGATGGCAAATGCCTATAATTTATGCAAGTTGTATTGCAATGTAAACTGAACTTGTTTGTAAATGCATTGACAATTTTTATTTGAAACGCATTTGAAAGTTAAACAATCTTGTTAACAAGAGTACTTTACTAATTTATATCTCTGATTGTAAATTAAAAACGCGCTAGTGTGTACTGGCGAGGTAGTGCTATCTATTATACAAAGGAAAACAAATTAAACCGTTTTCCTCCGTATATCTAACTCTGAGACTCATTCATTCCTTTATTACCAGCCTGCTAATGAACTGTTTGACCAAAAAATGAGAATGAAGGTGGAAACACTTACATTTTTTACACATAACCTCGGCTATTCCGTGCGTTATTCACCGACACTGATGGGTATAATGTAGCTTAGTTTTGCCTGCATTTATTTTTCACTATGATTAATACAGCCATAGGATGCAAGCATTGTAAATTGCCAGGGGGGTGATCCCGCGAGCTTTTGGCTTAGCTCTGAACGGTCAGTCGGGGTTCATTATAGGCGATATTGAACAATCCATAAAACCCTATCTTCACATCTGCCAGGGCCAATGGAGTGTGAGATGTGGCTAATCGCACCGCGTTTTCTTTGTTCTTCATTTGTGTGAATAAGTTTTCACACAGTGATAAGTCACATTAACATCGGATACATTAACATATTATTGTCATTATTATTATAAATAATAACAACAACAATAATAGCAAACACATTGATATTGTTGTTATTATTAAAGATTTATTGATGCCCTGATTGGCTACGTTAGTTAGCCTAATAAAAAGTTGGATTTAGCATTGAGAGTTGGTGCTAATAGCCTATTATTAAAATTAGTGAACTGAGGTTAGGCATACCATTTAAATGATGGTGAAGATATTTAAGGGTATTTACTAAATAGTCATAATAATAATTGTAAAAGCAAGATTGCACGCGTCAAAATCGATGCGTGAGTGGTGCATCAACGCATTGCACTGTGATGGGTGAATTATCTTATTTAGCCAACCTTCAATGGGCTATCGAGCATCGTTGTTTGAAAATACACGTATATAGGCTGTGTTTAAAACATAATAAGGGCAACATTAATGCGATATACCCAGAACTAGGTATAGCCTAGGTGTAGCAAAGCGGGCTGCCATGGTCATTGCAACTTTCGAGGTGGCAAAGAGCCATGTTTTTCACGTGACATTTGAGGGGAATGTTACTAACATCTCCAGGGACTCAACTTCACCTTAGTTTCCTTTTCGGCTCAAACATCCCTCTATTTTGGTCGTTTTAGAGAAGCAGTCAGACAAGGCCTTCTACCGCAATCCACGGGCTTTCATTAGAGTTGATTTATTGAAATGCAGGCTTTAATCTCAGGTGGGCTCCCCTGGGAACAACCACTGTTGTCAAATAGCACCAGAGGCGGTTTCCTTCATGGGCTCTGCCTCTTTCCTCTCTTGAAATGTCAACATTTGTTCTCAATAAAAAGAAGTTATTGTTTCTGTAAAACTGCTCTGCCGCCGCCTTTGAAAACATGAAAAGGGATTTCACCCACCTCTGTTTGATTGAGGGCAAAGTCAGGTGAGAAACCCCAGCGCGCGCGCACAGCAAACAAAAGGTACAAGCTGGCCGTTCAACCTTTTTGATAAGTCACTGAGAATGTACGTCGTAATGAGACACAATTACTGTAGGCAGAGACTAATTTATTTTCTTATTATATGTATGTATATATTTGTTTATTTATTTATGTACCAAAGTTCTAAAGTTAAAAACAAATCTGTGGATGCTTAGGTCGTCTTCAATAAGTGTGGTGGTCGGTGTCAGATAAATGGATGGCCTATGTGCTTGATTGAAAGCCTCTCAGGGAGGCGAACTCCTTATCATAGATCAAATAAGTAGTTCATATGCAGATAATTCATGAGATTCACTTCATCCATCTCTTATCTGCTATCACTGTTCAAAACGTTTCAGTCTAATCTCTGAAGCACACCTGCAGTTCTTTAGGTTGAAGTTTACTTCTGTGGAAAGTTTATTATTTGCTGTATCAAACTAAATACACATTTAGTGCAATTGATACATTTAAGACAATTTATATTTCACTAAAGCTTACACAAGCAAGCTTCAATGTTGTAAATGTGTAAGAATAGCATACACTACATACAAAAAGGTTTTAATCATTGCCATGATACATTAGGCTGACATGTTAATATTAGTGCCTTCACCACATTCCATACAGACTTTAAAATTATTTGTACTTTTTATATTGTGGTGCAAAATGTAAATATGTGCATGTTTGTGTGTGTTTACGTGCATATCTGTGAGTGTATGTGCGTGTGTGTGCGTGCGTGCTCATATGGGTGTGTGTGTGTGCATGTATATGTGTGATCGAGGCTGATTATTTTCACAACCTTGATCTCCCATTAAGGTGAGGTCATAAATAATCTGTTGGAAGAAAGAAAAATAATGAACAAATAGAGTACAGGTGGGTTTGATAAAGCACATCAAAGTGGGAAGGCCTCTCCAAGTGAGCCAGGGGCCTGTCCCTCATAAACGTGTCAGAGGAGATGTTCTCTACTCCCGCTGATCAAGGAGAAACGACAGCCCAAACTTTCTAACTCCGACGTCCACACCAGAATCGAAATAAGATCATTAAGACCCTGTGCCTAGCTTCCACAATTTAATTGACAGTTATGGTTTATGCCTGCTAAATAAAGATGATGTTAAAGGTCGTGTCTCAATCAGGCTGACTCTGGAAGAAAAGGAAACTGTTGTAAACTATTTAACTTACAGAAAACTATTTAACTTAAAGAAAACTATTTCACTTAAAAATAACCCATGCTGGCCTTTGTTCGGGCATTTGTGTGTGCATTTGTGTTAGGACGGGATGGTTGTTGTACTTATTTAGTTGTTTGTTCTCTATTTCACCTGTGCCATAATTACCATAGTCAGAGTTAATAGGTTAAAGTACTACACTGCATCTTCCTGAAGTCCATTGTTCCGGGGAGTTAAGGCGTTTCCTACATGAAAATCATAACTTAAAGCCTAAGAAAATATAATTGGACACAGATCATTAACTCTTCTCTAAATGGCTGTTGGACAACACAAGCACTGTCAGAAGACTACATATTACAGAAATGTTACGTTCATTATATGATGAAGCCGGGATGTCCCAGTATTGACTGCACTGTGAGCACTGTGGGTGGGGGTTCAGTGGATTTTTAATAACGCCATGTTTTTCCTGCGTCCGGCCATGTAACTGAATAGCCTTAAACATCGTTGCCAAATTTGAAACAAAGTCAAGTATTTTTGTTAATTCAACTACTGCAATGTACTTTCACAATGTGCCACTGCGATGTGCAAAGCTTCATAATTGCTTTAGCATATTGATTCTTTGCTTTGTAGGTCAAAAGTTCCTACTATATAAGAAATACCTTGTGTAAAACTATACAAAAATGCGCAGTAGCAATGAGGGCACTATGTGAGAATATAGAATCTCTAGCAATCTCTAAAGCTCTTTTACCAACACCGTCAATGGCTCTAAAACTGACAGATAGGCTAACTCTCTGTGAGGTGACTTCAGACGTAAATACACCATGCTGTAATGACCTACATGAACATGAAACACAACGACTGCTGATACGCCATTAACACAGTAAGCAGTTCCTCACCATTAGACCCAATTGCAGTCAGTCTCTCTCTTTCTCTCTCTCTCTCTCTCTCTCTCTCTCTCTCTTTTCTGCGTCGCACATTCTGTCATGCTTTGCAGGCAAACTCAATATCCCCTGAAGAACTTCCTCAAGAGCGAGGGAGGAAAAAAAATACCCCTGGCACCAACCATTACTGAGAGAATCAGCTGAAGAAACCCCTCACAGCAGAGTGTATCCACACTAATTAAGATTCTCTTCAGCAGCCCAGTAAAAGAATGCTAATATCACCCGCTTTGACTGGGAACACATAGGTGGAAAGGGACCAGAGCAGAAAAACAAAGTCTTGCATTTTAAAGGGCATGCTCAGATGACCGATACCATCTCCAGCTTTCCTCTCTACCCAATGTTGGCCCCAAAGCCTTTTACAAAGTCATTAGCTCAAATGACTGCCATGATTCCTCTGCAGCCTTCCCTGGCCATGCCCCAAGCTGGACTCACCAAGCTACTGTGGAGCTCTGAGAGAAGCCCAATACCCTGGAAGGGGATCAGAACAGCATTAACCTGCTATCTCTCCCTCTGAATTTGCTGCTTGTTCCTTGCTGCCTGGATAAATACTGCCTCAGATTCAACAGGAAGATAAAGATCATCGGCATCTTCTGATAAAATCCCAGGCAGGATTGTTGACCCTTTTGAAAGTTTCAGCTGGTTTGCTTACGTTGAAGTTTTACATGAGTAAGTCAAGTTTTCACAAGCCTTAAGGAGATGGATTTAATGATTGGCCATTCATCCAAGGCCTTCTGAATCCTACAAGTCCCAGACTCCCCTGGTGCCTCAGTGAGTTTCAGCTTCCTCTTCCTGCTGACCTATTAACAAGGACAGCAAGTTGCATGTCCCTCCTTCTGGCTGAGGTCTAACAGCATGACAGATGACCTCATGGAGCGATTGTTTAAAATAAATACAGGAGCTGCTTTGAATATTGTTTCCCAGTCTGTCCTGGGCTGCTCCCCCCTTCCCCTCTCCTACCTCACGTTCCCTTTCTATAAATCATCAGGGTTTGTGATAGGTGGGATCAACAAGTGGAGGAGCTAGACGTGAGGAGACACATTTTTTTTTGTTTCATACCTGTCTGAGGCTTCTCCGGAACTGGGATCCTGACAGTCGACAGGCAGCGTTGTACCTTTCCCCTGTCAGCTTCCAGAATCATGTTCTGGATGTTAAATATCATCTGTCAGGAGTTGAGCCTGTTAATTAGAGAACACTTGAAATGAGCACACCACTTCAAATCAGATTTTGTATTGCTTCATTGAGATTGGGTCTCCTTCCTCTGCCACCTAATGGAAATAAAGAGTAATGTCCATCATACTGTGTGTAACAGAGAGAGAGAAAAAAAAAAACATAATAATAAAGTTAACATAAGTGTTTCTGCACTAAGTTTAACCAAGCATTAAATTATGTAACTTTAGATAACTTTGAAGCATTCACTTTCCTGGCTGTGACATTAGAGAAGGGCTGGGAGGTCAACTCAAAGTGCTCCTGTGTTTCTCCCACATGATCTAAATTAAAAGCAATCTTCTAGGGTACAAATGGACCACTTCAACCCCCACCCTGCCTCTGCACACACACACACACACACACACACACACACACACACAGACACACACACGCACACACTCCCCTACACTCTGTTCTAAATAGGGTTATTCCCTGAACGGAGGGGGAGGTGGGAGGGTTGGTGGGGAGCTGTGAGGGGGCAGGAGACCCACTTTTGAGCCAAGGCTTGCCTCTCAGGACAATCATCTTTTAGCCAATTCACCCAGGAATATTAGTCTTATTACATTTAATCACAGAAGCCTCACGCCCCAAGATTTCAATTCATTAAAGGCACTCAGAAATTCAGGCCAGCTGTTTTCTGTTTCTTGGCTGAGGACAAGGTGGAGACAGACAGGCAACTCAATCCTTAGCTATGCCTGGCTGTGCTCAGCATAAATTCAGCCACCTAATTATACTTCCCCTCCCTGCCTCCAGGGCTGTAGGTGAAGGCTGTGACTGTGAATCTAACCACACGTGGAAGAGGCTTACAGGAGATTGGGATTACATACAAATACAATTACCCTGAAAAAATATGCTTGTAGTGACTGAAGTAGCTTTAATTTCTGTTTGCTTGCAGATTTTGGGGCAAAAGTCAGTGTTGTTAACAATATCACCGTGGTTTGAGGTGTTTTGTCTCCCATCTTGTTTTTGCCTCCGGAAAATTCAGAAATGGAATGTGTTGGTCCGTATACGTTTACTTTTTTCATCCTATCTCACAGCAGCACCGTGTGGTTTGAAGTGTGTGTTTTTTCCTGCCGTCTGTGTCCCTCAGCAGATGGCCTGAGTGGTTTAGGAATCAATATTTAAGGGGAAAACACACCAACAATGCATCTGCATGTGTTGGCTTTATCACAGTGATAAAATATTGACTCTGGTTTTTGGGAGAATTATCGGATGTGATGTAAAGAAGAACAAAAAAACGATGCCTGGATTTGGCATCTTTAGCACTTTGCTGATGACACCCCCGAGTTGGTGTCAGCTGGAGATGGAGATGGGTGTGTGTTTGTGGTGAAGTGATGAATGGTCATGGACAGCAGACTGTCCGACTGTGTTCAGAGCACTTCTTCTAAGCACCCATCCCCCTGGCGAAGCACGTAGCCTGGCCCTATGTCATCCACTTGCCTGGCTCTCATTGTTGTTCTGGGGAAAGTCCATATTGGCACATGGCTCCAAGCCAGGGTTACCAAGCTCTTCCAGGGACACAACACTGTGGATTCAGTTGGGTTAAATGTTTGTATATGTAGTAACACTCATACACACATTTTCTGTGTTTATTGTGACTACGTTTATTTGATGACATCCATTTTCAGCAAATAAAAACCTGCACATCAAAAAATATGCTCAATTCAATTCTGAAAGAGTTTGCACAGCTCGTGTGTTGGTGAGACTATTTATACACAGAGATCTCTTGTTTTATAGAGCTGTTTTGTTAGATGACTGATCTGCACAGTTTATGTCGTACAATAAATATGACTGATTCAACAGCAGATACTGTGTCTGCTTCTCATAGTAATGTGTGAAAATGGGCCTGCAAGGATAAAACTGACGTGGAAAATCAGTTACAGATGGAGAAAATACAAGGTTATGTTCCACGCACATTTAACCATTAAAAAGACCTTTAGAAAGGACTGAATGTGTTTATTCTGCATCACATTGTGACCTAACCTAGTCTGGGATGCACGTTTTCCCAATGTGGTTTTCCCGGCGTTCCTTAGCCCCTCCTCCCACAGCGCTCTTGGCCTTGCTACCACACACCTGTCTGGACACGTGGGGCGCTTTCCAGAGAACAGCGCCAGAGCGTCAGGCCCTGCGGAGAACCATCTCCAAACACTCCAAGCTGGCTCTGCTCTCCTCCAACACCCCCAACCGCACGTGATCCTGACGACTGCCATTAACAAGATGACACAGTATCTGATGCCTTAGTTCCTCATGGCTGGGTACAAATCTATGTGGCACAACATTCAAAGAAATGGAGCGACAAAGCTTGAGTATTGTTAGTATTAGCGGTAACTTAAATAAGTAAAATACTACCCTTTCCATCTACTGGTGACTGGTAGTCCAGTAAACCTATTACGTATATGTTTAATGAGTCAGTGCTCCCGGGGGCAAGGAAGAAATATGGTGTGGGAAAACTTTAATTAAACGGTTATCAGTACAATCTCATCTGGATGTCATCACCTGATCAAGCTCTTCTGACACATCATCGTAGCCTGTGTGGGAAGATGGGTTGTGTTTATACCTTCTGTGTTTGTTCAGAAACAAAGAAGGTATAGATTTTGGAAAATCACAGTGCTACACTGCCAGTAAGCTACAGAAAGGAGTCATATGGGGAGGCTTTGATGGTAGTGTGTAAATGTGAAGGCTGTGATGATAATGATGATCATGTGTGCATCTGCATTCATCCTTAATGGCTATTGTTATTTGACAGCTGTGAACTTCTCTTCTTCATCTTTGGCTCAAAGAGAAGAATTGTATACAGTTGTGTTATATAGAAATGGTCAAATGCGCACCCATACACATACACACACAGCCTTGTTCTGCCAAAATACTATGGGAAAAGGGATTCTTGAAATGATTCAACAAGCTCCCCTTTTCATTACCAAGTTGTTAGCTATCCATACAAGTGACAATATTTGAAGAAGACATAATTCTGGGACTGTGAGTTATAAAGCAACAGGCCCTGTTGTTATTACTGACAATGTTCTTTGAAAAGGGAATAAAAAACACTGACATTCAAAGAACTAATGAGAAAACTGTCACTTTAGATGAGCTTTGGGACAAGCAAAGGTGCTGCACACACACACTCCCACACACATACATACACATGCACGACCACCACCACACACACATGAATGCACACACACCAACACATATGTGCAAACACACAGACACACACCCAAACACACACAATAGCTGACTGAACATACATACTGTACATGCCGACATGAAGGAAGACCTACCAAAAAACTAAATACATTTAGCATATTGTGCTGAAAATACAAAACCATTTTGGCACAACAAAAATGACAGGTTTCTTTCAACCATTTCAAACTGAGTTAGCAGTGAAGAGGCACTGGGGAGGGGGGGTGTGGGGGTTTAAAGAGTTTTAACGTTTATGAAAGGTGAGTGGAGCTCTCTAAGGACCCTGTCTTATGACTCTCCTGTCTACCAGCATAGGCTGAGGCAACTGGGCATGTCTTACATGATCTGATTAGGTGAAAATTAAATCTTTATTCATTGTCAGTGCACATTAGGTGAACAGGGTTTAAGATGGCCTTTGTTACAGACCACCATGCCTTTGGTTCTCTATTTCCAATTGTTGGCAGTTGTCCCAATTATTTTATTGCTCACTTAAATAATGTTATATTGATATTGACATTGTTATGAATGTTTTACTTTACCACAGATCTTTTGTGAATGATGAGTTAATATAAGTGAAAAATGTAATGCACCAAGTCTGACTTTAAGGCCATCAGTCAAATAATTGGTTTACTCTGTTTAATTCTTATTCTTTTGGCGTCATCATCAATGGCCTACAGTGCATGATAAGAAAGAAGTACTCAATATGACACAAACATGACCGGACATTCAATTACATTGGAGTTCAACGTCCCCATAGCTATACGGACATGGCTACTGCAGAGCGTTGGTCTCCCCTGTGAGTAGCGTTCCACATACACACCGTATAGCCACGCTCTTCCTCTCAGACACAAAGCGCTCTGTAAGAGACGGCACCAATCCATTGCCAGTGTGCAAGCCCCTCTGTGTTTTCCCCACCGTCAATTACCAAGTGTGCTTTGCAATGCAGATGCAGCAGGACTTAGACGGGTGGCTAAATCCCCACGTCTTGACTCCCAGACTCCCCCTGCCCATCCAGGGAATTAGGTTTTTAGGATCTGCAGGCAGCGACTGATAACATACAGTTTTAACTATACCCAAAGTGTGTCTGCAGGCTTGCATTAAGCATTGCGACGCCACTCGCCACCCCTGGCCCTCCTCTCCCTCTGTTTCCCCCTACGCCCCCCCCCTCCCCCTCCCAAACACTGAGTTGGCTTTGATGTGGGGAACTATGCAACGGCTCCTGACTGATCGGATATTCTACAGCGACACACTCAGGCATATGCATATTTACAAACACACACAAACACACACACACACACACACAAACACCAGTGAACACACATGCACAGACTGTCACGCACACACATGCACGCTTTCACAAAAGACTCGATGAGACACATTTTGCTTATGTTTTATTGCTGTCAAGGTCGACCACTTATAGACCACACAGTCTTTATTGGTACATATTGTTTGTGCATTACCGCCACACCTGCACACCCTTCCTCCAGTAGAACAACACATTCATTTCTTGCGAAACAATGCATGAACACATTTTCTCGTAATCCAAATATTTTTGAGCACAAGATGTCCCTGGCACTGTCAACATAGACAGCTAAGGACTTGAAGAACCTGTGCACCAGGAAGAAAGAATACTGTCAGACATTATAAAACAAGACACACACACACACACACACACACACACACACACACACACACACTGCTAGTATTATAAATGTAGTTTCCATCTCATGTCAAGTCAGTTTTACCCAGACAGGCTTCAAACACAATTGAAAAGTGACGCCGCGTGCGTGTGTTAAACTATAGCATTCTAGTCAGCCATCCACATGACAGACGAGGGTCAGTTGCCATCTGCTAATACTTTCAAGAACTTGTTTTTCGTTTTTTCGTTTTTTTTTTCATGCAATGAAACCGGTTCTGTTTAATTGACCCTAACCACAAGTGTGAAGTCACAATCACTGTTAGTGAGGTGAATCAAAACACGCATCGGTTACTGTCAAAGACGTTTTGGAGCCATCTCACATCGGTGCCACTTTAAGTCTGCATCTCAGATGTGAACACCAAGAAGAACTGTTCAGGAGCCGGCACTCTTGTGAAAAGCACTAGAGCCAGTTCACTCAGGGGTTTATTTCAGTCAGTGACAGATAGGGTTATAACCTGGTATAGAATTAATGACTTTGACAAATTGGAGCTGCACCTGGGCTGTGATTTATCAAGTTCAGACACTAGCCATGCCTTTGAGGGAATTTTAAGCTGCAGTGAAGTTTCCCCTTAAAAAACTGAGAAGGAACATAGAGAGATGCCATGATTTTTTTTTTCGGAGTGAAGTTATTAATGGGATTCTTGAACGCAACTCATTTTGACAAATCGGTACTCCAGGTATGAGGATAGTTTTGACTGTGTCGAACACTGCCTCACATTCCCTCGTGATAACCTCCCACCCGCACACTTCTGTAGGATATTTGATGGAAAGATAAGCTCAGATGGAAAAGATACATTTTTCGAAAAACGATTTTCCCACACTTTCTTCTCTTCAGAAATTCTCAGGGCGATAGTTGAAACATGAAGAGGATGTAAGAAGAGAGGTTCGCACTCTTCTATCTAAGCAGAGCTGTCAATCAACTCTGAGTAAGAGGCCTCTTCAGTGGCCTGTCTTTGAAATCAGAAATGGGCAATTAGCAAGGTGTCATATTGAGATGTGCCTCTGTTTAATAAAGCTTAGGACGCGTGTGATGATTCGTGTATTCAGAGAAATCATTGATCAAGTGAAGTCACTGTCATTTCAGTGTGTGGAGATAAAATGGATGGTGTATTCAAAGGTAATTAATAAAAACGAAAGTCAATCCATTATACTTGAGAAGATAATCACCTTTTGAAAGCTGCATTCTCTGATAGGCTTCCAAAACCACTCAAAAACAAGGCTTTTTTAATGAGAATGTAATTTAGAAATTGCCTTTCAATTGCACAACAAACATCTTTGATATTGTTTGTATGTGTGTGTGTGTGGTTAGCATGTGGGCCTGTGTACTTAGTGTGTGCTGTTGCATGTGTGTCTACTTGTACATATTTATGTGTGTGTGTGTGTTACATTTGTGGTTAGTTTTTTCAGGCCAATGATTTAAACCCTTCCAGAGGCCTATTAGGTTCTTATCATGGCCTTGAGGGGACGCTTGTCTCTTACACCCCCACTGTCACATGTCTACAACTGGGTGGCCCGGAGATTGATGGGCGAAAGGACCAATCTGCTGTCCGATCACTTAGTTGGGGGCGGTCCCTGCAGTGTTCGACCAGGGTCAGTATCAGAGCTGTCTCAGGAGTTTCAGACAAGGCAGGTTGGAGATAGGACCTTGAACCTAGGACAGAGGATCAGCCAGATCTACTTCCCTTTGCCCCGAGGGTGACATTGACCGACTCAACATAATGTTGAGTCGGTCAGTTTGTTCTACACACAACACACTATTTATTTAATGTAATATTTTCAACACATGGTCTATTCAGACAGAATCTAATTCAAAGCTTGACTGTAAATACTGTATATATATATATATATATATATATATATATATATATATATATATATATATTAATACTGTATATATAAATGGTGGTATAAAATTAATGCAACAGTATGTACAACATATTGATATGCATATGTATATATATATATATATATATATATATATATATATATATATATATATATATATATATATATATATATATATGTATATATATATATATATATATATGTATATATATATATATATATATATATATATATATATATATATATATATGTATATATATATATATATATATATATATATATATATATATATATATATATATATATATATATATATATATATATATATATATATATATATATATATATATATATTCTGACTGAACACACCAACACACTCAGTCGTAGTAGGACCAGAGGCAAGGTTACCTTTGTTGGTTGGCTCTCCTTGCGCATGCTTTTGTAGGCGCCTTCCCCCTCCAGCCAGTGGAGCTGCAGCCACTCCAGCCCCACCCCGGGCCACAACATCTGCTTATCCCTCCCAGCCTCTGGCATGGCTCGGGGTTCCTTCTGCCTGGAGAACACAATGTCATTTCTGTCATGAGCACAGACATTTGTAGTGACAATGTTAAGGCTTTTAGAGGCTTTGGCCAGCTTAAGCTTCACCGCCAAATTCCAGCCTACACAGCAGAGATGATACCGTCCCTTTTATCTTGCTTTATTCTCCTTCAGTGAAACACACACACACACACATACAACACAACAGCAGGTCAGACCCATTTTGTGTTTACAATTGAGGTGCATTTGTTTTCTAATTATGGGTGATAATATAATATAGCTCTCGTCATTTTTTCCAGTCTTAAAATACATGTACAATACATGTATCACAAGATGCTTTAACTTGAGGTGGAGCGCTTGGATTCCTTCAGTTCCGTAAGTGGTGACCCGGAAACCCTGTAGTTCTGATAGTTATGAGATGTAGTGTGATACCAGGGCAAATCCTGCTTCAGCTGTGCTCATTAAGCAGTTCAACTTCCAGATACCTCTCCAGAGCTAAGCCGAATGTAGGATGGAGATAATCAGGTCCATTTACATATTAAAGAATAAAAAGATTCTTATAAAGTCATCCTCATCCAACCAACACACACACACATATTTATTAAAACTGCAGCTGGCAGTAGCACAGTTAGCAGAGGGGGGGGGGGGGGGGGTGGTGGTGGTGGGGAGATGGGTCACAGAGGATCTTGCTGGAAAAGCACATTATTTGTGGACACAGCCAGACACTGCTGCTGACCCCCGTGGCTGGAGCCGCTCTACCTGTCCTTCGGAGCGCATCCCCACCACTTACAGGTGCTGCAGCCTTCCAGAGCCTGACACAGACAGATGACATATTTATTAGCTTGTCAGATCCTCCCACACGCCCCTCCCTCGACACCCCCTCCTCCACCCCTCCCTCCGCCATCACTCTCACCCCCCTCCTGTGTTTGTGTGCGGGGGCGCTCTCACCTAGCTAAACAAAACAATTGGCTTTCCATTGGCTAATTGGGATGGCCCCCGTCGCGCGGCTCTGCAAAGTGCTTGATGAGGCATAAAATGATGATTAATTAATTTACTGCTCAGTTGATCATCAAACTGGGAGGTTTATGATTCTCCCAGCGGTCAGCACTCCCTGTTCACTGAACAGCAGCAGGGAGAAACTCAGCTACAGTCCAGCACTGCCTTTGATATGACCTGTCTGTCTGTGCTGCTAACTTAGCCTCCAGGAACAGGCAAGAGGGAGGAGCATTACAAATATGTGGCACCATGAAAATGTGGCCTTTAAAAACAAGCTTGGGGATTCCAAACAACAATGATGTGGTGGGACTATTAGGGTTAAAAAGCTCTTCTTAAGGATGAAGTGTTTCCAAAACCTCACGTTAAAACCCCTGCAGATTAATGAAAAAGATATAACTCAGTCCAAAGAAGATTGTGGTAGATTACATTCCTCTGAGTTATGTTATTTGATGCGCACATTATGAAAACAAACCGAGGCCAGCTAGATGGAAGCAACGGCGAACTGATTTATTGTGAGAATTTCGAAATGCGGTTATTCTGTCTGATGTAACTTGGAAAAATTGAAAATTAAACATACACAAAAATCCTCTATGACACAACATCAAGTACTGTCTTGCCACTGGAGTGATTCAGTGTTGGTAACGACACATTACATACTGTACAGATAAAGATCAGAAAGACACCTGGTCTTCATCAGTGTGCGTCCTCATTCCTTCTCGTGTTTTTCAGCTCTGTCAGGGTGATTGATCGCCCAACGCGCCACCAGCAATCTCGCAAAGAGCCTTTTTTAGGTGGAGTCCTCACCTTCAACCGATATGCAAATGAGATTTCAGTCAGTAGTGCCAAGTCCAATGTTTGAAGTGGCTTGCTCTACGACAGATGCATATTACCTGGTGTTTGACAATGACAAGCTCCATTTCCTTGTTAGAATCAGGTTTCCCAGTGAATAATGACTGATGACTTTGATCATCTCAGTGTGCCTTATGTTTTCTCTTGCCTCTCCTACATTTGGACGTTTAAGTGAACCAACATTCATGGCCATTGAGAGGAATTTCCCTTGTGTGTGATTTACGTGTCTCAACAGTAAAGCAACATTACTGTGTGTTTAGTTAACCATCTCTGATGCTTTTTCTGATCCCTAACATGGAAACTGCATTCCTTTTCTAAGGTGCCTAATCTTCAAATCTAAGCTTATATCCTTCTCTATTTGCGTCAGTTTGCTTTGTGAAGCCAAGGACCTTTGTAAAGCATCCCCACACAAGACACGAGTGATGGAAACAGGATGAGAGACTTGTTTGTTTACCAGCGCTCTCTGATGTTGTCCTAGCCAACCTGGCGTTCCTTCCCCTTGCTGCTTCACACCAGACAGAGCTTGCTCGGCGCAGCTGCCCTCCTGATGAGGCCTCTCTGGCAGATCTGACGGGCCTTCAGGCAGCTACTAGTACCTGGAGAAGCCACTTGGAAATGTGCACACTTTCAAATTTAAAGACTCCTGGAAAACAGTGGCTTCGGCTCAGCTGATCTTGCTCAAGGGGAAATGCGGTGTTCATTCACAACCGTGACAGAGCTTCTCCGGAGATGGGGCGGGAGGGATGGGGTCTTTTGGAGGATCCTGACTGTGGCAGACAGGTGACTAAGTTAGCTTTGGGTGGGGACAGACATGTTGTTAATTTTCTGTAGGCAACAGGGAATTCAACTCTATGGAGTGTGTTGTGTAAAACACCGGAGTCAGACTATTTCTTGGAATTACAATGTGAAACTGGCCTGTAAATCCAAGTGAAAATTATTATGAAATCTTACTTCATATAATCATGTGGTAAATGACGATGAAAAACAGTATTTCACAAGAACTACCTACCTCATAAGAAAACTTAAAGGATTATTCGATGGAAGTATGGGTTGTGTTACTCAAAGTCTTTAACATGTGTGTTTGGAAAATACATTGTTAAACTGATACCAAGGACGTCATTTTCTAACAGGAGTCTTTAACAAATCCTGAAATAGCTGACTGACAGAAAATATGAGGTACAGTACTGAGGACCCACGGTGAAAGGAATGAGGTCGACACTGAGGTTCTTGTGAACTAAAAACAATATGGGTTTAGGCCCTCCCAGGCCCCTCCGTCAGTCTTTTTTCTTCTTCTCTTATTTCAGCCAGTCATAATTGCTTTAGGACTCTCCGAATCCACTTTTGAATTCAAAGCATCGGAGGAATAATTGGATTTCCTGCAAACATGCTGAGCTGTGTTGCTCTCCCTGTCCTGCCTTGTCCTCAGGGCTACACACACCCCGCTTTATATCAGGACGTTCCTGGTGGGGCGTGAGGAGGGGGGGGGGGAGGGCGTGGGGGGGGGTGGGGGGGGGTGGGGGGGGTGGCGGGGAGCGCACCTCGGAGGTTTCACAGCGTATTACGCTGGTCATCCGTTTTGATGAAATAACCCAGACGTCTCCCAGTCGGGCTTTAGAACTATATCATCACCTTCAAAACCCTGCCTTGACAAAGCAGGGGGGGCTGGTTGGAGGAGGGGGTAGGGAGATAGCGCTTCAATAAGAACTAATATACTTTTTGCCACACTACCCTACTACAGCCCCTGATCCAGACTAGCCCAGATCCAAACCAATTACTCTGGGCCTGCAATATTTCAGCTGCAGTTTGACATTGTGTATCGAAGCCTCATGACTGTCACTAGCTGCAGGGCAGCCCCAAACGTCCTGGGGTTTGTGGGAGCGAGCCTGTCTGTGGTAGTGTGTGTCTGGTTATGTATGTGTGTGTGTGTGTCTGGTCATGTATGTGTGTGTGTGTGTGTGTGTCTGGTCATGTATGTGTGTGTGTGTGTGGTCATGTATGTGTGTGTGTCTGGTCATGTATGTGTGTGTGTGTGTGTGGTTATGTATGTGTGTGTGTGTGTGGTCATGTATGTGTGTGTGTGTGTGTCTGGTCATGTATGTGTTTGTGTGTGTCTGGTCATGTATGTGTGTGTGTGTCTGGTCATGTATGTGTGTGTGTCTGGTCATGTATGTGTGTGTGTGTCTGGTCATGTATGTGTGTGTGTGTGTGTCTGGTCATGTATGTGTGTGTGTGTCTGGTCATGTATGTGTTTGTGTGTGTCTGGTCATGTATGTGTGTGTGTGTGTGTGTGTGTCTGGTCATGTATGTGTTTGTGTGTGTGTCTGGTCATGTAGGTGTGTGTGTGTGTGTGGTCATGTATGTGTGTGTGTGTGTGCATGGTCATGTATGTGTGTGTGTGTGTCTGGTCATGTATGTGTGTGTGTGTGTGTGTGTGTGTGTGTCTGGTCATGTATGTGTGTGTGTGTGTCTGGTCATGTATGTGTGTGTGTGTGTGTGTCTGGTCATGTATGTGTTTGTGTGTGTCTGGTCATGTATATATGTGTGTGTGTGTGTGTGTGTGTCTGGTCATGTATGTGTGTGTGTCTGGTCATGTGTGTGTGTGTGTGTGTGTGTCTGGTCATGTATGTGTGTGTGTGCTACATGGAGGTTGACATGACGTCTGTTGCTGCAGGTGAAATACGTCTGATGCAATCTCATGACAGGCTTAAGACAGCATGGCATCAAAGATCAAACCCAGAGAGATGGAGACTGCTAAGCAGTTCCCCACACGCCAAAGGCGCTGCGGCCCTCAGAGCCGTTCCCTGACGTTCTTTCTACAGACCTGTGGCCTTTTTGTTCATTTGGGAGGAAAAAAGTGATATATCTATTTCCAGTGAGTGATGCTAGACATGAAAAAATGAGAAACCTCCAGACAAGTTAGTCTTGTTACGTTAGTGTTTTTTATTGTTGTCATTGTTAAAACAAGACTGACGTTCCTTTGTTCCCGTGACTAGGTCACTTCAGAACCATGCTGAATAAGTCATGACAAAAGAGTAAGTTTTGTTGTACTGAACAATATTGAAAATGACAAATGGTCTACATGTGTCGGTAACTTCTTCTCGCATGCTGCCCTGTTTGCTTTCAGACCTGCCAGGTGTGAGTCCATTCCATTACAGAGGGCCCTTGTGGACAGTGAGAAAGTAGGAACAAGCAGGAGCATTGTACCACAGCCAGCATCCACCTAAGAGACTGTTTGGCTGGAGGCTACACATCCTAAGGACACTGTAGAACAAACCTCAGTGGACTTCCTCATCAAATATTCAGGCTGAGTGGAGGTCCATCAAACTGTGGAGCTG
This sequence comes from Hypomesus nipponensis, assembly GCF_054491055.1. Lineage (NCBI taxonomy): Eukaryota > Metazoa > Chordata > Actinopteri > Osmeriformes > Osmeridae > Hypomesus > Hypomesus nipponensis. Next base: position 15,559,249 of record NC_140362.1, read on the forward strand.
TCCGGCCCAGACCACCCCAGACAGGACGTGTTGTCCGTTTAACTCTGCTGTGTCAGGTCTGTTGGTTTCACCCTGTCCTCTGTGCTAGAAACACAGGGAATACTCATGTAGGTTTTCACTCTCTCTCTCTCTCTCTCTCTCTCTCTCTCTCTCTCTCTCTCTCTCTCTCTCTCTCTCTCTCTCTCTCTCTCTCTCTCTCTCTCTCTCTCTCTCTCCCACATCAACACAGAGGCACGCACGCACACCTTAAATGTCATATGGGAGGGATCATGGGGCAAATAACAGAGAGAAGGATAAAGAGGTAAATAAAACAGAGGGCTCTCTTTTTCTCTCTCTCTCTCTCTCTCTCTCTCTCTCTCTCTCTCTCTCTCTCTCTCTCTCTCTGTCTCTCTCTCTCTCTCTCTCTCTCTCTCTCTCTCTCTCTCTCTCTGACAGGTGAAGTAAAGAGACCAGACGAAGGCAGTTTGCATCATACTTGACAAGGGATTTTGTTGTTTAGTAGAGCCTTGCCCTGTCCAGAGACAGTCTCCACCGCTAACCACCTTTGACTCTGACTGAAAGCCTGGAAGTACAATGCAAAATGTCGGCTAACCTGGTTATCTGATAAGTGATGAGGTCTTAGCTGGACCAGCACTTCTATCTATCCAGTTAGGTTACCTCACTATGACAATCCTCAAAGAGTATGGTCAAAGCGATTTCGTAACAGTTATATGTCTGTGTTTAACAGTGTTCATTCACAGCATATTTCAAAACATCAATTTGCCTTTTTTTGATTTGTTCAAATTTGGAATTGTAACGGAGCCCGAGTGTGTTCCCTCACAAAGGAGTATGTACAAGAACTTCACCCGGAAATCTGAGGCACTTATGGAGAGGTAGAGCAATAACACTGTTCATTACATTATATTCCCCACTCCTGTCCTGCTTCAGGCGTCAGCTTGCAGGCCAAGTCGCAGATTGTGATTGGGTTTCAGCTCCTGAGTGACGCTAAGCTGCTCTCCCGCTAGTCACCAGAATGACCTCGTCCTCACGGACACAGCCACTGGTAAGTAGAGTCGCCTGCGGAAATTATTTATAAGCTGGGCCTCACCACCACCACCACCACCATCACCACCACCCCATCCCCCTACCTCACTCTAATTTGGTTTAACGCTGCATCTCCCCAACGGTCTGCCTGATGCCGCAACAATGGCCGGTGAACTTTTGATCTACTGAATACTTAATGACATATTTGATTACAAATAAGACCCCTTACTAGATGAGCTCATTGTCTGTCTGGAGAGGGTGTCTGAAGTGTACAGGCCTAGAAGCGTAGAGCACAACACTCTGTATTGTTTGGTTCCACTAACCCAAGCTAGTGGCCCATCACTCAGCTTTGTTCTGGTTTTATACACATGCCACTGGAAGAAAACCACCCCGGTATTGTCTTAGATAAAAATGCATCAGGTGATTATCGAGATACTCTGAGCTGACACTAAACCTTACTTTGTGTGGGGGCAGGCTCCAGTGACTACAGGAGATTGGGGTTCATAGTCAGCTACAAAGGGTGTATCTTATCTGTGTAAATTCTGTATTATTAAACAAAGAGCTGAGCTGAACCGCTGAGTCACCTACTTAGTTAAGCAGGAGTGCTTTAGCACACAATAAGGACACTGTCAGCAAGCCGAGTAATTTTCCAAGAACCCGTGAAAAGCAAACTTTACCAATTTCTAAAGACCACAAGGTCGAATTCTAAATGTGTTCTACATAACAGCAATATTACAAGAAATGGTGGTGATGTGTGTAACACGAGGTAATAAAATGAAATGTTTTAAATGTACTATGAAATACCGTAGATAGCAAAAGCGCAAATATTTGTACCAATGTGCAGGTCTTGCATCATTTAACCCAACGGGCTACGTGACCGGTGCAATGACGCCTGTCTGTTTCTCCCGATGCAATAACAGGATTGACCTCTAGGACTCAGACACTATCCAATTACCTGCTCAAGGACAACTGTGTAAGTTATACATGAGTAAATCTCACTCGATTAGTCACGGGGACAAAAACATTTTTGGCCATCGGCAGTATAGCCAATGGCGTGGGCCAGACATTGAGCTCATGTCGTCACCCTAAATTGATGCAGCAAACAATGACTTGGCAATCTGAATGATCAGCCAGCGCGCCGGTAATGCGTTGTTATTGTCAGGTGGATGCTGTCATTTCAGTTCTAGTCAAAATGAATACTTCTAATTCCTGAGGAGTGTGATCAAATGATCACACCGATCACACCGAACCCCTTTTAACCACTCCACATTTGCGTGCTGTTGTTCGTTACCTGGAATCATTCTCCAATTCTTTACACTTCAACAAATGTTTAATTGCGACAAGGAGGGAGTGCGCGTGAGTAAGTGGTTTATTTTACAGGGTGTATACGCCAGGGCAGCTTTGTCCGACAGCGCCCTGTGAATTATTGAGAAGGGGAAAAAAGAATAGGAGCCATCGACTTGTGACATTAGTTCTTGTTGTTGTGGCTGCTGCCTAACGTAGCCTGTAGGACAGAGATGGTAGAGTTTGCCTTAACATACGCCAGAGAGAGAGACAGCCTGCCTGGCTAGCTGGATTGTTGTCTGTCTGTCTGGTAAATTAGACACCCACCTGGCTACAAAAACACACACACATACACACAGAGACGCACACACCCACACACACACACATACACACATGCACATCCTTGTACCCTTCCTCACACACTTCATGTAATCCAAGACTCCATATAATCTAGTTAAAACAGCCCTTGCTGTGCTGAGCACAAGTGTGTGTTCTTATGTTGCAGAGTGTAGGAACTTGGCATTGAGGTACAACAAAGAGCTTCTGATCTGGCAGTGTGTGTGCAGGTACTTGAAATACCTGCTACCACCTGACAACCCATCTGAGGGCTAGGGGATCATGTCACTAACGTTCCTTCTTCAACGGTAAACTGAAACATCTGAAAAAGAGATTAAAAAAATAAATAATAATTCCCCCATGGAAGGCCTTTAATATATATTTGAAAAAGCAGTCAAATACTGTACAACACTGCACAAAGGTCAATGTATAGCGTGCATAAAACAATGTTGAGCTAATAAGTAAATGTCTGAAATAATATGCCATCCAACAGATCCAGAGAGCACAAAGGCTGTGAAACCCAGCTGATGTCTCAAGTCCCCCCACCCCCCAACACACACACACACATGGCGGCCCATGACTCCTCACTCCTAACCAGCCCCTCGGTGACTGCGGTGGGACACGGGGAGCCACCCTTGACAATGATGGATTTGACAGCAGGAAAGTGTTAATGATATTCTCTCTTTGATGGCCGGGGCTACTTCACACGCATTTGCATTTCCATTCATCATCCCAGCATTTATCATTTGGAGGCGGGTGCCAGATCTAATTACAGTGCAGACTAACAGGGTGACACGCGGAAGAGACCAGCCACTCTTTCAACAAGAGAGAAAAAAAAAAGGAAAAAAAACACAGGAAAGTTTCCAGCAGGAAACGCACCCATGTAGCACCAAACCCAATTAACTTCACTCTAAATGAAGTCATTTGAGGCCTCTTCATTAGAATTAGCTGAGGAAGAAGGTGGCAAGGGGGAGGGGATAAATAAATAAAGAAAGGATAAGATTCGGGTTTCATAACTGACTTGTCTCGGCTCCGTCTCTCTCTCACTCTCTCTTTCAAACCTTGTCTTTCTTGTGGGTGATTCAAGCAGTGATCCAAAGAGACAACATGTGAGGTTCATGATTATTTCCTGATAATGCTATCAACTGTAATTATTTGTGACCAGTCACTTGTTACAAAGAAAGTGTTTCATAGCTGCTGCTGTTGCCTGCAGAGCTGCTCTGCATGTTAATGCAGTTACAGGCTTGTACAGTTTTTCCTACAGGAAGATTTTTTTTTCATTGCTCTCCAGAAATGTCCTTTCATTAAAAGTCTATATATGAGTCTGTGTCAATCTTCCTTGATTTTGTTATTATGGCTTGTTTCCAGCAGGGCTAATGATTGGCAATGACTGCAATAAAGAAGTTCCCACATTTCCCAAGTAATTACCAAAGTATGCACTGGCTTTCGAACCAGGGAAATATGTATTATATATGTGCTTGGTTCATAGCCGTAAAAAAGAAAGTTCAGGGTCGGCCATTGGGAGAAGGCGGTGGACATCCTCTATCCATCATACTCCCAGCATGCACCAGGCTGGCCTGAGAGGTGCCATTCCTCATTGGGGATGGATGCCCACCGAGACTACCCCATGAAAACACACTTATGGCCAAAACCCCCATGATACCTCTGGCCCACTCCCCCTCCACAGCCTACTATACTTCTCCAAGTGAGACTAGACACACAGTACACAACTGTATAAGACATATTATTAATATGCATAGTTATCGAAATGGAAAGTATTAAGAAATATTACGGGGTTACTGAAGCGGGGGACCTTTGTGATTAGACTCATGCCGGACAAATTACAGAAGACGTGCGTGGAGGATAAAGTAGGAAGGGATTGTCCAACAGCAGCTTGGAGGAAATGAAGAGAGGCCCTATAGATAACCATCGTGTCATCTTACACTGCAAATTACACTGGCTGCTATAACCAGCGTAGCCACACAGTCATTTAACGTAACAAGCCCGGAACAAAAGTCAAGCCCTGAAAAACAACTTTAAACAACTTGTTTTCCTTCATGGCCTCCGTGATAAGGGAATAGAAACCTGAATGCTGTCAGCCCTCTGCCATATGTTCCAGGAAGCACAGGACCCTTCAGGATGGGAGAGGGCCCCTGAATTATTGATCAATGATTAGCAAATGCAATAGAAATGTTAGACCCGATGTTGGTGCGGTGTGTGTGTGTGTTTGTGTGTACGTCTAGCTGTGTAAGTGTGTGTATCCATGGGAGCGAGTGTATCCATTGTTGGAGTGTGTGTGGGTGTGCTTTTGACTGTGTGTGTGTTAGCGTGTGTTGTGTGTGTGTGTGTGTGAGGGCTAGAGAGTCACCGGTGCAGAGACAGGAGGGGAGACAATTCATTATTAATGAATGGACAAAACAGGCGGTAACGGAGGTGGGTAACTGTAGGTGATTTGAGGCCTGTATTGATTACTGGAAACACCAGGAGGTAAGTGTACTGTGACAGACAGAACAAAACCTGACAGCAGACCCTCTGTCTGTCATAGCCTTCAAACTCAAGCAAGGCTACAAAATGGCCGGCCTTTGTCCCCGTCACATTGTTCTCCTGCTGAGAAGTTCTTTCTCGGAGGTGACTCATTTGGCGTCGGACGACGCATGCCCCCTATGCCCTGACAGGAAGTATGAGAGAGCCACTAAGGATGTCACTTGATATTATGTAGAAGTAGCAGAGGGTTGTTGACCTGTCACAATTATCAGATAATCTCCTCAGAAGTACAGGCTGTTTGGTTGAGGATTAGGCCTACTGACAAGATTTCAGTCACCACAACTCCTCGTAAACATGTAAAAAACCTGTGCCCTAACTTTGACATGATTTTTTTTCTGTTATTCTAAATGCTCACAAGAGCTTTGTATTTTAAATACAATAGATTCATGTCTGAGACAATAATCAGTCCTATGTTATAATGTAACATGCTGAGATCCTAACATAAACACTTTTACATGAGTGAAGGTGGTTGATAAACAGGAATGGTTTCACAGAGAAAAGCAATAACAGGACACATGCCTATATCTGAGAGAGTCACAGGAAGAAAAAAAAAAAACTTCTGAATAATCCTGTCATAAAGTGGTCCTTCATCAGCCTTAACCCTGGGATGAGCTTTCACCATGTGACACCCAGAAGTCACCAGAATTGTTTCAACAGGATTAAAGTGTGATGTCTACCTCTTTATCTGATACATGTGGCTCAGCTATATTGTGTTAGTCAGCCTTTTTAGAAGATGCATTGGACTTTAATAAAATTTGATCAATGCATTTAAAGTCAAATCGAATTATACGTAAGTGGATAGGGTTGACATATGTTTCAATATCTGCTGAGGGATGATGCATTACTCTCGAGCGAACATTAAACATAATGAAATATAAATATCCATTAATCCTCACATTTCAACGGCTACGTCAGTAGTGCTCTCGCCTGCTGTTCTGGGGAAAGTGGCTCTCTCGGTGCGCAAGCTATCTTTTTAATCAGGCGGCAGCGCTGCTGGGAAATGGGCTGCCCTCGCCAGGTAATGGAGAGAAGGGGGCCTGGCATGTTTGAAGTATGGCGAGAGGCACTTGTGAGACGTACCAGCACTGGCCATATGGCGTTTCTGGTTGGCAAAATTCTCATCTGTAGCAAAAACAAATGCAGGCCCCAAAGACAATGCTGTTTATGTAGACTGACTGTTTTGAGAGACACAAGTGCTGTGTTCTGTGAGGCACCGAGGATAGCAGCAGTTTCCCAAAGTCATAGCAGTATTTGTTTACAATAGAAGACAAATGAAAGTTGGTGATGAGCGTCACAGTGATGACAGTCATTGTGTTGTGTTACTTAGTGAAGTCATTGTGTTCAAGTACTGCACAAAAACATTTTTCAAAAATAAGGTTAAGGGAAATTATATGTAACTCAATAGCTTTAGGGATATGGACATTTTATGACTCTGGAGAATTGGATGTAAACAGTACGGTAATACAAACCAAAATAAATATTAGCATAATGCTTAGGGCAAGAGCATGCCTTTCCCACAAGTGATTAAAAATGAGAATGAAATACAAGAGAATGTAGAATCCCATGATGCGACTGAAACAAAAAAGCAGTTAGCAAAAAAAGCAAATTTCATCATAAATGTAAAAAAAAAATATCAGGCCTGCCTTGAGATATCGTCTTTATTTATTTCATGGAAAGAAGTCAACTTTGCCTTGTCCTGCATAGTCTAAAACATCATGAATAAAACATGAATTTCCCCGTCCCTTTCCATTGTCCTTCTCTGACTCTCAGACTGTTGGTTCAGATCTCTGCAGATCTCTCTGATTTGCGTATTCCACAAAAGAGAAATTATAATTAACAACAAAGAAATTAAGTCAAAACAAAGGCCTTTTCAGCTAAATTATCTATATGCTTCATACCCTTATCCATAACATCCATTCGGTGTACAACATGTTTTGACATATTAGACATATCAAGACCGTTAGATACGTGTCGATATGAAGCTTCAATCACCTTCAGCCCTGAGACTGTAACGATCTTCCAAACATGCAAAGCAGGATCGTATGAGCGCAGGTTATTCTCCATGCTGCCCCTCCCAGAGCCCCGAGTAGCTACCCAGCGATGCAGAAAGCAAGGAATAAAAATGGAGCTCATAGATCATTGAGGATGCTTAACACTGGACAGGAGTGATTATGAGGTGCAGGGAATGTGCCACAAACTCACTTCCAGCCAATATGTATTGCTTATGCTTATAATAAATGTTATCTTTCCAAGGGAGAAAAAAGCTGTCAAATTGATGAAGAACAGAGATGAGCATCTATATAGCCAGCCATACATGCATAGATATGCACAAATGCAGTTTTCTGTGTGAGTGGGGGGGAAAGAGGACATATTGTTCCCTCTCAATGTGCATGAGTAATTGTTTCCAGTTGTTTTCGCTCTTTATCCTTTACTTATAGTGAATTGGTGGAGGAATACAGAAGCAAAATGGAAGAATGAATCCAGTGGATTGAATACAACAGGAAGTAATGCAATTATAACCTGATGACAAAGAACCACTGTTGACGACCCTCCCCCAGATTATTTTAAACAACGTGACAGCTCTATACGTTCACCTCAACATAAATAATTGCGCCTCAGTTGTGTAATCAGGATCCCCTTGGCTGTCGTTCTGGTTTTAAGTGCCTGCGCGTCTTCAGTTCATTAACATGGCTGACACTGTAACTGTGCCCAGCCAAGGCATGCTATCCTATTTTGTCCTTTAAATGTTATAATTACTGTAGTTAGACAACAACAAGGTGAATGGCTCCCTCCCAGTTCATTATCTCACCCTGAATCTTAGCTAGGGTGTTCGGAACAGAACTAGTTGTTTGTAATGAATATGTCTACTTTGCCAACCCTCTCAGGTGGCGGTGTTAACATGACGTAAGTACACAGGAGAAGTCCTGGAAACTGAAGCCTGTGTCAGAAGACAGGACTGTATGGTCCTCTTGAAGATCTTCCTGTTTACAGGAGAAGCCGTGTTGCCTTTCTGGACGAACTGGAGCCACCAATATCAGGATTTAAGTTTAGTAATGTTATGTTAGCTTTTTTCCGTAAATACACACACAGAAACACACACACACACAAACACACATATACACAAACAGTTCATACACAGCCATTCAGTTAACATAGAAACACCTTTTGCCTCAGCTTTTGTTATTTTTTCAATACCAGAGATTCAAGATAAAAAATAAATTAAGCCAGTTACTGTTTCAACATTGCAAGTCTAAACTTAACATGGAATTTACATTAATTAAATACAGTAAGTATTGGGTTGACCTGGGTTAAGACTCACTCTTAAAGACACATTGTCACAAACATGAACTGTTTTATACTTTTGAAGGGGATCATTTTGGCCTTGACTCCAACTCATTTTACTCTACCCAGATAGTTTCCTTATACTTAGCAGTGACCTAAACATGAACAAGGATCCAAACCCCAGTCCTTCCAAGTCACCAAGCCAAAACCAATAAACCAAAAGGATCTTATTTTAGTTATCTGTCCTACTTAGCCATTGATAGAGACTTGTTTCTTGTCTGTAGATGCCCGAAGCGATGCTGGTGGGAATTCCTTCTCTGCTGGTTGGTTCTCAGGCCCCAGGCCAACCCTAGAGGAGCCTTGCTCCCAACACCAAACATAAATGGCATTTCCCTAACGGTTTTCATGCTGAATAGCACACAAACAGAGCTGCAGCCTCTGTGATCACAAACTGGGATATTTGCCTCAGGGGAAAAACCCCAACTCATTTTGGATAACTGTGGCAGTAAAGTCAAGGAAAAACCTGGCAATGCAGGTATGTATGTACAGTATCTAAGCATGTTACTTTGACTATAATTGAGAAAAAAACAACAACAAAAACACGATTAATCAAAGAAGACATTAAATGTTTGCAGATTCAGTCGCTCACGTACTGTCCTGCAGTTTCCCGCCCGCAAACCTAAGATTAACAAGGGGTTGTGAGTTTTGTCTACTCTGCCTGAAATAGGATGAGGGAGTGTTCTGGATGTTTGTTGCAGGAAGAGGAAGTGGTCTTGATGTTCATTTTAGGAGCAGGAAGTATTCTTGATTTCACAAGTGAAACATCCCAGGACCACCCAGCTGGATCATCAGCATTAATCCTTTAATATTTGATGACAGGCGGGTGAAATATTAATGAAGAGTTGACAAGTAATGGTCCTCCAGCCGTTTCACCTCGTCCTGTATGTCATGTTGGCTTGCCAGGAGTTTTCATCGTTATATACATCAAGGATATTCTCAAACAGTGAAGCACCTTGAAATATTCAATGCAAAGGTATAAAAATAGGTTAGAATTATAAAGACTAATGTTTTTGAAACATCTGTTAGATCCAGCATGTGTCCATCTAATTTGTCTTGACCAGTTTGCTTTCTGAGTACAGAAAGATTGTTTTATAAAGTAGGCTAAGCCACACCATGGTAAAGTCTAAAACATCATGTTGCCTAAGTGTATGTTCTTGTGCTTCTTTAGGATGATTACCAGAGTATGACTCCAACTGATATATAAATGGATGACTAGCTTTGGAAATTTGGCATTTAAGATGATGTTTCTTATTAAATTCTCATTGTAGGCCACTCTAAATTGAATCCAATTACCTCCAGAAGAAAGAAGAAATGCCAGAAAAGGAAAAGATGGGGGATCAAATGAAAGGCTTGTGCAGAGTAGAATATGGCCTTCACTCCAGGGGTTGCCAATATCTTCACAGACGAGGCTTGTTGTTCTAGCTGCGAACGTTCCACCAAGTCACCACCAGGTTGGGGGCGAGCTGAGGAGGGAGGCCATGAAGAAGTTGCTTACTGCTCAAGCTGAGCTCTTAAATGCATGTTTATCGCTGCTGAAATTCAATTAACTTCATGCTTCATTTGGGTTTCTGATTTCAGATAAGTAGAGGGGGTGGATGAGGAGGGGGATGGGGGGGGGGAATGCATCTCTGGTTGTGATGACGATGAAGACATGGAAGGATAATCCTTTGCGCTTTAGCACCGCGGCCCCCATGGCTCTTGCCTGCGATGGGCGAAATGAGCTTTTGATTTTCGAAGAGGCACACCTCCCATCACATTTACTGCTCAGCTGGCTTCACGTACGCGCCTGTCACAGCTGTACAAAGCCACGTATTATCCACCCCTGAGTGTGACTGTAGCCCTTAAAATTAGTTTCCTCCTCATTCACACGCCAAGGTAGTTCCACTCATCTGTGTGGATTATTATATGAATGAATGCTTCTCACATCATTCGGTCCTGTTTGGTTGGAATCAAGCGACAGAAGGGGATGTGCGGAGAGCAGCACACCAGACACCGAGGGAACATGTGCCTCCTCTATGTTCCTCCTCATAGGGTTCAATTACAGACACACTTCAAGAATGTAAATCATCATCTTAGGAATGTTTTGTTTTGTTTGTACAAGTTGTTGTTGTTGGGATGTGCTCTATGGCCAGTCATGGATTTGTTTCAACGTCGCATCTGTGTATGGTGGATGTACAAGCGTGTGGCTTCTCTCCCCCGGAATAACCATACTTCAAAAGGCGTCTTTATCTGGGTAATGGAGATAGCTGCTGAGGGAATGGGTAAGAACAAGGAGGAGGCCTCGAGCAATGGAAGAGCATTACTTATATACTCCCCAGTTCATAAGCCCAACCTCGGACTGGTGTTAATGCTATGATCTCGGACCAGACAAGGGGCTCCACAGGAACACTGGAGAGGGTCTTAATAAGCCTGTCTGAATGTAGTCAGATAAAGCCCTCTAACTCCGCCCGTCCCATCCATTCTCACGGGCGCTGAAATATAAACCATAAACAAATGCTGCAATTGCACTTTTGGAGGTGATAAATATTTCAGCAGAGCATGGGGCATATTTAAACCGTATTCAAGACTTCCTACTCGGGAGATTAAGATCCCTTCCGTTTAAAGATAATCAATGGTTCTTGTTATCCTGTGGCTGAGCGTTGAATGCAATATAATGGAGCGTAATAAATAAATGGCGAAGATGTGACATGCTGCAAGGACCATTAATCTACATGTTCTGGAAATGTAACCAATTGTCAGAGAGCTGGTTTCAGATATTCCATCACGTACCCAATTGGTTTTACTTGGCTCTACAATTCATTTGCAGTGTAATGCACCCAATAAAATGTATTCTGACTGCTCTATTGATTGTGAAATAGCTTCATCTTGCCCAAGAAGAAAAATAAATATACCCCCACTTTCTCCAGAAATATTGTCTGTGCACATTCTTACATGAATTATCATCGCTCACAGGTATGCAGGGCTGTACTTGTCCCCTAAATAGTTTTGTTTCGTTTGCAAGGCATTGGGATTGAACATAGAAACAAAAAGAAATGTCAAGCGAAGTACTAAAGAAAACATGTGGACCGGTTTACCTTGTGTCACAATTGTAGACGTCATACACCACTATAATTAACAGTGGTGTAAGTAAGTGATGCGGTATGCAATACCATGCACCTCTTGTAAAGCTTTATTCAGTGTGGCAGGTTCACAATCAGTTCAATCCGAAGTAAGAACTTATGCAAAAGACTACAGAACAGCGTCTGTTTTTGTAGAGAAATATGTCCTTCCAGGTAAAAGATCCAGAAATGTCTTTGAAAATGACAACATTTTACCGTTTGCTTCTTTGCCGAGACCTGCTTTGTGTGTCAATGTGTTTGTGTGTGACAGCTTGTGAGTGTGTGTCAGCATGTGTGTGTCTCTGTGTGTGTGTGTGTGGCAGTGGGTGTGTGGCGGACTGCATGTCACTCTGACGTTGTGGTTTTCATTAGCTGCTTTCTCCATTATCTGCAGCCATCTAGTGTCTGTTTTGTGCCGTAGAAATTAAACTGCATCTCACATCACCGTACTCTATGTACTGTATGCTCAGAGAAGAACACAGATACAACAGCAGTTTGTCAGTTTGTCAGTGCAATACTAACACTGTCATTTAAATAAGCATCATCATTTAGGAAGATTGTAGTAATGGAACAAAGATTTGAAAATGTACGCAAGAATAACTATATTCTGGTACATTGTGCAGAGGAGATGAAATAAACTTTTCAGGTAGCAGACTTCAGGAAGAACTCTGAAACAAAACTAATGACTGCAGACACAGGTCTAAAAAAGAAGTCACTCTGCTAAGCAAGGCTGAAAGTTTGGAGTGAATAAAGTTTTGTCGGGGTCGGTGTGCGTGTGAGAGGAGACACGAGCAGGGATGCTATGTTCAGGTAGGTGATGTACGTCTGTGTACAGAACACACAGTACCAGCTGAGCCACCTGCTGCCTGCAGGCTTACACCCTCCACCCCTGGAGCACTTCACCTGGGACAAAGGGGCTTCGGCACGGCTGCACCCCAGCCCCGAAGCCCTCCACCTGGGACACGATGCTCTAGATCTGGACGTGTGGAGCTGAGATCCTCTGGAGCTGGTAGATTAGCACCCAGAGCCCAGGAGGGACGTGGGGGTCTAGTCTAACTGTCAAACTCTTTTACATTAATCATCAGGACTGCTGCTGCACTGCACTGTGAGCGTGTGTGTGAGTGTGTGTGCGTGAGAGCCACACTGCACTCGTACACACACGGTCCAGGGGATGAGAGTTACCAAACAGATGAATGTTAGCTTGCAAGCACATACAAGTCCACTTCAAAAACAAACAAACACTACATCAGGTACAGACAAACACACAGGTGTGCGTTCACGCTCAAATACACACCGATACTTTACACACTCACCCAACTATTTTTGTTAAAAGCCCGTATTTTTGTCAAGAGCCTAACACACTGTGTGAAAGCATTGTGAAATCATTTTGTTCGAAAATTGAGCGATTCATGTTACATGTTCAAAAAATGCAGACTGACAGGAGAACATTTTTCTTTAACACCACAGACTGACAAAAGTGATCAATACAGGAGCACTTTGCACCCTGCAGCACCTTCACAGATCGCTTTAAGACTTTTCTGTACAGTGATGGGACACAGAAATACAGGTATCTCTGTGGAACAAGGGAAAAAACAACATACATTAAGGGATTAAGAAGGAAAGAGAGAAAGAGAGAGAGAGAAAGAAAAAAGAGGACAGGGCAGGGCTTGATAAATAACGTCCAATCAAATAGAACATTCATCTTGTATCTTTGTCATAATAGTTTCTCTGTATTGGGGTCATTCAGTTGAGAGCAATGTGCTCTTGGGCAATCATGGAATGCAATGCATATGTAATTAAAACAAGAGAGAGAGGATGACACATTATGTAGAACAGAGAGTGAGAGAGAGAGAGAGAGAGAGAGAGAGAGAGAGAGGGAGTGTGTGTCTGTGTGTGTGTGTGTGTGTGTGTGTGTGTGTGTGTGTGTGTGTGTGTGTGTGTGTGTGTGTGTATGTATGTGTGTGTGTGGCCGGCCGGCCGGCTTGCTTGCTTTTACAAGACTTTGGACTGCAGGCCCTAGCTGTGCTCTGGTCATCTTCAGTGCTATCCTGTATGCTTGATGAGCACTAGTGCACCCAGGAAAGTGGTTCTGCCGCAAATGAAACTTGATACATCAGCGTTTAGATGCTAGTCCCATATTTCTATTACAATTCTACTTCAACATAATGAAAATATATATATATATATATATATATTAATATTATATGTTCTCAATTTAAACCTGTGAATTGACAGAACTTGTACCGCTTGAATATTTTACTCAATGATTGGAGAACACTAAGCAGTAGCTAGCACACAGGGTTGTGAGTAGAACAGAAATCTACACAAGATTTGTTTGTCTAAACTGATGCGAGACATTTTGAGCAGAATGAAAAACTAATTAAATGAAAATACGGGTTAAGCTCAGTAGTGTATGAGGTTTTACTGTACACACAACGCTCTGTCAGACATTTGTAACCTAATTCTGTTATGTTTCAATTACTTCCATGGCTTTGGAGTCCACGAGAAGGTTAACCAAACATGACGTAGGATACACTTACACTCTAGGTGTAGGGCCTAAGAGGCTAAACATTCATATCTCTCTCTTTAATTAACTTTAATCCCAGACTTATGGTAAATATGAAGCTGGTGTTTATGAACTGAATAGTAATTCAGTCTGTGGCCCAGGGTCTGAGGGTCAACCCAGTGTCGCTTCTCAATGGAAGCTTCATTACATTTCTCACCCAAACAGACTACCACGCCTGAACGTGATTATCTCAGTTTAGCAATATGCACTAATAATATTTATGAATGGGTTGTAGTTTAGATGAATGGTTAAGTGAAAAACATATTTCAAAATAAATGCCTGCAGAAGCAACAGTGTCTTTAGCAAGGAGATTCAGTCAGGACTTTTGAACTTTTAAAATGTCTACATTATCCTTTTAATAGTCTTTTTTTTAACAAACTGCTACTTGTTTAAGGCATCAATAGGTTTTATGAAAAGACACAATTCATACTGTAAGATGAACTTGCAAGGCAGTAGGCTTTTGTATTTTTCTGTAGGAGCACATTTCGGCGTGATACTGACTATATTGTAATGGTCTGCAGTTAGCCAGCTGTCTTTAGCTGGTCTATCACTGTGTAGCTCTATTCAGGGCAGGAGGGGGATGAACGGGATTTAAATTAATAGCCAGTCCTAAATAACTCCTCATCTGGTAAACGGCACATTTATCAGATACAGACAGCCAATGTCTGGTGATTCATGGGCCCTTTACGACATGAAGGGTGCCTACAAAAATGGTTATTACTTTTTAATAAAGTGTACCAGTCACTCCTCAGTCATTTATCAGGAGAGGGCGGCTGGCTTGCTAGCTCACTGAAACACTGCCAGAGAGTTGACAGAAAAATACAGCTATTCTGTATCATGCTTTGATTAACATTGTCTCTAAAATCTTGCATTTAAACTGTAATATCCTCAGCCAGTGTGTTATGTCATGGTCCATAGACTGGATTATGATAAACAACTATTACATCTAAAAAGAAACCAAATCGTGTCCATATGAATGTGCATGTCGTTTGGATATCCAGTGTTACTGATCCAGTAAAACGAAAGTGACCAAGTGGGCTGAGAAACGCTGCAGAACACAGACATCACTTTGAGACACACTGATTAAGCATGTGACTTAACCTTGACTGAGATAAACCCACATATTTCATCAACAAACAAGTGCGCGAGGTCCTTTTAATTCAGCCTGGCCAGTGAAGCAGCCAGTCTCTTCATGTACAGGAGGGAATGTTAAGCTTCTTGCACAGGTAACAGTCAATCCATTAACCTTTGCTTTTAGCTTTGGCTCCATGTCACTGCCTCAGAGTCCTACCCCCCTCGCTCTTTTAATACATTTTTTCTTAATAGTTGCTCGCCCGAGAATGAAAAGGGCAGAACAGCTCCTCTTGACATGGACTCTGCCATTGTAATAATAAGCTTCCCTTTCTTTCACCATCAACAATACCCCACCACTACCGAAGCCCTCCACCTCCCTCCCTTTCTCCTTCCAACCCACCCCCCTCCCATCCCGACACCCACCTACCCACCCCCTTCAGCACCTCTTGCATCGATGGGTGTCAGCAGTCATTTCCACTGAGGTAATATGAAAGGGCTCCAAAGGCAGGGGTCGTGTTAAATTGTAACGCAAATGTTATTCCTCAATTATCCAACTGGGGTAAATGTCAACTGCTTCAGGGAGAATCAACTGGGCCAAAGTACTGTGAGCAAGAGAGATGGAGAGAAAGAGTGTGTGTGTGTGTGTGTGTGTTGGTCTTTGTCACGTCTGGAGGCCAAAAAGTCAAGTAAGCATTCATTGTGGTGCCCACACACAACCCCCCTCGGCCAGCCCTCCTCACCTCTTCTCCACATCCGAACACATAAGAACTAATGACCTTCCAGCTACGCCACAACCCCCTGGGTCTGTTACTAAGATATTACTGTAGTCATTGATGAATCTTTGCCTAAACATTTCATTAGTCAAGTATTCATTGGCCAAAAAAAAAAAGAAGTTGGCACTTTGGTGGAGGAAAAATAGGACAAGGTTACTTTTGAGAGGAAGCACATTCTTGTGATAGCTGCCCAGTCGGCACCCCGGTTCACAAGTAAATTTAATGAAAAAGACTGAGATGAGTGGCAGCTGAATGCAAGACTAACAAAGACTGGCCTCGATGTGGGGTCAGATGTGAAAATGGCCTTGCCCCGGGATGGCCCTCCCTGGCCGCCTGGATATTACAAGTTACCACATTTATATTTGCAATAACAAATTGACTTAAATTGGTCTAAGTAGAGATCAGGACCTGGCTGAAATTTGTAGTGTCATTGGAAATCGGTTTGTGGACCTTTCTGGAAACCTGAGGTCAATATAGAGTGCCTGGAGGGACAGGGAGATGGGAGAGCAAACACACAGACATCTCGGTTAACCCCCGGTTCTGCACTGCCCTGCTCACATACAACATAGAGCCAAAAAGTCTACTGTATTCCTCCATGCATTCTAAAAATGGTTGATTTTGTCATTGAGGTCAGACTACATGACACAGTGAAAACCTTGTCTTGCTTCTTTCAATGTTGCTTTTTGTTGAAAGCAGGAGGTCTGTGACGTCCTGGTGTTCGGTTTGAAGCTACTACTTGATGACTACAAGTGATTAGACTAAATGTCTCTTCCACAGAATCTAATAATGCTATTGAAACCATGCAGTTTCAATGTAAAAGATAGCACCCATACTGCACTACTTCTCCATTAAAAAGCATGGTCAGATAATGTTAATTATTACAACACACTATATTGGTTTTTACAGATACCAGTTCTGTCTTTTTTCCCACATAATTTTTCTTATCAGTCCATTCTATTGTAACTACTGTCAGTTGGTCCCCATGGATACAGGAGATGTTATCACGTTATCAATGTAATAAAACTAAAGTGTTAAGCAGGAAATTGAAAGTGTAGTTGGACAGGAAATAACTGTGCTCTGTCATAATCTCCTGTTTAAAACATGTGTTCATGGGCGCATTGTCACTATATCAGATCCTAGAGGCATTGTGGTCAGCCACCCCCCATCGAATAACCCCCCCCCCCCCTTCTCCTCCTATTCTTCTCTGATCATGGTTCACCCATGTCTGTTTTTATCGTTCATCGTACCATACATTCTTCTGTATTACAGACTGATATGACATGTTACATGTGGTGGACAGGAAGAGAGAGTGAGACGGATAAGATGTGCGCATGTGTACGAAATTCAGATGTATTAGGACTGTGGAAAAGATTTGTATAAACATTGGCTCTCGGTAAACTTCCAATCGATGTCAAATGAAACAAAGTATGACTTAAAATCTAGCCTTTTCATACTTACTTATTATTGTCAAATATTATTTAAAAGGAAAATACCTTATAGCCCCAACTCCTATACAGAATTTTTTTCATTTAATCTTGTGTAAATAAAATAGGTTTGAACGTTGTGTGTCGATCATATTAATAACATATCAATATGACTTATATTGACGGCAATCAATTCCCTTCTCGCACTCATCAAAGTAACCTTCAAGATATTTTAGCTGGATACCCTTTCCACTTCATATGTAACATCACTGCTTTAACAGTGTGGCTGTCACTCACGGACCATTTGCATAAAGAGAGAACAAGAGGGGGAGGGAGAGCGAGGGAGGGAGGGAGGGAGGGAGGGAGGGAGGGAGGGAGGGAGGGAGGGAGGGAGGGAGGGAGGGAGGGAGGGAGGGAGGGAGGGAGGGAGGGAGGGAGGGAGGGAGGGAGGGAGGGAGGGAGGGAGGGAGGAAGCTAGCGTATCTGACACAAGGCTGCCCTCTGTCTGAAGCAGTAGAGAATGCCCCTCTCTGCTCTGTGTTTGGACAGCTTTCAGCCAGTCTCCCACTGCCAAGCCCCCGGCGGGCGGGCGGGCGGGCGGGAGGAGACGGACACTAATATTATTAGGAAGAGGTTGTGTGGGTGATATGATGCCATATTATCCTCCCGTAGAGGACGAGCGTGAAGAGAGGATTGCATTATGGGATTACTCTCATTCTGCTAATGCAAATGAAGTTCTGAAGGGAATATGAGACACGGTTTGGTTGTTGTTTATGTCTGAAATGGCCTGTGTGCATGTGGGTCTGTGTGTTTATCTGTGTGTGTGTGTGTGTGTATGTGTGTGTGTGTGTGCGTGCATGTGAGTGTCCACGTTTGTGTGTGTAGGGAAAGGATAGGAAATCAATTCCCATACATCACTGTACAGTATAGGATGAAAAGAACGGAAAAGTTCAAACCCGACGGAGAGAAACGATATGAAAATACGCAGACTGTACCTTTTCTATAAATACAAATTCTTCATAGGGAGTTCAGACAGCACTCATACTCTGGGATGAGACCTCAGCTGTTTATCGGTGGCCCACAAGCGCAGCTCAACTCAACAACAGCTTTTTGTCGTTCCTAAACAGATACACAACATAAACCACTCCAAAACCCTTGTCGCCCGACTCCCCTATGTCTTTCAGCTCTTACTCAACCAGTAGCCTATAATTGGCTCTAGATATCCAACAGAAGTAGAAGAAAAGAATAAAGTGACAGCGAAAAAGAGCAAAAAATCTAATTTGCATGAAATTCATTACAGTCGTCTCCTTCAGAGCTATATTTAAACAGGATTGGCCGTGTAGCACCAGATCTTTTTTAGAAGTCGCCACTTGCCCCTCAGCTCCTCCTTCACTCTAATTGATGTAAACGGAGAAAGTGTTGAAGGCTTGGGAGGAGTGACCTTGTTATATAGGGGGGCTAACCCCAATTAATCAGAGATCCCTCTCTGAGATGCGTCAAGCTAATAAATAGCAGAGGCGGAATCTGAAGTTCCATCGTTAAGGCTTCTCAAATGATTGCGCTACGACACTAGATTAAAGCCACGTTTGTATGGGAAAAGAGCATCTAAGACATTGAGGCAGAATGAGTTCGTTAAAACCCAGTCAAGAAGCCGATTGAAAAAAAATGTCTCCTTTTTAATGACCGTTAAGCATTTTACTGCAAATGGCATGTCAAATTATCCTTGGAGCAAAATACCCTTAATGATCTATTAAGTGGACTCTATTCTTGTGTAAATAGTCATTTCCTTTCAAACCATATTACTTAGCAGAGGGATTTTTTAAGGATTATGTTTTTTTTAAGATTATTTTCCACACATTTTAAACCGATTATTTAACAATGTGGGATGTTTCTACATAGTACAAGGCCCACTACAATAGTGTATTTCAACATACGAACCACCGTTTTTCTACATTGAAGCATAGTAAAGCTTTGTTTATACATACAAATGCTTTGGTGTCTGGACCTTTGGACAATTGTGCATGATTGTAATTGTAATTGTGAACATCCAGGAATACAGAATTGGTCATGTAGTGTTTTATTTTCTCTAACATTAGCATAATCATTCAAACTAGTTTTCTCACATTAGCACAATAAATACAGCGAGACCAGCAATGGTGACTGAAACCAAGGGCCCCACCCTCACATCTCCGAAAAATGGCAAGAGGTTAAGTTGGTAGAGAGAAAGAGAGAGAACTAGAGAGGTATGGAAGAGGAGACCCAGTTCCCATTGCCTGCAAGGGTCCCAGGACACACCAGCTGTTGCCATGACTCCACCCTGCCGTGCCCCGAGACAAACCCGCCCCCCCCCCCCCCACACTCACTCACCCTACCACCCCATCCCTCTCTCCTCCTCATCCCTCTCTCCTCTCCTCCCCATCCCTCTCTCCTCTCCTCCCCATCCCTTTCTCCTCTCCTCCCCATCCCTCTCTCCCCTCCACCCCATCCCTCTCTCCTCTTCTCCCCATCCCTCTCTCCTCTGCTCTCCGGCGAGCCATGACAGTCTGGTGACCTCCCTGGGTCCTGGTGGCCGACGCCGGGACACTCGGCTGACTCTGAGACAATGATCATCATCTGGCTGGGTGAGCAGAGAGCAGCACCCATGGTGCAGTAACGAGGAAAGCTCACCCGGCAGATGGTGCCGGGCCTTCTGCAGCTCCAGGCCCTGTACCACCCCCTCCTCCACACACAGCAACGGCCACTCAGGAAGTCCTCCAGCCCCGGCTCTGACGTGATGATCGGAGAACTTCCTCCAGCAGGCCACAGGAGCGGAGGGAGGGAATGTGGCAGGACGTTGGAAACAGTCTCCACTTTGTTCACAAAGTTGGCAAAGAAATGACCCTCAAATGCCCCCCCCACCAGGGGCCTTTTGCAGCAAGTGAAGACGTAACAGTAAACAAAGACTTAGAATGAAAAAAGACACCAAATACGCAACAGACCTCGAGAAAAGCCACGGGATAAATGTGAATCTTGTAACGCACTGTGATTACATGGGAGTGAATTGATTGGCTGACTGAGAAGTGGTTTGAACACACAACCTGGGCAACGCTGTGCAGTGTACCCTACCCACTGTACCGCAGACAGACGCAGCACTCTGAAGTGTCACATCAAAGTCAAAAACCTGCTGGCTTGACTTACACCTGATCCAATTAGCCGAGAGATACCAGAATGACCCAGAAGAACACAAGGTTCTGTTCAGGGGCAGCGGAGTCACTTGATCCCAGGTAACAAGATCCAGGAGAAACAATGAAGAGATAAAAACAAGGCAGGGGAAAGGGAGTTGGGAGTGGGGAGAGACGTCAATGAGACTAGAAACAAAAACATGAGAAGGGGAGAGAGGGGGAGAGGAAGGGTAGGAGTAGAGGGGGGTGGGGTAAAGGAGCCAGGTACAAAATGGAGGCCACAGTACGTCTGGTCAGTAATGAAAATACTTTGTCACGCCATTGTGCGAAAAACAAAAGGCCTTACTGAAATTAACCTGTCCTACGTCTCTTTTTGGCACGTTAGATATTCTGTAAGATATGCTGATTCGTACTTACCCTGAATTATTTAGCCGTGTACCCTGTCAAGAGAAGGGCCATGTGTATTTGTATATGTACACCAAATGCTGTCTTTAAAGCTGAGCAATCGTACATGTCAACCAAGAGTTTAGTAAGAGGCACCTCTCAGCGTATCAGTCAGAGATCCCTGAAGACTCAGAAGAAGATGTCTCTTAAAATTGAGCCGCAAGGACTCAAAAGTGGCACTTTTCCTCCATGAAATACCCTTGTCTGACTGCAAAAGGGGCCTATTTTCACCCTTTCAAACCATCCTGTTTCCCTTTTCTTCTTTCTCTCCATCTGAAACAAGATGGACAGTTTTGCATCTCTGTGTCTCTCTGATATGACACAGTGTTGGGAAAGGCACCATGAGCCTCACTGGCTGGAACCAATTACCAAGAGGAAATGTACTCAGACGATCGAGGAAGTGGTAACATTTCAATATTGAGATGTCAGTTACTGTGGTCTTTTCAAGCACTGCAACAATCAAGGCTCGAAAAGGCTCCTGTCTGCAAATGGCGAGAGGCAACCAGTCTCTCTTCCTGCCGGTCTGTGGAGAGGGAGGGTGTCTCTCCTCAGAGCTTGGTACATATCTCCTGAGAGAGACCCAAGATGCCACTGCAGCGGGCCTGACAAGCTGGTGTCTGACAGTTGACATTCAGCAGCCATCACAGAAAGACATACCCAGGCAGCCAGCTTCAGCCAGGACAACTTGACGGCACCACCTGAAATGTCCTCTGAAAATGACAAAACACTCAGCGACACTCAGTCTCATCTTTCTGACCAAGTCCAGGAACAACTGATTCTAGTTCTGCTGTTTGGTCGAGGAGTAATTCCGTGGTCTGATTCTGAGTTTGATATCTCCACCCCCACCCCCATCTCTCTCTCTCTCTCTCTCTCTCTCTCTCTCTCTCTGTCTTTCTCTTTCAGTCTCTCTCTCTCTTTTGGTCTCAGTGGTCCTTCACTCGACTACAGACCTGACGTGAAGATGGGGTTCTCGGAGGGTTTGCATGGCAAACACAAATGGATATTGTTTCTGACATCTTGTGAAGTTGTCTCCATCCCCTCGGTGCCTTTGAGGATGTGTGTGTGTGTGTGTGTGTGTAGAGACCATCAGGGCCTGCTCTGAAGGTGTTGAATTTTTAATGGCCCTAGGCCCACAATTGCAGGGCAGCATGGTGTTGTCACCTTGGCATATTTTATCACTGATCAAACATTAGTCGGCAGCTGTTGTAAACTTGTAACTGTCTCATCAGCGTTGGCAGTGGGGCTCTAAGCAAGGACTAGGAGACTTCGGCCCAGCTGCTTTCTCTCCCCTGTCTGTCTTTGTGTGAAAGCCTCTGTGAATGTGTGCATTTGTATGTGTGCGGGTGTGCATCTCTCTCTCTCTCTCTCTCTCTCTCTCTCTCTCTCTCTCTCTCTCTCTCTCTCTCTCTCTCCTTCAATCTCATGTTCTGATTTCCTCCACCACATGTTTTGTGTCCTTGAAATGCTTCTCAGACATGTTTTTCTCATCTGTAGATCCTGCATGTAGACAATTGTCTGTTGTGTTTTTATGAGTGATCAATGGCTCGTGTTTTTTCGCTTTTAAGGCAAGGGGGTAGGGCTTGATGTAAATATATATACTATAAAACCATAGGTGGGTTTTTTGCTTGTTTCTTTTGTTCAATGTTTTGTCAGGTTTTGACAATGCCACATGATTACAACTGTGTATTTTTGGATTCCAATATATCTATAAATTCACAGCTAGATGTAGAGACGTACAAAACATGTTAATATCTCTAGCTTTCATGTGACCCTAATGTGAAAGATAATAACAGCCCTATAAACAGAAAGAACTGCCACCCCTATGTATATCATTCATAAATATATACATATCTCATTGGGCCATTTATTATGTAAATGCTTTCACTGAGTGCTCAAGTAATTAGTCCTAACAAGACATTTATTTTCACCGTGTTTCGGTTTCAGAGAGGCAATGGCAGGACACTGGTGGAATCTACCTTTTCCTTCCACTAAATGATTGTATTTCTAATGTATTTTTTTGACAACTGGCACACGCAGACTAAACCAAGTGCCTTGTTGGCAATGATTGATCACCTGATATCTAATTAATCCTGATCCAATCACTTATTATGCAGAGTGGGGACACAAACAAACTCAAGTCAACTGTCAAGCAATTGATTGATGATCCTGTCAATCCTGCTTTTGTTTGCGTTAATGTCCTGATGCTTGTTACAACCAGCGAAGCTAGCTCGGACAATGCAATCTGTCAGTCCGCAGTTGATTCGCCAGCCTCCCTCTAGCCAACGGCCAACTCGTTTTTTCAGGAGAGGAAATATATGAAGCGGGGCAGAGAGAGATTTGTTGGGTTGTTGGCCCTATTAAAGGCAGGCTTGGCCTCCACACCTCTAGGGCAGAGTGTTTTTTAGCAGGGGTGAAAGGACAACACTACTGCATCATGTTGGAAACTGTCAGGATGACAGTTAAAAGTATGTTATTGTAAGCAGTAGATTTTTAAAACACAAATGTAATTATTTTCTTCAGACTTCAGTCTATTATTTGAACATTTGTCATAAATGTGCCAAATTATTACCATTACTTGCAATACATATACTTTAAGTATAAAACAATTTTTGATATCAAGTTTAAACTGATTTATATTGAAATGATGTTTGCTTGCTGCTAATGTACACATTATTTGATATTCATATATTAGTTTTATGTTCATATTAGTATATTCTATAGAATTAGTTACATTTGTATTTCAGGGGCCACTTCTTTTCAAACGGAAAACTGAAATGACAATTTGACACCATTAAATATAGATGTAGAATCAGGGCCAGAGAGGCTTCCATTACTGTAATAAGTAGGTTTGAACTACAACATGAGGAGGTTATCCAAAGCTGAGCCTTTCTGAAATTCAGCTGTAATTTATTGTTTAGGTATTCAACATCTGATCTCTGTGACAGTCCCCTCTGGGGTCTGTACACCAAAACGTCTTTATGTGTACACATGTTAGTAAATGTACATATAAGTGTGTGTACCTGTGTTTGTGTGTGTGTGTGTGTGTGTTGCAGTAAAGGTTGGAAAGAGAAAGGAATTATTTGACATATATCAAACAACCGAGAACTGACACCGGACAACATTAATCAAAACTTTCTCATTTCCTAAAGAATTAATCATTAAATAATTAATTGTGCAGCTACAGGCAGCAGTTAAAGGGGCTTGTGCCTTCCTGCTGTTAAGAATTTGTCCTTGTCTGAAGGCTAGATTGATATATTTATTATTTATCAGATTAATCATGGCTGGGAACGTTAGGATCCTGGTTGGGCTCACACGGTCACAGAGAGAGGAAGAACGGAGGGGGAGGAGAAAATAAGACAGAGACAATGAGACGACAGACAGAGGACAGAGAGAGAAATAGGAGAGCATACAGAGGGAGAGAGAACACTGCAGAAAGAAATAAAGAGAGCGAGAGAGAGTGTGAGAGAGAGAGAGAGAGAGAGAGAGAGAGAGAGAGAGAGAGAGAGAGAGAGAGAGAGAGGCTAGCTGTATGTGGTTATTACAGAGCCGGGTGGTCAACCGTGCACTTGAGGGCCAGAACACCTCAGCACAATTGAAGGAGGGGTTGGGGTAGCTAGCATAGCCTCCAGCAGTCTTGTTTCCAAAGCTGCTCAGAGAAAAGGGGATGAAAGGCAAAGTTGTCATTGATCTGGTGCCCCCTCAGAGGTCAGAGCAGGTCCTTGGGTCATTGCTGTTTACAGCAAGAAAGATCCCCAGTATTCCCAGAGGGTATGACAGGGACGGCCATCTTGAAAACAAACAATATCTAACTACTAAAAATTATGCAACCTGTTAAATGTAAACACCCACTTACCCATTTATTGTTAGTATTTCAGTTGCTTAACTGTTGTCTAAGGCAGTCTTGTCATTACCTTTTGTGTCCACGTATAAGTCTCTGAGTCAGTGACCAATCAATACCAGGGTCTCATAAGAGTCTCTGAGTCAGTGGCCAATCAATACCAGGGTCTCATAAGTGTCCCGAGGCTGCAGTGGGAGCACAAACAAAGGTAATTGGGCTTCAGATGTGCTCCTTCCATGTGTTTAATAACAGTCCCAGCTGAGGGTTAGGGCTAGGTGTGGGGGGAAGCATTACGACTGGGACATCACCTTCATATACTGAACTGACAACAATGCTGTGACTCAGGAGTGAGATAGACCGCTGTTCCATAAAGAGTGAATTGTTAAATTGATATGTTGCATAATTAGGTTTAGGCAAATTTCTTTACAGTTTTTTTTTTTTTTTCTCACTATATATATATATATATATATATATATATTACAGCTATCAAGCGATTAAAATATTTAATCGCAATTAATCGAATTATTTCATATGATTAATTGCGATTAATCACAATTAATCGCAAGATTATTCAATCTATTTAATCTGTTAAAATGTTACCCCAATAAATACTTTTTGTGTGAAAATAACATTAAAAGGGTGTACTTAAAAACTTCAGATAGGCCTAACTGGATGATAACGTCCATAAAACAAGTTCAGATGTAACACAACTTAAATTGTGAGGGAGTTTTATTTACTCACAAACTAAATCCACAAAATTAGACTTGTTCTGGAATATAAAATACCTTTAAGACATGAGTCTGATAGCCTACTACGATATCCTGCTCCATAATAATCAAATCTCACTCAAACATACTTCAGATACTTAAGCAACCACATATTGACCTTAATATTGATACAGTTTCTATTTTGTTGAACCCTGTCAGCTGCTCGCTTCTTTTGCGACTTTTGTCTGCCGTATTACACGAGCGAACGCTGCTACCGCTAACGCTGCTGCTACTGCTGCTAGCTGTGTGCTTTGCTTGCATATGATAATTTAGGCTGGAAGTATTCCAGTGATAACTAAACTCAGCCTGACAATCAGTACACAGCCTTAGTTTTGTCAACCGAGCCGTCTCGCAACTTTTTGAAATGGAACTTCCCATCTAAAAGCCCTCTCTCCAACATTCAGCTACCGTCGGCAGTCGTTTTTTTTGTCGCGTTAAAGTGAGATTGCGTATTGTATCTGTGTTTAGTAAATATCCCCCTTGTGTGTGCACAGAGTAATGTACAACATTGTCAATCACATATAGTGGTGTTTACAGTAGGTCATTTAGAGGATGGAATGGTCCATTCATCCATCCATCCAAGTTACAACTGACAATGTTGTACATGGGGACCGAAACAAGATGTTGTGGGGCCTTTCTCTGAAAGCAGACACAGCGTCTAACAGCTTTTCAACAACCAAACAGCCACCAAAACAGGCTGCAAGTGGCTCGCAACTCAGAGAGGGCAAGACCGGATGAAAAGACAGGATTGTTAAGAGGATTTGAGCCCCACAGTTGGCAGAACAAGACGAAGGAAAGTGCTTGCCAAACCACAGCTTCAGTGTGTCAGGAAGAATGATTTCTCCCCTCGTTCAAGGGGAGAAAGTGAGGTAAAAAATAAATAAAATAATAATATATATATATATATATAAATATATATATATATATATATATATATATATATATATATATATATATATATATCTATAACATATATATATATATATATATATAAATATATATCTATAACATTGTGAATTGTATCTTGAAACCGTACGTATATAGTTGTAGAATGTTGAGGAATGTCCAAAAGTGTTGCTAAAATTATCCAACCTATGACAGTTAGTGGCATTAGGTGACCTTTTAACCTAAAGGAAACACATACACAAAAAAATCTGTATCCCCAAAGTCATCAGAAAAAAGTAGCATGCAGATATGGGCCACAGGCCTGGTGTAGGTGAGGACTGAGAGGATGTGGCACACACTGATGACCTCACACCTGAGTGAGCTGAGAGAACCTCTTCCAGACCATTACACCACGTTCTGTGTCAAGAAGCTTCAAGTAAACTGTCCCGACTGCTGCACTGTATTAGTGGTAAACTGGGCTTCAAACCCAGCTTCAAACCCCGCCTGTCTAACCAAGCAGCTACACCAACATTACATCCAAGGGGTAACTGGTCCCGACACGCAAACCACTTACAGAGCCTCTTTAACAGAACTTTTAGAGTAACACAGCTCGCAGAAAGGTTATCGGTCTTCCTCTTTTTTTGAATAGTCTAGGAAAACGTGTTTCACAGCTTGTCTATTACCCAAATATTACGACATTAACAATACATTTATTATAGCTGGTTCTGTTAAATCGTTTGTCTAAGTATCCCTTTAATTTCACCGTTATACAATTCCACAAGCCATGTCAGACAAGGTTTCAACTAGAACTGTAGTTGAGTTGTTTAATATCACAAAGCTGCTGTACTCCACTACTGCGTGTTAATTGAAGCATAGAGAGTGAAATTACTATTCGTGTTTTTTTTTTTTTTACCTTTCATCCTGGCGTGTATCTAGTGAATGGATCTGGCCAGCAGTTGGAGGCATAATTGTACATCACACCAGATATTGAGATGAGGAAGGAGAGGGCGCCCTATCACATTCACACTCTGCCAACGCAATCAAAAACGAGTTCATGTCAGTGTGAAAAACCCATTTGTGTTCAAAAACAAAACATTTCCCTTCTCATAATAGGCTAAATCACTCTGTTATCGCCAGTCATGCAAAGCAAGACCTCATCAACAGTCCCGCTACACCCAGGTCTCATGTTACCATCGCGGAGGAGGGGGAGCGGAAATCTAAAGGGTCCCCCCCCTTGTTTCATTTTTCTTCTTCTTTTTCCAAAATTGAAGAATCCATTTTAAGAGATGATTTGGCTTCAAATCTGCTGGGACTAACCCTTGACATAAAGTCATATTGTGTTGGAGTTTTAGCCCTAAATTCATACATCAATTATTTACCGGCCACGCAGATTGTATAAGTGTAGGAAATTACGAGGGCCGCTATTTTCTCTCAGGCAGAAAGAATGTGATACAGTTGATACAACCCAACCTAATGTGCTGGCCTCCACTGTCCATGGGATGGAATTATTTATGCATTAGAAAACAGTGTGCAGGGGCAAGGGAGAGGCGGGCACATTATTTTAAAGCTTTCATAACACACATCAATATTTCATAAGAAATAAATAAAGAATGTAGGGCTTGTTTGGCGGACAGCTGTAGCTCCTTGCTTGGCTGACTCGGGGTGGCCTCCAGGGAGGCCACGCACACCCCACAGTAAAACCCTCCATTTCTTTTTAATCATCCACTTAGTGCATTGTGGGTAGAGGAGCTGTCAAGGTGAGTCGGTCGGCTTCTTCGATAGCAGACGCTGGGAGGGCGGCTTTTGTCTGAAAAAAAGGTGTTATTGCGTTTAACTTTGGGCCCCTCTGTTTTCTGTGTCTGTGCTCGTCTCTTTGTGGAAGGTTGAACCCGGTTCCATGCCTCGACGCGACAACATTGGGAAAAGATGACCTTGGTCTACTGTCTCTTTGGTGCCTAAACAGCTGAAACAAAGACTAACATGAGGAACTGTAGTCAGTTAGTATTGTTTCAACCTTGTCAAGGCACATAACAACAAATATTATCGGAACATGTTTTCCATGTAAAATCACGTGCTATGTCTGTTGTTTTGTAATTATCATATTTATCCAGCATAATAATAATGTCCAGTGGGGATAGGTACAGCATCAATGTATATACATAGAATATCCGTGTACATTTCTCACACACATATATCTCACCCCCGTCTACAGCCCTGGAGAGCAAGCAACAAATAAAACAGCCCAGATCCTTTGACACCAATACATCTCGCCACACTGAGCCAAATATAAACATCACATATAGAAACTAGCACCAGCCAGACTGTCAATGTCTTAATACTTGCTCAGCCTCAGCTCAGACTGAGGCTGAGCTCTGGCTCTGCTGAGGGTCTCTGATGGATCTCTCCCAGCATTCAGGCAGCCAGACGGGCAGCCCCAGGGTCCTCGGGGAGCCTGGCATCAGAGGCTAATACCACGGAATGGGAAGGGCAGCGAAATGTTGAAATTGCCACAAAGTGCATCTCATTCTCTTAATTGCTGTTGACGGAGGGAAGAGGAAGGGGCTGATCTTCCTTCACGGTTGCAACACTGCTGTGATGCATCGTGGGAATTGTAGGAAAAGAACATCCGGCGGTGTATGCTGTATAAAGTGCAACCGTGAAGGTGATTGCACATCATATGGTACGGGGGAGGGGGGGGGGGGAGGGGTTAAGCAGGTCAGAGGGATAAGGATAACAAGGAAAATGTGCTTTCAAAAAGGATTCAATTTTCAATTCCAGAACTGAATTGCAAAAAGACGTCTGTCTGACAACATACAACATATTGTATTTGATTCTGTGGCAACATTTAGTCCTACTGATGGACGTTTAAATGCTGTAAGATGAGTGATGAGTCAATATTTCAGTTTTACATCTGTTTTTCTTGCTCGGTGAACGTGTAGATTGTAAGAGGGCTCATTTTCCTCCAACATTGAATCCTAAAAGTACACAGACAGAAACTAAATAACATGAAGTCAAATTGATCAGAATGCTATGTTTGCCACCAGTATTGTTTCCTGCAAACAAATTTGCTCTGTCGTTTGGATTTGTTCCTCCACATTTGGAAAATCGATTGAGCAGGGCTGTGATGGGGAGAAGGGGGGGAGGGGGAAGAGAGGGGGGCTGAGATAGGGATGCACTTGCAGGACAAGGTGTAATGTGTTCTATTACAATCCCTATTGAGCCAGCAGGCTACTAAATTAGACCTCATTTGGAGTCTGGCCCCAGAGTGGATTCAGCTGTAGCCTCTGCTGTTAGCAGGAGAATTGAGGGAGAGAAGGAGAGAGACAGAAAGAGAGAGAATGAGAGAGAAAACATGAGAGAGGGGGTTCACGTGGCTGTGGACTGTGGTGAGCTTTAAGCAATGCCCACTGAGCATCCCTCTGGTAGAGCTGAAGGGCGTTTGTGTGCCTGTTTGTGCGTGTGTGTGTGTGTGCATGTGTGTGTGTATGCCTGTGTGTGTGTGTGTGCTAGTGTGTGGGGAGTTCCTAGAGTGCATGGTTTTTCCTCCTGACATCTCTTAAAGGTCAGACCTCAGCGGGGAAACAGAGAAAGACATAAAGAAGACCAGGAAGCCATCCTCGCTGTCTGGCATACTCCACACTTGTTTGTTCCACAGGAAGCTGTTTCCTCCAGGAAGGCAACATTTCCATCATCGATTTCACCCAAGTTGTGCTGTAAATATCAAATAACAACATGCGGAGGATGGGCATTGTGTTGTACTGGCCTCAATACCTGTTATCCACCAAATGTATGTGTGAGTCCTGATTAGGGCTCCTCTTTCCTCTCACTGCAGACTGCATAATCCACTCAACCAACAACAGAATACGATAAATATAGTATAATTCTGTGTCATATTTTTATGTCATTAGTTATGCACATTTTTAATAGAGAAAAACAACACAACAAAATACAATAACAACAACCACATTTCTTGGCAAAGTCTATGTCCAATGAATGAGCGACTATCAAAGCCTCTGTAATCTTCAACCTGGCTTATTCCTCGTCTGGTTGGGGGTGAATGTGACTACACACTTAGGATGACAAAGAGGTTTTTCTCCCACGTCTGAGAGGGGGGCCAATGTGATAATCAGTTCCACAGGACTCTTCTCTAAGCGTGCTAGCAAGCACACCCTCTCAAGCCAATTGGATCGAGCTTCTTATCACATTCAAGTCTTTGCTGAATATAAAACATTTGTACGACCGCCCGCTAGGGATTCCGTAAAGCGCAGAATCTCATTCCGACAACAAATGTTATCGTGCCCTGCCCCGACACTTCTCATGGGGAGTACAATAGAGAAACTATCTTTGTGGTTCACCACTCGACTGTCCTGAAAAAAATAAAAAATAAACATTCTCTAGAAGAATGTGACGTGGGACACTGAGTGTTTATTTTGACACATTACGTTGCGTTCAATGTTACACTCACTTGAGAACTGTAGCTGTCCTTGACTTAAAACTTAAAGACCGCACAGGTGCATTTCTGCTGGTTGCGCCCCACTTGGTCATTGGTGGTGAGAAGTTGAGGCCTTGCCACCGGATGACAATTTCCAGTGTATCACCCTCTCTCCTCCTGCCTTTCCTGTCTGTCTACAAGTGTAAGCAGTAAAATGCCCCCCCCCCCCCCCCCCATAAATAAAAGGAAAAAAATGTTTCAGAGATTTCAGAATGGCCAACCATGCACAGCTACTGTATGGTGCTGCTCTATCAAGCCATGAGCAACAGAGAAAATGATGGATTTCCTTTTAAATACCTGCGAAAAAGACGTCACGTTCAGTCTCGGATCTTTATAACTCGACTCGAGCACCCGCTATGCAATAAATTCACTCTTTATAGTTTTTAGTACACCCCACTTATAATCTCCACTCTTCCTTTTCGCTGTGAGTGGTAGCTCTATCCAGCCCCGCTTTATCTCCATGTTCCTACAAGCTGGTGTGAATAAAGAAGCCATTATCTCCCGACTCACAAAGGGCCCAGACGTTCTCATTCAAGATGTTCTATACGTGATATATTGATCAATCTGTGGTGACTAATAGCATTCTAATGAATGGCTCTGAAGGGAAGTTAATGTATCTGTCCATGCAAATTCCCGGGAAGCACTCTGAGGTGGCACAAAAGGTCGGATTCAGTGAATTGGAATCAGGCCCACTGCAACAATAAAAGTCAAGAGGTTTGTTCTCCTGTTAAATTTACTGGCTATTATGACGCCCAGGAAGAGAGTCCATGTATTGTACTGTCTGTCTCTCTTTCTCAAATGCTTGTGTAATATTCTTAGAAAAAAGGGCCTTTTTGTGACAAATTGTTGTCAAATAAGAACTACTGAATGATTGCAGTCTGACCGTAATTGCACAATAGAATTGTTACATTTCAGTGCCAACATTTCCCCTCTCTCCCAGAGGCTTAGGGAAGAATAGAGACCAGGGTTGCCAGAACAAGATTAACCCCTCAACAAGGTGATTGTTTCAAGCAGAGACTGACCAGCATGGACACCATCGCCCAAACATATGTTTACAGCAAGGAGTTTTGGCAAAGCACTGAATGAACCAGTTTTCCTCAAAACTCCATGCTCTTTCAGGCCTTTTGTTCACAAATAAACCCCTATCTTACGATGAGGAGCTACTGTGCTTCTGCTTTGCGTTACCGTTCTCATTTGTTTTGTTGTATCAGTGCAATGACACACACAGGATACAGCCCTGGGATATATATTACTGACAGTTTGAGTAGATAAAAAGCCACATTAGTCCATATGTAACTTCAGAGTCAACCATACCTCGTCAAGCATTTTACCAGACCGTTTTAATCTTCTCCCTTATATGAATAATTCTAAGTGTATTATTCACTGACACAGTGTGTTTCCAATTTATGTTCCTGCAAGCTCACAGCGTGAGGAGCAATCCGTAACTTTCAATATGGGCGCTTTCAGCCATTTGTTTCAGAGGAGGATGTCAGTGGGTGGATGATATGCATGATGAGGAGTAATAAGACAATAGCTTTTGAGTAACGATGTGTGATTTATTTGTGTTTTTGTTTGTCTTTTGGCCCCGAGGCAAAGCCCACCTACTGCCACTTGTGAACACGCCTACTCTGTAATCCACTTCTATTCACTGGCAGGAGGGAAGGGAACAAAGATGACTTCTGACAGCCACAGACATCAGCCGGCAGCTGACAGGAGGTTCTTAAAGAAAAAGAAGGCATCCCACACAGTCAGCTTCTCACAACTCCTCTCAGACAACTCTAGATGTTGCTGCTACTGCTGCAATTCAAGAGGAAATTTTGCTGACAACTTCTCTAAGAGAAGAGGAGAGACCGAAAGAGAGAGAGAGAGAAAGGGAGAGAGAGTTGAGGGATGAGAGATGGGGGGGGGGCTAAAGAAGAATCAGCTAAAAGGATTAAATAGAGAATTAGCTCACGTTTCAGAGGGCTCACTTTGCTGATCTTGTGAGCATTTCAGTCAGAGCACCTCTATAGCTCTACTCTACCGCCCTCTCCTCCTCCCTTCCTCTCTTCTTCTCATCATCCTCTCTCCTCTTCTATTTTCTGTCTCAATAGCTCGGTCGAATTAAAGAAACACTTGGCAGTCACTCTTGGTGTCACTCTCTCTCCAGGTTCAGTGAGGGCAGTGCTGTCCCTTGCTCAGGGTTCTAGGGACGATGAAATCTATGCATGGTTCAGGATGAACAATGCCCCGCTTGGGAGAAACGTCTTGCCTAGAGGTGGCGGCTTGTGAAAAAGAAATGTTGTTCTGGGGCCCCCTTGCTCCTTGAATAGATTTGTTAAAACCCTATGGTTGGTTTATGCTAAGTAGGTCTAGGCTGGAAAGGAGAGGGCAAGACAGCCCCCTGCCAGAGTTTCAGTCGGTAAGCCTCGACCCACACTTTGATGGTTCTTTTCGGAGGTGCCCAGTGAAAGCCAGAAGCCCCTCCCCCCTCCCCCACTTCCCCTCACTCTCCCTCCCCCCTTTTCTTCTATTTCTGCCATGCAAAGATAATCAGGTTTATGTAAAGTATGTGTGCTCTTTTGACAGTCCGCGATACCTCATTAATTCAATCACACCAAACGCCATTGTTCCCAAAGTGTTTGAAATGCCTGTTGGGAACGGGGGCCTTTTCTAATCCTGTCAATCACTGTTAACATTTTTCTTGCCGTTGCTATGGTTAGGGGCCAGAGTTCATGAAAACACCGAATATGAGCCAACAAAACAAGAATAAAGACTTTTTTGAGATACTCTTTTTAAAGGACATCTACCATGCACAACAACATGAGAAGTAAATGTAGACAAGTTTGGAAACTATGGCTTCGCTGAGAGGGGGGAGAGAAAAGAGCATTTAGAAACCAAACAGCCCCCATAAAAACTTGACCTGGAGGCTCTGGGAAAAAACAGATGAATTGGATCCGTGGAAGAACAATGTTCTTTCTCCTGTGCATTCTCCATGAGTACAATGCCCTAATGCGTTTTAACACATGCCACCAATGTCTCTACACTGTTGTGAGCCTGGAGGAATGCTGATGCGGGAACAGGAAGAGAGTTTTTAGTCATGGAGCTATTCAAAATCAAGGAGTAAGAATAATAATGATGATATAAATAATAATAGTAATAATCATGGTAATTAATATTTTTTCAATAACAATATAATTCTCAGTATTTCTTTGTTTCACAGAATTAGACACAGTATATATCGAAATGTTGCACCTTTAAAACTCAAAAACACAATACTAAACTAAGAAAAAAAAAAAGGTAACAAGTCCAGTCATGCCCACTGTGTATGTTCACGCGTAGAGACCCAGACCCTGTCACTCTCTCTCCCAGGCCCAGCAGGATGACAGAGGGGCGGTGTGGAGTTGTGCCTGTCACTCTCTCTCCCAGGCCCAGCAGGATGACAGAGGGGCGGTGTGGAGTTGGTTCTGAGCTGGGGCTCTCACAGAGAGATGGGTGTCTGCAGTGTGCCCTGCTCCGCGTGCTGCCAGACAAACAGGGCTGCCCTCTAGTTGCCAAGTGACACTACTTCCTGTGGTGTCAGGGTGTCTGACACAGATGCATACATGAGCCTAATTAGAAACTGCAGAGTAATCTCTGAGATTTGTCTCTTAGATCTTAGACCTACAAAGCATGTCGTTTTTTTTTTGTTGTGATTTTAGATTAAGTGAATCTTTGCACAGACACCCCGCAAAATAAGTGTGCTTCAAAGCTGATGTTTTCTCAGAGTCATAAAAATACAATACGGGATGTAAAAACACATAAAAGCCTATCACTCTGGCATACGTTATTGTCTTAGGATAATTCACAACTTTCGTACGTTCCATTTGGAGCGTCGCAACATTAGAGTCCTTTACATTCCTTTGCAATACAAAACATGAAAAATGATGTCGAGCACAGTGAGGAGAACTCCAGAGGGGGGTGGCCCTGGTGTGGATTCCCATCCATCAAACTCCTCTGTGCCTCATGTCTTCCTCCGCCTAATCTCAGACGTGAATGTAAAATAAGAGAAGATTAAGCTATTGAAGCGCTGGCGCTCCGCAACGCATCGCTGGCTTCTTTCAGGCAATCTAAACACTCTTTGTTTATTAGTGTCTTACGCCTGGTATTAGTGGCTGGCTTATCGCTGCTCACACACAGGGCTGGACGACGCCAGGCCGTTCACAGCCAGATACGACCACAACTGATTTGTTCCTACGGAGGGAGGCCTGACCTTGTTTGAGTACAGATCATGGGAGACAGGAATTACCGGACTCTGATACTCCT
Organism: Hypomesus nipponensis; assembly: GCF_054491055.1. Lineage (NCBI taxonomy): Eukaryota > Metazoa > Chordata > Actinopteri > Osmeriformes > Osmeridae > Hypomesus > Hypomesus nipponensis. The sequence goes on from NC_140362.1 coordinate 15,594,584, forward strand.
ATGTGTTGTGTAAACAAGCTCAGCACACTTGGTTGCTACCCTCTGTGACTCGACAAAGGACTTAAAGGTGCACGGGGGAGATTTGGCTCGGCTAATCTTCCCTGTTTACCATATATGCATGGCCTATCAGGGCCCTGCTCCGTTTGAGAAATACCTCCGCTCGCTATCTGATGAGCTATTGTCATCCCTCTTTCTCCCTCACTCCTCCCCGAGGTACAAGCCCAACTTAGGGGCTAATGGAAAAACAGTAAGCTTAATACATCTACTCAGGTCCAGCTGAGATGCTATCGACGTCTGGCGTATCGGTCTGCATTGAAATTCAAAACAACAACAAAGACATTGACAACGGTTGAATGAAAGTGATTGTGAAGTCCTTCCAGTTCTACTTATTATCAATGAGGCAGGTATTAGCCACACAGGCAACGTGCGTCCAGGCCTTGTTCTATTCGTCAGGGTATGACAGAAAATTTGGAGTGAATGACAGTTTCTTAATTAAATTAACAAGCAGTACCTGTAACCAAATGTGCAGTGCATAGACCGGAGCAGTCATGTGTGAAACAGGAAAAGATATTTAGTGGATGGATCACCTTAGAAATGACCACCGAGAGGCAGTGAGGTGTGTTAAGTAGAGTTAAGCTTCCAGCCATTGTGCAGATATATTACCTTATTACAAAGTGATTTTCACATATTACTCTCCGTCCCTCAATCTCATCGCAGCCTTCATATTATTGCTCTGCCCTGCACACATCCAGGGCATTCAGTTGCCCGTTAATTAAATTAGCTTACCATTTGTCTCCTATGTGTTTTATCTAAGAGGTCATGCTCGCTGGGGTGAAACTCTCTCTCTGTCTCTCTCTGTCTCTCTCTGTCTCTCTCTCTGTCTCTCTCTCTCTCTCTCTCTCTCTCTCTGTCCGGAGTGTGATTTACTTGTACATTTCCAGCAGCTTCTAGCTCAGAGATAAGACCTGGTCATGAGTCGGCCATTAGGGGCAGCCGAGCATGCCGGGCAAAACAGAAGCAACAAATATGTGAAAAGGAAGGCCAAGGATCTACACAAAGCACTGGTCAGTTAAGGGATTCCTGGATACACTATTGTGATTGGTGTCACACACACACAAATGCACTCCCCTACCACCATCTCACACACACACACACACACGCATACACACACACACACACACACAGACACACACACACACACATGCACACACACACACACACACACACATACCCTCACACAAATACACTTACGCACGCACACACACACACACACACACACACACACACAAACTACACATTCAGTGCAGTACATCAGACGCCAAGAGGGTGAAACAGTAGAAAGACATAAAGATAAGAGAAGTACAGTGAAATAGAGGGACAGAGAACAGGGGAGCGAACAATGTAAAGTGAGAGAAGGACATGGAGAGAGAAAGAGAAAAAAAAGAGAGAAAGATAGATATATGTAAATCTATATACTATATAGAGAGAGGTAGAGAGACAGACAGACAGTGACAGGGAGAGAGAGAGTGAAAGACAGAGAGAGAGAGAGAGAGAGAGAGAGAGAGAGAGAGAAAGAGAGAGCATGTGTGCCTGGAATTCTCCTGAGGGATTTGCCCTCCCAAGCATTGGTTAAGCATCAGGATTTCACGGCCATATTATCCCCTGGCCCCTGGGTTCAGGGCAATGCTGGTGGTGGGGGGAAGATAATGGCCCGATAATGACAACAACCTCCAGAGCACCTGACCAAACACTCTCCGTGTTTAACCCACAATTAAAGCCAACGCATTGCCCCAGCCGTGTGATCGCACACTTCAGATACACTCGCAGCACCGGTAATGAGTGAGAAACACACGCAGCACAACACTGTGGTGCGGATCCATGGAACATTGCATGTCCTTTAGCGAGAACCAAAGCAACATGCGACGCCGTAAAACGATGTTGGCATTAGCCAGTCTTGTTTCATTCTATTTCCACTGTGTAAAATCATAACAGACATAAGCCACATGATGTAGTCATTAGATTATATGACACATTTATAGAGTTTCCTTCAGGTTTGGGGTCGAAATAAACACAGACAATATAAAGTCTGTCCCTTTTCTTTGCTTTTTGCAGTGAAAACACAATGAAATATGATTAATCCCGTGACTGGAACACGGTATGTAACATGCATCTCCCAGACAGTCTGCGAATACTCTATCTCCCACAACTTCATTGCGTTAGTGAAAACAACATGCGTCAGTGTAGCATGAAAGTAATTTTCCAGGTTTATAAAATCTACATACTGTTCCCCCCCCCCACCACTGTGTGTTACCTCCAAAATTCACTCAATCGAGACCCGTTATTCCGAACACTAAGATTATTATCTCCTCCTGCTTTTGTATGAAAATCAAATTTGGAATTGCTTTCCCTTGATTCACTTCCATGCAAACAAAGGGCTTGTTTTCTTATTTTCATGTAAATGTCTTTTTTATAGGAGTAGACAAGTGTAATCAATCTTCCTCACGACAAGGTAGGAGGGCTGGAATTATTGGTGCTTAGTAGCCGAGGGATCATAAAACAAGGAAATTGAAAGTGATATTTAATTGACACTGCCATTTCCACTGCAGGGTGAAGCCTTCCCCCCTCTCGCTCCCACGCACCGGGCGAGCTGCCTTCCCGCAGGTGAAAGAACTCGCTGAAGCAAATTTCCTTTCAAACCTCCTCTCAAGCCTAGAGAGTGCCTTGTCAATCTCGCCTCACGAGAGAAACAGAAAAAAAAGTTTTACCTTGAGAAAAATAGATTCCAAAATGTCACTGAAATGCACCAAACATCCTCTAGTGCAAAGCTTGAAACATGGTCCAGATTATGCAGCTGAATATATTTGTCCACCGTTGACATTCTGCATATTCTGCACAGCAAAATACCAAAGTATCACCACTCATGTTAACACAACTATAAATAAGAGGACATTTGCATAACTCCCCACAACAACTAGAGAATATAACTTGTCCATGCCAGACTTATTATTTCATAAATGTCATATATACATATATATTAGTTTTTCTCTTTTCCGTTTCTCTTAAATGTTAAATTGGACTCCAGCATTGTTCAACCCAACAACAAACAAATCACCTTCATGGAATTTGAAGTCAGATATAGCACTTGGACGAAAGCTTAATTATCGCATGATACCATGCTTTGCTAATGAAAAGTGACACACTCCAATTTAAGCGACCTAATGAAAGCAGTGAGGTCTGATGTCCAGGGCTCCACAGGCGAGGCAGGGGTTGGAGAGCCACCTGACCCCCAGAATGAGGGCCCCGGCCTGGGCTGCACGACCAGCAAGAAGTGCCCTGAACCACCACTCTGACAAGACATCCTTAAAGAGCCAACAGCTAGACCACTGACCTGCAAAGCTTTAAGACAAGGCAGAATTGGTGTCAAAGAGAGGCAGCACTCGTGATTTATAGCCTGGAAGATTTGACTGGCGAGCGGCTCAGGAGCTGCCACAATTACCCCAAAGACAGAGGCTCGCAGGCTGTTGTTGCTCCACCAGCCGAACCCCCTTTAAACAAGTGGTGTTCATGTTTGAGTGGGCTGGCCTGCGCCTCTTCGGCCTGCCTTGTCCACTTAAAAGAGCATTAATCACGGCCCAGTTTATAAATCAGGAGGGCCAACTGGCGGGGAGCGATTATGGGGTCGAGGCACTGCAGAAGTACTTAACCAATTCCCAGACCTGGACCTGATATGTTTTTCTTCCTCCAGCCAGACGATTCATCATCATTCTACCACAGAGGCATAATGGAGCAGGCAGGGAGGATGACTGAATGTTAAACAATGTATAGGTGAGAGGAGAGGAGAAAGTGGAGGAAGAGGAGGCAGAGGAGACAGAAAGGGAAAGCAGTTCTCCAGGGGGCCACTTCCGCTGAGCACCTAACGCCAGCCAGAGACCCGGGTCTCCCAAATGATTTCCGACAAAACCAAGACAAATCTCTTTAAGATGCGGTTACCGGTCGCGGTTGTGGCAGCGCTAGGCTCGGGGGCTGTCTTTTGCAAGGCACCCTGGGAGGAAGGGTGATGATGCCGGGTGAAGGGAAGGGGAGGAAGGTTCCTAACGGGAGAGATGGAGCCCTGAGGCTCTCCCCCCTCATAAACACTGCCAGAACAAAAGGGAGCTCATATGTCAAACTAAGAGGGTATGAATATCTCCATTTAAAGCGCTCAAAGTCTGACCGGATGAGAAGAGGTCCAATGAAACCGTTTCTACAGTATACACAGTATGATTCATGTTGCAGTCAGGTGGTCTACTGTTGGGTTCCATTTTGACAAGGTAGAATCATGATTTATCAACCTTATGTGACCTTGATATTTTGAAGGCCTCAGGGATCTGTTTTTAAAAGATTTGTTTCTATTTAATTATTAAAAGTGTGAAGTAAAACATAAATGTTTAGCACTGAATAAATAGTAAATATGGATCAAATGTGCTGGTGACGGCTTCTTGAGTTAAGTAAATGTTTCTTTTGATCAGTCTGCTTAGGGTAGATCACTCCTAACATGCTCATGTTGAGACGTTAATCTAGAACAAATCTAGGAGACCTCTGGTTCAGGTTACCTTTAATGTCCAATTCCTGGATGAACAAAGACAACACGGTTGATGTGATGTTGCACTTTGAAGCTTTTAATATGAAAGCAGGGCGTCAGATCCTCCGCACCACTTTCCCAAGACAGCCAATTGGTTGGTTTGACGGAAGAGGAGAGAGCGGAACGTAAGTGGAGGAGACAGTTTCCATTACCTCTCTCGCTCGCTGGAGAATAATTTGCAGAGGCTCGGTAAATTGTGATTTAAGACGTGTAATAACGTGTAATAATCTTCTGTCAGTGTGTCAGTTAGTAGATGTCGGGGTCCCTAGAAGGACAGAACGTTTCCAATGAGAAAGGAGGAAGAGAGAGTCATCAGATGAATAGAATAGACGCACTGTGCAGCACAATGTGTGGGAAGTACATACCGATCAGTTATCGGCAAAACAAAAGATGTGAGGTGAACTGGCTGGATTACAGCTGTAGCTATTATAGAAATGTAATGAGAATGTTGTGAAAACCTGCCTTGTTGCTAATTGTATTTGCTGTTTTATTAATCCACTGAGGAAAACAAGGTTAGGGAACCTGGTAGTAACCGGGGTAAGCAGTTAGGGGTTTAAAAACTGGAAATGGCCCTTGTTGGAAATACCCTCCCTTAATCTGCAGGGTTCACATTTTGCTATGCCTCCATACCACTACACTGACATATTTCCTTAATCTCTCAGCCGCTCAGCACAAAGGCAGAGGGAAAATGCAACTCTATTCAATTTGATTTCCTCATAATGTGTTTAAGAAGGTGTTTATCCGGTACTGGGTTGTAACTGAACAGGTTTATGGGAATAATACAAGAAACTCTTAACCAGGTATTTACAGTCGTCCCCCAGGACCATAACAGATTCTGCAGCTTAGGAGCCTGCGGTAAGGATGGTTAACCCTTACCAAGGACCACACTGAAACTGCTGGGAGGAATATCTCCAGCATTTCCTGTTTGTCTGTGTACTGTATGTCAGCCACTGTGGTAGTGGTATATCTTGTTGTATAGGTAACGGTAAGGTAGGGGATTACCAAAAAAGAAACATAGCGATGAAGAAGACCATTAAAGCTGTCTGTCCTTCCCACATTCTCATAAACGAATAAAATGGGTCCATAACCACTTGGTCTACAGTAAACGTGTGCCACTAGGGAAGTCCACGCTAAAAGTGTTTATGGAGGTTACTTATCTATTCAGTACTCAGAGGTGAAAGCAAAGACCTCTCTCTCTCAGGTCAGCCCATTATTTCTAAGCCAAGCTAATGTGCTAAACAAAAGCTTTATCTCTGACATGTGTAATTTATGAAAAATAAAGCACCAGCCATCCTGCTATTAATACTTCATCACAAGCTCCAATAGAGCAAGGAATCATGGGCTTTGACTGATTATGTTATCATTTTTAGTGGACTGTTTTGCATAGACGTGTGCAGGTTTAGAAAATGAGAGGGAGAGAAAAGAAGAAAGGTGGTGGACTTTTTTTGTTTACTGACGGCTTCCAAAACCTGGAAGCTTTTTTGAACATTAAGGAGTGACTAGTGGCTGGATTTGTTTAAGGCAAGATCGTTGACTAAATCCGAGTGATGCCAAAGTAGGTGAGCACTGGAAAATAATACCTTAAACATAGAATATTTGAATAAAAAATACACATCATATACAGTCGTATGATCCATGTTCTCACCAACTACCGAGACTGCTTGTAGGGAAGTACGGATCAAGCCTGATGTAGGATTTGTACTTTGGGGCCTGGAGGTCCAGTGATATTGGTAATTTCATTCAGTTTACACACCACTGGTTATGCTTATAATACCGCAAAAACATAATCATACAATACATGACACGTTTTCTTCAAACTAAATCCCTTATCTGGAGTGGATTGCATATGGCTGCATGCAGTAGACTAACTGTCATGGTGGCATTATTACAGTTGCTACTGCAGCATTGGTACCAGTGAGAAATATTTTACGAATGTTTTCTGAGTCTAAAAAGACGTGGGCATGCACCCGTTAGTCAAAGTAATATTGTTATTACTTGCGTCCCTCTTAAAGTGAAGGCAGTATGAATTAATGTCGAACATAAAATGCCATGAATCTAAATGTAGACAATGGCAGATGAAACGCAACACATGCACACTCCCACTCGTGCACACACACTAAGTAAAGGACGGGGCAACACTAATTCAATGTCTATTATATATAAAAGGCTAGGTTTCTTCCATTTGTGATTAAACAACTGTTAAATTAGACAAGTCTCTTCTGTTACACCTTTGTCTTCCTCTAATGTTTACCCTTCTTCTTCTCTACCACCATAATTCGGGTGTTTCATCATAAATTGTAAAGTGCAATGACTTGTCTCCTCCACTTTTCTGACTGGTCAGGGCAGATTAAAAAGTCTGCCACACTACCCAACCAGTTTCAGCATACTATTAGCATATATATGAGATTTGAGACATTTTCTAATATTCTCCAACAGGACTCATCTGTCAACGTGCGTGATGAATTATAAAATGCTTGTTTGGTCGAAAAAAGGGAGAGGAAAAAAAGAAAGTCTGTCCACCCTTTCTCAACTTACGAGCATAACCTTTACTGTGCTCGTGTACAAACCAGGATGAAATCACTGTCGGAACATTTCAATGAGAAAGCAGCTGTGTGCATGTTATTTCCTGTGTCATTATTTCATGTGTGTGTGCCCCGGTTAGTGGTGTTATCTGTGATTTGTGAAAGTGTCCAAAAAGTTACAGGGTCACAGGAGAACAGTCACCAAAGTTGTATCACCCCGCAAATTAATCTTTCCTGCACGGCAAGGGCACATAAACACGTCTTCCTGGTAATGGGTGATACGGGTCTTAAATATCGTTTTCTGTAGTTGTTGAAGATGATTTATGCATGCATATCATACATGAACGTCTCCCATGTTGTTATGTAAAACCAGTACACGAAAAAGTTATGAATTACTTAAGTTAGGGTTGTCAAGTATTAAAGGATAAAACATGGGTGATGAAATTGAGATCATTTTTGGATCAGCGTTCCTGTACTGCATGTTTTCATAGACAAACAGGTCTTTTCAACAGACCAAAAAACATACCTCCCCAAGTTGAACGATAAAACTTAGGCATTGACCCATTGTCAAAATGGTGTACAGTAAAGGTTTGAACCGTACGTTTATTCGCACTGCAGCAAGGCCCACCTGAGTGTTGACAGAAGGTTCAAGAGGGGTGGAGGTGGGGGGGGTCGGGGGGTTGGGGGTGGTTCTGGAGAAGGTTACAAAGCTTTTCTATATTCCAACCTCTACAAAACACACCCCACGTTAATTAAATGACTAAAAAGTGCAGCAGCCTGTGTCCTAAATTAATTGCATTCTATTAGATTACGTTATTGTAGATAGCTCAAGTCGTATTATTAACATTGTCCTACCTTCTTCTACATTCAATTTTCATAAACATTATTATTGAGAGAAATAACTCTTCTCATGAATGTTCAAAATGTCTGTGAAAGCGCAGCCCTGTTTTGTTAATTAAACGCGCAAGCCTACTCCCATCTCCAATCCATAACTCCGAATGTTTAAATAAACTCCCTGTTATTACAACCTCTGCAGACCTTTCATCTCCTCTACTGTAAGTGGGATTTGACATGGTAATTGCTGTTGCTAAGACTAAAGCGAGGTGTCTGCTGGAAGAAGAATGTTATTTCACCGTTAATTAAATGAACAAAAGTGCAGTAGGCTGTATCCTGAAAAACAAGTTTGACTAATAAAAACATAATAGACAATCTGCCTTCCTTTCAGTTCTGGTTTTGAATACTATTATAGAAGGTAATGGAGTTTTGGAATGGGAACTTCCAGATAGCTGTCACAGGGAGAATGTCCTGTATTTTTTTTAATAAACGACAAAGCGCAGCGGTCTGGATCCTATCTGGGCATCTATTGTATTGGATTATTTTACATTTTGATTGAAATGATGTCACACACAGATAAAAGAGGCCCCAGCTGTTGTAATTGAATCAGGCCCCAGTTGTTTATTCTAGTGATCTACAGTGGTGATTCACATGTACTAACACCCAATGCATAAAAGATCCACTCTTGTTTAACACACTACTGATTAGATCTGTTTAAAATAGCAGAACAAGAGGCGTTGGTGACCAGACACTGGCAGGCATAAAGATTAAACATAGAACAGGAAAGGGGGGGGCAGGGTGTAGGGTTGGGGCTGTGTGTGTGTGTGTGTGTGTGTGTGTGTGTGTGTGTGTGTGCGCATCTGTACGGGTGCACCATCTGCTTAACTTTCCATGTGTGACCAAAACTTTCAATAAATAAATTTCACATGGCATGAATGCCAGACTGACTTGACTGACAACATTTAAATACCAGTTAATCGAAAATAGGGCTGGATCTTGGAAGCGTCGATGCTGCCCCCCCAAACATGGACTCTTTCTGGAATTGAAATCAGCCTTTTGTGCTGCGAGGGCCTACCGGGGCAGAACAATGGGAGGAGAGTATTCACCCTGAATGAGCGCGGAGAGAAAAAAAACATCACTAAGACCAATATACATACTGGTATATTTGTCCCCGAATGTTTGATGTGTCTTGTAGATTCTTGAAAATAGATTCACTAAACCTGATTTAGAGGAAACACTAAATATATGCAATTCGTCGGATGGGTGCTCATCAAATAATAATTCTTATCACCTGAGAGTGTAATATACATCCATCATCTCAGCGCTCAGTGTGCCTCAGTGAACAATGAATGTTCATTTCCATATCCGTCAAGGAGACTCAAATGAAAACATGATCCTGTTAAACGTTGTTTCCCAAACCCAGCCTAAGGTTTCCCTTCTCACACGATGACACACTGAAGCGCTGTGACCTTAACAAAAACATTTCGAAAAACAAAATAAAAAGAGGATGTGACCTTTGTTCAGACTCATCTGTACATACCCCCAAACATCCCCCCAACACCTCTGGAGAGACCTGGATCGTGTGTTTAATAATCTCTCACGCCTCAGAAGCTGTCGCCTGGCCCCTGTAATCAGTCATCTGTATTAGCGTCCGTTTGGCCTGCCCCTCCAGCAATGACCCCTGTACTGATAAGCTCTGATTCTTATCGCCTCCTGCTACGTTCTACTTCCCCTGACACCGGCGCGCGACGGCGCCCGTGGCTGTCCTCCCGCTCCGTCTCCGCGGCCGCTTCACGTCGTGTACCCGGTGGTTTTATCAGTCCACTCCCTCTGCTTGCCGTGGCCTCCGTGGCATCCCGAACGTGTTCGAGTGGTGTGTACACGCGCCCTGAGACAAGGGAGGGGAACGGGACACTGTGGTGGAGGACTCTGCCAATCGGCATGCAGCGTGACACAACAACACGCACTGATAACCTACTCTCTCTCTCTCTCTCTGTCTGTCCTCTGCTGCTGAGGAGACCTGTTCAAATGAGCGAGCTGGATGAAGTGGGACGTTGTAAACTCGTGAGTTTGCCGTTCGGTGTCGTCCTTGTTGATATAGTGCCCCCCGGCCCACTGAGTGAAATCCTCTGGTCTCGAGTTCATAGAGTGATCTCAGGTCATTTATAGCAGGTCGGGTCTTAATTGTTGGGGATTTGAACAGAGACATAAACAGTGTTGCCGCTTCAGGGAGTGTACTGGTTGACCTTTCTCTAAAGCCAGAATGAAATAGGATGCAATAAAATTCAAGATGATCATTCTGAAATGTTAACTGGTTAGAATTCAAATTGTGATTTATATTCCAGTGAGGTGTAAAGTGACACGGTGGTTTTACAATGAAGATGTCCCTGTCATTAGCATAATGGTTTTATTGTGGCATAATTAGGAAATAAAAGGCGTCTACCTGGCCAGCTTTACTACAAACCAGGGACTCTTAAATGTGCAAAATGTTTCCACACACAAGTTACATGGGTCAGTTGCAAAACGGGGTAGTAGTAGATGATTAAATCATTAAAAGTGTGTCTATGCTTCACAGAGCATAGAGAAAATTAACTTCCCTACCAACCTAATTTTTCTGCTGAACATGAAATAATGATTTTCTGCCAGTATAATTACAAAGCTAACATCTGATAGAGTCAGCATCCAGAGGGGATTATCACATGCATGAGTATTAGACCTCATTACCAGCTTGACTGCAAAATTATTACATCTTGTAATTGGATGGCGAGATTTATACACAGATTGGCCGGGTTCTCTGTAAGATTGTAATTACAAGCTTCATTGGTTCGCTACTTATCACAGTGTGCAGGAGGAGGCTAAACACAAGCTGAGGAAAGACCATTTCATTAAGCTGTAACCCTATCAATGGCAGAGCGGCAGATACTCCCCCTCTCTTTATTAGGCCAAACAGAGCTGTTTGCGGAAGGGGGGCCATTTATTACCGTCTGACAAATGGGATTTCATTTATTTAACCTCGCTGATCTATTTCGGCGAAATGTATAAACAAGCCATCCGTTTTATGATTCCGGAGTCAACGCCTCAATTATCTAAAGGCTAACTGACTGTTAAAGCAGCCATCTGCCGGGAGGAAGGCTGTGATTTAATTTGCCTTATGTTACTGAACACTTGGCACTATTGAAAACAGCAGAAATACACAGATCCTTATGAACTCTGGTTCAGGGATATGTCATGTGTGGGTGTGTGTTGATGTAATGGTGAGGAAAAGAGAAAGAATATGCAGGATGGAAAGAGGAGGAAAGAGAAAGAGGGGGAAAAGAGAAAGGGAAGAGAGCGAGGGATGGGGCAAGACAGAAAAAGAGAGAGTGAGAGGGCATGTGCTGCATGCATCTACCTTCCAGTGTGCATTTGTTTTCACTCTCCTTTGTTTTCACTCTCGTTCTCTCACTTCAGCACAATGCAAGAGGTCAAATCAATATGTGGCTTAAATTTTTACGAGACAAGGAGTTAAGTTGTCCGGCTCGGCTGAGGGAACACCTTTCTTCTCCAGTAACATGTAATCTCTGCCAGCAGAATGAATATTGACAGCGCCGGCTCCTTTGCAGCTAATTTTGTAGCCACACAAACCAATCAGGGCGCCAGTGGTGATAGAGTTGTTATTGGAGTCCATTACAAAGGGCCATGGATCAATGGAGTATCAGTGTGCTCAGACACTAGCTCACATTGAAGTGTTTGGAACAGTGTGGGGGGCAAAGCAAGACCGGGAGCTAGGACTGATATAAAGACATAAAAAGGGAGAGTGGTTGAATCAAAGTCAGCGGTCAGGATTCCATCAAACTGGTTTAGCCTTTCTGATGCTCAGTTGAGATCATTGAGATTCATTACAACATTTCTAGTTTATTTCTTTTCATTCTTTTGACCCAATATACTGTACAATCTAAAAGACATGGTCATTTACATATGCAGTATCAAACAACCAATCAATTCCTCCATCCATCCATCCATCCATCAATTCATCCATGAAGTCAGACCACCAGCCAGTGAACCAGTTAGCCAGCAAGCCAGTGGTTATTAGTGTTATTGGCAAATGCATGATGAGGGAAAATCAATTTAAGGGACACTCAATCCCTTCTTCAGTGACTCTAAGCCTAAAACAGAGCATGCTGCTCATGACACTGATCCTCCCCTGCCTGGCTCATCCTCTGACTGCAGGCCTCGGAGAGCAGAGCTCCGGACCAACCCTATCAGCTCCTCGCATCTAATCACTCACTGATTGGTGTATTATTACCAATCGCAATTACTGCATTAGTGACGCCCCAGCGTCCGTGGGACAAGGGGCTCCCCGTGACAGATTTTCGTCTCTCCATATGCAGACGGTCATTTGATACCCTTACCACTAGCATCCTGTGCATTACCTCGTCCCTTCTCCCCCCCCCCCCCCCACCACTGCATCAGTCCACCCCTCCATCCGTCCTCTCCCTGGAGACGATCATTTGGTATTTAAGTGAAATGGTCCACATTAACCCTCGGCAGCTTGTGGCTCTGCTCCTCATTGATCTAATCCACGGTGGAGATATTTTATTACGGGGGACGCAGACGGTTTAAGCATCTCTTCATCTGTATTATGGGATTAGAGTGGACAGGGAGTGGTATGAGTTCTTCTTCCCAGAGGAACCGACACATGGAATTGTGGGAAAGGCAGGCTCTCGCTGAGAATGACTCTGGAAGTTTATTTTATTTTTATTTGATGTTTTTTTACACACCTCTTCTTTTTTTCTTCTTTTTTTTTAAAAATCTCTCTGTCGAATCAAATTAAAATGCTTGTGTCAACCTCTGACCTTCCCATTAATCAGAAAGCTGGAGTTATGCCCCCCCCCCCCAACCCCCCCCCCCGCAATTTGTTAACCTGACCTGTCCTCGTCTGGTCATGTCTATCTGCAACCTGGGGTGAAAACAGGGGTGGGAAACATTATGTTTTAAAGTGAAGCTATAAAATAACTCCAGGAGATGTGCCTGCTTGGTACCTCAGTTCAGTTAGCTTGCCCATTAAGGCTGACAAATGAGTAAGAGGCCCACCGTGTTGATGTGTATAAACCCGTGGGTGATCTGGTGCACACTGGCGCGACACCCGTGCGTCATGGGGGCACAGAGCCCTTTAACAGTGCTGTCTACCTGGTCCGCCAGCCTCCCCTGCCACAGGAGGGGAAAGGCAGGGTGGGAGGAAGAGAGGAGGAATGATGAAAAGGGAGGTGATGGTCTTTTCTGTTCATGTAGTCAGGAGGTTGTGTCTGAATGTCCCGGGGTCAGTTTTCATCCATTTCTTAATTTCTGGAACGCTTTTGAATTCATTCTGGGGACCCTTTTCAGCTCCAGAGCGCCACCTTAGGCTCAAGCAGCACATTGTAGCTTCAAGGAACAGTTTTTTTACAATACGTAAAATGCAATTGGATAACTCATGCACTTCACCCCCTCCAACATGGGGCGAATCAAATGCAAAAAGACCCATTAAAGACAATGTGTGAAAATGTGTTTAAATGTGATTGAGCCTCATGGTCTCAGGCTTCTGTAACTCCAGATACTATCACAATATGTACACTGGCTCTGATGGCTAGCTTGCCTGCAGGCCAGGACAGGGGATGACTGAGGTGAGGAGTTTCTCCAGTTCATTTATCTAATTCCTCTGGTACCAGAAACACTCCATATTCACTCTTCACATCACTTTCTATCGGAATGGGTTGGAAATTTTAATTCAAATATCTATCCATCGCTTACAGCTCTGTTGAAGCAATGCTTCCGTAATTAGCATTGGGTTAGGAGATAATAGCCAAACTCTGCCTCAGGAGAAAATCAAATGGTGTCACTGGATTGTGTAATTGACTTGACTCAGCACTTCTCTGTGTGCCATATTGACTTGTTTTTAAACTGGGTAGAGTGTACAGTAGACACTAAGGTTTACCATCAGACACATTCCTCTCCACAGGGCTCGGGAGTCACACACAGGCAAGTCAACCGCTTTGATGAAGCAAATTACAGGTGTTTTGTTCGCTGATTTCATGCAAAGGAGAACTGAGAGGCTCTGCAGAGCTCAGACTGTGCGGTGTTGAGGAGAGCGGGATTGTGTTTTCTGTTGCACATGGACTCAAGTGAGATCTCAATCACTCTCCGAGAGGGATTTTATTGTTATTGTTGCTGACACTTACACGTTGACATAATGTCAGCAGGAAATATAGCAGCGTTGTGGTGTGTGTGGAAATTCAATGGAATGAAGCTTTCCCTCCGCACAAGCAACCAGCCAATTATTTCTGAAATGGCAGGGGAGTTTTTGAAAGGCCTTTCCCTGGATATATTCCACGTAGCTAGTAGAAGTGACAGGCGGTAAACAAGACGTTTAAAGCAAGGACTTTTTCTTTCAACCGCACAATTGTTCGTGGGCAGAAGGCTGTTTCTGATCTCAGAATTATCCACTCAAACCCCTTTTTCTGGCCAACATAAATACACTTTATAGTTATTAAGTGGATACAATGAAGAAAACAACTAATGATAGCCTGCTGTATTTCTATTTGAAAACGACATTATACATTCACATGGGTGTGACATTTGATGAAGCTACAGAACCGTCAGTCAGGCCCCTTAAAGCTGGCTGGGCTTGTGACTGTCACCAGGATCCTGAGTGTCTTTTCCTGTCTAAAACCACATCAGACACAACTAACTAGTGAGATCCTGTCGCTATACCTGTCTGGTCACACAGAACACCAGAAGAAAGGCCCAATTAAATAGTTTTTTAGTGAATAATTAAACGTACTTCTGAAAGGCATGCAGGATATGATAAACGAAGTGTCACAATCTTCTGGAATATTCTGGTATATTATCTACTCTGACATTTCTGATGGAATTAGCTTAGCCTAGCTAAAACATGCCATGCTCTTCAATGTCCCAGTGGGTCACATGATCCAAGTTAGAGCAGTTTAAAGCCTGCCGCTGTATTTATTTGTTTCTGGTTGGTCTACAATAAAGCTTGACCCCTGATCCCCATTCCTCATTAATCAATGGCCAGATGAATGGATAAATAAAGCATGTGGCAGCTGCCCCTCCAACAAGCTGTCTACAACTGTCCAAACCACTTGAAAGTCATTAGCGTTGGGAGATCTATAGATCAGTGAAATGGAGTTGGAAACCTAAAGAGGGACTTGGGGATTCAGGGATGCGGGGGGGGGGGCGCTGCTTTTGGACAATCTGGTCACCCAGGGGGCCGGGGAGGAGGGTTGGGGGGAGGGGGGTGCAGAGGAGCAGGGGAGTAGGGTTCTGGGTTTGCGGAGGGGGGGGGGGGGGGGCGGGGGGGCAGGGGTGCAGAGGCAAAGTAGTGGGGGTGTGGGGGTCTGGGGGAGGCAGATTGTAATGTGATGTTTTCGGATAAAGAAGCAAGATGCCAGCTTAGTTTGTGGGGGAATATCAGTTTTGGAGCGGGGGTGAGGAGGGTGTGTGGGTGTTGGGGGTTTGGCCGAGTCCTGATTCTAGGGTTCACAGAGCATCCATAGGATCCCTAGGGCTTTGACACAGGGATGCACAGCAAAATATGTGCAGCGTGGATGAGGGGCCGCAGGAAGTCGAGGGAGAGAGAGAGAGAGAGAGAGAGAGAGAGAGAGAGAGAGAGAGAGAGAGAGAGAGAGAGAGAGAGAGAGAGAGAGTAACGGAGAGAGAGAGAGAGAGAGAGAGAGAGAGAGAGAGAGAGAGAGAGAGAGAGAGAGAGAGAGAGAAAGAGAGTAACGGAGAGAGAGAAAGAGAGTAACGGAGAGATGGAGTGATGGGGAAAATGAGGCAGGGTTCCACTCATGACAGTATTGATTATAATCCGACCCTCCTGAGCCACCAGATGTCACCAGGGCAGCTTGAGTTTCTGTCCCTGCTTGTTTAAAGCGGCCAGACTTCTTCCCTCTCCTTCTTTCTCCCTATTTCTCTCTCTCTCTGTCCTTCTCTCTTTCTTTGCCACCATCCGCTACTCAGATTCTATGATGTCAACACTGATTTTGTCTGTTGAGAGTCATAACACTCAATCTGTGGGTGGTCCAACTCAGAGGGCGAGAGAGGAAGAAAGAGAGTGTTTGTAAAACACAGGAAGAGATGGACGAGGGGTGAGAGAGAGCGTCTGTGCGTGTGTGTATGTGTGTGAGAGTGTGTGTGTGAGTGTGTGTGCGCCTTCCAGACTCCAGGCCCAGCACACTATCTCAGGATACATCAGGAGAGGCCTGGGTCCTGATCCTGAACAAATGAAACGGTGACGGTCTAAAATGATACAAGAGCAGAACATCATTTTACTTGAAGACGAAAATCAATTCCAACACCAGAACAGAGCGGTGCATTCGTCGCAGTGTTCGCAGGCTCATGTATAAACCCCAGTCATCTGTTGGACAGTGGAGCAGATGGACAGTCATGCCCATGTGTTTCCCAGTGTGATCACACTGTGTGGAACAGAAGATGATACTGTACCTGAAGCTATGCTGTAAATCTGCTGCGTGTGTTTGTGCGTGTGACTGTGTGTTTTAGCATTATCTCTCTGAAACAGTGTTATTTGAACTCTGTGTCTAATGACAAACTTGCTCTAAAGAAGGTGTGGAGAATTGCGATGAAATGAAGATAGAAGCTCCACAGTTCACCTCTGTGTCTCTCTCACACACACACACACACACACACACACACACACACACACACACACACACACACACACACACGCACGCACACACACACACACACACACACACACACGATAGCATCAACACAGGCATACACACAAATATAATGCACAAGCCCTACAAACACACACACACACACACACCTGTCAATGTCTCTCAGACACAAACAAACTTTATTTACAGTACATGAGAAAAAACAACCACACATGTAGTTAGACACTTGTAATGATATTCACATAAAAAGGCTCCCATCCGACACACAAACACACACACACACACACGCACACTCTCAAACACACACAGTACAGATCTCATACTGTAGCGTTGTGGTATTCCAATGACACAAGCTCTACTGTAGAGACAAAAGAATGAGAAAAAGGCACATGTATCAACAAGACCTCCCCCTCCAGGATACAAACTAGGATCATATTAGAGAGGCAGCAAAGGTTGCTTTTTCAAACTTAACCTGTTCCACTCCCATTGATTTACTGACAGAGACATGAAACGGGAACCAACATGCGAGAGACCTATTAAAAGAGGCCTGGTCTGTAAAAGGTTAACTAATCAACAGTAATGGCAGAGAGCCAGGACCTCTGTGGTACCCATGGGGCCCGGGGAGAGATGAGATGACACATCGTCTGTGTGTGATCCCGGGAATATCATCCACCGTTAATACGAAAAGTGCCTCCTTCTCAATGTGATCTTCCATTCACGTGAGTGAGGAAAACCATTAGACAGGCTGTAACACTGTAATATGATTTGAGTACGCACTGAAATGATCAGTGAAGGAATTGTACTGCAGATAATAATTTGACGTAAATGTGTGTTTCAAAGATGTCCTCTTCTGTTGAAATCACTTTTCACTGTTCATCTTCATGGAAAGTCTGTCAAAACAATGTGCGAAAACAATCACAAGAACATGCAAAAAGTTAAACGTGTAAAAACATGTAAAAACAATCTGATATTTCAGAACAAATATCATTATCCAAAATAAGAAATATTTCGTATTTCTTGTAAAAAAAAAAGAATTAAAAAAAAAAGGGTCACAATGTTGTCCACGGCAGCCGCTTGTGAGCTACCGGAATCCTGTCATGTAGGCTACACACTCCTAACCTTTTAAATATTTTCTGTCTCTGTTGTAATCCTGTCTGAGGCCAGCAGGTGGCAGCTGATCAACTGTTTCGACAGACTCTCCACCCTCCTCCAGCAGACCTCAGGAGTTATATAAAAAAAAATGGCTTCTATGTATCATGCAAAATATGAATACCCTTAACCCCTAATTGATTTAAATATAGGTAGTTGGTTTGGAAAAATTTGGGGAAACAATAATATAATATCACACTAATCATTTCGTGATTAGATTTCTATGAATCATCAGTCCAATATGCATTTGGGTATTAACATTTGAGACCTCAACCTCACCTCCCCCTTCAATATCTTCATCATTTTGATAAACCTTGAGTTGTCATTGGAAGTAGACTCCATGAAGCCTTCCACAATGACTGTGTCACCTATGTGCCTTTATTCCACGGCTCTGGAACAACACACAGGACTGGACCTCATCTAAGATCTTCCATTTCAGCTTGTGTTGCCGTTTAGTTACATTAACTAAACCTTCCCAGGGGTGTTTTGTGTCCATTCTCCCCTTTGCAACAGAGGCCACCTATCCAGACGTCCAGTTGATACCTTCCTCTAGTCACAAAAGCAATAGACGGCAATTTCCCTGCACATAATACCCCCTCTGGTCAAGAGAAATAGAATGACCTTTTCTACCATCCGTCTGCCACCTTGCTTATAAACAATGACAATCTAACGTCACTGACTTCTTATTGTTTTCTATCCACATCACCTGGTCAGTCTTGATAATCATTTAAAAAATAGTCCAAAAATAAATGGTAGAAAAGAGGCAAATAGAAAGAAAAAAAAACGGATGGCCTTTACGCCAAGCACCGGAAAAGCAAACAAGACCATTTCATAGATGACCTACGCGGGAGTTACGCATCCAGGCAGAGGCAATTCCCACAGCACGCTCCCTCTCTCCTCTCTCTCCTTCTCTCCTTGGCCCCTTTCCCCCCACTCCCTGTACACCTCACCTGGGGCTTTCCAGACCACTACCTCTCCTCCAGCCATAATCTAACAATGCTCATCGTGATTTGATGTGCTGAAACCCCTCTTCTGGCTCTGTCTGACCCCTCTCTCTCCCTCACTTCACCTCTCCTTATCCATGCTCCTGCTCTGTCTCGCTCTGCCTCTCCCTCTTTTCAACAATCACTTTTTCTTCCATATCTTCACCAGTCTGGCTGTTTCTCTCCATCTCTACTTCCATCTATATCTCACCATCTGTTTCTCTTTGCCGCCCCCTCTCTCTCTCCCTCTCTCTATCTATCTCTCTCTTTCCCTGTGCACTCTCTCTGTCCCCAACACTGGGCTATAATGGTCCCATCACTAAACACTCGTCACTTTGAACCCAGAGCACTCATGGTTTGCACGTTATACACTTATCCTCCACCTCTGTTTGTGGTGGGCACTTCTGGTGCCAGTCAGTCAGCCAGTGTGTGTGTGTGTGTGTGTTTGTGCATGTGTGTCTGTGTGTATGTGAGAGAGAGAGAGAGAGAGAGAGAGAGAGAGAGAGAGAGAGAGAGAGAGAGAGAGAGAGAGAGAGAGAGAGAGAGAAAGAGAGAGGTAGAGAGAGAGAGAGAGAGAGAGAGAGAGAGAACTGGGTGCGGCTCAATCTATCCCCTGTTTTCAGAGGATAGACTTTCTGTTTTTTTCTTTCTCTGTTATTCAAGAGACAGAAAAAGAACACAAAACTGGGTGAACCATTGTCTGGATATGAACACAGTGAACCCCATCTCTGTTAGGTAGAGGTAAAAGTTTACTTCAACAACAAGATCAACGGACGACAAAGTGCTTGTTTTTTCTTTACTTTTTCTATGCAAGTGTAGGCATTAAAAGCCATCAGCGGGGTATTGACTAGGCCTCGTCTCCCCTGCAACCATGTTTGGTCAGGAGGCAATCTACAAACTGTCAATCAAACAGGAGCCACCGAAGTTGGGAACCATCAAACAGGGCCCACTCTAGTGTCAGGGCGGTAGGGGATGCATTTCATCGTGACACACTGTCACTGGCAAATTCAGGGCTGTGTTGTCAGTGCTCACAAACTACCAATTCCTCTCTTAGACACAAGAAAATACATAGATGGACACTTGAGATTGTTTTCCTAGATACATGCATGAGATGCTTTTGATTTTGTGTTGATGTAGGTTTCAGAATAATACCTCAGTATTTTTTTCTTTCGGTATATATTTGTGTGTAGAATAAACACTTTTTTTGCATACTCTTTGCATAACATCTAAAATGGTCCTTCGATTGCTTTGAAATTGTATTGTATTTGTTTACATCCACCATGATTTATCCCAAAAGCTGAATACAGCAAATAGTTTAATGTAATTTCAATAAAACCAAACAAATCCATATTACAGAAGGGAAAAATGCTTTTCCATATAGTGGAGGTTTTGACAGTGCTTAGCCGCAACATTTTTGCTTTTTTTTTTTTTATGGAAAATAACAAATCACTGGGATTGTGGAAAATAAACTTTTTGATTTTCAAAATCTTTAACAGACATTACAGTTAAATAAATGTCAACACTGGAAATAGTTTAATGCGTAATGAATTGATGATTGTAATCTCTAGTTCTCTAATCTCAGATGTTGTATCTAATCTCCTAAATCACTGGGAAATAAATTATAATAAAACATATATGCCCTTAGGGAAGTTAATTGTAATCGATTGATAGAATGGCTTCTTCTTTGATAATGCTCTGCACTTTAACTAACCTTTGAACTTCAGTGGTTTGGCCCCTGGCTGTTACTGTAAGGTTCATCACAGTGATGCTGCAACACTGTGCCTGCTTTACACAAACACACACACACAAACACACAAGCAGACACACACTCACACACATACTCACACACACGCACATAATGTATAGCGTGCACTACTATAATAGCACATAGTAAATCATTAGCATGTTAATTTGCATGTTCTGCTTGTTAGGCAAATCCAATATTGACAATTTCCTTATAAAATCATCAATATCAGTGAGTGTTCTGGCTTTCCTCATTGACAATTAACGACCTACAACTGTATATGAAATGCCATTTGAGGGCTCAAAGACAACCTTAAATATACTTGAGGTTGCTTGTTAAAATAAAGTATTACTCAAGTTCAAGCCCATTGATTTGTATTTAAATGCACAACTATTTAATCATTGATTATCTAAAAACCATTAACACCAACAATGCCACATGGACTCAACAAGAAGCATATCTACAGTAATTATAAGCTACTTCATATAGCACTGTCTCAGATAACTGTACAACATTTGAAAAGGAATAATACAGCTTATCCCAAAAGTAGTAAACAATATGTGTTTTGTTTGTGGTACACAGTAAACTGTGGCCGACACTGAATCAGCCAAATACACATACCAAGCATCATGTAAGAGGTAGAGGCAAAAGAGAGGGGAACGTTATGAGAGAGAAAGAGCAGGGAAGAAAGAGATAGAGAGAAATAGTAGGACTCAAGAGACAGAGAGAGAAAGAGAGAGAGATAGGGAGAGAGACAGAGAGAAGCTTCCCACACAGAGAAGAAGAGAAGAATGTGTTTGTGAAGAATGCTGATAATTGGTAGTCATTGTGTAGAATCCACAGCCCTCTGAGCATGTAAACTTCACAGAACCCGCCCTGCGCTATGTCCTCTCTTCTTATCTCATCTTTGATTACTAAACTTTTAACTAACTGACACTCCCACATGGAGCACAATTTTATATCTGTATTAACGTATTTTGAAATATTAGATCAAATTCTTATTTTTTACCACCAGTGTGACTTTGCCATGTTGGACTGCAATCTGCAGTCCTATCTTATAAAGGAACTGACAGTCAAATGAAGTGTCTATATCAAGAGAGTGTTGACAGAGAGAAACACGTTATTTTTGAGCCATGAAATTACAGTTTGGTTTGCCCTAGGCTTTCCCCAGGTGTGAGTGTTGCAATCAGAACCTGCGTGAACAACTCAGAGGAGCATTCCACAGTGTCAATCACTCGGTCTCTCTTAACTGATGCCCAGAGATGTTTCGAAAGAAAAAAACACCTTAACCTGAACAACCTTATGCTAAATCAGAACATGACAGTTTTTCGTTGATCTCCATTGAAAGACATTGCCTGTCATTCTTTCGTTTCATGGGGATGACCCAACTTGGGAGCTAATACCTTCCAGTCAGACCAAGAGGAAAAAACAACCATTAAATTCAGACCAACAGTCCTAGGCTGAGACAGATTTCCCACCTAAGTTCATCGTTTTTCCCATAGTTATGAGAACCACATATTGCCACCACAGCGCAGCAATACGGCAATTACAGTCCACCAAAGCTACAGGGGGCACTTAAAACCATCCTACCTAAATGACAACCCCCTACATCTGTCCGCAGAGTACCCAGATTTATGTGCTGTCTCTCTCTTCTCACCGCACCCCTCTTCTCCATGCTCATTGTACAAGGAGTAAGACTACAGGCTAACTAGCCTGCCGCAGGCTTGTTTGGTCCACTGGGGCTCCCTTCTGTCTAGGTAGAACTGTTCCATCCCATGCAGTGGAGCCTGCCTGACCACAGCGGTGACAGGCAGTGGGACTTCCAGGTGGGGATTCGCTGGTTCCTTCTATCCCACTCGCACACAGGTTTAATTAGCCACGGCTTTGGGTTTGAGATTTCATGGATGGATGCTGTGAGTCGCTGTTGGGTTGCTGGCCGTCAAAAATGGAAGGGGATGAGGATGGGATGCGTAGTGATGAAGAAAATGTTACGAAGCAGTCTGACTAAAAGGGGATAGTGTCAGTCCATGAGTCAGTAAATCACTTAGTAAAGCCCGGCGAAATGGTTGAAAAAATTCCTTATCCTTATAAGGGTTAATTTACTTTAGCACATGATCAAACAAGGTCACTGCTTTGGGATTTCAGCCAGACTATACATACAGCAACATTCTCATTCTCCAGAGTTGTATTCACTGTAAGGATGCCTGCTGCACTAACACTCAGCTCCTCTCAAACCTACAGTGACACGCCCCCCCCTCTGTAATGAATGCCATACAGCTACTAACCTCATAAATATGATGTGCTCTTAAAAGACCCACAGGACAGAGTTTAAATAGATCTGAAATATGGATAGTGTGTCTGTCCCAGAGAGACTGAAGACGGTGCATGCTGCCCCAAATACGCTCATCACATGTCACTAGACGTTTAGCTGGCCAGTGGATGTTCCGTGTGTATACATAAACGATTTAGCATGGTCTTATGAAAGGAAATGTGTTTTTATTAATGTCGAGTCCTTCCTGTGTTTGAACAGATGTCTAAAACGGACAATTTGTGTGTACATTTTCTTTTCTTATAGTTTGAAGGACTTACAACAATACCTAATGTATGGCATCACTCAAGCGTATACTCAGTTAGGAACGATTTCTAAGCCCCTAGTTTATTAGCCTAACAGGTAGTTTAGGAATAATGAAGCTTCCACAAGTGGGATAGAGTACATCTGCAAAAGTTTGGTCAGTATGGACAGTTTATTACATGTAACACACAGCATTATCATAAGTAGGTCTTCCTTTTCAATGAGTTCTGGTTCCTTCAACCAGAGAGCAGAGGAGGTCAGCTTTCAAGGAACAGAGTGGACAGAGAGAGAGAGAGGGAGAGAGAAAACTATATCGAGCTTTAAATGGTCGCTTTTAAAAGGTAAATGGAGTCAAAACAGTTCGACCAATAAATTCTTCCCAGGAGACAGCAGAGGAGAAGCAGGCAGAATAATGCATAGTGGGTGAGGAGGTAATGAATTGGAAGTGATGAGGAAATGTACAGTAGGACTTTCCAGTGCTGGGAGTGGATGGGGACCATCCTGGACGGAGAGGCTGCTAGCCAAGCCTGTCCTCTCCTATCCTGTGCTGTCCTGGACCCTCCTCTGGGTCTGGGCTCCTGATGCTTGTCTACTTCGTACGTCTGCATGCAGTAGGCCAACCTAGTATCTTGTTTTTGGTGGGTTATTCGTTGTTACATTACGTAATATATATACTGGATGGTAAGCAATGTATTCAGTCAAGTCACATGTTAACCGATTCACAACTCATCAATTGAAAGCGAACGCTTTAAAAACATGCGATTACTTCCTAACTCCTTGCCATTGTCAGTCTGTGTCTATCTCTCTTGCGAGTGATCTACCCTCAGTCAAGTTGCTTGATTTGCATTGTGCCTTTCACTCAGGTGCGTCCCGCCTGAGAGCATTATTACACAGAGATGACGAGGAGTCAGGAGGAGCTTCTTCCCTCCCTGCCCACCCCTGTCAGCGGAGAAAGAGGGCCACTTCCCAAAATTACAAGGGGCGGGAGAGTTTGACAAGTATTTGTGGCGGCTGGCGCCCTCCTGAGACCCTCTGAACTTCTCATTCAGTTCACTGATGAAATATTTAGCATCACAATGGCCGTCCTTAGAGAGGGGGTCCCACTGTTGTCATCATCATCATCATCATCAGCGTCTTCAAATCTTGTGATGATTAAAAGACAATGCCACAAGATTTTTAATGAAGGTGCAATCATGTGTTCAGTCACCAACATGACAAGCATACACTCCATCGCTCAAAAATATGACTGTTGTTGGTTGCAGTACATTAAGTGAATTGCTATGCAAGTAATAACAACAGTAGTTCTATGCCATAGTATTTGTATGTAGTATCCTCTTTTAGAAAGTTTACAGCATTGGGTGAAAGTGTATGACAATATTGTGGCAAACCATGAATATGTCCAACATGTTGTTTAGCGTGCCAAAGATAATTGTATAACAAAAAAGCTATGTGCCCAGCATAGGGTGACACATTCTCAGGAAAAATACAACCCAAACTGTCACCTGAATTAGAAGTATTTTTATTTTCCATGTTGAAAAATAGATGGAGTTGGGGACAGCAAAGGTGTTGTATTCAATATATGGGCTTTCATGTGATAAATTGAATGTTATTCATATCTGAGTGCACACTGTTTTGGGTTATTCTCAGGGAGACGGCTCTGCCTGTCCTGGGACTCCTTTCCTTTTACCGAAAGCAGTTTGAGGAAAATCTCAACAGACCTTGATACAATTACTGAGCCTCCCCCTCTCCATCCACAGCACTCCTGGCCCTGCTCTGGCTCCACCGTGGGGAATTCAGACGGCTATCCAGCAGAAGATTTGGTCAGTCAGGCATCAAATGCAGGCCCTCTTCTCACACTCTGTGCCGCGGCGAGCGCACCGAGGGACCTGCATTGTGCATTTTCACACACTTCTCTCAGCGGACACTGGGAATCCTTAGCTTGGGGAATGGAGGATAGAGAGAAAGGGGAGAGAAAGGGGCTCTGAGGATGTTGGAGTACACGCGTGCCCACTCTGGTCCCTGTGTCTTCTAGAGTAGTCTGAAGCACTCATACTTTTTGTCTAGCCCCAGGACCTGCTTTTCTTCCCTTTCTTCTGAAGCGGCCATTGCAGAGGAAGAGAGACAGAGCCAGAGAGTGAAAGAGAGACAGAGGTGACTGACATAAATAAAGACAGATAGATTGATAGATAAAGAGAGAGAGAGAGAGAGAGAGAAAGAGAGAGAGAGAGAGAGAGAAGAGAGAGAGAGAGAGAGAGAGAGAGAGAGAGAGAAAGAGAGAGAGAGAGAGAGAGAGAGAGAGAGAGAGAGAGAGAGAGAGAGAGAGAGAGAGAGAAAAAGTGAAGAGTGTTGTTTAGAGTTTTGACCCTGGATTGGGGGTGTGACAGGATTGTCCGGGGGCTACAAGGTTAGAGGTCAGGGTGAAATAGGTAAGCGTATTTTTTATTCATGGGTTTGGGGCTCCGAGTGTAATGTCACACAAGCATTTCTCTCAGAGAGAAGGTGGGAAAGGTGTAGAGCCCTAAGCTACCAGCCTTCATCAGTCTTCAGACCTTTCCATTAACCCAAGTACTTCTCCCGCTATCGCAACATCCTTCAGACCATTTTTTTCTCCAAAAGTACAGTATAGACAGTTGCGTTAAGACCTATTTTACATGATGATAACTCAAGAAAACAAAGGTTAAGTACATTCTTTCATTTTATTTTATTACGTATGACTTGTATTTGGATTGACACACTAACCATCATTCACAGATTCAGAATTCTAAAAAGATCTGGATTTATGACGTGAAAATCAAATAAAAAAAGTTTTGTATCCAGCAGTGCTATGAATATTATTGTGTGCATCTTGGTTGAGGAGGACAGAGACTCCACCCTCTTTATTACAGCAGGAGGCCCAGGTAGTGTTTCAGAGTAATGCATGCTAATGCAAACATCAGCATTGCTTTCGGAAAATTCAAATGCGATCAGCCGAGTGGAAAATAATAGGAGTGAGAGGACGAGAGGAATAACTTCCTTCAAACACTCCTCCATAATATAATCTCCTGCCTCAGATCGGGCCTGACTTTTTTCTCTGAAAGTGACCCCGACAAGCGGAAAAACCTTCCTGAGTGACCGGACTATTAAACCCATCCACGCTGTCAGGACATTTAAATCGCGGCTGCCTTTTTAAGGTTTTATATTTCAGGCGTTTTCTTTTTCCGAGGCGAGCCACTGGTTGTCATGATGACGTGATATGAGCTTTCTTTGTTCACTGCTCTCTGGTGTGGATTTCTCCGCGTTTGCGAGAGGACAGTGTTTCTCAGATCATCATAAAACATGACATTATGTGTGGATGAGAGCCAGAAGAATCTGATTATGTTGCTATCTTGTTCTAGTCCTTCGGTGGTGCATACATACATATAAACAGGCACGGAGGCCTGAGTAACAATGACTCCTGTCAGTCAGGTGTCCCGATGTCCCTGCAGGGCTGTCCTGATGGCTGCTCCATCCCCTGGCCGTCACCTACACCCAGGCCATCATGTCAGACAGCCGGCTGACACTGATCACTCCCCTCTGTAAGGGGGGCTTCAGGTGGTCTTCCAGTGACAGGGCCCACAGCCTGGGGCTCCCCTGGTGCCTGTGACCCATCCAACCCCAGCCGTGTGCAGCCACGGGTGCCGTGGGTACCCCCCCATCCCCTCCCCGACCCACATCTCCGTGTGCCTTGCTTTTCTGGGGACCAGCTGAGGACAGCGCCCTAAACTAGGCCTGGCTTAGTTTAGCCAAAATATCAGTTGTTTCTTAAACTACTGATCGCTGTGTGTAGCGACAAGCAGTTGAGGTCTTGGTCTCTCTCTTGTTCTCTCTCTCCTTCTGCCTTTGTCTGCAGACTAAATGGATCACGAAAAATTACCTTTTCCCCCCCATCTTTTCTTCTATACCTTTTTACTCTCTACTTATGAAGCACCAGGACATTATAAAGTCATGATTTCCAGCCTCTTTCCATATTCACTCCACATCATACAACTAGTACACTGGGAGTATGCTAGGGCTGTGATTATCCCTGAGAGGTAACATGGGCACTTACAATTATTTATTCATAATGCACCTACTGAACACAAATGCACTTTATTGTCTCATTCCGCATCTTATTTTACCCCCTAAACCAGAAAATGGCCTCTTTCTAATGACAGAGCCATGTTAATATCAAAGTGGATAGGATGGCTCTTCTCAGACGGGAGCACAATGTGGAAACCAAATCACAAGTTCCTTCAATCACCCAACTGAGGAACAAGGGATGCATTTGAATATTTTTACCTGAACGTATTAAAACTATACAATTTTAATATCTGTTTAACATGTAGTTGCTTTTTGGGCCTTTCGCTTTCTTGCAATTTGCGCATAAAAAGCAGATTGGTAATGTACTGTAGGAGTCATCTTGGCAGTTGTGAGCAAGACATGCTTTTTCCACCAGGCCTCGTCTCTCCTTTCCTGCTTCCTGTCAATACAGGAGCTGCATTAAGGCCTAAACTTCTCCTGTCTCTGGAATCACGGTGCCTCGGTTCTTTGTTCTCTGTCATCCCCAGCTAAGAGGTTTCTGGTCAGTGATCACAGGGCCTTTCACTGCTCATCTTCATTTAGAAACAAAATAAATCCTTACCTGGAGTAACCTTGACTGTACAGATTGTATTGTTTAACTAAACATTGCTATTAAGAAATTGCTAAGTTGTTGTGGTTTCAATCATATGGTTTCAAACCTTTAAACAAGGATCTTGGTTAGTTAATGCTTAATTGAAGTTGTAATCTTGATTTAGGTTGCAGCATTGCAGCAATGTAACAGACACACACACACACACACACACACACACACAAGATGTTATTATAAGGGCTAAATACACTAACTTTATCAGATGTTTTCAGTGTCAGTTTAAACACCCTTGTCTTAACTGGTTTACTGTGAATACATGTTGACCATGCAACAGATCCGTTCCACAGAGAAAGTTGCGTTCAGGAGGACTCCTTGATGCATGTGTTGTCAAACTGAGACGAAAGAACCTTGCAGATATAAAATGTGACACTGTCCGGGTCTAACTGTAAGGACACTACTGTAACATGGGTGTAACATGGCGAGACTCTGGTAACTCTTATTTAGAAGAGGGAATATCTATCGCTGTTTCTGTCTCAGACCAGCTGATAGTGGAATACCTGCAGCTAGTTAACCAAGTGTAGAGTGAATGCTCCAGACTATCAATAATGCAGGAGAGGAGAACTCCGACACGTTAAACCTCTTAGAGATGCAGCGGAGAGGAGAGAGGGGAAACAACTTCCCTTCAGAAAGCGGCTCTGACTTCCATTGTTTCAGTCTTGGGAAGTCAGCACTGATATGTTGAATTCATTATTATGTTACGGATTAATATGATTTATCAACCTGATTATATGATGTTTAACTCTTGTGGAAATAAATATTTGTATTTACAACCAAAAGTTGTAACATTAAGGGTATGGTCACACAAGATTTTAAACATTAGTGTGCTTGTAACTGGTTACAAATCACCATGACTCTTTATTAGAGAGGGCCCTCTCAAACCAGCTAATGCTATGAAACCTACACTTGTGGATATACAGTATGGACAGGGATGTTTTCAATCATACTTACAGGTTCTGAAATATGTCATATACCTAAATATTCCCTAGTTTGAAGAATGCGCCCAGGGAATGCTGCTCTCCAACTCATGCAAATATTACTGGAGGCTTAATGCCTGTGAAATGACTAATTTACAGAGTGATAGTTTTGAGATCAATATTCCATTTGCTCCCAAGGACTATAGGCTAACGTTTTGGAGGATTAGCCAGGTCTATAACCTTGAATGGTCTCTGAGAAGTGACACACCATTGCCACTGAAGAGCCTTGAAGCAGCTCCAGGGTTTTTTGTCTGAATACAAGCCAGCCATGTTCCATGGGCTCACTGGAAGAAGTCAAGACTGGGTTGCTGTCTAAATAGATTATAGAGTGGTTTATGCATTTAAAGCATTTGAAATGATTGAAATCATTAAAGAGGAATTGGAAAATGAACCGTTATTGCAATTGTATAAGTATTAATAAGAGATTCTACATGCTTACAATCATAGTATTTGTATGGAGGATACAGTAGAATGTTGTCTTGTGTGCAGGCTGGGTGTGTTTACCTCAATCCAGCCCGCTAGGGTGTGTTTTGGAGGGTAGACTTGTGGGTTGACTACATACTAAACAAAGTTCAAATCCTCTTCTCAATTGAAACACTGAAACAAGTCATTTGGGGTTCAAAGTATTGAGCACCATGACCCTCCAGTTAGTTGAATTTGGTCAACTTGGGTGCAATTTAACACCAATTCAAGTCAATAAATATTCAATTCTGAATGAAAAGAAAAACAGGTAGTTTGAGCAGATGTGGAATGAAAAGCATGAATTCCACATTTCACAGAAAATAACACAACAAGAACGTAAGCTAGAGGGGCTAAATACCAAACAAGATTCGTTTTGCTGCTCAGCAAGAGGCATACCTCATCAATCAATGTCTGATATCAAGAAGTGCAGCGTTAATGAATTAGATGTTTGAGGATGACGGTCGCTTGTAGATGCACTACACATTTAGCCTATGGTAATTGTATTTATCTAACCATTCAGTTTTTGTCCAAGTTTATTGGATTAAAAACAAAACATAAAATTAAAAGGTAGGCTTGTGGTTTGTTTATGCACTGGGATGTCATCGAGTAGGCCTATGAGTTCCTGTTCTTCCTGTTCCTGTTCCGTGTTCCAATTATTCAGTCTAGTCAATCGATTGTTTATTGATGAGCGTTTAATTGAAATTATGAAAGTAAAACAATTGGACAATTTATTTTTTGTGCAAATTGACTTCAAACTTGGACACAAGCTACAACATATACTTCATGTAGGCCTGAAAGACTATTTTCATGAAGTGGACTCTAGAATATGGCTCTTTACACCGTCCTTCCCCAACATCTGTCTACGAAGAGCTTCTCTTTTAATCTTTAACGCAAAACACGAAACAACTTCAGTAACAGCATTCATCCTCTTCTAAAAGCATATACCCGTGCAGCTAAATATTTTATAAAGGCCTGATAACACAAGCAATGCAGCGGATAATGAAAATGTATAGAGAGAGCCTGTGTGGACAATATCGTTTACTGAACGTGTCCATCAAACTTCCGTCGACTTCGCTATCCCACACGTGAGCACCCGTCTGTGCCTCCCTGAACACTGCAATAGAAAAAAAAAAAAAAAACGAAAAACAACCAGTCTAATTGTGAAAAATCTCATCTGTAGATTATATGTCAAGATCAGTACCGTAGTCTTTGTAAAAAGCAAATGCTATTAATATAAACATTTTCATTAGGGCCAAATGACAAAGAAGGAATCATTTGGGAGATCAATTGGGTGTAGGCCTAAGTGTGTTTATTTTAACTTGTCAGAATCGGAATTCCGCAGAATGACGTGAAGATAAGTTGAATCCACCCCTCTAGTAATGAATGTGCACAACCTTAACCCCAATGAATTTAAAACTCCAAAAGAAGCCTAATAGAGCAGTATGTTTTAACGCCCTATAGTCAATGCTTGAATAATTCAAAGGGCTGTTGAGGTGTCATTTCCTCAGTTAATGCAAATTAAAAAATATGGCAGAGGGGGTGATTCCCCTGACCTCTTGTCTATGGTGTTAATGCGACTTCATTTGCTCCTAGGTGAGAGAGCTAATTCAATTTGTTTAAAAAAGAGCGTTGGCCAACGTTCTCAACTCCAAAAGAAACTTGCCTTATGAAGCCTTAACTTAATTTAAGGACAAGCTCACTTTCATCTAAATGAAAGCAATTATGCAGCCGGTATCATATTATGTTGGCTGGTCTCTAGATAGTCATCAATCACCCTCAATCGAGCTGTCACTGTAGGCAGATTCGTTTCTAGCCAGGCAGTCTTCCAGCTGGGGAGAAGAGGAGTACATCATCATTAATTTGAGTGTGGCCCGGGGTTAGCTACTCACACGTCTGGACCGGGATTATCCGAGCAAGTCATCACCGTGGTGCAGACGTTTTAGCCATACCTGCAATACCAAACCGCTGCTGCCCTCCACTTCTCAGAGTCAGTCAGCTATCTCTTGTCTATGCCACGAAAATAAGTTCTTAAGAACCCTTATTATTGGGATATTAGTGTGGGGAGGACACCACTTAAGATATATTTCAGAAAGATAAGATAAGGAGATATGTTATCTGATGAGATAGTAGGCTACGATGTAAATGTTAGATTGTATTACATGTACAGACAGTGCATAAGGTTGTCTAGTTTTGTTTTTTTTCATGGCTGTGAACGGTGGTGGAAATAACATGTGTGAGTCAATCTTAAAAGTGAGGGAAATTAACGGCTAATTAATTGACAATGCTCAGGGGACTCATCAACTGACAACATAGTGTGTGCATGACAGAAAAGAGTTATGGACAGATGTATTTCCTTTAATTATAAAAACGAATAAATGCAAGGCTTTAATGTGCATTTATAAATGAAAAGCTTTTGAGTTTTTTTTTTTTAAACGGTTTTGTTTTCCTATAATTTAGTGGCACTGCCTTTATCTTCGTTTGTTAATTATCCTACTAAGACAGAGTGCATAATTGTTCATTCATTAATTTACAATCATACAAAAATACGATATCCCAAGTGAATTTGTCCTAAAAAGCCTATATGAATGTGTAATATGTTTAATTGTAGATAATTTCCATGATTGAAATGAAGATATAAGAGGATGGTACATGAATTAATTTATTTAGTGATTAAATTGCAATCACGCATCCATCTTTAAAAGCCCTGTCCCGGTCCCAGTTTCTTGTTCGATATGAAATGCATATTAAAGTTACAGTCTGGTCATTTTGAGTGGGATTCTTCTGACGTCAGAGTCACTGGTGTTTAAAACAACCTGCATCTGAGCTGACGTGTTTTATACTACTTTTTTATAAAGCAAAATATGTATTTCTGACACCAATGATTAATCTGGCCAAAGCCTTTATAGCCACAATTCATTTGAGTATATTTGGAATTATAAGGTAGGAAAAAAAGGGGAGTTGATATTTTGAGAATCGTTCGAGAGGGCATTTTAACAAATTAAACATGGTACTGTGCTTCGCCCTATAAGCATCTAGCAGCCAGTGCTTACCAATCAATTCGTATACAGTGAAACACACCAAGGCTACGTTAGCGTGGAGACCTGCAGTCACGCTTTATTTCTGGATATTGGGACCACTCTACGATGTCATATCCACAATTTGGATATCCTTACTCGTCTGCACCACAAGTAAGTTCAGCCTTGTTGATTATCAACCAAATATTTATTTGGATTTCGTATCGATTGTCATATTGATTCCATGCGCCTTTTTGGTTACTTTCAACTGGAAAGATGTCTATTGGTGTATATCGGAAATGTATTACGTTACATTGAATCACTAACACTACGTGTGTTCTTTGAGCGAAAAAGGCAAAGGGTAATCGGGAAACAGCGTACTTCACTGCAAACACTCAGTTTACAGATTTATTCGAGATTATAGAGCATGATATGTTTCTCTGTTCAGAAACATATGCCAACTTGGATTGTAGACAGGCTTGTGTTTGTGATAGAAGGTTGTCAGATAGCCCAACTGTTGTTTTATTGGCAACAAGCCATAATTGTCTTTTGCTCTGAAGTCCTGCATACTTACCCTATCTGAAAATATGCAAGTTAGTTTAACAAAAAAACAGTTTTTCTGTTAAATATTTTTTATGACATTTTGAAGTATGGCCATAGTTTACATCTTCCTGCCTTCCCAATTTAGAACGTTTTTGGAATCTAATTTAGCCATGCGTTCAAAGACGGTTGAACAGAATAAGGTAATTGACTCATTTCCCCGTGTGTTTTTCAGTTCCTCATGACAACCAACTCCTTGACAACTTGCTGCGAATCAACCGGCAGATCCATCTCGGATTCCGGAGTTGCAGCCACTGCCCAGACGCCGGTTTACTGCCCCGTTTACGAGAGCAGACTGCTGGCCACTGCCAGGCACGAGCTTAGTTCCGCCGCGGCTCTGGGTGTGTACGGGAACCCCTACACGAGCGGTCAAGGCTATGGAAATTACGTTACTTATGGAACCGATGCCTCCGCTTTCTACTCACTGGTAAGATATGTATCATCTCTTCTCTGACATTGATGAATCACTTTAACGACTGGAACATACTGTCTATTAGTAAATGCATGCTGCAAAACTAATGTGTTGTCCTGGATGACCTCTATGGCAACTTTTCAAGTGACCAATTAAAGTTTTGAAAATGATGGCCAAACAAATCCTTAAATTTTTACAGTAACTCTGTATTTTGGGTATGATGTAATAACCGACAATGGTTTTGTTTGAAATGCTGTAAGTCATTATGGTTAACATAATACATTATCACCTATCATTTACATCTCATTCTCATGACAGTGTTTTTCACTTATTGCAGGGTACATTCGATTCGAAAGATGCCACAGCATCTGCGCATGCGGGGATAACACAAGCAGCTGCTTACTACCCATATGACCCTACCCTGGGCCAGTATCAATACGACAGGTATGTCAAAAGGAATGAGGATGTACACGTTGTAATTAAAGTTACAAATATCCTATAATATAATTATAAAATTACAAATATCAAAGTTGTTCTTATTTTACAAATGACCTGTAGTTTTTTCAAATAAGAGTATATAGCTAACTTGAATAGTTTGATAAGGCTTGAAAAGTGGACTGCTTGAAATGCCAGTGCACTGAGCAAAATGTTAACAATGGCACAAGTGTTAGTTATATAGTGTGGCTTGGACTGTAATCCACTGTGGCCTTGCATGCTTGATGCTGAGGTTTTACCAAAAGGCCCACAATACTCTCAGTCTGCCACTGCTCTTACCTAAGGGCCCATCATTACACTCAATCAAGCAATTCTACAGCCTATTTTATCTCTCTGAGTAAACTCTCAGAATGGTGAGGACTCCCTCTTGTTTAACTCACCTTGCGGTGCTTGACCTGCGATCCAAAAGCCAATAATGCACTTATAGAATCCTCCCTTGAGAGTGCTTTCAGACTTCCACAGTGTGTAAATCAACAGTATGGTACATTTTAAATGTGCAAAACCTTAAGAGACCTCGTAGCAGCCCAGCCCTTGTAACCCTATCATATAGATCGTCTATTAAGTCAAATGCACCTGTCCAAAAAGATGTCATCAGGGTTGCACTAAGACGTTCTGTTTTTCAAAGCTGTGCCACTGAACACAATAAGCGATGCACTGTGTGCGACACGTCCAAGTGTCTGTGCCTGTTACTTCACCAACGAAATATAAGTTACACACTCAAAATCCAAAACAAGGTATGCTATGCAGAGCCATTTGAAACAAGCCAATAGACTCAATAAAGAACCAGTTTCAGGTCCAAAAGAAGGCTTCCAATCCGCTCATTTAACTGATATCTCAAGGTTCCTGTGCTGTAGCGAAGGGTTCTCTGCAGCACCTTTTGTTTTAGAGGGACAGTTACAGTGGATGACTTCTGGGTTTTGGCTGACAGATACGGATCCATAGACGGAGGAACCAGGAGAAAGAATGCGACCAGGGAGACGACCAGCACCCTGAAAGCCTGGCTCCAGGAGCACAGGAAGAACCCCTATCCCACCAAAGGAGAGAAGATCATGCTGGCTATTATCACCAAGATGACCCTGACGCAAGTCTCTACCTGGTTCGCCAACGCCAGGAGGAGACTGAAGAAGGAGAACAAGATGACCTGGCCCCCCAGGAACAAATGTTCAGACGAGAAGAGGTATGATGAAGATGACGATGGGTCTCAGGAGGAGCAGATCAAAAGTGAAACCAACGATGATGGTTAGTATCTTCTTCAGTGTTCTACATCTGGGTCTTGAGATGGTTAGATGAGATAGGGGAAAGGAGATCATTGCTTCCGTAGCTGCGTTTACAGCGGGGATGGAGAGCTCAGACTCACTCTAAACTATGAAAGTAAAGTATCTATGAAGGAGGCCTGTTATAGGTCTGGGGCCAAACATTGGGGTCAAAGTCATTTCCAGCTTGGATCCAAGACACAATCTAAATTCCTCTTCTGATTTAATGGCTAGATTCCATGATGACGCCTACGATAATTGAACCCAAACACACATTTTACACAGTTCCCAGAAACAAATCTCCACAAACAGAAAACGGAATGGAAGTAAATCAAAGGCAGACATAACTTGTTTTTTGTATGCCATTGAAACTGCTATGAGCTTAAACCAGAGTTCATGTTTGAGTGTGAACTGTTAAATTGCACGAGACAAGTGGTAATTTAATTAGTTTTGATTCCCATCTTATCGTTTATGTCTGATGTCTCGTTCATTTCCAGAGAACACGAGTCGAGAGGACAAGGATCTACAACTCAGCGATCTCGAAGATTTCGACACAATTGAGTCTGAAAGCTCCGAATGCGAGCTCAAGCATCAGTATCACTTAAATACTCACATGACGACGACTGACTGCCCTAACGGTCACATAAAAGACACTTCATTAAAGATAAGTATTCCAGTGTCTCTGGGCGGAGAGCAGGACTCGAGAAAAACCTGCCTGAAAACCAGTTCGGAGGATTGTGAGCACGATGTCAGCAACGGAAGACAAGTTAAAACGTGCTACGAGCAAGGCCACCAAATTCTTGACGGGAAACCAAGAATCTGGTCGCTGGCCCAAACTGCAACTTCTTTGAACCAGACTGAGTACCCGTCGTGTATGCTGAGATGTCAGCCAACCATGTCCCCGTCTCCCGTGGCCGACTCTCCTGTGCACGTTAATGACAGGCAGGATTCGCCGGTCACAACTCTCAGAAACTGGGTAGATGGGGTTTTCCACGACCCTCTGTTTAGGCACAGCACTTTGAATCAGGCTTTGACCAACACTTCTGTTTCTTGGACCACGACCACCAAAGGCTCAATACTGGAGACGGGTGCGCTTGACCGCTCTCTTGGAAACAACGTCAAAGGACACGCTCCCATGCAGCACCAGGATTCCACCAAGGACACTATGAATTTCCCCAAAAATGTGAACAAACTTTTCTGTTCGTAACACCCCAAATTAGATTTGTATTTACAAGAGACTTGCAGGATAGGCCTGTGTTTATGGGCGTTTAACATGAGCAATTGAACTGAGAAAAAGCTGTTGAAGTTGAAGCTGTTTCATGATTCTTTTTTAAGCAAGGATATATTTGTGTACTGTTACAATGGCATTTCACAGGTGAATTTGCAAACGGGATTCGTTTGAGCGTATTAGTATTTCGTTTTAAACGCACGTTCCAAATATATAAATGTATAACTGAAAGTTTACATTCGAAAAAAAGTTTACAGGATATTTTCTTTTTCTTATAGCATGCAAATGTTACAGAATATGCTTTAGATCTCAGCTGAGCCATCGTTAACATTTGGCTTGTGAGTCACACTGTTGAAAGAAAAAAAAAGTCACACAAATGCACTGCTTTCCGAAAATTGAAGGATAGTATCTCAAGTTTGTTCACTAAAATAAAAAAAAGTCATTTTCTGAATAGCTCGTGTGTTCAGATTGCATCAATGATAGTCGCTGTCCATGGTGCTGAAATACAGCGGGTTTTTTCCTCCCAAATTGCAGACACAACATTTAGTCTGTGATAGGCCTATACTGGGCATAGCCTGTTAGCATTGCATTTATGCTACAGACCTGCTTTATATTTTTAGAACTATTTAATTTTCTTTTGAGGCTATAGCCTATGTGAATCTGACAGTAACACACATATCTCCTTCAGGCTATCTACAATCATGACTCGCGTTTTTGAGGAAGCATCCACTCTCACCATCAGACAAGGAGAAGGAGAGAGCCTTCACAAGATAGACCTATGTCAGAGCGAAAGATTTGGCTCATTAATGCACTATAAACAGCCTGTAATTGGGATGTACGCAGTCATATTTCATGTCAGGGTATTGATTTCCTCATCCCTCTTGATAATATTGTCGAAATATCTAAACCCTTCCTATGATCCGCTGTCAACGGGGTAAGTTATTCGCTATACGACCGCTAATAGGTGCAGCAGCCGCAAATCATTTGATGTGAAGAGTTTTCATTTTGACACTAACCCCTCAATTTCTGAGGGCTCTCCGACCCGAGATTCCTCAGCCTGTGAGAGGCTTTACTCAGAGGCTCATCTTCAAGTGAAAAGGGCAAAGGAACTGGAATTAGTTGTTGTAGATAAAAAGGGCAGGAATAAGGAGTCAAGGGTACTTGACAGTAATGGCAAAAGTGGCCTCCCAGGGGACTGTCTTCCTGTGAGAGATGCTCCGATGATGAATTTTAATGTGAAAGCCAAACGAGGGAGATCTTCCCTGGAAGACCTGCTAGCGGACAAAGGATTTTTCTATCACAGTCAGGTGGAGCATGGATCTATTGGTGTGTTCTTCCTTCAACTCCTCTCATGTAGGAAGTCCCAATAGCTGTAGTCACACAATACAAATAAGAGAGGTTACGGGGGTAATTGCAATTGAGGGCTAGGACAATGGTGTCTGCCATAGTTAAACCCAAGTGTTAGTGAATTAGATTAGCTGGATAAATCTTCCTTTTTTTGTCACGGGAGAAAAATAAAAGCCATTGACCATATTAAACGGACACAAAATCAAAGCAACTTGTCACCAAGGGCTAATGCATTTTAGCTACATCATTATTATCTTTGCTATATATTTCTTATTCCATAGTATTCTATTTACTGAAAAGAGCTAACAGCAGAAAGAGTCTGTGGTCTGTGTGTGTGTGTGTGTGTGTGTGTGTGAGAGAGTGAGTGAGAGAGAGAGAGAGAGAGAGAGAGAGAGAGAGAGAGAGAGAGAGAGAGAGAGAGAGAGAGAGAGAGAGAGAGAAAGAGTTGTTTTATAATGTGAAGACTAAATCATTCAGCCATGGCAAATTCGAACGCACAGAGGAGGGGATGCTAAATTAACAGCGCTTTTTACACAGAGACCAAATAAAACTGCAATCAGCGACGCGTTACTTTTCATTAAGCGAGTTTGACAGCAGCATATTCAGACTCGACAAGGGAGCAGGGTCCGGGAAAATGACTGCTCTCGAACCGAGAGTCATAAGATAATTCCTTAAGCT
Source organism: Hypomesus nipponensis (assembly GCF_054491055.1). Classification (NCBI taxonomy): domain Eukaryota; kingdom Metazoa; phylum Chordata; class Actinopteri; order Osmeriformes; family Osmeridae; genus Hypomesus; species Hypomesus nipponensis. The sequence goes on from NC_140362.1 coordinate 15,632,837, forward strand.
CCATTAACAACTCTTAGCCGCAGGAAATGGGCTCCCTGAAAACATCTCAGAATCTAAAAGCTTTATCGACCTGGCAAACCTCGGTTGATGGCTTCTATTTTTTTCCTTGGTCTTGTTTCAACTTAAGGGAACAGTAACGTCCAACCGAGGTAATAGACTTTGACACAAAACATTAACTGTGAAATAAGAAAAATGCGAGTGGGGGCATTCTTAAACAATCCCTTTAAACGATATCAATTAGAGGTTTGAAACCGAATGTGAGGCCTAATGTCGAGTGATAATGAATTCAATCAAATAGAATGGGTAACATTCCATCTACAAAGAGGAGACATGTACTGAATTGAGATATGTACCCTCAATTTACTCAGGAAATAATACATATATTGACTGCATTGTATTCAATCATCCAAGCCATCTTAATGTATTTGATAATGTATTGGTCAAATTACATATTAGTAGATAAATCATATAGGCTACATACCTTTTCAAATTAGATAATGTGTACCAATAAAAATAATTTGTACCAATAACATACTGATAACAATCCATAAATGTAAAGTCTGAGAAGGGTAGGGATGAAGGCCTAGTAATAGTGAGTCGAGCCAGGCCTTCACAGGGGTCCTATATCAGGTTAAGACTAAGATTACACGACTTGCACCATAACACATCAAGAATTTTGTGGTCCATCGAATCACTGATCCTTTTTGGTCTTGGCAATGCAGGTATTAGTAAACAAAGGAATGTATTAGGGAATCATTCTAATCATACAAACACATACAAGCACAGGCACACTTTTTATTGTTGTATAAGGTTTAGGGCCAACAACCATCCATTGATTTGAAAGGCCTTTCATTCTAAAGCATATAAAGTATGTGTGGAACATTATGTAACATACAGGAGAGTAAAGCCACAATGCTCATAAACAGCCTGCAGCCCTCTAATCAGAATGAAACCTTTATTTTTTCTTCATTTAAAGCAACTTAAATGTGATCTAAATGTCATTTGCTCTGAATACCTTGAATAGTTCTGGTTGATTGATAAACATGAATAAAAACATCTTAACATTCGATAGTCAAGAGAAAGAGAGGGAGAGAGAGAAAGAGAGGGTGAGGGAGAGAAAAAGAGAGAGAGAGAAAAGCAGGACGCGGGGAGAAAGTGAGACAGAGATTGTAAAAAGTGAGATAGAAAGCAAGGAAATGAGAGTAACTGAGTGAGAGAAGAGAGAGCAAGACCAAGGAAAAGCCAAAGTTAGAAAGAGAGAATCGAGAGAGGGTGAGAGAAGAGAGAGAGAGAAGTGAGTGTGAGAGAAGGGGGAAAAGGAGAAGAGAGAGAGAGACAGCGAGAGGGAGAAGAGAGGGAGAGAGCAAGAGGGAGGTCTGTCAACACTCCCCGGTGTCCAGGAAGTCCTCAGCAGACACCAGGCTGAGTGCCCCCATCACCCCTCTGGGCTGCCAACACGTCCCTTAAGTCACTCTGGAGGTCAACATGTTTCAGTCTGGCCACCATCACTACTTAATGAACCCTTCTCAGGCCTGTCTGCCTGCCTGCCTGCCTGCCTGCCGGTCTGAATGTCTGTCTGAATGTCTGTCTGCTTTCCTGCCTGTTTGTCTGTCTGCCCTTTGCCTCTCTAGCTGTCTTTCAGTTTCTACATTTGTCAAATATAGAACAGTTTAGAGATGAATAAGGTATACAGTATAGGTGAGACAGAGTGTGTTACCTTACCTTTGTTAGTACTTGTGTTTGTTGTGTAGCAGAACAAGACAATAGGTATATTCTTTCATGACGCCCTTTTCCATGACTTCACAAAGTAATTACAGTTCGTAAAAAATAAACATTGACTTTATACAAATAACAAGCTGTTCCCTAACTGTCCCTTAGTTTTTTCTGAACCTAAGGGTCTCATTTGTATGTGATGTTGATCCTACTGTACACAATAAAAACAATCTAGACAAAGGTCAACTCTAGAGTCTCTAGTGGCGTCTGGTTTTCAAACAACATTATGCTATTGATCTCTACTAAAATGATAAACACAAATAAGTTGTTGGAACACAGTCACCTGTAACCTTTTACGACGACTTCAACACACATTGATCTAGTCAAACAATGACCAATGCACCTACACTTCACCCACAAACTTAAACATTGGTATTTTATCCTTTTTGAATAAAACATATTACCATTTTGGACTTTTCAGTTTCAAAAGAAAAATTGAGAAAATAAAGTGGGGAATGTACATGGAGAATAGCCAGGGAGTGAGCTAGCATGATAAAACAGAGGCTATACTAGTCAGGGGGGGGCTTACTGTATAAACACCAAGCCATAAATGAGGGGTACAATAGAGAGGATCTGTGGTCTACCATGTATCCAAACTCAGAGAAAGTATCTTCTTTATATACATATATATATATGTATACTGTATATATCCAATCACCTCAGACATCATCTACCATAACATTACAAAATCCATAACAAATACATGAAGCAACATTTGGTTTGAGCAGAATGTTCCTCAATGGTCAAATATGATGAATTAGGTTCTATGTTTCTTGAGGTGTATTTAGATGGTTCATCGTCTTATGAGGCGTTGGAAACTAGGAAGGGCTCAGAGAAACTGTAGCTTCTAACAAGTCCCACAGAGAGACACGCTGGAGAATACCCCTGACCCTACCATACAGCGTGTAGCGTGACGACTCAGTAACTCAAACAGGTTCGGCCGAGGCTATTTGAGAGTTTGAGAGACAGACCCGTCCAACTGTACGGATGTGCACCAGCGAACTAGGTGCTCCTCTGCGCGTCTCAATCAGGTCTAACGCCCGTCTCCCTCCTCTCACCTCTCTCAGGTGGAGCATTTCATCCTAAATTTTGATGAGTCATCCAAGCGAAAGGTTACCCTTAAAAAAGAAAAAATAAAGTTTAACAAGAACAGACTATCTCTCAGGCTTGGCCTGCTGCATCCTTCCGTCTCCTGGTGATCTGGAGAGAGAAGAAGTAGACAACTTTCTTTGTTAAGGGGGTTGTAGGGTGTTGTAGTGGAGAGCTGAGCTATCTGGCCTTGGCGGTCACTACAGGTCAGGGCTGTTGGTTTCCTCTGCATGGGGACCCGGGATTCTCTGACTGTGCTGTAGGGCCAGGGCTTGGCTCACTGACCCACCCACTCATTAAAGCATTGGCCCGTTTACCTCGCCTTGTAATGGGCGCCTGTATAATGTCAAAAACACTTCTTTGTTCAATGGCCATCAGAGTGTATTAACATTCATGACAGTTTTGACACAAGAGAGGAAGGGAAGGCAGGGGTGTCTAACCCAGCAGCCTACCAGCCAACCAGCCAGTCAGCCAGCCAGCCAGCCAGCCAGCCAGCCTAGCATCCAGCTGGTCAGCCAGCCAGCCAGCCTAGCACCCAGCTAGTCAGCCAGCCAGCCAGCCTAGCACCCAGCTAGTCAGCCAGCCAGCCAGTCAACCACTCTTACAGCACTCCGCTCCGCATACACCCCAGGAAACATGCAATCAGTCCTCTAAGTAAAGGTCACATTTGCAATGCAGGTGACTGGTGGGAGGAAAAAGCGCCAGGTAATTGGTTAGCGGGGAGTGCTAACACCTCGCCGGGGTCTCTGGAAGATAATGTGATGGATGTGAAACGTTTGGCGGATAATTAGATGTTTGGGAACTATGGTAGAGGCCCCCACTTAGTGATGTGGGGAGGCTGGTGGGGGGTGTGGGGGGAGATAAGTGCAGAGAGGAAAAGTTTGGGGAAGTGATGTCAACAGTGGGCTTAGTTATCTGTCTCAGAGTCACTTGGAGGGGAGAGGAAGTGAATGGATGTGTCTGCAGTGAAGTGTTTATCACACGGTTTACTGTACATATAGATCAGGTGGAGACAGCTCTTCAGATATGAGCGCAAAGCAGAGGAAGGGGAGAGGAGAGCAGAGGAGAGAAGAGTGCGATGGGAGTGTTCTAATTAAAGTGGGTCAGCTGTGCTTGAGTGGCAGGGTAAGACCCTTTAAGGTCCATGCATTATTTACATGGGGGCTCATCATGTGACTTCCTGTCTGCATCACACCTCATTTCGGGAGGGGGTATCTTCTATCCTGGGGCATCCATGTGGAAACAAACCACACTGTTTGCCTCAGAAGAAACACAATTAAATGAATCCATGGCATCCAGTGGTAACAGTAGCTTCATGACCAAGAAGAGGAGGGCAGATCTGGGAGCATTCGTTTTGTGAATGGTATTGTTCGTTTTTGCTGTTATCCAGTTAACCTTCACAAAGGCACTTACTGCACACACAAGTACTGCACCTAATGATGGTGGTTATTCCAACAAATGTTTTAATTACAGTTTTACACATTGCCAGGAGCAATTAAATGACCTGCAACATTGTCCAATACAAATGAGTGTGCCGTCTGCGCACTCACACACACACACGCACACACACACACTCTCTCACACACACACACACACGCACACACACACACACACGCGCACAGAAGGAAAGGATCTACCTGTGTCTCCGATTGTCCCTGACAGTGGTTTCCCGACACAGTAGACCTCATCAGTAGACATATCCCTCACCCATTATCGCCCACCTCTCCTTTTCTCCCTCTTCCTTCCCCCCCTTCCCTCCCCTCTCTCCCCCAAGCAGGTCGCAACTCTGATTCTGTGTGCAAACAAGATTAGTGGGCTGTATTTTAGCAGGGTCCGTGATGACACAGACAAGCCTTGCAGCATGTGTAATTAGCGAGAGCATGCGACCAGGAACTCGCCAAAGATCACAGCGCGTCCACACATACGCGTCAGGGGGTGATGTTTGAGGTGCAGCTTAACAAGGTCAACGGTGCTCCACACCGAAAGGTGGCTCATACAACAAATATGAGGAGTTTCCATGCGGTCACAGCTAAATTGTACAGTAAACATGTGAGCTGCAGTCTAATTTCAAGGTTAATGTTGGTGCATTTTCTATCTCCCACGTTGTGTGTCAATACAGTGGTATTGTGCGCTGGGGGAGTTATAGTCGTCGTAGAATATCAACAAAACAATCCAACAGTGTAGCATGGAAGGCCATCAACTAATCTGAAAAAAGTGAAATTGTCACTGTGGTAAATTTCATGGCTATGGGCTTGGCAGCTCATGAGTTCACATAAATGTTTGCATTTATATGATTAATTCCCTGCTAACCAGTGGCACATCTAAGGGGTGGCAAGGGTGGCAGCTGCCACCCCAATAAAAAATACTTCCACCCCAATTTTTAAAATTATTTTTTTAATGCATTTAGCAAACGCTTTTATCCAAATCGACTTCCAAGAGAGAGCTTTAAAAAAGTGCATAGGTCTCTGATCATAACAACGAGATAGCCCCAAACATTGCGGGTAGCCAAAACATGAAGCATACATTGTGAAAAAACAGTCCCAAAAGGAAGAATAAGAGCATGTAGTGAAACAAGTTACAATTAAACAACACAAACCTCAATCTTCCCATGGAAATAAATGATTTGTACATTACAAAACATTTCAATAAATAATGTTAATGGTTCTGTTTAATTTAAACTACAATGTTCTAGCCTAATCATTTACCATAAGGAGTACTGTACCCCCCTACTTTGGGTTTGATTTGCCTCCAGGAGGCCACCCAACAACTTCCTTCTGCCACCCCATTGCCACCCCAAATGAAAATCTCTAGAACCACCCCTGTTGCTAACTAGTATAGCCATCCTGTAATCTTTGTCCACACTCATTTCATTGCCAGTCAAATGTAAGTGTATGCAGAATGCAGAAGGCAATGTTCTAACACCCTACTAACTCTCCTGGAAACCATTCTTTTAAGAATGTGTATATATTTGACAATAATTCAATTAGTATCATTGTTTCTTTAGTCTCTACTGACTGAACATTCATCATAACAGACATAACATTTACACACGGTCCTATTTCTTTCTGTACAAATGTAAAAACCATTTGATTATCCCTTTACTGTAATTCTTACTTGAATTAAGGCAGGCAGGACAATTCCTCATTTTGACTGGTCTAAGTTAGTGGTCTGCTCTAAATGCAATTTATAATCATTACAGTGGAGAAATGAATTTGCAATAAATGTTCACTCTCTGTGCTATCAGCACTTATGTTTCTTGTTGAGCATTTTATTTTAACCACATATCCAGGAGCAAGTGCCAATCCTAGTGTTGTGTGGTGTGTAGAGCTTCTCTCTACCTCCAGGCAAAGCCAGGTGAGGTTGTCTGGAAATAGTTTCCGGGAGGGTTAGCAGGGTGTTTTGTTAGAACCTTGCCTTCTGCATTCAGCTCAAATCCATCCGAGTAATCTCTTAACAAGGAAGTGTGTCTTGTAACCTTTTGAAACAGAAAAGTTAAAAGAAAAATACTCTTTTTTTTTTCTTCTCCCTTGTTTTTTCTTTCCTTTTCCATCATTCCCTGCTGTTTCCGAGGCTAAATAATGAACGAGGTGTGTATTTTATTCAGACATTTTTCATGCACAGTTTCACACAAATTTGCGCTCAAAGCGTTTTTCTATCTGTGACCCTCTTCATTGCCGTTTGTCTGTCTTGTCCAGGCCAGAATACCTCCCACAATTAGTTTTCATTGAATTCTATTGGGGCTTTTTCACCCTTTCCATTACAAACACCAAAGTCAACCACCACATAGATTATTTGTAGTCATTAGAGCGACCCTTTGTGTCTTGCCCCGATACTAATTATGTCTGGCTGGTCGCACCATCCCTGAAACCCTCCATGTAAAGAAAACTACAATGACTACAAGCTCCAGTGGAGAGACAATGTGTGTGTGTGTGTCTGTGCATGTGTGTGTGTTTTTGCAAGACTATCCTGCCACCCTAAAACCTGCAGGGAATACACCTGATAAAATAAATATGATCTGGAAAAAAAAAGCGGAATTGTTGTTGTCCCTTGACACATCTCCTTCAGACAGAGCAGAACGCTTTTGTGCTGCAGATATTCCTGTCTAAGTGTTACTCTGAAAGGACTTTTCATGTACCATTCTTCATTAAAGAACCCCGGTGTTCCTGATACAACCATTTATTACAAGATGGCTTTTCTTTCGATTTGTAATCATGTAGTAACGTTCAATAGGCTGATGTGCAGAATATTTAGCCTGTGTCTGTAGTTAAGCTGCAATGGATGAGTGTAGACCATTGTTTGAGAGCACGTCAGAGTTCTGTTTACTTGTCCACTAAACAAAAACAGCATGCATATGTACAGAAGGGATTTGGGCAGCCACATCGGGTTGAGTTGGCATGGCTTGCGTTCTATGCAGATGGCAAGAGTTCAATAACTCCACTTCCAGCACAATTGGAGGGAATTTAGGAATTATTCCGTAGCATTGTGCTACAAAGACAAGCAGTTACAGTGTTATGTCAGAAGGTGCTGTCAAATCTAGCATTTTTCAATTAATTATTAAATATTTCTATGTTGTAGCTTTGACTCAGCAACTCTAGTAATTTCTTCAATAAAAAGAAACAAGACAAAAGTTTTTGTGCCAGGAACTAAATTGATGATGTAGTCTGAAAATAACTTTTTTAGCTGGTGAGATATTTAAGTCAGAGTGCCAAACAAACACATTAGACTTGGACAGGTACTATATATCAAATTAAAAACTTTTATGAGCCCTACTTATCAGTGAGATCAGAAGTCTGGGATAGGAGCTAATGATGACATTATACATTTCAACACCCGGCAAAGTTCAGACAGGTTCCCTTCCCTACCATCTATCACCCAGTGTTTCTTTGGTAATTACACGCCAAAATGACTTAAAACCTCAGCGCCAGACGACAGAGCGCAACCCCTGAGATGACACGCCCGTTCACCTTAGCACTATCCTCCAGGAAGAGGGTGTACAGCCGCTACCCTCGCTCTGTAACAACTAATTACACCTTTCATAATCCTCCGACTCGTTATTTTGACTAAACAAGTTCACGGGAAAACAGCAACGTGGCAGTCTGCCATTTTTGGGTGTGTGTGTGTGTGACTGTTAAGACGCGTGCTGAAGCACGCAGACAGCGATACACAGCACACCCTGCCATTCACTGAAACAGATAATTAACTACAGAGCTCAAGTTTGGAACATATTCACTGGAGCTGGGATGGTTGGGGTAGTTGTGTTTGTCAGGTAATGGAAATTAGATTTCAAGGGTAGAGGCCCTGGAGGAGAGAGGAGAAAAGGGGGTGGGGAGAGGGCGAGAGAGAGCGGACGAGAGAGAGAAAGAGAGAGAAAGAGAGAACAGTTGATGGGCTGGATGCCAACCCAAGGAGTCTACCTGGGCCCTTGGAGAGAGTTTTTTTTTTTTCTCTTGCTCATTCACAGTGTGCACATTTACACAGTAAACCACTGGCTAGGGGGCATGCTAACCAAACTCAAAACACCTTTAAACACATTGACAACCATGCCCGCATTTAACACTTGAATGGCTAGTGCCAAATGTTCAGGGTTGGCTAGACTGTTCAGAGTCCCTTTTGGAACACACACACACATTTACTGTATGCATGGCCTGTACGTGTTTGTGTGTGTGTGTGTGTGTGTGTGCAGCTCTTCAGTGCTTATGTATGCAGTTGACAGTTCATAGTGGGCATCCATGTGTTGGATGTGGCTTCACTGGGTCCTGCCTATCTCGCACACTGTGCTCCAGTCTCCAATAGGCTGCAGAGACAAAAAGCTAATACAAATACAATGGAGAGCGCTTTGGGCTGTATTGAGTGATTTATGTTCAGTCATTGGTAAAAGTAATGATTCTCTAGCACTAGTCCTGATTGGTGATCAACATAAATCAATAAACACTCCTCAAACACACCTCAAATAACCACAGCAATGGTGTTATAAGTTAAACTATGTAGCAATAAGCCATTTATAAACCACTGTCGGCGGCCATTTATATTCTGTTCTACACTGTCACACTCTCACCTATGACAAAAAGAATGATTTTGTGATTAAATATGATCACAGCCTCATGTAATTTGCAGACATATCAGTCCGTTTTTTTTGTTTTGTTTGTTTGTTTGGTTGGTTTTGGTTTTGTCAGTGCCCTAGTGTGAGAGTTTTCGTTCAGCCCTGCATTATGGGAGATGTTGTTCCTGGCTTTCCTTCCACAAGCGAGCAGTGCCGTCCACTGCTCCTGCTGTGGTAGTCTGCAGGCGTCAGTCACACAAAGGCCTGTGACCCCCGTGTAGACGGGTTGTCTGGATGCACCTTCAGGGCCCTCAAGTTCTGTTCACTTCAGAACTGGTCCATGATCTGTGGAGGATAATCAAGTACCTGGGACTTGTCTGAGACTTAAGGTTGGAACCCTAAGAGGTTGGTTGAGGATTTAGAGTTTGAGGACTTTGGAATTTTCTCATTTTAGAGGTTGCTTTGATTTTGGAACTTTTGTTCAGGCAGGGCATGGGGGTGAGGATGTAATTTGCTGATTTGAGTAGAAGGGCTTCTTTCAAAGCCCTTCTTCACACCACACGCACTACAACAATGCATAATCATGTTGTCATGCGTTCATCCCTATTCTCTACCCCGACATTCACACAACTTGTCAGAAATCATGCTGACATAAAAAGAGTGAGTAGAAAAAACAGACGGAGAAAAAAAATGTTGAATAAAGACCGACACGCTTAACATTTAATTAGGTGACATGGTTGTGTACCATCTCTCCTGCACGGTTCCGAAAAGTCATAAGCAGACAGAGCTGAGTGGTGTGTTTGGGACTCTTAAATAACACAACAGTGACCTCTTTCTTTGAGGAAAGAAACAACATGACCCTGATTCAATATTCAGACGCTCTCTGAAGCACACTGTTATCACATGGCACAGATACAGCCAAGACCAGGGAATATATCAACATATATGATTTTATAGTTATAGTATAACTGTATATTATTTGCTGTTAAAACAATTAGCATCGGTCGTGTTTGTACTGTTTTGGGTATAAAAGCCATTCGTCCAAATGCAACTATTGTCACAAATGATTGTACACCCTACCACATATTTTAAACAGTTTACAACTAAATGTAAATTGCAAAAAAAATGGTATCAACTGTCTGAGAGGGGGGCTGCAGAAATGACAGGAATTTTAAAATTTTACGACAAAAACTGAGACACGTAGATTTTGTTAGACGAGAGAATGTGTTTGTTGTCTGTACACATTCTGAAGCTACTAAAGCCTCTCTGTCTGTCTGTTTGCCTCTCCGTCTGTCTGTCTGTCTGTCTGTCTGTCTGTCTGACTGTCTGTCCAGCTGTCTGTCTGTCACAGCTGATAATATCAGTCCAAACCCCAAGGCAGACAGTCAGATATTTCTGCTTGACAGTACACCTGCCCAGCCATAACCTGTCCTGCCCCGCAGTGACTGAGGTGTGTGTGTATGTGTGTGTGTGTGTGAACAGTGATTTGGGAGCTGTTTCACACTCACAGGACACTGACAACGTGTCAAAAACAGAAGCTGTTCACTTGTGGATGTACTTCAGCATGTTTGTATTTGCAGTTATTTTACCCTTCTGAGCGATAACATCTTGTTGACATCACCACCCCAAAACTGCTTTGATGGACAACCTTGAATGTGTTTTCACACAAAAAGGATTCCTTTTATAAAGCTGCTTCAATTCTTTTGCAGTTCAATAAAGAATTCACGGTGTGTCTTTGCCTCATACATATTGTTGCATGAGAAACAGACTTTGCTCCCTGTACACTTGTACACCACAGTCTGCTGCAACACACACGCTCCGACATCCATGTCATTCCAGAATGCCGTCTAGAACAAACTTGTCGTTCCTGTGTAAACACAAGCCAGTTAACAAGACAGGCCTCGGAAGAGCCAGCATTTGTTCTGGGTGTCCCTGCAGAGTCAGACTCAGTTCTAAAGACAACACACCAATCACCAATCAGCCAGACACATACAGCATGAAACAACTCGGAATGCCTGAAATGATACATGTGCCACTTTCACTATCCCAACTAATAAGCTGCTTAGTTGGGATCAGATCCATGTTAGGCGCTGCCTCAGTGTGGCGTGAAGCTTCTACCCCAGTGTGGCTGCTGTTCTCGTGCCCTGCGGGAGCTGTGTTTTCACCTGGGATCACTGACGCCAGCAACAAGCGGCCTTTCATCCTCACATTGTAAACCTGTACAATGAAGACAATACTGCACCAGGAAATGATCATGTGAAATGAGACCATACTTGGCCAGGGAGACATATCTGATCACATGAAAGAAAGTGACAATGACTCGATGACAGGACAGCTTGGGTGAGAGAAGCGTTTCTACGAGCGATTTGAGCAGCTCGCCAGGAGAGAACACTGGGCTATGACAGGGGGTCTATTGTTGTTCATGATAAGAGGAACTGGACTCATTTCTGTGGTTTGTTTTCAGTCGGTTCAGTGTGGCACGTTCAGTATCAGCATTCTCCCAGAAGATGAGTGATCAGAGATGCCACCTGATACCACAGCAAGCAGACACAGAGATCTCATAACGGATTTACATAGAAACTCGTCCAAATACCAAATTCCTTCACAAAGCTGCTCTCTGGTTCTGGAGCTTTGAGGGACGAGCAATTGCGATGATGCTATTGGTGGATTTACATTGTGGATGACTTTGCATAACCTATGGGAACGTCATGTTTCCAAAATGGGCTTTTCGAAACCTCGCTCATACACACAAACTGGATTATGTTCTGTCGAACAGATTAGACAAGATCAAATTAATTTCTCAGTCTTCTGCCAGTTTTGTTGTCGTCTAATCCCGGCTTTTCAAACAACCACCGGGCACAATACACATTTTCAAATTCCATCGATGGAGTTGGACCGAGTACAGCGACCGTTTCTGTTGTGGTGTTTCCAGAGATGGAGCAGGTCTGTCCGTCCAGCACAGAGGCTCTCGGCAGTTCACCCTGCCTGCGGATAAGCTGTCTCTGTTCCCATTCACCAGTTACACAGGCCACAAAGTGTAAACACAACAGGATCTTTTTAATTGTGCTGTTTGGAGCCTTGCTCCTCTGTCGAGTGAGCACAGCCCGTCCCCGCCAGATTGACGGGGCTCCGTTGAAAAACCAAAAACGCCGCGGAGCTTGTCACCGGATCAGCTTAAACTTTGTTCAGGGAGCGTGCAAGAGTGTGATAACGGGATGGACGTGGTGTTTGCCATGCGGAGGTTTCTGGAGCTTTGCTGCCCGTGGTCCACCCACGGACGGGACGGTGGCCTGGCAGGCACAAACAGAGAGTAAACCTATTTGTTCTGTGGGAGTGGGAGTGAGGCAGGGAGATTCCCACCCAGACCCTTCTCCATGAAAAGGGTTGGGCTGCTGAGGCCTCAGTTCATGGGACGATTCATGTGAGAGGCTGATGCTAACTTTGCATTAGGGAACTTGAGCGTTCAATTGCTTTGAAAGACTTCATGTGTTCGTCGGTGAATCTCTGATCGTCTAAATCATGAATACATCCTTTTGTTTCACAAGCTCTGTAGCCGAGGTGGAGGATGTTTTCGAACTCAAACTAGATTCATATTGTGTTGTGCTGCTGTGAGATTGTCTGCAGGCCAGACCATGACCCGATGCAAAAGTTTATCCTCAGCAGTGTTGTGAGATCACACAATCTGCAAGGCCGTTCATTAAAATGTAAATGAGAGACCGTATTTTTTTTTTCTTTCCTTTTTTCCAGCCATAGAAAAAAGTCCCTAAGAACAGGGCAATGCATATTTTATGCACCATGTGCTTTTGTAGAATGATCAACTGGAATTTAATTGGTTTGGACATATACCATTTTAAAATTTAAACATTCTGGAAAGGAAGAGACCCTGCGCACCAACCCTCCCACCCCCCCACCCCCTCCCATTCCCCTGGTCTAAATGAGTGCTGTTCTGCTGGAGATATTAACCTTTCTGGATTAGAGAGCGCTTGAAACTGACAAGGGAGGCTCTGTCACCTTTGGCATTCATCCTTGCCAGGACAGTGGAAGAGAACCAAGATGAGAGGTCTGGATGAGGAGAAGGGAAGGGGGTTGGGGGGGGGGGAGGGGGAAGAAGGAGAGAGAGGGTGGGTTGATAGGAAGCATCACCATACTCATGAATATTATAATAACAATGGTATGTTCCAAGGATACTTTGACACGTCACCGTGCTTTTATAGAACCGCTGACATGAGACTGGAATGAGGAGGCAGTCGCTTCACCTCGCCACAGACTGCGGGAGGGGGGAGGAATGTGTCTGTGTGTGTGCGTGCGTGTGTGTGTGTGTGTTGACAAAGACTTGACCAATGAGCCATTAACTCTTTGTGTCCGCACGTCATTAAATGTCCAATTTTTCGGCAGTGTGTACGATCCTGGGCAGGATTGAATCAGGTTTTAATTGGCTCACTGATGCTCAAGCTGAAGGGGTCCTGAAGCAGCTGTTGTATGATATAATGAGGTTATGTCTGGAGGTAGGACATGCAGAGACGAAGGGGTTCATTTAAACACCTTGCTGTCTTCAGACAGAGAGACAGGTAGAAAATGATAACGACTGCTCCAGTCAGTCATTAGGCAGTCTGCAGAGGTAGCCAGATTTCACTGTAATCAGGGAATATTGTAATCTCCTCAATTCCAATTTCTGCGTGTGTTATTGGTACTCTTGACATGCAGGTGGAGTGTTCTGTTAAGTAAGCTAAATCAACCTCTCTTCACCTGTATCACCACTGTACTGTACTAGCATAGAATACTGTGTCAACACTAATACTACATATCACTTATACACATAAGAGAAGCACCAGTAATTCACTGAAAGCAATTTGCTAGGAGCCAGGCCAGGCAGGCCAGGGCAGGGGCCAGGCTCATGGCCAAGGTAGAGACCAGACCAAGGGCCAGGGCAGGGGCCAGGCTCGGGGCTGGGGCCGGTGTAGGGACCAGGCTCTGGGCCAGGGCAGGGGCCAGGCTCTGGGTCAGGGCAGGGGCCAGGCTTTGGGTCAGGGCAGGGGCCAGGCTTTGGGTCAGGGCAGGGGCCAGGCTTGTGGCCAGGGTACAGACCAGGCGTGTGGAACAATCCTGGTTCTTGCACAGACAGAACACATGCCACAGTACTGTTCTAACACGGTCCCTACACATGCTCAGATCTCTCCAGGGAGTTTCCTGGCTTGACTTCAGAACCTGAGAATTTTTTAAGTCTGTGTGTGTGTGTGTGTGTTTGTGTGACTCTGCATAGGTCATATATAATGCATGTACATAACAAGCCATTTAACTACAACGGCATGTCCATTAAGACTGAGAACCTCACGCAAGAGATTTCTGGATTTTTCTTTTGTGGACCTATAGCCCCCACTCTTTCCTCCACTCCCTCCCCCTTGCCCCAACACCCCCACCCCCTCTCAAATGAGTGAATATAAAACATTTTATACCACAGATCCTCCAACCATGTCGAAGATTTTTTAAAGGGGGGGTAAAGCGTGAATATTCTTCATCCGTCCGACTCCAAACCCACTAGACAGACGGGGGGGGGGGGGGGGGGGGAGGGACACGCGCTGGGCAATCACGAAAATGAATGCAAATGGAGCTTCTTGATGCGAGGCGAGGAGACCTGGGCCACAAGCAGGGTATGGGCCTGGGAAGAACCACTCCCTCCCCCTTCTTCTGCCCCATAGACCTCTCACCCTCATCCCCCTCTCCCTCCCTCCTTTCCTTCCCCGGGAAAGAAGGCAGAACAGACAACATACTCCGGCCGTCAACTGATCAGTGACAACTAACTGTCACACAAGACTGCCCCCCCGGAAAGCAGGAAGGAGAGGAGAGAAAACAGATGTGTGTGTGTGTGTGTGTGTGTGTGTGTGTGTGTGTTTGTGAGTGACCGAGTGACAGAGTGGACCAAGGAGTGTGAGAGCAGAAATGAGCAGCAGGAATGGTGAATGGTCAGATGATTCACAGATAGGTGGACAGACACACACAGATGACCCTCTCTCTCTCTCTCTCTCTCTCTCTCACAAACACACACACACACATTCACACAAGCCCCAATGCAGACCATTTTAGGTGATAGCATCTCATCTTCTTTAGATAGTGAAGGATAAGAAGCAACATCTACGGTTCCACAATCCCTGCTCAGGCACTGAAGACTATGCCAAGATCTTCCATACTCACACACACACATACACACATACACACACACATCCCAGCTTACGCTAACATATATTAAGGCACAAATCCCTCTCTCCCTCTGTTTGGAAAGAGCTGGCATGTGTGTATGTGTGTGTATGTGTGTGCGCGTGTGTGTGTGTGGTAAGGTGGGCTTGAGAGCTTTCTGCTCTGCCAGCCGTCCGCCACTGACAAGTACCTTAAGAAGCCCTGTCAGTTTTTACATGAGGCCCTGTGACCTCCAGAGTCTCGTCCGAGAAAGTCTAAATGAATGTTAATGTACATAGGGAGTGCAGCCCAGTCTACTGTGAAGCAGGCGGGCGGTCGGCCCCCACGAAAATGAAATATTCAGGGGTGGAAGTTAATACCCAGGAACCAGAGATGAACATTAAATAGATTCAGAGCCCATCTCTGGCTTTGTGTTTGAGAAAAAATCTGAATAGATTTCAGTCTGGGGACGTTTAAGGCAGCAGTCTGATGTTTTGGACGGGTGAATTATTCAGTGATGTGATCATTTAGAGATGACTGATCCAGTCCTCCTTCTTCCACGGCCTGTGGAGGAGCTGAGGCTTGGAGATGGGGTCTGTTAAAAACCTAGTTTAACCTACTTTAACCTGTATGCCCCCTTGCATTCTGATTATCCAGTATATGTTACAGATTGGTATGGCAGATTCTTGGCCCTTATTTTTCCGACGGAGCTAATTGAGGCTGACTGGGGAAGAACAGGTATCAGGGGTCTCTTCATGAATGACAGTGACTTTCATGACAACTTAAAACCCGAGTAGGAGGAGGGTGGGGGGTTTCGGTCGGTCGGTTGTCTAGGGGATGGGGTACACACACACACACGCACACACGTGTTCCTCTGTTGGTTGTAGCTGCACTGTGGTTTTTGACATCCCAGCTTGTGATTCAGATTAATAAAACAGGAAATTAATGCATTTTGAATGAAAGCTCTTGGGGGGGGGGGGGGGGGCTGCTCATTAACAACTACATTATTGATCAACGGGAACCTTGGTGCTCTGAAACCTAACTGTGAAATCCCCCTCCTTGAGAACTGTAATTGTGCGGAGGTAAAGGATTAATACCTAATTGAGCATATTTCAAACAAATCAGCGTCATCGTGGACAGTTAAATGAGAGCTTTACTATGCATGGGCACCGTAATGCATGATCAGTCAGATAACACAGCACAGGGAAAGGTCAGGCACGGTATTAGAGAGACAGAGAGAAGCAGGAAGAGTACACTGAGTCCCTGCTGTCCATGTTGATCCAGAACTGGTTGCAGAGGCCAAGGGCTTTTTATGGATTTATATATTAATGAGTTTACGAGTTAATGAGAGGAAACCAGTGCCAAAAGAAACAACCAAATTGGTGATAAATTGGGCAATCTTTTTTTTTCTTCTACGTTCAATTTAAAAATAAGGAAGCCGAAACAAATGTGGATGTCTTCAGAAGCTAAATCAAATGAGTTGTTCCTTCTCTCTGTGCGATTGACACTCAGCTGTTGAGACGTGAAGGTCAGGTGCCAGTGAGATGGTTTCTGCTTTCTATCATCATCTGGGTTGTTTTCCTCATGGTGGCAATTGTGTTTTCCTGCTGAACAGCTTGCCATGAAAAATTCAAAGGGATGCTAAGTGACTAATGCATTTTCTCAATCTCGGATAGGCCCACTGAAAAATTAACAATAGAAATAATTAATTTTGATTGGTGCCTACAGTAGTATAAACTTGTGTTGTGTGCAATAAGTAATTCATGCCTCTGCAAATTCCTTTTTCACTTACACCTAAAATACCATCTCCACCATGTTCTATAAATTCTGTAGGACTTTTAACTTATGTTCCTGCATGTCAGGATTACAACATGCCTCTCTGCACCAGGCAACGCTGAAATTTTAATTGTTTTTATTTTCAAGTTGGGCTGTGCCATCTAATATGTACATAACCAGAGGTAAACAAGCATTCCTAGCAGTGTTTCATTTTGTAACTATTAATCCTCACCTTTCTCTCTGCCATGTTTCAAATGTCAAACTAACATCCTCTTTCTGTTACAACATTTTGCCGCTCGGCATTCTTCTGCTTCCGCCATGGCAGTGCTAAGTTGTCGTTCACTTTAATGTGGCACCTCGTTTCTTTGCCTGCTACAGTGTCACCTGGACAAGCACCACACTCTTCATCTTCCCAGTGTGGCCCTTCCCAGGACCGCCATGTTGGAGAGATAGAGGAGCCATATGCCAGCGTAGTGTACGCCTTTACCCCCAAATTAGCATTACTAGTGTCCATACAGCTTAAACGAGGAATCACTTTTACAGCAACGATGTTGCAGTTACTAATGTTACATGTTTAGTCGAGGGGTCAAGGGATTCAGGTGGAGTGGAACAAAATGTGTAATATTACAAGACAACACAGCAGAATTCAAGGGCCATATTAGTTAGTCTATCAGATGTGTCAGACGTGTTCATACATGACAGACATCGCAGTGAGAGTTTCAGAAGGGCAGTGATTGTTCCGCATCCCTCCAGCTACCCCTGCAGTCTCTGGGTGATGATCAACTTGTCCTCCTGTAATACCTCAGGCTACGGTGCTCCTCCACTCACCATGCTACACTTCAGTTTGTTTACGTGTGTGTTTCCAAAGCGTACCAATTACCGGCAGTCAACTAAGCAAGTTTTTTTTTTTTGAGGGGGGGAGCAGTGCTGTCGTTACATGCCAACAGATCATGTAAAACACCTCCTTTACACACATGCATTTCCTCCTATATAACGAGGAGTTGTTCAAACGTTTGTTCGTCTTTCCCTTCTGTTTTGGGATATTTATAAGTTAGTCGTTAACTATCTGAACGTTATCGGAGTGTGGTATTTCATTCGTCCTTCCGTCCTCGTGGTTGAGCATCACTAAGGTTAACCAGCCTTATCTCAAGATTCGGCCTGGGATGGGATTGTCAGGTAAACAACGTGTGCTCGCTTGTTCTCCTGTTTCCAGTCGAGCTGGAGGAGAGACGCTAGGAGTCTCACCAGAAAGCACTTAACCTGTTTGTCCTCCATCTCCAGCTGGGTCTTCATCTTCTGACGCCCCCCCCTCATCCACTGCCACCACCCCCGCTGCCCCCACCACCTCCAATCCCGTCTTCCTGTTACTCAACTGGGGCTGAATGTGTCCTGACAATAAAAGGATATAACCATGAGAATATGTTGCTTTTCACTCATACACATATTACTAATACATAGTCCTGTTGGTTGCATGGCATAAATACTTTAATATACCTCCATTTGTAACTGGCACCAAGCATTTCGGAACATATGAAATATAAATTGTCGTTTGTAAGGGCCCTTTGTGTCGTCGTCTTGGGGGACAGACATTGTTCTTCACGAGACACAGTAAATTGAATTGGCTTTCTGTGGGGATTTGGCCTGCTACAAAGAAAATACATTTAAACTGACACTGTTGCTGTAATTATCCCCCCTATTATCTTTTATTGAAAGCCAAAGGACTGGCGCTCAGGAGCCCCCTGCATGCTGTTCACTGACGCAGCTCAGCCATTTACACTTGGGGGAGGGTGGGAGTGGTGCGACGGGGGTGCGTGTGTGTTTGCGAGGGGGTGGGGGGTTGGGGCGAGGGTGCTGCTGGCACACAACAGGGAATGGGGGTACGCCTGCTGTCAAACGGCTCAAAAGTAGACCATCAGTGACACTTTTCCAGAGTGACATATCTGCTGAAAATGAAAAGTTCTCCGAGACGTTGCCCGGGGGGCAAAGAAAGACAGACACAGGAAGTCTTCTTAACTGAACAAATGACAAACGTGTACGACCAGAAGCGAGATGGTTTGTATGATCTTGTACTACATTTCGAGCTACAACAGCTGAAACCACCGATCCACAGCTCTACAGCATGCGAAACATCCCTCCCATCTTGTTCTGAGGCCACGAGTACATGGGGACTCAATTATGTGTACAGGGGTTATGTGGTATCAACACACTGCGATACACCCGTCTGCGTGCTGTTCTGTGCTCTGTGCATATTAGATTTATGTAGCCAACTAAGCTAAATCTTCTGATAAGATGATGTAGTAGGCTCTACGCAGCAACAATCCAGATGGTTAAGTACTGTAGAGAACTGTGAACCGTTTTAAAAAGCCCAATATTTCAAATGGTAATGATTAGTTCCGGACCATAAAAAATGTGTAAAAACCTGAATAAAAATGCCCTTATGCACTCCGTCCTTGGAGTGTCAGGCTGAAGAGGAGAGAAAGAGACAGCAAGAGAGAAAGAGAGAGAGAGAAAGAGACAGCAAGAGAGAAAGAGAGAGAGAGAAAGAGACAGCAAGAGAGAAAGAGAGAGAGAGAAAGAGCGAGAGAGGGAGGTCAGATTCTTAGCCACGCTAGGCCTACACACACAGCTCAAGGTACTGAAACCACATCCTCGCCGACCAAACGGCTGCCCCACCAGCTTGGCATTATCGCTGATCTCACCTCCCGCCCCCCAGCTCTCTCCAAGTGTCAGCGAACGTTACCCCCCCTCTTCCTTCCTACCCCCCCATCCCCCCCCCTCCCCCCATCCCCCCATCCCTCCAAACGCCCACCCCGTCCACTGCCGTCACGGCCCTGAGACAGGCACTGGCCAGGGACGCTCTCTGACTCTGCACAGTCCCTGTCAGGACCCTCTACACAGGTCTTTCATCATCTGACGAGGATCAGATTGAGGAGAGGCAGGGGGACCGGCTGTCCCAGCAGGGCTCAGGCCGGACCGCTGAGAGGTTATCGGGAGTGCGGGCGTCCGGGGCCACAGAACACCTCCCGCCTGTTTATCTAAGCTGCTTAGAGTTTCCCCTCTGAACATTCAGGACATGTGTTGAGGGAATGCGAGCAGGAAGTGGAGCTGTCTAGACCGAGCTGTGTGCAGGGGGTGGGGGGTGGGGGGTGGGGTGGGGGCTCACTAAGACTGTAGTGCAGTGATAGGCCCATATCACTCGGGGTCAGGAGTGTGATGTCCCTGTAGGATCACTTGACATTTCCTCATGGATAAGGTCAGTACATGTCACCTTCTTACCTCCCCTCTCTTGAACCCCCCCACCCACCCTCCCAAAAAAAGAACTTTTCAGCAACTCTGAGCTGTGTCCTGACCTTGATGGCGAGGACCCCATAGAAGATTCTGATGGCTGAAAGAAAGTGACGGATTTCTGATGTCCGTCCAGAAGCTTCTAGAGATTAGGATAAGAGTGTGGTTTGAGGTTACAGTCAAGATAGAACTGCTTTCGATTGAGCGATAATCTCCTTATCTGCTGTGATAAGTATACATTGGATCTGTCTAGCTTGACTCGTGGCTGTCTGGGCTTCAACACACAAAGGATGGATCGCATTACATTTGAACACTTAGAGCCAACTGCCAGTTTAAATGCATCTCCAGGTCTCCCTGGCCAGATACATCTGCCGTGATAGACACTGCCACCAGGAGGAGAAGGGACTAGTGCTGAGAGCTGCTTCCAGAGGGGTCAAAATGGGTGGCTTTTAGAGGGATATGATATGCTGTCACACTGGTGATTTTGGTCATAGACGTGTGATTTTTCTCTTTAGACACTTGGAGAGTAGGAAAGCCTTGTATAGACGGAGGAAAGAAATGGAGAGAGAGATAGAGGGAGAAAGAGAGAGAGAGAGATTTAGTCAGATATTCAGTACAGTTCATTGAACTTTAATTATTTTTGATGAGTTAATCGTTGTGCTGAACGTTAACAGTAGGGAAATGTGTCTCTCCATCACTCTCTCTCTCTTTTTTCTCTCTTTCTCACTCACACACAGTCACACTGAACCACGGGCTATCTGCATGTCAAAGAACAGTTTGTGGGAGCTACTTTTAATCAAATATTTTATTTTTATAAAGTAGTTGACTGTACAATCAGATCAGCCCGTCTTGTTTTATGACATCATTGTATTACCGTAATATGTGGAGCACCATTGGGGAGCGTCTTTATGCTGCGTGGCTTGACTTTTCTAGAGCTTGTATCGTGGTTCTGGCTTGCTGCAGTATTTACTGTCATTACCAAGATGAAGCTGCATAATTTCAATCATGGAAACAGAGGAGGCCCGAAAAGAGTGACAGCTACCACACCGGTCTACGGTATGGGATTCACGTTAACACACGCGTGTAGGGAAACATGGATCGGGCTGCTTTACATCCTCTTTAGCCTGGTCGAAAGCCTGATTCACTAAGATCAAGATTACACTTGAGAAAATAAATTAACCAATAGTCAAATGTTATTAATGGCTTACCCATATGCATGGAAGGGGCAATTAACCATTCCCAGGTGAAAAGACCAGATAACAGTGAGCACAGAGCGAATCGAATGGGACGTGATAACATCAATGGCATCCTTCTTTTCGGCCTTCTTATTTCTCTCTTTCTCTCTCTCTTTCTCTCTCTCTTTCTTTCTTTTTTTCTTTTTTTTCCACCAGTGTCCTTTGGTTATCAAGCTATCACCAAAATGTGTTCACCATCCGTCCTGAACGAGAACTCAATTCTAATTATCTCACCCCATCCTGTGGCAGCTCATTAATAAAGGCTAGTTATCAGGGACTGACGCTCAACTCTTATCCGTCTTATCTGAAAATATTTGGGAATTTCTCAAAAATATATAATTCAAGATTTTTTTCGGTAGATATTCAAAATGTCCCTGTAAAAGATATTCATTGTATAATGGGAAAAAAAACCTCTGGCCTGTGTGTGTGTTCCCAGGATAAATGTGGTGGAATTACATGGCCGCTGCTTCGTAAACATTGATGGATCTTGCCAACCTGCAAATGCAGATAAGGCAGGGAATCACTGAGTGGGTTAGCTCTGGAAATGTATATTTAAGGGGCTATAGGTTACATATGCATTACTTATTCCTTTGCTACATACATCAATGACAAGCCTGAAAAAAATGAATAGTCAATAACACTGTAGTGGGGTATCCCATGTAGCCTGACCATGCATATATTATCCTCAAGTCCGTTGGACAGGAAATTGTTGGCAATACTGACTCTATTTCCTTTAGTGTAACCCCATGTGCCCTGTTAACTGCTGCCTGGAAGATAGGATGGACCTGTGGGTGTGCATTTGGGGATACACACAGGGGGAAAGGTTTGGAACCTGCTCTCATCCTTCTGTAGACCCCAGAAGCATTCATCCCTGCCTTCCCTGAACTGATGCTAGAGTAGTATTTCAGGGCTTGTTATGACGAAAGCGTTTAGTCTGTCTCTTCATAAACGGAGTGACTACGTTCAGTTGAGTTCTGGATTTCAAGAACTATTATCAATCTGCAGATTGGGAGAGAAAACCAGACCTCTGACAACAAATCAGAACACAACACCAGACTTGGGTCTCTATGATGTCTCTTCCAGCCCTGAAGGCCGGGGGACCATCTTTTACAGGGCGCAAGAATGTGAACATAGATAGTGACAGTCGGGCAGTAATGACGTTACAACAGTCCCAGAAAAAGAGATTCACAGCTCCCAACACATGACCACTCTCAGACTAGAGAGTTCATAGTCGGAGCTCTCCTTGTAGTCATGATAAGGAACATTTAGCCAGTACTTTCTCCTGATCCCGAGCATCTATTAACCCTGACACAGACACAATCTACTCTTATTAATAGCAAGCTTACATGAGAACATACTAACTAGTATCCAATGACTAGTTCTATTGATTAGTGAATAATGTACGCACACAGGAAATGGCAATTTCTTCCACACCTGGAAGGGAATCGACTTGCATGTGAAATGAACAAAAGACAACAGTTTTTTTTGGTGTCTCAGTACACCACCAGTGTCTCCTGGGTGTGTTTTGTATTTCAGCGTCACCTTGGCGACGGAGTCTACCAACCTGGCATCAGCTAACTTTGCTCTTTGATCTGGTAACGCTATCTCAAATATCAACCCCACACATTTACAAAGCACCCCCCCCCTGTCCAAAATGACCATCCTGGTAATCACTGTTTGGATTAGGTGACCGCCAAGCAGTGGATGGAGCCAGAGGAAACAGCAGATAAGCGGAGGACGGAGTAGTTATGTCGGGGAGCTGTCACAACCACTCACAATACTGCCTTATTAGCCTGGCTGTTGAAAGAAGACTTCCAAGCACTTTGAAACAGTAGAGCGCTCAGCTGTGTACTGCTAATCAAAGGCCCGCATTCAACCGGATATTGAATATGAAAGGTTCTGCTCTCTGGAAACATTCTTTCATGTACATTCCTGTGTAATGTGATTCGAGGTGGCGGACTGTGACATGCGCCTGGGATGAGGCAGCCCATACAGTCCAGGCTCTTCTCTGTCCCGCCCAGGAGAAGGATGGACTTCAGAGAGAGGCCTGGCGGGCTTTTTAAGTCTCATCTCGTCGTTCTTTTGTTTTCCCACACCTCTGGGATGTCCAGGAGGAAAAACATTTGTTAAGTAACACTGTAAAGATGTTTTAGTCTCCCCAGCGCTCCTCATCCATCCCCTTCAAATCTTGTCGGTCGAGAACAGAAACAGGTGGCTGGGATGCTTTTGGATACATTTTTCCTCTGTGTTTCAACTAGATTACAGATTTGTTTTCTTCAAAACTGGTTTGGTTTTATGACATGGTAAAACAAAACAAAAATGAGCTTAGGGCAGACCGCAGTCCCATCCAGGTTCTTCAACTTCCCCTTTTCCTTCAAGCTTCCAAACAAACAGACAGAAATGCTTGACTCTATGTGCTGCTGTGATTCAACACAGTCCTTAATCGCATATACCAAACATCAGTCAGGATCACCCCCTGCCCATCTCCTCACTCTCCTCGCGTAGCATTTAAGAGGCATGAATAAGTAATGACATCTCACATTGGATGTCTGACAGACAGTAGCTTCCCTCTGGGTCAGACAGAGCTGCGCACTGTAACCAGGCCTTACAAATCTTAATTTTTATAAAAGATGCCCCTCACCTCCCCCTCGCCCTTTCAGGATTACGAGAAAGATAGTGAGCTTGGTTTTTGAAAACGGGCATGTGTATGTTATGAAGGTTCTCTGTTTTTTGACCGTAATAATGTCGTAAAATCTAACTCTGTCACGCGTGCTTACGTTTTTACACATTGTGTACGCGTTATCCCTCGGAGCAGGGTGAGCAATGGACCAGCTCTAGAACTTATGAGTCCTGTAATCCAACCCGTGGTCATAAAAAGAAACAAATGTACTGCTTTTATGGACTCTTGGGGTGATTCATATCTTGTCTATGAGAAATGGATCTCTCTCTCCTTAAGGTCACAGACTGGAGTAGTGCTGTGCTGCAGTGAGAACAAGCCACCGGCCCTGTTTCTATAGACTACAGCCAGGTATTCCACCTCGCTTTCGTTCTAGAACATGGTTGGTGACAGCCGTTATGATAGGCTTAGGATATATTTAATCACGTGGTCTTCATTGGAGATCTCTGATTGGTCACAGGAAGGCAGGGAGAAGGGAAGTGGTAGTGCCGCTGGTGTGTGTTTCCGACATGTTGATGACGTGGACCCCCCCCCCCCCGCCCTGCTCGCTGTCTCTCTGATGGTTTCCAGGTGTCCTCTTCACTCGCTTCAACATCAAAGATACATCAAAGAGGTGCTTATGGTGCTCTAGCAAGAGCAAGGCTTTGTGGAAACCTGAACACCGGCTCAATCCGGATTATGTCATCAATACTGTCGGGGTCGATACACGTCTGGTCAGTCTGTCTCGTCCAGTCTGTGGGACTGTGCATGTCTTCTTTTGCAGGCCTGTGGCTACAAGTGTTTTATGAGGTCACCGTTGATTCAAGTCTTTGTCTGCCGTCCTGTTGACGCGCTGGAGCCAACGCAGCCACTTGTGATGAATACAGGTAGATGTTAAGAAGCAGTAACAGAAATGATCCTTCAAAACCATTAGGAGCTTCTGTTATCCCTTTTGTCAGTTCATCCTCTCTCCCTCATCCTGGAAATGGTTACTCTCTTTGTATATTCAGGGTAAATTGATGGATTAAGTTATCCTGTTTCTCTCGGCTGGACTTGTATTCCCTGCTGGGGATACCAGTGAAGAAAAACCCATTTGGACACTGATAAGCCTTGCCTCCATTATATGTCATTTTAAACAAAGAAGCCAAGGAGCCTTTGGAGGCGTGCTATCAGCCATTAAACAGAGACATAGCATGCCGACCAGATTGATGATTAGCGTTTTGTCGCTTCCAAGGAACAGGGCCCCGCGGTAGCTGGTGATAGCTAAAGAAAAGAATATACACTCATCCTCGTTTCTCGTCGCGCCACATCATTCTTTCCCCAACATCTTCCCTCTCTCTTTCTCACTCCCTTTCTCTCGCTCTCTCTCCCTCTCTGTGCCTTTTGTCTTACTCTGTGTAATCTGTGAGGAGTGGACAAGGCAGAGTCCCTTATGTCACAGTCAGGGACTTGTAAGTGCTGCCCTGATGCAAGCCACAATAACACTCGATGAAAGAAAAGCAAACCCAGAATTCATGTCAGTTTTCATAGTAACTTGTAGGGTTTTTGGTTTGTTCCACGGAGCTTCTTTTGTTTCAAGAGCAATGTCAAGCATTACCAAAGGAGCGAGAAACGAATGACGCAAATTGACGTAAAATATATATTTAGAATGGTGGGGATTGCTTCTAAAATGGCTGTTGTCTTGCAGTTACGCGTACATAGGCTACGGTTACGTTAAGGTTAGGGTTAACGTTTGTTAACTATGAGTAACACACATACACATAGGCACACACATATACACACAAACTCCATCTCACTTCAGGTCCACCGGCCAGTTCTCTCTCCAGTCACAGCTCTGTGTAGTTTTCAGGTCCTGCTCCTCTCCTTAGTTCCTCTGCCTGTGCAACAACACATCACTAGAGCTCCTCCAGCTGGTCGAATGCATTACTACAGCAGAGCCTCCATGTTTACATGAACTCAACTTGCAGTTCTATTTCTGCACTGCTCGCATAGTGAGATACACATTGTATCCGTGATAAGCATGTGTTGCCATTGGAGATGTAGTCTTTCCTGGAAAGATAGTACTAATACTGTTTATGTGTGGACCACATTGAACAGTTCAATTTTTCCAAACGGTCACAACACTTGCCCTTCTTTTCACTCTTTGTGAAATGACAAGGTTCATGTACCAATGTCACCCCAGAGTCTATGTCAAGCATGTGCCAGGATGTGGGAAAGCCACCAAAATGTGTTGTGCCAATCAAACACCTTGACACCGCCTGGCATGTCCGCTGTATTTTTCCATGTTTTCGTCCAGGTTTGCGAGGCACGGACAGACAGCACATGTGCTGGCTAGGGGGCTGGTGTCCTGATGCCATTTGAAGGCACTGTAACTGGGGCTTTTGTGTGAGACATCCTAGACTGGGAGAGGAAGCCTGCGACCGGGTGGAATCCCATCACTTTGATGTACTAGTCATCACCACAGATGCTGGCTGGATTAGCCTGAATAGCATCTGCCTCATGAAGGCCCTTTATCTCACCGGCCCTGGCATTGCTACAGGTCTCACACACATGCACACACACGTACACACACACACAAACACACACACACACACAAGTAGATGAGTAGAGAGTGAGACAGAGAGGCCATTTGTTGCCATGTTGACAGATACGGAGACAGCGAAGGGCACTTGCAAAACTTCCCAAGAACATTAGCTGACTAGAAAGTGTGTGGACCAAGCATGGAGCCCCATCCACTTGTCCTATCAAAGGGAATCATTTAGTTTTTGTCTCGATCTTTTTGATCCGGCTTGTCAAGCAAGCTTTTACTGTAGCTATTACTCTCTCTGGCCTTGTCTGACATTGCTCTGTCTGTTGACAAATGTTAACACTGCCCTTTAATGTCCAGTGTAATTGGCCTAAAGCTTCTCTGACAGACTGATTATGTTACTTGTGTTTATGTTAATTGAGCTTGTAGATTGCTTTTGACGGGGTCCGCTAGCCTGGGAGAGAGGGAGAGAGAAGGTATACCAATATCGCTCGGCTTGTCCTTCTGAGTTACAACAGATATGCAAATCAATTGACAAACATTGTTTGATAGAAACTCCTTTCATATCAGTTCCTCTCCAATGACACGCTCCTATGTAATTGTGCAGTACCGCAGAGATTTCAAGAGTGAATCTTCAGAGGATAGCTGTCTAGCCCACATATGAAAATGGATTTCGTCTGAACCCAAGGGTGTGCCTTTTAGTGAGTATCATTTAAGCCAAATCATATACATAATGTATTCCTGCTCATGAATAATAAAGAGGAACATCTGGTGCACCTGCAGCCTCGGCCGTGTTCTTCTACACATCACAAAGTAGGCCAGTGTGACGAGGATGTGTACGATTAGAGCTCTGGTACTACTGAATTTGGGTACTGATCTGATGCTAAGTTTCTACTTACACAAGCCTACTTCGAATCAGTCGGAACACACACCCAGACACACGCGCACACACACACACACACACACACTAGGCTCTTCGAAGATACCAGGAGGTGAAGGGTGAGTAGCATCTGACGTCAGCTTCCCCTTGCTCAGGTCAATGCTTTGCAGTCTTATCTGGCTGTTAGCACTCAAGTAGATCAGCATGTCAGTGCTTCCTGTCACCTGACACTTGGCTTCCTGTCACCTGACACTCTGCACCCGATGATAGCGCGCTAGCGATAATCTGGTGGCCTCTCCTGCTTGCCATCATCAAGATGCGTTCCAAACCTATGACCCTCAGGGCCCTTAGGTGTGTGTCTTTGTGTGTGTGTGTGTGCGTGTGTGTGTGCGTGTGTGTGTATACCCTGCACTCTGGAGTGTCAGATGTACACATTCTCTGTGATTTAACCATGCCCATGAGGAGAGACACATTCATCTCCTCTTTCTTGTTTGGCTGGGCCAGAGCTGCCCACATGAGACCCTTTTAAGTCTGTTGGAATTCCTGTATGAGGGGGTGGGAGGACTGCGAGGGATTGTGGACACAGTGAAAAGTGAAGGTTAGGAGGAAGATCAGAGAGCTTGCAAATCCCTAAGCCGTAGCTGTATTTCAGTCCACGGTCGACTCGCAACTGAGATCTCAATTTCTCCACAGATCTTCTGTGGGGTCAGAGGTCGTGTCTGTGATATGCTGCAGGGGTTCATCATCTCATTAATCTGCACTTTACACACCCTGTGCTGAAAAAGCTGAAACCGAATCAGATCAAGATGTTAGAAATGATAACCCAACACAACGCTAATCTCACTTTTTATTTGACACAGAAGCAGCTAAAATTCTATTCAATTCAATTTGTATTTACAGACTCAGGGTTCAGAAACATGGACAAAAGACAAAACAACCTACAGAGGAAATAACACAATAATCACAATAAAAGATGAATGTTTAAACAAAGAAGAAGCACATCAAATGCATCCGAGTCTAAGAAACAAATATACCAACGTTTTGCATCAATAATGCACAAGAACGTTTACAACTACTTTTAAGGCAGTAACACCCAAGTCAGTACCATGTATAGCTTTAAAACCAAACTGGCTATCTGTGGAATTAATAAAGTGCTTTCATCTACTCAGCAGGATTCTTTCTAGGACTTTGGATAATATGGGCCTGTAGATTAGGCTGTCACCTTTACCAGCTTCGCCCTTCATAACTGGCACCAGCAGAACAGACCGCATTGAGTCTGGCAACAAGCCATGAGCCATGCAACCAGTAAAACAAATGGGAAAGAGAGGAGCTATCCTCGGACCGGCCTGTTTAAGGTGTGTTTTAGCATCAGACAGCTTGTTCGTAGCATGTGACATATAATCATCATTGAGTCATTACCCTCAATCTAACTATAGACCTTCCACAAAAAGGCCACAGAAAGAGTTTCTACAACACTGGTGCAACTCTGAAAACAACTTCAGCGGGGATACAGCATTAGTGATACAAATCTATGTCTTTCAGTCCAGGCTACTCAATATTGCTGGTTTTTGAATTCCTAACAAAGTCATAAAAATCCTCCCTTCATCTCCAAGGCCTGCTTGGGGGGGGGGGGGGGGGTGTTGTGCCCAGTTTAGTGTTACAGACTACAGGTGTTTAGCCAGGTTTGGGGCTGACAGACAGGTATGTGGGGGGAACAGCCAAGCACTTGTGTTTGCCACAAAGATCGCTCTTGTCTTACAACGACCTGTCCATTCTAACATGTGGTTTTAGTTACTAAACTGCTCCGTCTGTCCTCTGATTGGGCACAGAGGACGGTGTGGGGGTTTTCCAAGGGCAGCGGCATCTTTTCAAGGTCCAGATGATGAGGCGTGTTCACCGTGTGAGAGGCAGCACCTGCTTCAACGACACAGATAATGCTGGGATTCTGCAACAGGAAGACGAATAGGAAGAGGTTGTAAGATATGAGATCTTTCCCCTTCATTTTATGGACCAAATTCCATTTACTTTGTTACTTTAAACTACAGGTTCAAAGTGGACCCAGCATGCATGCAGACTATTTCTTTTCTAACATGGGTACTGTGTACTGGGAAAGAGGGATATTTTTTGGCGTTTTACACTGAATCTGAAAAGCGAGCGTGTCTGAACTGAACACAGTCACAGAGCCTGTCATTCTACATCCTGTATTTCCTAAAGCCAGAATGTTCTTTTTGTGTTGTTGAATATGTTTTGGAACACGCTGGCCATTGATTGACACGCCAGAGAGGCTGGTAGAACATTCCGTGGAGTGAAGCGAACAGTGGTCGGCCTGTCAGTGCTGCTCAGACTGGTGGCCTGAGGCTGGAGAGAAATATGAAGGCCGTCTGGACCCACACTACCAGCAGTCCTATCATCAGAGCATAACTGGTGTGGAACACACACACACGCACTAATACACACACATCTCAATCATTCCACAGCTTGCTCCAAAGCCCTGACTTTCAGCACTCCAGATTGCTAGATACGAAAATGAATGTAGTAAATGTATTTAAAGGAAACAAGGAAAACAAGGGGGTAAGGAGGTAAGGAAGGAAGGAGGTAAGTAGGTAAGGAAGAAAGAAAGAAAGAAAGAAAGAAAGAAAGAAAGAAAGAAAGAAAGAAAGAAAGAAAGAAAGAAAGAAAGAAAGAAAGAAAGAAAGAAGGAAGGAAGGAAGGATTTGTTTTCTGAAAACATTGGGATATTGAAAGCCGTTTTTGTTCAACAGTTGGGGGCAAGTCGTTCATACTGTAGTGACAGCAACTCATTCTTCCTCTTTGTTGAAAACAACAAAAATATTGCTGTATGGAAAAGTCCTGATGCAAGGTTTTCCAAAATGTCATCTGGATTGATTTTACTGCTGCATTACAGTTTTAATCAGTGATGTAGAAGCAGCTGTTCTGTGTTGGCCCCGGGGCTATAATGAAATTGGACAAGGCCTGGGAAATTGTGTCTTGGCCAGAAACAAGTGTTTTGTGATTGTTTACTTCATGTCTTTAAATTGCATTTCTTCCTTTTTAATTCCAGCAGCCCTGAGAGAGGAAGGGGAAACCTTTTCCCTTGTTCTGTTTTCCTCCTCTTCCCTCCCTCTAACCACTGGCCCTGCCTCGCCCGTGCTTGCTCAATGCAAATGTCATGACCAGCCCCAGTCTGCCTTGGGGCCGGTGTGAGTAGCCTACACACTCTCAATCTAAATTAAAATGGAGGCATGAGGGGGGCGCTGCGTGACACGGAGGCTGATCTTGACACTTACAATTACAAAATCTAGAGTGGTAACATGATTGCCAGGGACAGATGGAAGCAAGTGTGGGAGAGGTGTGCTGTCGTTTCCCCCAACACTGTGTACATTCATATTCCACGCTCTGATGCTAGTGTTGGTCTCATACCGCGAGTCCATCATGTAGCCCTACAGAGGCAGGCCTCATCCATATACGTAGAGAAACTCATTCATAATTCCTCACAGGACTCATGATGAGCTACACATTATAGAGCGACATGTGAATGTTGAGGCAATCCTGGCCTGTTGTGTTTGGCTGCATTTGAGACGCACAGTAGAGAGGCACGACGCGAGTGTTCCAATCTACCTAGGGATAACAGGAATTAAAAACTGTGCTCCTATTGACGTCGCATATGAGATCGGGTTTGATGTGTTTTGCTAGGGCTACCGCAGGGATATTCAAACCATGTGAGAAAGAACATCCAGCATGTTTTTAAAGGTTGTGGTGTTCAGTGACCCGCCACTAGATGGACATATGAAGTCGGTTTTGAAGCAATAGTGATTAAAGTAAACTGCCAGTAGGTGGCGATAAAGATTCATTTTCAACCTTTAGCTCAGCACAGCAGTATTTGTCGAAATAACAGTTTTTGTTCAAATCAAGTCAAATGATTTCATTAATTTAATGTGCAAAAACACATGGACAATCATGACTAAATGCAAGAGGAGTAAGGCTGGTTCTGTATAAAAATAGACGTGACATATTTGCCAAAGAAAGTAATGGCAATGTTTTGAAACCAACTACTACATCCCAAAAAATAAGTGATATGGACACATCCCTTAAAATATGTATGCATCCCTCTTGCTTGCCAAAAATAGCCTAAAATGGACTGTAATGACTGTCAATTCACAGACCTGAATACACATCCTTCTTTGTATGCAACAGCTGCAGCAGTGTCTAAACTCAGCAAACTCCCTCCACCCACACACACACATACCGCCTACACACACGCAAGCACACACACACACACGCACACACACACACACCCACCCACACACACTCAGACGGTGTAGGTTTGAAGACCGGTATCTACACACCTACACAAATACGTTATTGATCTCTTGGATACAAAAATACAATTCAACAACTGTTTTATTCCGACTGTTCCTAAGCAAAACTACATATTTATTCACTAACAATACACCCATGTTTTCTTTTTTTACTGGACAAAGGCATTTTATAGCCTACTCTTCACTTGTAGGACATTAATCAATGTAAACATATGGCCCACATCCTAGGATCATTAAAGTGTGCAAAACACAGTGCTGCAGCTTGTTACACTAGCGAAAGGTCAAGTGCTGCTGATAGTCAGCAGTTGCTATGGCAGCAAAGAAAATTCTCGTCCTACCCCCCACATCTTTATTTTCTTGTTTACATTTGTTTATTTATTTAATTTGTATTTGCATTTCAGAGTCGTTGGGTTAGGTTAAGTTATTCATCAGTTTTTGTTCTAATAAATGTTGTTTACACTTTTTTTATTTTTATGATTGAGACATCAGTCATGATGCTTCAATTTGATCAGACTCAAAATTCCGATGATTCTGCATTTCTATAAAATAATCTCAGTAAAATGAAACTAGTTGTGAGTTATGACGTTTCAGTGATGAGCTAGTTTGTATCATTGAAAGGGGAGATCTGAGTAGGATTTCTGGGATGGTTTGACCTTACTTTGCTGCTTTCATTCACCAGCAGACACTGTAGCACAGGTGTTAATGCCATTCACAAGCCGTGATGTCCTCTCCTTCCTATCCTACACAAAGCTGTGGGCTTGGATCAATGTGAGCTAATCTGGGTGGGAATTAGGACAGTCTATTTTTCAGGTGTCCAACCAAGTAATGCAATTATGAATGAATGAAACAATGAATAAATGGTTGACTGGAAAATATGGCAGATACATTTACAAATTACAATAGGTCAGGGTGTGTGAAACGTTGTATTGTTCCTAGAGTACATTGAACTGCCCTAGTTCTACAGTAAGGAACTTCAGATCCACTAGACTAGACCATTTGAATACAAATATACATCATAAATCTTTCAATACATCTTTCATCATTGCATCCATTCAAAAAGTAAGACATTATATATATATATATATATATATATATATATATAGTGTGGATGTAAATTATTACCATCCTTTTCAAATTATTTCCATGAAGAACAAAAGGGGGATAGTACAGTGAACCTGGCAACCCTAATCCTCCATCCCTCCCTAGCGGGACTACTGGCTAGGTAGGCTACTGCGTACTAAGAAAGCTATCAACGACTTCAAATATCCCTGGCTAATCCTTTAGCCCTTTACAGCCCCTTGGAAAAGAACACAATAACCCGTACATCTGAAATAGACACACTCAAGAAACAGCGCTGCGTTTTTTCTCCGACAGATTTTCCTGTCGCTTTTCGATAGAATTCCATCCTTCCCTTCGCAGAGGATGAGGCTGCCAACCAGAAGGCAGTGTCCTATGGAAGGAGATGGGAAGAAGGAGCAGGCTCCTCCATTTAGGAACCCTTTTGTGCACGATTTGAGATTCACCCCCCTGGAGAAGGCAAAGGTAAGATAAGATGACCAAGACGCTTATGAAGGCTGCCAAATTTGATGCTCAATTAGAGTCAACATAATTGGCTCTCACGTTAGGCTAGCAATGCGTTGTCTTGCCTGCTAATCGTGGCTAGTGCAGCAGCAAGCTACATGTTGCTCATCTTGCAAGCCTGGTGGCGTTAGCGTTGGCAAGCTACTTAGCTAGCAACTGTCTTGACACGCCATGAATAATTTCAGATCAGCATCATCAGCATCACGGAGCCAGAGGTTATAGTTTGATAGCATAATGACTCTAGCAAAGACAGCTCGCCTATAAAGTGTTTGGCCAGTAGTGCTGACGTTGGTTAGTTTATATTGTTAGCTTAGTTAGCAACTAATCAATCAAAGGCGCTTCATTGCAAGCTTAGCTGGCCAAGAATTGTAGCATTAACTGACAAGTTAGCTACCTAGCTCATAAATTCGTGACTGAAAACATGATTTAAAGGCCTAGCTAGCCTTATCACTTGTATAGGATGAGGGTCAACACCTTTTGTGTCCCTTGGCTCGTGTACAAACCTACCACAGTGTTAACTAGCAACCTTTAAATACCTTCCATACACCTGTCTAGCCTTCACACTGGCCAACATCACCTAATATCTTCGATCATCAATTTGATGTGTGGAGGCGGCAGGCCATACATACTGTACTGCCGTCATTGTCAGTTCAAGATCAGTGGGAGCTTGACAACCAGTGAGGGCAAGTACCGATAACGAACTTAGCTCGCTGGTCCAAACTGAGAACTTCAGTAGATGCAACTATCAACGTTGCATCAACCATTATATCAGATTGCTAGTGAGGACACTTTTTATGCATTTTAGGTCTTGCCTTGGCTTAACAGGTGCACAACGTCTCCTGCTCTGACAGCCATTTGACTGAAGACGACAATTAAATGAGCTATTCTATATCCATCAATAATCATAGATTAAAATTCCTCTTTGTCTTGTTTATTTTACTATGGGTGCACTCTACCTGTCTGAGTACTGAGTAGCCTACTTCCTCTTGTGGCTTGGCCGATACTGGGCACCACTCCAATGATACAGCCATTTATACTAGTTCCTACTGAAATGACCTTTAAAACTACACAAGTACCTAAGTGGAAGCATCAGAAGCCTGATAGCTTCTCTTATGGACGTGTTCAGTGTTAGAAGTGTTTTGGATTCAGTGACGGAAGAAGTGTCAGTGTTGAGGGCTGTCAGTCCGTGCTCAGGGCTGTCAGTCCGTGCTCAGGGCTGTCAGTCTGTGCTCAGGGCTGTCAGTCCGTGTTGAGGGCTGTCAGTCCGTGTTGAGGGCTGTCAGTCCGTGTTGAGGGCTGTCAGTCCGTGTTGAGGGCTGTCAGTCTGTGCTCAGGGCTGTCAGTCCGTGCTCAGGGCTGTCAGTCCGTGCTCAGGGCTGTCAGTCCGCGCTCAGGGCTGTCAGTCCGCGTTCAGGGCTGTCAGTCCGCGCTCAGGGCTGTCAGTCCGCGCTCAGGGCTGTCAGTCCGCACTCAGGGCTGTCAGTCCGCGCTCAGGGCTGTCAGTCTGCGCTCAGGGCTGTCAGTCTGCGCTCAGGGCTGTCAGTCCGCGCTCAGGGCTGTCAGTCCGCGTTGAGGGCTGTCAGTCCGCGTTGAGGGCTGTCAGTCCGCGCTCAGGGCTGTCAGTCCGCGCTCAGGGCTGTCAGTCCGCGCTCAGGGCTGTCAGTCTGTGCTCAGGGCTGTGTGTCTTCTGGGAGCGGTGCAGTGCCTGGCCAGGCTGAGGTGTGACAGAGTATCCTGTTCCCAGGGTTCATGGTGTCCTGGGGCGGTTCTTACTCCTCTTTCTCAGTCTGTGTAGACATGTGTGTACACACCACACCTCTCCCTTAGGGCTGCAGCATGCATGAATAGACGGTGTCATCTTATTGATAATGTCAACAATACAGTGACGACAAGATAATGCTCTCAGATAGATAATGAGAGCTAGATAATGTAGTCCATGGCATCAAGTTACTTGTGATGGTGTGATGGGAATAGACCTTAGCGTTAGCCTTTTAGGATTTCTGGGGGCAACTGTGGGGATAGTGACTCAGTTTGTCTTTGTGATGGTGAGAGAAGTCTGCTAATAATGCTGTCGACGCCTGTGAACCTTGAGGATTGGGCCCAATAGCTGCCACTGTTCCTCTCAGAAAACAGGCTTGTCTTAGGGAAAATACATCTTTTGGGAAAAGGGGGTTTGGTGTACTTTGGCCTTGTCTGAAAAATAAATAAAATAAATGTGTTTAGGATGTTAGGGCTATGGCAGACCTATCAGTCTTCTTGCTGGCAATAGACCATGAGTTGCAAATGATTGAACAAAAAAGACATGGCCATCAATTCCTCTGTTCTCAGGGTTTTGGTGGCTCGTCTGCAGTGTGGTGTGGCGTACAGGGTGTTGAAAGAGAGCAAGCATGCGTCCCACAGTGGCGACAGCTAAGATGACAGAAAGATAAATGTTGGCATAAGCTAAGCCAGCGATCATAAAAGGATTCCGGAAGAACTATTGCTTTGACCCAGATACACTATGCTTCACATGGCTGTCTCGCTTGATTGAGGAGAGTTTCACATCCGCTAGAACAATCAAAGCAGGCCAAAATGAAAGCAGGCCAAGGACACAATAGTAACATACATTTCACAGTTCTCAGTTTAAACTGATAGGAATAGTTAACATTCTCCTCCCCTCTCCTCTCCTCCCCTCTCTTCTCCCCTCCTCTCCTCTCCCCTCCTTCCCCCTCCCCTCCCCTCCCCATCTCTCCTCCCTTCCCCTCTCCTCCCCATCTCCCCTCCTCCCCTCTCTTCTCCCCTCCCCTCTCTTCTCCCCTCCCCTCCCCTCCCCTCCCCTCCTTTCCTCCCCTCTCCTCCCCTCTCCTCCCCTCTCCTATCCTCTCCTATCCTCTCCTATCCTCTCCTCCCCTCCTCCCCATCTCCCCTCCCCTCCTCCCCATCTCCCCTCCCCTCCTCCCCTCCTCCCCATCTCCCCTCCCCCCTCCTCTCCTCCCCTCCTCTCCTCCGGCAGATCGCCCTGATGACAGTGACCCTGTTCCCTGTCCGTCTGTTCCTGGCTGCGTTCATGATGCTGCTAGCGTGGCCCTTCGCCTTTGTGGCCTCCATGGGACGCTCTGAGACCGCCGTGGAGCCCCAGTGTCTGTGGAGGAGGTGAGCTCCCACAATGCACCTCGCCAAGCCTCCTTGCAATGCCGCCGCAGTCCTGTGTCAGAGAGCCTATATGGGTTGCATCGCTAATCACCAACGGTCTGTTCGAATTAGAAATCCGTTTAGCTTTGCTTACCGGCCACTTTTAGTGTGTGGTATAGCCACATCCTCAATTTAGAATTCAACCTTCCCTTAACCCCCATCAACAACAGCAAAAAAAAAAACATTGTATCCTCCAGCCACATGTACAATCTTTTGGTGTTGTGGAAAAAATGTGTTTATTAAACAGCCAGACCTGCGGACATGATATCTGCAAGGCTAACGAATGACTAAGACGTCTATTTTCGACGTGTTTGATTACGATGCGATCATGCGGAGGTGGCGCAGTCATCCTCTGGCCCCCAGAGACCAAGGCTGGATCTGAGCTTGTGTGGGTGTTGAAGATGAATACAAAACCACCAGGAGTCTAATAAACGTGTTCAGGACTTCAGAGTGGCCCTCAGGATGTATGGACTGCAGTGTGTGTGTGTGTGTGTGTGTTGTGCCCGTGTGTGTTTCGCCTTGCTCACACACACACACACGAGATATACATGGTTATGCATTCCTGAGGAAATAAATGGGAGTGAAATCCAAACAAACCATCCACTGCCAATGCTGGTCACCATCACAATATTTCATTTAGAAGCCACAAAGCCCTGGCCTATTAGCTAGCTTCAGCTGAGCCCCAGCCAGCTGATAGATCAGTAGTTGTGTGTGTGTGTGTGTGTGTGTAGTTCATCCATCTCTGGGGCTCTTTCTTTGCCTGGCTCCTCTGTTGTGTTCTGTGTGGTGTGATCATCAGCAGAGTTCCCCTCCAGCTCCTGGGCTCTTCTCTCTGTGGGGATTCTTTCATTTATAAGGAGGGAGGAATTGGAATAATCTCTCTCTCTGTCTCTCTCTCTCTGTCTCTCTCTCTATCTATCTCTCTCTGTCTGTCTGCAGACTGGTGGATGTAGCTCTGAAGACCATCATGCGGGTCATGTGGTTTACCGGAGGCTTCCACTGGATGTCCGTGAAGGGCCGCCAGGCGTTGCCGGCGGAGGCGCCCATCCTCACCCTCGCCCCCCACTCCTCCTACTTTGACGCCATTCCCGTCACCATGTCCATGGCGTCCATCGTGATGAAGGCTGAGAGCAAGGACATCCCTCTGTGGGGCAGTGAGTGACGCACGCACACAACCTCCACACTATCCCTATCTCTTTGACTGTCCTCCTCTTTACCTCTCTCACACTTTTTGTTTTGTTTGGGGGGGGGGCGTTAATATTCTTACTCCTCTGCACCCCCCCCCCCCCCCCCCCCCTCTCTCTTTGTTCTCCTTTCTTATTTCTCTCACCGCGCCACTTTGTTTTGCTTGATCCAACCTCCTCTCGTTCATTTGACCGGAGCGCCTCACTGGCTGCCTCCCGTTGCCGGTTTGTCGTCGCCGCCTCGGCCCCAAACCGCAGAGCATGAATCACTGGCTCGTTTTCACGAGGTCAGCGCCAGCAGAGGAGGAAGCACCCGCCTCCAGGGCTCCATCCACGTCCCCGAACGGGTCCCGAGAGGGTCGTACCAGCCCCCCCGCCTGCTCGGCTGCTTCAGAGATGGGAGAGAGAGACAGAGAGAGAGACAGAGAGAGACAGAGAGAGAGAGAGAGAGAGAGAGAGAGAGAGAGAGAGAGAGAGAGAGAGAGAGAGAGAGAGAGAGAGAGAGAGAGAGAGAGAGAGAGAGAGAGAGAGAGAGAGAGAGAGAGAGAGAGAGAGAGAGAGAGAGAGAGAGAGAGAGAGAGAGAGAGAGAGAGAGAGAGAGAGAGAGAGAGAGAGAGAGAGAGAGAGAGAGAGAGAGAGAGAGAGAGAGAGAGAGAGAGAGAGAGAGAGAGAGAGAGAGAGAGAGAGACGAGGATCGCTGCCAGCTGCTCGTAGTGTATAAAGATTAGCTAGTATATAAAGATTAGCTACCTTAAGTCGATGTTTCCTTGCGGGGCTGCTGAGAGAGAGAGTTAGCCTTTCTCACCACTGAGTAGTGTGGTCTGTGGGGCGGACACGGTATGCTGTAGCCGTTAGGGAGAATCACTATGTGCCCCATCGGACGACATGCATTTGATATGCAGCCTATGTATTCATGCATGTACCTGTCTGCATACAGGACCTGCTGTCAGTCCTGCTCGTACTGTTTCCTGTCTGTTTCCTGTCTGTTTGCTGTCTGTTTGCTGTCTGTTTCCTGTCTGTTTCCTGTCTGTTCTCAGCCTGGCCTGCTGTGAGATGGGTCTGCCGTGTTGTGCGAGAGGTTTGTCCAGCTGTGAGAGAGGTCTGTGATGGCCAGGCGTCTCAGCTGGGCCGCAACCGCAAGCAGTGTAGGCTTCAGACGTGGCTGAGGGATTGTAAATCAATGCTTGTCAGCAAGCCTGTCTCTAATTGCATCACCAACCCCCCCGCCCCCACACACACACACACACACACTCACCCGTGAGAGCGAGCCCCACCTCCCTGGAACTCCCGGGCCGGGCTAGATAAATCAAGCTCTAATTCAGGGGGGAGAGATTGATGGATGACATCAGTCGTCGTACATCACGGCCGCAGGCCGTAATCCTGTTAGTGCTGTCCTCTCGGGGGGTGCGGCTGAACCCTCGCACGCCCTGATACCCTCAGACACGCAAGGGGGACGGATCCAGCCTTCAGCTCGGGGCCAGGCCTCCAACCTCAGGCTGGTCACCCCTCCAGCCTGTGACTAGTATCCTCCATGTAAGCTCTCATACCTGGCCCTGGAGGGCAGCCTGGTGGTGAGAGGATGTAGGGAGGGCAGCCTGGTAGTGACTGGATGTAGGGAGGGCAGCCTGGTGGTGAGAGGATGTAGGGAGGGCAGCCTGGTAGTGACTGGATGTAGGGAGGGCAGCCTGGTGGTGAGAGGATGTAGGGAGGGCAGCCTGGTAGTGACTGGATGTAGGGAGGGCAGCCTGGTGGTGAGAGGATGTAGGGAGGGCAGCCTGGTGGTGACTGGATGTAGGGAGGGCAGCCTGGTGGTGAGAGGATGTAGGGAGGGCAGCCTGGTAGTGAGAGGATGTAGGGAGGACAGCCTGGTGGTGAGAGGATGTAGGGAGGGCAGCCTGGTGGTGACTGGATGTAGGGAGGACAGCCTGGTGGTGAGAGGATGTAGGGAGGGCAGCCTGGTAGTGAGAGGATGTAGGGAGGGCAGCTGGTAGTGAGAGGATGTAGGGAGGGCAGCCTGGTAGTGAGAGGATGTAGGGAGGGCAGCCTGGTGGTGAGAGGATGTAGGGAGGGCAGCCTGGTGGTGACTGGATGTAGGGAGGACAGCCTGGTGGTGACTGGATGTAGGGAGGACAGCCTGGTGGTGACTGGATGTAGGGAGGACAGCCTGGTCGAACTGTCTTGTCTGAGTCCTTAGCTGCAGGGCTTGAAAGGCCAAGGTGTGAGACTCTTTAGACTTCCCCCTCAAACTGCCAGCCAGCCAGCCAGCCAGAGCAGGGAACTCCAGACAAAATCTTAAATCCCTGATCAGCCTGGCTGACGCGGAGACTCTCTCCGTCACTAATCCTTCCTGTAATAGCAGCGCACAGACTCCTTCCTCCTCCTCCTCCTCGCCCCTTTCTCTCCGCACTCCACCCCTCCTCCCCACTCCCTACCCTCGTCTCACCCTCCCTCCCCCTTTTTCTCCTCCGTCTGCCCAGTCTGCATATCGTGTCTCTCCTCCCCTATTCTCATGTACTCTCCCAACAGTACGGCTTCGACCTCGTCCCCGCCAATGCACAGCTTTTAGAAATGTGACCCCTGAACCACCTCTCCAGGAAGTGAAAGTAGCGCGAGCGACATTCGTTCGCCGCGGCAGGAAGCGTCTGCGAACGATCCTCTGTTTACGATGCGCAAGCATCATGCTCACATGGAAACTTTCCAACTCGTCTTTGCACTCAGAGAGTTTATTGTCTGTCTGTGTTCCCCCCCCCCCCCCCCCCTTCCTCCCACCCAGCGTTGATTAAGTACATCAGGCCTGTGTTCGTGTCGCGCTCCGACCAGGACTCCAGGAAGAAGACGGTGGAGGAGATCAAGCGCAGGGCACACTCCGGGGGGGAGTGGCCTCAGGTACCAGGAGCTCTCTCACACACACACACACACACACACACACACACACATAACAAAAACACACATCAATGCGTGTACATGCGTCATACCCGCACAGAGCACCCATATCACACAGCACACCCCAAAACAAGTATACACATGCCGAGCACTCCAAACAAGTATTGCACAGCACACCCGAGAGCAATTACAATACACACACACACACGCACGGCCAGCACTCACAAACAAGTATCACACCACCTCCCCAATTGAGTAAATGTTCCTCTCCATCCTGCTGGGTGGAGACGAACATGGTTACTGGAGGGGCTGGTAAGTGGCCGGCCAGCACACAGGGAGAACACACACACACACTGGCAGTTGTAGTACTGTAGCAAGCGTGAGGCTGGAAGAGAACCTTTCGGAAGGTAGTCGAGGCCAGAAGGTCCAGACTGAGGAGAGAGGGAGAGAGAGAGGAGGGGGAGGGGGAGAGGGAGAGAGATAGAGAGGAACCAGTGTTGGTCAGAAGTGTTGTGTGTCAGGAGGGGGCGGAGTGATTGGTAGAGACAGACCATCATTCGGAGGGGGGGGGGGGGGGGGGGGACTGTTACCATAGTAACGCAGTAGACGAGGGTTGCTCTTCTTCGTGTGTGATGACGTTCATGTGCTGGTTTAACACCAACATGCAATATGTGTCTGATTAGTTTTTTTTTTGTTGCATTTTACAGATCATGATTTTCCCAGAGGGAACATGCACCAACAGATCCTGCTTAATCACATTCAAGCCAGGTATGGTTTATTTCCACGGGTGTGCGCACACTCATGCGTGAATACACACATTCCCCCTTCCCTGTTCCTCTCCACATGCCCTCATGATGCTTGTTGT
The DNA here is from genome assembly GCF_054491055.1 of Hypomesus nipponensis. Taxonomy (NCBI): domain Eukaryota; kingdom Metazoa; phylum Chordata; class Actinopteri; order Osmeriformes; family Osmeridae; genus Hypomesus; species Hypomesus nipponensis. The sequence goes on from NC_140362.1 coordinate 15,674,272, forward strand.
TCATTATTAGTCACCATGACAAGGAGACCTCGGCATTTCAAAACTGCCGGCTGGGTTTGAGAATTGTCGTGCTTCTCTTATGTCACACCGACTCCAGTCACTCTGAACGGCTGCAGATCGTTCCGACTGCTCTTTAAATAATAATACTTAATCTTTTCCATTAATATATTTTTCTTCCTCTCTCAATGGTCTCACAGTATGCCTGTTCTGTGTCTGGGAATCTGTAAACATGTACTCGTCAAGTCTCTACAAGCTATAATAGTACTACTAATAATAATGTAATCTGTTTTAGTATGTATTTAATTTGGTGCCGGCTGTTCCTTCTTCCTGCTCTGCAGGAGCCTTCATTCCTGCTGTGCCAGTGCAGCCTGTGGTGATTCGCTACCCAAACCCAATGGTGAGAAACCAACCACTTACCCCGAAATACCACACCTCCTCCAATCACTGTCCTCCATTGTTCTGGCCTTCTGGATAAGGTCCCATGTTCATATACACGAGGTGCCCTTGACTTGCTAAATGAAAGCAGTGTCTACATATGAAAGGCATCTTGTGGCATGTTGAAGTTGTCAAAACAAACACCCTCCCTACCCTCACCATACAGACTGGAGAGCTCGCTCGTACAAGTTTTGTAGTTGGTGGCTGTTTTGTCATATTTAGGACATCTTGTACTGGCGGTTTTATTTTTCCTCAAGCACCCCTACTGTTTGCCTGGACCCCCCCCCCCCCACAGACACACCCAGCCCGCCCGCATCCCACAGTGGGGGGCCGGGCATCTCTGGCTGTTTTTTGAGGGGAGGATTTCTTAGGAAACATTGATTGGTCGTGGTCTCACTGGGGTGTCTGGGCATCAGCATGCAAGTGTTCTCGGATGCTTCCTGTCTGCTAGTGGGATGTCTGTTGGCAGTGGAGCCGTGCCTCTGGGGCCCTCTTTAATGGGACAACTGACTCCAGCTGAATACATTTCGGTTTCTGTTCAATCCAGAGCGGGCAATTAGGCTCCCGAGTGTGATCCGGCTATTGTTGGACACTGACGAGAGACTGTTTCAACAGAGGAGTGTTTGTTTGTGGAGTTTTGTGTGTTCCTGTGTTTTGGGCGTTGTTGAGCTACTGTTGCTAAACACGCTTTTTTTTTTCTTCATTTTCTTCATTTTTATTCCCTCCCTGTATGTGAGACATTAGGCCTCAGTGTCTACCTTCTGCAGGAATAAAGGAGAAATAACAGGCTAGCATGGAAGCAGGTCTTGTTAGCATTAGCGACGACAGCCAGGCACGTTGTTGACTAGAACAATGACTGTCTTCCTGCTTCATGTCTCTGATATCTGCTGCAGTTACACTAGTCTGGTGTGACTAGTCTAGTCTGGTCTGAGCTGGTATGGCAGGAAACCATCTCTTTTTGTCAGACTCGGTACATGGATGTGACACACTGTAGGAACCCCAATCAGGCCAGACTTTTACTAATGGGGGGGGGGGGGAGGTAGAGGCCCACATTATGTCAGTGAAAGTGGGTTCTCATTGAAGCAGCCATGGGCTGTCTGGTTCGTTATGTCTGTGGTGTAGGTTTGACCTGTTTTGTTGAAAGTTCTTAAAGCTCCCTGTGCTCATCCTCTCCTCTCTCTCCACTCCTCTCAATTACTCTCCTCCTTTCTCCACTCCTCTCAATTACTCTCCGCTCCTCCTCTCTCCACTCCTCTCATTTCCTCCTCTCTCCTCTCCTCAGGACAGCATCACGTGGACTTGGCAGGGACCCGGAGCGTGAGTATCCTCGCACGGAGAAAAAAAAACACACTGATCATCTAATCCAGCAGGAAAATAAGAATAACCAAGCAAGCTCAGTGAAACTCAGCACTGATCAAACAGCAAGCCCAGACTACCTAAGCACACACTGGGAAGCTCCACCATCAGAAACCTAGGGAGAAGCCACAGAGCCCTGATCAGTCTAGTCCTGTCTTCCTGGAGGCCTGAAGGCTTGTGTCTAGTTCTGTGTACCAGGGAATAATAATTCTTTATTTATATAGCACATTTGGTACAAGAATTGCAGCTCAAAGTGCTTTACATAAAATCAATCAAAACAATATTCTAAGTAGTGAGAATGCGGGTTGGATGAAGGTTAGACGCAGAGCGGTGGTTGACTGAAGCTCTGACACACACTGGTTGACTGAAGCTCAGACACACACTGGTTGACTGAAGCTCAGACACACACTGGTTGACTAAAGCTCAGACACAGACTGGTTGACTAAAGCTCAGACACACACTGGTTGACTGAAGTTCAGACACACACTGGTTGACTAAAGCTCAGACACACACTGGTTGACTGAAGCTCAGACACAGACTGGTTGCGTACACTTTCTTGGCCCTGTTTCACATTCCCTCGTCTTGCCTGGTCATCATTGTTTCACCTCACATTTTCCTTTATCTAGGTTTAAAATCCTGTGGCTAACACTGTGCCAGTTGCACAACGAGTTTGAGATTGAGGTAAGTGGGATGATTATGATAATGATGATGATGATCATGTTTTAGCCCGTCCCTTCTTTTAGCTAATATTCCGTCACAGTGTCAAAATGACTTCCCGATGGGCCGAGCTCAAAACAAACACATCATAAAGTCCTGTCCAGAGCCTTTCCTGTAAAGTGGGTCATGCTCTTCCTGTGTGTGCTTGTTTACTTGTGGTCTTCCTCTCCGTCCAGTTCCTCCCCATCTACACCCCTTCTGAGGAGGAGAAGAGGAACCCAGCTCTGTTTGCTAACAACGTCAGACGGCTCATGGCCCAGTAGGTCCTCCTCAACTCTCGTGTTTATATACAGTACAATGCATGATGTGTGTGTGTGTGTGTGTATATATATATATTTCTGTGTGTGGTGTATCTCTCTCTTTCGCTCGCTAGCTAGCTTTTGGTCTCTATATCTCTCCTTATCTCCACGCCTGACTTTCTTTCGCTCTCTCACCCCCCCCCCCCCCCCCCCCCCCCCCGCCCTCGCGCGGACGTGAGGCTCCAGGGTCTACATCGCACCCCTCCTCAGTGCCACCTGGTTCAGTGTCTGTCTCCTGTCGTTGCAGGGCCCTGGCAGTGCCCATCACGGACTACTCGTTTGAGGACTGCCAGCTGGCCATGGCAGAGGGCCAGCTCAGGCTGCCCGTGGACACGTGCCTGCTGGAGTTCGCCAAGCTGGTCAGGAGATTGGGGTGAGTGTCGCTCCGCCTGGGCAGGTCCCGATCTAGATAACACGGACATCTGTCACTCGCGCTCCGGCCGTGTCATGCGATGCGGCGGAATGTATGCCATCTGCACAAGACGCCAGGGAGAGTTTGTGACCGTCCAGAAGGATTCAGCAGCTTAGCTAAATACGCTCCCTCAGCGGCAGAGCTGTGTGCGGTCTGGAATGGATTAGAAAAGATCTTGGGCCCCCGTCTCGTCCAGCAGTGTGATTAGTAGGAACCCCAAAGGAGGGGCCGGAGAGAGGGGGGGGGGGGGGGTTGTGAGCTGCTAGTCTTGACCAGCTGTGTGGTGCGCCGTCAGGCTCAAGCCCCGGAACGTGGAGAAGGTCCTGCAGGAGCACGGGAACCGGGCCCGGAAGTTGGACGGAGAGAAGCTGGGGCTGGAGGGCTTCTCCCAGTACCTGGACGTCCCCGTGTCCGACATGCTGAGGGACATGTTCGCCCTCTTCGACGAGGTGAGGACGCCCGGCGGGCTGGGGGGGGGGGGGGGAGGCGTTTGGATCGATCTGGGGCAACGAAAACCAATGTCACGCCTGGTTTGCAGCAGTTGGACTTGCATGCCACTCTGCTCGAAGCGCCTCTCGTTTTTCCGTTGGACACTTTCTGTTGGCAGCCATCGTGTGCGAAGAGGCAGTCTTCAACGGGTGACTTTTAGTTGGCTGAAAGACGTGGCGCGGGCAGTGTTATCTTAATGCTGTTAATTCAGACCGTGGAAGGGCTTCGTTGTCTGACATATTAAAAGACATCAAAATGTGGCCTGGAGGCTGGGAGACTATGGGAAGCGCAGCGCAGTGTTAATGTCAGTGGTTTTTAGGTCACGTGAGGACTCGCTTGTTAGCGGGCTCGTTGTCTTACACTGCTTTGTTTGGAGGTGATTGGAGTTCCCGTCTCGTTGTGTTCAGAATGCTTTTCTAATCCAATCTCCAGCATGACGATAACTCCATGGACATCAGAGAATATGTCATCGCCTTATCGGTCGTGTGCAGACCGGCAAGAACTCTGGAAACGATGAAATTGGCCTTCAAGGTATGTTCTGCTCGAGGGTGTATCCTCACCAAGTGGGTGCGGGGGCTGGGATGACTTAAAAAAGATATATCTTGTAATATAATGTGACATTTTCTATTTTGAAATGGCAACTTCTGTCCTCTGACTGTCCTGAAACAGCCCTTCGGGTCCTACTCTCTGCGGGGCCGATTAGAAGCACATCTCAAATGTGTTCATAGAGATGGGCTTTGCAGGATGGGTAATATTACACCCAGTGTGTCATAGAAGGTGGGGGTCGTCCATGCGAGTGCTATCCTCGAGGTCAGACAGTGACGGTGTACGCGCGTGTGTGTGTGTGTGATCCGAGATGTTTGAGGCGGAGGAGGACGGGGCGCTGACGGAGTGCGAGCTGGCCTGCATCCTGAGAACGGCCCTGGGAGTGGCTCAGCTCCGCGTGACACGCCTCTTCAGCGCCATCGACGTCGACGACACGGGCAAACTCACCTTCGGTAAGAAACCCCTCCCTCTCCCACCCTTCCAATCCCACAATGCAGCTCACCTCGATGGGGACACGCCCTTGTTGCCGTGTTCCTGTTGACGTCGAGCACGAGTCCTGGCGGCTTGGTCTGACCATGCCCCCTCGGTAACGTTTGTCTTTGTGTTTGGCGCCCCCTCGTGGCAGACAAGTTCCGGAGCTTTGTGGCGCTGCACCCGGACTTTGCCGAGGAGTATCTGTACAGGGACAATACAAGCCTCCACAGCTGCGGCCACCACGCCAGGCCAAGCCCCTTAGCCAATGGGATCTGCCCCGACTTCAGCCCCGCCGACCACCACGACGACCACACGAGCGCCAGCAAGCTGAAGAAACACAACTGAGCCAACAGGTTTTACCCAGAAGCCACCTCTCCTGGAGAGAGTGTGGTGGTGGCAAATAGTTTCAAGGGCCTGAGCTGTGGGTTGTACCTAGTCAGAACCACCAGTATAAAGTTTACCCCTTATTGTTTCTACCAGTATTAGAAAATGTTATACTGTTCATTTTTTTGCGTGGTGATCGAAACATTTAGTTACTTTTCTTTGTTTTTGTTGTTTTTTTTGTTGTTTTTTTTTACATTTTGTAAAAGTTTGATTTTGTTCTTGGAAAGGAACATTTCAAAAAGCCAAACGGGAGGCACTCTAGATACAATGCTTAAATACTTGAAGGGTGATAACTTTTTTCCTTTCCTTCTAATCCAGGGTTTTTTTTCTTAGACTGGTCCTGACGGTGCATGTTTGTTTCAGATATATACAAACGAGGGAAGCAACAACAACAAAAAGGCCCTAGTTAGTGAAGTAAACTTTTTTTTTTTGTGAACTCAGTGATTGTTTGTTTGTTATCCTTCTTATTCTTTCTAATGGTAGCTGCCTTTTTTTATGAAACCCGAGCAGCAGTGGTTGGGGAACTTAAGGGCCTTCAGAGCACCAGTGACAATTTTATGACCAATCCTCGGCAAGGATTCAAACTTCTCAGATTTGAGGTGCGATAGGGCGAGAGACCACAAAGGAACTGGTTGATTCAAAATGAGCCTGTTATATATTATACACAAATACATATATATATTTTTTTTCTTTAGCTCAGGGTTCAGTAACAAAAAATGTAACTTGTAAGATGTCATCACATGACAAGTATGGTTTTTCCTCGTATTCTGAGCATGTTATCTTCCCGCTGGGCGTTCAAGCGCTCTTTAGAGCACATCCTATTCTCTTCACACAAACCGTCTGCTCCCAAACTCTATTTTTTCAGTCAGATATGCAGAGCTTATTTTTCAACAAACAAAAAAAAAGGATGAAAAAAAAAAAAAATGATATACTGGTATGGACCAAAAATAAAATGTTCAAAGTGGCGGGTGAATGTGAGGTTAACTTCAGTTGGCGGTGTTGTCATATTGAACCAGTGGTGTATGGCTTTAAAGGGAAGACATTGTTTATCATACTGTGTACCTCGTGGTGCATTGTTGTCGTTTTCATGGTTTGGTGATCACCGAGGTCCCAGACTTTTCTCTCAACAACAGCTCCTTTCAGCTAACACAACCTTCCTCCTGCCTGACTGTACACTGCATGTGAGACACTAGTAACCAGCCCACGTTCTCACTCTCACACACTCCCTCCAAACAGTACTCACTATGTCTCAACTGCTCATGAGTGGAGAAGCCAAAACATTTGAAATGAACATCTCGGAATTTGTTTTTGTAATTTTTTTATTCCATCTTATAGATTTGTCGCCCTAAAGTATTCGTTTTCTCTCTCCATCGCGGTTGTGACTTTGATGTCTTCCTGGTTTTTGTAGAAATGAAGGACAGTGGAGCTGAGGAGGCATCCTACCATGGAGTGAAACGATCGCGTTCTAGAAGAGGCATTTGTTAACATCTGCTGCCTGCACCTTTGAAATGCACCGTCACATCTAGTTTAGGCCCAAGGAATTCATATTGGGGGGGGGTGGGATTATTTTATGATTGGCATGATATTGCCAATGTGCCCATAACTTTACTGGGTAAAATATTCCTTAGTCATTAGATTTCGGCCAAGTTTTGTAATGCACATAGCCACATACTTATTGTCCTTACCTTACGTATACATCTATAGCATGCCATTTTATGTTTGGTTTTATGTATGGGTGTGCAGTTAATTACTGTACATATAAACACGTTTTTTAGAACGTCTTATAGCATTGCCTATTTTTGCCATTTGACAAACATGACCAGGTGTTGTATGTATTTTAACTCTTTGCTGACAATATTTTAAATAACAATTGTTACAAATGATTCAAAGTAGTTTTGAGATTTAGAACTGTTTTAAAGCTCACGTAGAGGAGCTCTGCTCCTGTGTCGTTGTGACGCACACAAAATGTTGCTTATTTCAATCATTGGTGGACAATTTAAGAAATGTCATTCTAGCCTGGTTTCCCCTCCCCAAACCTGAGGTATCCACACGCCAACCCTTTTCTTCTTCTGTGGTGGGCCAAGTGGCCACCTGGGTCACAGGGGGTAGCACCATGAGGAAGAACCTCCTTCACACTCGCTCACCTTCATAAAGCTTTGCCCCGCCCACCCGGTGGTTCCCCGCCCACCCGCTGGCGCCCCGCCCACCCGGTGGTGCCCTGTGTGTGAAGGGGTGTGGACGAGGGCCCACCTCGGGGAGCAGTCTCCCAGTGAGAGGGGCGGAGCCTCTCTGATCTCCCCTCGTGCTGGTGAGATGTAAACTGTAACATTGTTGTTCTGCCACATTGTCCTTGTTCAGCACAGTTTTATATGGCTTTGAAGGAACCCAAAGTAGAGATAGAAGGGAGCAATGGACAACATTCCGTTTCTGCTGAAGGAACCCTGCCGTCTGAAGTGAATTAGTATATTTGTAACGCGCATACATGGATCTGTGTATCTACAATTAGAATATCACAAAAAAAAGTTTAGTTCCACATTTTGTATGCTTTGGGGTTTGCCACTGTAGCATCTGTGAGATTCATAACCATCAAAGCCCAACATGGATTTTCAGTGGAGCAATATTGAACATCCTTACCTTTTTCCAGATTTCCTTTTAAAAGAGTTCCGATATGTATTTTGAATATTCCAAATGCAGGGCATTTAGGGAATTTTTGATATACGTATATGAATAATTTTTTGTTCACTGCCATGATGATGTGCGATCTCCAAGCCTGTATGGACTGTATCAACGATCTAATTAAGCCTCGTTCTCCTCCTATTCCTTTGTATGATGATTGTTTTGTGTTGTATTCCTGAAACCTATTTGAAAGTGTATTGCTGTCAATGTTATTATTATTATTATTGCTAAGTTGACTGCTTAGATACTAAAATGCAGATTTCATATGGAAACCGATAGCCTTGAATCTATATGATTTTTATGATTGAATGAGAATGTATAGACAATCTGTCACAATCAGAAACTACTCTCTCTCTCATATATATTTATATATATATATATATATATATATATATATATTTATATATATATATATATATATATATATATATATATATATATATACACAATGCGCGCACACATATACATATTTTATATATATATATAAATACGTATATGTGTGCGCGCGCGCTGGTGTACAGTAACAATGTACTAAAACTCATCTTTTCCATACTGTAGGTTTTGTATCTTGCTCCTTTGAGCTTCATACCATCCTTAGTTTAAGCTACAGGTTGAATGAAGAGGTGAGGGTTGGGTGTCAAGCCTTGACGTGCTGTTACTAACACGTATGACAGGCCTACCGCCCCACACCAGCCGGTCACAAGGTAGAATCAGATTAGATCAAAATCGTATTTTATCCACACTCCCCATGAATACATTCGGGACCGTTTCTATGTATTTGTGTTTGCACTTTAGAGCTTTTCATCGCTTTCTTTTTCTGTTATCTTTTCTATGAAATGTGACTGAGAATGCTGTCTGCATGTCGCAGCGGGGCTCCCCCATAGCTCCACAGTCTGTTAGGGTAGTGCTTGTGTTCAAATCTGTTCTATAAATGTTACAGAATAGGGAGATACAGATCCGACTGTGTACAGCAGTGTCATCTCAGGATAGTGACAATGCTGTAACTTGACTTTGAAGACTGGAAGAAGAGTTAACCCTCTCATTTATTTACAGTCTGAACTAATGGAATGAGTACAGGATTGGCCCCAGCCCTTGTACAGTACATGAACTCGTATTGTAATTGACAAACCTTGGCTACCATGTCAAGTTCTTCGAATGCTAAATGCTTGTGAGCTCAAAGACCGTCCAAGGCTGTTAAATAACCCGAAATATGGCTGGATTGTCAAGAAAGCTGTGAAATAGTTTAGATTTGTCTTGGGTTGCCTGGAAGTTGGGGAGTTTACTGAGGGAAAACAGAATTGGGTCCATCCTTTTCATATTTTGCTCGCTCATGGTGTCGGTCTTTAGTTTTTCAAATACCTCAAACACGGAATCATTCACTTTTATATTATTATTGTTCCAAACACAACCTGTGAGAGCTAACGCTGTGTATCCTCAAGCTGCCTACTACCTGGACAGTGTCCCGCAGTGAACTGAAGACGAAAGACTGCCCGAGTGATCTCGATCCGCCTTCGAGTGATACCTTGTCTTTCCGATGGTCCACTGTGCACGCCGTGTCGCTGAACATCCTTTTGCTCCGTATCTTTGGTTTTTATTTGACGTAAAAGTCGACGCTTTCCTTTTAATATATACGAGGAGTCATTTCTGCAAGCTACTTTTGAACTTTGTCTGTTGGAGACTGCTGTATGAAGATATAACTTGTCAATGTGACTCTTTTCAAAATAAAACATGAGGATTTAACATTGTCTCTGTCTTGTGATTGGGTGCCTTTGCTGTTCAATTCTTTCAGCGCTCTGACAAGGGGCCTTACTGCGTTTTATCTGGCAAACCCGTGTGCCAGATTAGCTGTGAAGGACCGACCCATTACCACAGACCTGTCCACATGACTAGATTACCCCAGGGAAGGTGCAATGTCAGGAACCGTTTCAGAAAAATTTGATCATGCAGCGTCCTCTGGCCAAGCAATCATGGGATTGCCCCTACTGACGACGTCAGGACAAACCCAGAACACCCATCACAGCATGCATCTAAAAGGAGATCTGCCTCCCTCTTGAGGTTGGATACGCTCCCTATCCTCCATCCCCAGAATAGTGCCCTGTCACTGTCGTTATGTCCACCTTCTAACACGTTATACGTGATAACGTCAGTTAAGTAACAAGTGATGGCCTTAGAAAGGATAGGTCATGGGTTCAACACCAGTGTTGTACTCTTTATAGTGCCATTAACCTTTTTGCAAGGGATTCTTTAGACTGAGGGAACAGGGAACTTGCTCTTATTAACCATGTATTATTGATCAGACCTTGGCTTTACAGGGGTTGTAGATATAAGTGGAGGTTAGCACATGCCACTTTACTGACCTGTGTGTTCCTTCTTTTGACCGGGTGTCAGTGACATTTAGTTATTCAGGATTCGACTTCAGTCAGGAGCCCTGTTAGACGGATGGACGAGCGGCTACCAGCTCATTCTCTCCCTCTTACCCGCTGTCAAGTCATGCATGTCTGTCAGGTCCTTCCCACCTAACCCTCTGTCTCTCGTGTTCTCATCCTTTCTATACCTGTCCTCTGTGTCCGCTTCTCTCCTTCCCTCTTGGCCGCCCTCCATCTCTGACAGCACTCTTTCTCTCTCTCTACCTTCTTCTAACTCTGACGCCAGTCATCCTAGTTCAGCGGGATCGTGGAGCAGCAGCACGATGGCAGGCCTCGTCTCTCATGGCTGATTGGATGAGAGCACATTTGGACTCATGAGCTCACTGGGGAAATGATGAGCCTGCCGGAACATGTGTTAAAACAAGAACAGCCCACATTTACGACGGGGAACTGGTACTGCACTGTCTTTCAAAGTGAGAGGGAGAGGGGTGAGGGACACACACATTCACAGAAGTTTTGTGCAAGCCACTGTGGCTCCACAAAATGCGCACGTGTGTTTCACGGGATATATTCAG